>NC_135963.1:41393951-42026796 GCF_053455715.1 Rhinoraja longicauda | reverse complement strand
TCGTGTTTATCTTCGGTATACATCATCATCTGCAGTTCCTTTCTACTGAGGAAGATACACACAATCTCCCAAATGTTCTAGGGGCCGGAGAACCTCGGGTGATGGAGGAACTGAAGGAAATCCACATTAGGCAGGAAATGGTTTTGGGTAGACTGATGGGACTGAAGGCTGATAAATCCCCAGGGCCTGATGGTCTGCATCCAGGGTACTTAAGGAGGTGGCTCTAGAAATAGTGGAAGCATTGGAGATCATTTTTCAATGTTCTATAGATTCAGGATCAGTTCCGGTGGATTGGAGGATAGCAAATGTTACCCCACTTTTTAAGAAAGGAGGGAGAGAGAAAACGGGTAATTATAGACCAGTTAGTCTGACATCAGTGGTGGGGGAAGATGCTGGAGTCAATTATAAAAGACTAAATTGCTGAGCATTTGGATAGCAGTAACGGGATCATTCCGAGTCAGCATGGATTTACGAAGGGGAAATCATGCTTGACAAATCTACTGGAATTTTTTGAGGATGTAACTAGGAAAATTGACAGGGGAGAGTCAGTGGATGTGGTGTACCTCGACTTTCAGAAAGCCTTCGACAAGGTCCCACACAGGAGATTAGTGGGCAAAATTAGGGCACATGGTATTGGGGGGTAGGGTACTGACATGGATAGAAAATTGGTTGACAGACAGAAAGCAAAGAGTGGGGATAAATGGGTCCCTTTCGGAATGGGAGGCAGTGACCAGAGGGGTACCGCAAGGTTCGGTGCTGGGACCCCAGCTATTTACGATATACATTAATGACTTAGACGAAGGGATTAAAAGTACCATTAGCAAATTTGCAGATGATACTAAGCTGGGGGGTAGTGTGAATTGTGAGGAAGATGCAATAAGGCTGCAGGGTGACTTGGACAGGTTATGTGAGTGGGCGGATACATGGCAGATGCAGTTTAATGTAGATAAGTGTGAGGTTATTCACTTTGGAAGTAAGAATAGAAAGGCAGATTATTATCTGAATGGTGTCAAGTTAGGAGGAGGGGGGGTTCAACGAGATCTGGGTGTCCTAGTGCATCAGTCAATGAAAGGAAGCATGCAGGTACAGCAGGCAGTAAAGAAAGCCAATGGAATGTTGGCCTTCGTAACAAGAGGAGTTGAGTATAGGAGCAAAGAGGTCCTTCTACAGTTGTACCGGGCCCTGGTGAGACCGCACCTGGAGTACTGTGTGCAGTTTTGGTCTCCAGATTTGAGGAAGGATATTCTTGCTATGGAGGGCGTGCAGCGTAGGTTCACTAGGTTAATTCCCGGAATGGCGGGACTGTCGTATGTTGAAAGGCTGGAGCGATTGGGCCTTGTATACACTGGAATTTAGAAGGATGAGGGGGGATTTTATTGAAACATATAAGATAATTAGGGGATTGGACACATTAGAGGCAGGAAACATGTTCCCAATGTTGGGGGAGTCCAGAACAAGGGGCCACAGTTTAAGAATAAGGGGTAGGCCATTTAGAACGGAGATGAGGAAGAACTTTTTCAGTCAGAGAGTGGTGAAGGTGTGGAATTCTCTGCCTCAGAAGGCAGTGGAGGCCAGTTCGTTGGATGCTTTCAAGAGAGAGCTGGATAGAGCTCTTAAGGATAGCGGAGTGAGGGGGTATGGGGAGAATGCAGGAACGGGGTACTGATTGAGAGTGATCAGCCATGATCGCATTGAATGGCGGTGCTGGCTCGAAGGGCTGAATGGCCTACTCCTGCACCTATTGTCTATTGTCGATTGTCTACTCAGTAAATAGTACAACAAGGAACAGACCCATCAGCCCACCATATCTGTACTGACCATGATGCCAATCTTTTCCATCTAACACTCTCCCCCCCCCCCCCCCTTCCCTATCTTGTTTAAATTCCTCTTAAATGCTGCTGTTACATCAGCCTCCACCACTCTACCTGTCAACATGTTCCAGGCACCCTCCACTCTGTGTAAAAATATTTGCCCAACACATCTCCTTTAAACCTTCCTCCTCTTACCTTAAAGGTATGACATCTAGTATTTGACATTTCGAATGCCAAAAAATTCTGTGTGTCTACTCAATGCCTTTTATAATTTACTAAACATGTCAGATCTTTAGAAATCATCAGAATTCTGTCAACTTCAGAGAAAACAATCCAAGGTTATCCAACCTCTCCTATAAATAATACCCTCTAATCCAGACAGGTCTGAAGAAGGGTCCTGGCCCAAAACGTCACCTATCCTTTTTCCCCAGAGATGCTGCCTAACCTGCTGATTTACTCCAGCTCTTTATGTCTATCTTTAGCATCTTGATAAACCTCTACTGCATCATATCCAAAGCCACCACTTCCTTCCACTTCAATTCTCTCTCTGTAGGTTATTTTCTAGCACTTTCATTCAAAATATCCAGCATCAGCTGCAAGTTCATGTCTGATTCCTGTGTTGTATATTCTGTTAAGTTTATTGAATTGTGTTTCCACTGAGCCAACTTTTAATATAAGTCAAATTGAGTTTATTCTCACATGCACAAGTCATACCAGGTCATGATGCAACCAGTTCTACAGTCCATTTGTAAATGTTGTCAAAGTATTCTGTGACATGCCAAATCTCTAAACTCCTGAGAAAGTAAAGATGCTGGTGTGCCTTCATTGTGATTACATCTTTGTGTTGGGCCCAGGACAGGTTAGGACTGGACAGGACATCCAACTTACCACATTCCTTTTGATTGTGTGGACTGCTCAAATTGAACAGACTTCCCACAAATAATAAAGCACATGGATGCCACTAAAGTCCTCTTCCATGTAAAAGCATGCACATAAGTGGCCTGATCCTAAATCACAGCTCCGGAAGCATTAAGCGTCCTTTGGTTGTAGTGCTGGGAGGGAGGTACTTTGCTAAAATTCTCCACAGTGACCTACATCTGTAAATCTCTCAAATCCCACTGTTGACAAATCGTCACTCCTCTTTCCCATTAGAGATTCAGCACGGGAACAGGCCCTTCGGCCCACCAAGTCCACACTGACCAGCAATCCCCGTACACTAGCACTATCCTATACACTAGGGACAATTTGCAATTTTTACTGAAGCCAATTAACTACAAATTTGGAGTGTGGGAGAAAATCCACATGGTCACGTGGAGAACGTACAAACTCTGTACAGACAGCACCTGTAGTCAGGATCAAACCCAGTATCAGGCGCTGTAAGGCAGAAACTCTACCACTGCACCACTGTGCCGTCCAATTCTATCTGAAGTTGACAAGATTAGAAGGATTTCCAGGCATTGCACCAGTCCTGCACTCAATCTTTCTCCCACTCCCCATAATTAGATCCCATCCAAATTAGAGCAAAGCAGGATACTAGGTATGCTTCAGGAAGATGAACCCATCCCTCCTCCCAACTCATTGACACATTGGAGAGGGCTGTGGAGCAAGGACCATATGATGCTTATCAGTACTCCCAGCCATAAACAGCCAACCTCATGACTGCATGGACCTGCAGACAGCAGCTCAGTGGGTAACGAGGACTAAGCACCATTGTCAACCATTCTTGTTCCCTCCTCAAACAATTGATTGGAGTTAGTCATACATTATCAAATTTCTGCTGGGTGTCCACAAACGCATCTCCCTTATTAATCTTAATGTTTTCAAGAATTTTGTTGTCACCTCCCTGAAATCTCCAAATGTCCTCCCTGCTGAATACAGATGAGAAATGATCATTCAAGACTGGGTATATCTCCTCCGGCTCCACACACAAATAGGGGCAGCCCTGTGGCGCAGCAGTAGAGTTGCTGCCTTATTGTGCCAGAGACCCGGGTTCAATCCTGTCTGTACATTCTCCCCGTAACCCTGCGGGTTTTCTCCAGGTGCTCCAGTTTTCTCCCACACTCCAAAGACGTATTTAATTGTCCCTAGTGTGTAGGATAGTGTTGGTGTACAGGGATCGCTGATCAGCATGGACTTGATGGGCCAAAGGGCCTATTTTCGCACTGTATGACTAAACTAAACTAAATTGCTCCTTTGGGCTCAGATGGAAATAACTTTCGCTGGTCATCGCCATGTCTTAATATATTTACAAAATGTCTTGTAATTTGCCTTAACCTGTCTGCCAGTGACATCCAGCATTGCTTGGACTCACTGTCTGTAGCTTTCACCCTTACGTATTGGCCTTAAGCTCTCATTATTTCACCTTTGAATGGTGGTTGAGGGTTTAGATTGCTGGGTCCCTGATAGATTTTTTCACAGGCCAGTGAGACTGATGTAAGTGGGAAGGGAGTTATTGGGGGGAAAAAAGACCTGAGGGATGTACATGGAAAGGAAGCAAATCATCAATGTAGTCAGCATGATTTTTGTGAAGGAAACTCAGATCTAGCCAATTTGATGGAATGCTTTAGAAGAGGTGACTTCTGTGAGATGGCTTGAGAATGATATGATAGGATGGTCATAAATTACAGGATGCTACTGATTAGTAAAATGAGCAGAGTAATGGCAGATGGAATGTAATCATGATATGTGTGAACTAGTAAGGGTGGGACATAAACCATGCGTGATAGAGCCTTGGGAGTATTGAGGAACGGACGCACCTTGGTGTACACGCCCAAAGATCTCTGGAAGTGGTAGCACAGTGGATAACGTGGTGAAGAAGGAATATGGGATAAAAAAAGGGCACAAAATGCTGGAGTAACTCAGCAGGTCAGACAGCATCTCTGAAGAACATGGATAGGTGATGTTTCGGGTTGAGACCCTTTAACATGGATAGATGTTGTTTCAAGTCGAGATCAACATGGATAGGTGATGTTTTAGGTCGAGATCTTTCAGGTGGCCGAATCACCTAGGACCAAAGCACTGCCTTTCTTGCTCCCTCATCGCGAATGCCTCCGTCTTTACAGCTTTCCTTCCCTCCCCACTCCCAGCCTGTACAACTGTGTTCACCACAGTACAAGGAGTAGCTTCGGGCTGTTTTTCCTCTGAGGAATACCTCCAGTATTCAGAGGTGAATCGCAGTGAGAGAGCCCGGCGCACCCAGAGAACTCCTGTGCCACTTACCTGTCCCTCGTGCTCTGTCTAGGGGTCACCCATCAACGCTGTGCTCCATGGGATGACCACTTCCTGGAACGTGCTCTCCATGTAACTCTCAGAGCTGCGGATGCTCTGTAGTGACACCGTCTGAAGTCTGAAATCAGGATCTTGGGTCCATCTGGTTGACACCTCCTGCCGGTGGTTGTGTGCGATACAGAAACATTAATCCAATCAATCACTTCCTATCAATCCCATTGTAACTCCTACTCCTCACTCCAGTTGTTGTTTGAGGCACCCCTCAGCAATAAGGGAGGCACAGCAGTAGAGATGCTGCCTTACCGTGCCAAAGAACTGGGTTTGATCCTCATTACAGGTGCTGTCTGTACGGACTATGTATGTTCTCCCTGTGACCGCGTGGGTTTTCTCCGGGTGCCCCGGTTTCCTCCCACATTCAAAAGATGTACAGGTTTGTAGGTTAATTGGCATTGGTAAAATTGTAAACTGTCCCTATCAGTGTAGGATAGTGCTGGTGTACAGGATGATCGCTTGTCGGCGTGGGCTGAAGGGCCTATTTCCATGCTGTATCTCTAAAGTCTAAATAAATTTACATCCCATACTGGAATCAACGCTACACTGATTAAATTCTCGGGTTTTGAACTCAGTTCAAGTTGCATCTCGTGCATCCATGTTCTGAAAGAAAGTAGTGCATTATACAGGTTTGTAGGTTAATTGGCTACAGTTAAAATTGTAATCCAAAATGATGGCAATGAAAAGATAATTCACCTACCACCATGGTTACTTAAGTAATGTTAAATGTAATTAGAAGGTATTTATTCACAAAATGTTGGAGTAACTCAGCAGGTCATGCAGCATCTCAGGAGAGAAGGAATGGGTGACGTTTCGGGTCGGAATTTAATCCTTAAAAAAAACTATTCTTGGTTATGATGACCCATAATACAACAGATTGTTGTAAACTTATCCGTTTCGCCAGTGTCCTCTTGGAAGGCAATCTGCTTCTCTCATGCAGTCTGACCTATACGTGACTTTGATCTCACATCAGTGTGGCTGCCCTCTGAATTGTCATCGACCCACAGTGCAGAAACTGGTCCTTTGCCCCATCTGTCTGTGCCAATCATCTATACTAATCTTTATTAACAGCCCTTGGTCTATTGCCCACTGTGCCTTGCTGGTTCAAGTACTCACACAAATGTTTCTTTAATATAGACACAAGTGCTGGCATAACTCAGCAGGTCAGGCAGCATCTTTTGAGATAAGGGATAGGTGACTTTTCAGATTGGGACCTTTCTTCAATCTGAATAAAGATCTGAAGGGGGGGGACAAAAAAGCTGGAAGAGAGGTGGTGGCAGGACAAGGCCTGGCATGATAGGTGGATACAGGTGAGGGGGGGGGGGGGGGGGGGGTATGTGGTCGTGTTATTGGCAGATGGTTGGACAAAGGCCAGAGATGAAAAGCTGAAAGATGTGAAATATGGATAGATGTGCATGAAATGTGAAACCAGATAAAGGAATATAGTGGGAAGGGGAAAGGGAGGATTGGGAGTGCATGCAGGTGGGGCACAGGGAAGAGTGGAGGAAAAAGGGAGGATGGTGCTTATAGGTTCGTTACTTAAAAATGGGAGAATTCAATGTTCACGCATTCGCACCCATTTCTCCCTTTCCATCTTTGTTCCTTCCTCTGGCTTCACATTTTGTGCCACTTTTATCCTTTTCTTCTTTTTCACACTTTTTGTCTTTTCATCTCTGGCCTTTGTCCAACCTAATATTGATTTCTCACAGAATCAGCACTTATAGCTGATGGGCCTGACACCAGTGGTTCAGAGATTTATGCAATCATGAGGGGCATAGATAAGATGGATGGTCACAGTCTTTTTCTCAAATCAGGGAAGTCGAAAACTAGAAGACCTAGGTTTAAGGTGAAAGGAAAAAAAAGTTACAAAGGACCTGAGGGCACATTTTTCACACACAGGGTGGGGGGTGTATGGAACGAGCTGCAGAGTAAGTGGTAGAGGTGAGCACAATTACACCATTTAAACACATTTAGGCAGGTACATGGATAGGAAAGATTTCAAGAACATGGGCCAAATTCTGGAAAATGGGACTAGCTCAAGTAGACATATTCGTCAGCACGGACGTGTTGGGCCAAAGGGCCTGTTTCCATGCTGTATGACTCGAGATCTAAATCCTGAACATGCTCTCATACCATAACATGGGAGTACTTCCATCAGAAGGACAGCAACAGTTCAAAATATTTGCTCACTCCCTACTCAAGAGCAATTAGGAATGGGGAATGAATGCTGGCCTGTCAAGCGTTTTCACATCACACCGAAACACATGAAGAAAACTGTAATTTAAAAATTCCTGTCCTTTTTTAAAATCTCCAAACTTTTACCTCTCCTTCCTGCTGTTATTTCTTCCACCCTTACAATTTTCCAAAATATTGGAATTGATGTGATTCTTGTATTCGCAACCATCCCAGGTTACTGAAGAAGGGTCTTGACAATAGACAATAGGTGCAGGAGGAGGCCATTCGGCCCTTCGAGCCAGCACCGCCATTCAATGTGATCATGGCTGATCATTCTCAATCAGTACCCCGTTCCTGCCTTCTCCCCATACCCCCTGACTCCGCTATCCTTAAGAGCTCTATCCAGCTCTCTCTTGAATGCATTCAGAGAATTGGCCTCCACTGCCTTCTGAGGCAGAGAATTTCACAGATTCACAACTCTCTGACTGAAAAAGTTTTTCCTCATCTCAGTTCTAAATGGCCTACCCCTTATTCTTAAACTGTGGCCCCATGTTCTGTGACCCATTCCTTCGCTCCAGAGATGCTGCCTGACCCGCTGAGTTACTCCAGCATTTTGTGTCTACCTTTGATTTAAACCAGCATCTGCAGTTCTTTCCTGCACATCCCAGTTTACTTCCTATTCCATCACTGCCAGTCCAGGCTTTAACCTTCAGTGCCTTCTCTGAACCTCTGTGGGGGGTTTCGAGTGAAACATCACTGAATAACTGAATATCGGTAAATCAATAGCGAGGGTGAATAGAATGCTGACATGGTGAAATGGAGAGAGGTGGCAGAAGGTTGGTGTAGAGTATGAACAATCTGTTTCTATTGCCTGGCCACTGCCACAATAAAGGTCAAATTTCAGAGCATAATGTTTAATAATAGTACACGTGGTTATTGAGGTGAAGATTATTTCATCAATTTAACAGGCGTAGTCAAAATGGCAGGGAAGTGGGCAAATATCGCTGGGTGAAAAGCCTATCGACACACATGCAATGGACCTATTGATGCTCCTTGCTACCATTTGCATGCCCTTTTCTGAGAGTGAAAACATGATGCAAATTGCAGGATCAAAGTACACCTCTGACAAGCATATATTTATTCCCCTGAACAGTGGTTGGTGAGCCAAGATTCATGGATCTATATGGATCAGCTGTTCCTCCCATCATCGACTGTTCCACAATGTCGTTTGTGAGCCTGAAGCCAGTAATCACCAGTTAGATGCATGAAGGTGTTGAGTTGGGACCTGGGATGGCTCTGGGAAAGCTGGGCCATAAAAAAAAAGGCTTTCCTTTTCTCCAGAGATGCTGCCTGACCCACTGAGTTACTCCAGCATTTTGTGTCTATGGTGTAAACCAGCATCTGCTGTTCCTTCCTACGCATTACTACTGGTGCTCCGTTAGTTTCCAAGCACGTCGGGTGTGCCCATTTGCAGTGAGTCTCACCTGTTGCACAAATGCTTTGTCATGCATTAGAAGCATGAGTTCATGTTTTGTGACAAGGAAGTTGTTTGCCATTTTATTGCTACTTCTTTGTTTCTAAATCATCCCTGCACTTACCGTAAAAGGATTGAACCGAGAGCACAGTAGCTGCAGGCACAAAGAGACCTTTGTATTTTATGCACTGGGTTAGCAAAACAGTAGACATTTCAAGCATAGAAATGTAGCAGGAGAAGGCTACATGGCATGTGTTGTGAATAGTTGTCGACGTGAGTGGAGGCACAAAATCAATTTCAAAACATTGGAAGTAATGTGTTAATCGGGGTTGAATCTGAACCCATCAACCTTCTGAATTTTCATTTTGTTCTGATTTCTGAAAAACCAGGCTGACTTCCTGCATCTGATAGTGTTGATAATGTAATGATACATGTTTATATCCCATGGAGTAATATTGAATCTTTTTTTTTGCAGATGCTGCCCGATGCTCCTGGAATAATGGATTGCTGACGAGGTTAAGATTCCAGATGTGGGGAGAAACTGCAGACAGTTACCTTTGGTAAGTCTGGAATAAAGACAGAAAATGCTTGAACCATTCTGCAGGTTAAGCAGCACCTGTGGAGAGAGGAACAGCATTAATGGTTCAGGCGTAGAAAGGAACTGCAGATTCTGGCATATACCAAAGATAGACACAAAGTGCTGGAGTAACTAAGTGGATCAAGCAGCATCTCTAGAGAAAAAGGATGGGTGATGTTTACCCATCCTTTTTCTCCAGAGATGCTGCCTGGCCCGCTGAGTTACTCCAGCACTTTGTTTCTATCTTAATGTTTCGGCTGACTGGGAAAAGTTGCAAATCAAACTCGTTTGTAAGTGTGGAGAAGAGGTCGAGAGAAAAGAGGAGATGTTTATGATTGGGTTAAAACCAAGAAATGAGAGCTAAGATAGATGCAAAATGCTGGAGTTACTCAGCAGATCAGCCAGCATCTCTGGAGAAAATGGATGTGATATTTAGGTTGAGACCTTTCTTCTCTGAGGGGTGGGTGACGTTTTGATGGATAGGTGACTTTGCGGGTTGGGACCCTTCTTCAAAGATGAAGATGCTGCCTGACCTGCTGAGTTACTCCAGCATTTTGTGTCCATCCTTGGTATAAACTAGCATCTGCAATTCCTTTTTATTAAATAAGAGCTTAGATCTGGAATCATGATTTTTCCATTTGTGTGTTGCATGGATTTGTTATGGAGCAAATTTAGCAAATCCTTGCAGTCAGTAAAGGAGAATTGCGAAGGAGTGCCTGGAGTTTGAATGCTTATGGTTCATAAGGAAATACATAAATATCTCCCAGCATAACCATAGTAGATAATAATCCCCATCATAACCAGTAGTTGTTATTTCCTCCACCACAACCTCCATATCTTCCCATTGTACCAAGAACATATTTCCTTATCATAAACATATTAACACATCCCCTCATCATAACTTTGAGAACCAATATTTCACCATTACACCATTCCTTATTATTATAGGCCTATGATAACGAAATATTACATGTTGGCAGGTAAAATTATAGGGCTCTACAATTAGTGAAGTAATATCTTCCCATCATAACTTCAAATTTAAACCCCATTGTAATAATATTTCCCTTGTAACCTAAAGATCTAATAATTCAATCATAATCTTGATATTATTTCCCCATCAGGAACCAATACCTCCTTCCCATACATAGTCAATGTACCTTATCTAAATAATATTGACCTGTCATAATATCATAGAATAGTTACTTCCTTATAATAAATTGAACCAAAACTAGGATGCGATAATAAACTGGAATAAAGCAAATTTTGAGAGGGCAATGATAAAACTAGGGAAGTCAACCATGCAGAGAGATGGTAGAATATTAATATATCTGGGTTTTCAAACTACATTTGGTAAAGTACTCTCTTATTAACAGAGGCCACAAAAATCAGCATTAGGGGTAGCTGCATAAACCTGCAAAAGTTGGTGTGGGTGTTCCACCTGGATTAACAGGCCTGTTATGCTGTTGCAAATAAAAATTTAACAATTCCGGTGTTGGTATATATAACCCTTGTCTCTCTTGACTTAACTCTCGAGAAATAGTACTGGGACTATTATTGTCCACAATTTATATAATGATATGCCACCTTTCAACCTCATAACATTCTTCATGAGTCAAAAAAGGAGATTGTTTCTGTCTAGAAACAGCAAAGGTGAATATCTATTTTAAGATAAGGTGTGGTTGTATTTGGTATACATTTTTGAAATTTCAAAAGAGCTCAACCAAACATGATGGTCCAGCTTATTCTCAGCTGACGATATCCGAAGTTGTTTCAAGGTTCAATGTACCACAGTCCTTACTGAGAACAAATTGCCACTCTTGATGTGATCAGGTAGCAGGCTGGTCCCTGAATACTCACAGCAAACGTTTAGTCTTTGTAGCAGATGCAGTAGTTCGTTTTATTGCTTTTACCTGGTCTGGACTTTCTGGTTAAAGTCAGCATAAGTTGAAGTGTTGGTGAGCTGTTCTTTCTAGTAAAGAATGGCTTTGGGGAGGCTGCTGCAGCATTTAGACCAGTTACTCGAGCTTTTTGAGCCATATTTTCAGTATAACCTAGCATCTGCAGGTCCTTCCTATACGACATTTATTTCTAAGTCGATTGCAAATTGGAGGGAAGTCTGTGCATGGTGTTGTTCCGTGCTCCTGCTGCCCCTGTCTTCTCGATGGTAGAGATCGTGGGTTGGAAGGTGCTGTAGTTGCAGCACATTTTGTAGATGGTGCGCACCGCTGTCGTGATGCATTGGTGGTAGGAGAGGTAAGTAATCAATAAAGCAGGAAAGCAGGAGTAGGCCACTCAGCCCCACAAGTCATTCGATATGACCGTGCCTGATCTGCCCCAGGTCTCACCTCCTCTTCAGTGCCGGTTTCCGGAGCCCTCATTTCCTGATCCTTGGATATTGTTAGTTTGCAGTCACGTCTGATGTGCAGTAACTAGTTTTTTTCATTTCAAAAAGTACATTATTCATAAAAAGTTCCAAAATATATAAATGCAGAACATTCAAGTCAACATTTTCATGAATACTATTGGTGCATTATGTAATATTGACACGTCATCAGTTATGTGTAGAAAGGAACAGCAGATGCTGGTATATGCGGAAGATAGACACAGAATGCTGGAGTAACTCAGCATCTCTGGAGAAAAAGGATGGGTGACGTTTCAGCTCAGTCTGAAGAAGGGTCCTGACCCTAAAAGTCACCCATCCTTTTTCTCCAGAGATGTCGCCTGACCCGCTGAGTTATCATCCATTTATAAAATTTAAGACAAATTTAACTCAATTTCTGTGCAATGGCTGGGGGGACCTGAACTGTTTCTCTCCCCAATATTGCAGCAGGATTTGTTTTCAAAACAATAACTTGATTGATTTATTTACAATGCTCACCACAATGGAAGTGTGACTTCACGCTGTGCAGTCTGCTTGAGGTGTTATGGCAGGGTCCAATTCTTTCGAAGATAGACACAAAATGCTGGAGTAACTCAGCAGGACAGCCAGCATCTCTGGAGAGAAGAGAAGGGTGACATTTCCGGTTGAGACCCTTCTTCAGACTGAGAGTCTGGGGAAACGGAAGCTAGAAATATGGAAGGGTACAAAGAGCATGTACGGTGTGAAAAGGACAGATCAAAGTAGACGATGATCAAGGAAATATACTATGGTTCATTGTTGGCTGAGGGGAAGTTGACGATGTTGTTTGACATCACATGTGCCTTTGATACATTGTGACTTTTCACTATGGTTTGCCATATTCTCTCATGTGGTGTGACTGTATGTAGGGGGCATATACCACTGATATACTACATTGGAAGAAATGCAAGGGAGGTTTCCTGTTTGTTCTGTTTATGTTTCAGAATTCCAATCTTCAATGTTAATTGGTTGATGACAGCTGTAACCATTGCAAAATACACTGTTATTAGTACACCACTGCATTGAACATTGACACTATCCTATTGAGCAATTATTCCATGTTGTGCTTCTGAGCCCATCTGAGTCAGTCAATGCTACTGTGAACCTGTTCATTTGGTATGATGTACACAGGACTGCTCAGAGGGAGAATCTGACCATACTTGTTCTGTCCTTAGGATAGTGCTCGGCACAATGGCACAGCGGTAGAATTGCTGGCTCACAGCGTCAGAGACCCGGGTTCGATCCTGACTACGGGTTCTGTCTGCAAAGTTTGCACATTTTCCCTTTGGCCACGTGGGTCTTCTCCGGGTGCTACAGTTTTCTGCCATATTCTCCGTGCTTCAAAAGACGTGCATGTTTGTAGGTTAATTGGCTTCTGTATATCGCCCCTAGCATGTAGAATACGAAAGTGGGATAATATTGAACTAGTGTACGGTAATCGATGGTCGGCAAAGGGCCTGTTTCCGTGCTATATCTCTAAAAAGAAAACTGCACTCTGCATAAATGATTATACCCAATGGTGTTGTGCACTGTGACTTCACGGTGTGCAATGTATATTGGTGTGGATGTGAATGTATATAGTCTTTGGACAAAGGTGGCAGGATAAGATAAGAATGCAAATTAGCTGTTGAGACTATTGATGGTACCCATACATTAGTGCTCTCCAATCTGGATATTGGATACACTAGAACTAGGACGGATGAATATTCTGCACTTATCTTCCCCTTTGCACTATCTATTGTACTTAAGTTTGACTTGATTTAGTTAGTTTAGTTTAGAGATACAGCATGGAAACAGGCCCTTCAGCTCCGAGTCCACTCCGACCAACAATCACCCGTACATTAGTTCTGCACACTAGGGACAATTTACAGAGGTGAACTGAATCAATAGTGATTTGGCTTTACAGTTATGCCCAATTGTTACTGTGGTGGTGATGAGAATTGTGACTAGGAACTAACAGGAGGATATGCCACCATTGACTTCATCTACACTTCACGCTGCCTCGGAAAAGCAGTCAACATAATCAAAGATGTCCCACCCTGGTTATTCCCCCTTCTCCCTACTGGAGCATCTGGAGAAAAACCAAGCGATCATAGAGAGAACATACAAACTCCGTTCAAAAGCACCAATAGTCAGGATCGAACCCGGGTCTCTGGCGCTGTAAGGTAGGAACTCTACCGTTGCGCCACAGCGATTGTATGGTATGTCTGCTCTGTTTGGATAGAAGCAAAACAAAGCCCTTCAGTATACCTAGTACACTTGAGAATAATAAAACTAAATGGAAAGCATTCAATGCTGGGCTGTGAGCTGACTGCTTGTGCAGTTAGTGGAGATGGCAGGTGACAGAGTTCACTTGAAGTCCTGATGAAATTCAGAAAGAATTCATAATTTCTGCTGCAGGCAATGTGGGATTTTCCCCCTAGGTAAATGTGGCTTATTGTGAGTCACCATGCAAGCTTGAAATAATAATCTGGATATTGGAGGATGAGGCCATTTTGAAAATTCACTTGCTCAGCCTGTTCTTTAATTGAAGACTGAAAGGCTTTTCTTTTTGCACAGGTCTTTTACTCTGATGTAAGCTGAGGAGGGGAGTATCTGTTATAGTTTTAACTCCTTTTTGCCATTTTCTTCCCAGGGGGCATTCATTGTATGCTTTATGCATCTTAATAATTTTATTTGCAGATTTATAATATCCATTAAAAAAAATTTAAGTAAAATATTCTCACTGACCAGTATATATACTGCAGTTCCTGTGCTGTCTACTGTTCTCAGAAGGCCTCCAGCGACCCAGCGCATACTCTGTCCTCCCTCTCAAGGGATATCCAGGTACAGGCGTATCCTTGTAAGAGGGGCAGGCAGTCGGTTCTCAAGGACACCTTGACAGCCTCCTGCCTGGATATGTGAAAGACCACCTTGACCAGACCCAGACCAACAAAGAGATTCCCTTGACTAATCATTGCTGCATTGGGTAGGAAATGAATGTTGACTGGAATGGACCGGTCTAGATAGATCATGTGGCCCAGACAAAGATATTGTAATCTGTATTGTAGATGAAGACCAGAGGTATGTTTCTTAACAGGTGGAGATCTCCCCTCTTAAGCAACAGGACAATGGCTGCCCTGGGCTACTAGAGGAGCATTTTCTCTGACAGAGGTGTACAAAATTATAAGGAGCATGGATAAGCTTGGTCTTAGGAAGCTTTTTTCCACAGTGGAGATATTTGAAACCAGAGATCCAAGATAAAGGGTAAGAATTTAGAGGAGATCTAAGGAGGAATTGTTTCATCCCGAGCTTGGTTGGAATCTAGAATACACTGCCTAGGATGTGGTGGAGGCAGGTACTCTCATCACTTAATTATCTAGACCAGCATTTAAATCACCAAGGTATTGAAGGCTATAGGCCCCAAGCTGGAAAATGATTTTGGTTTAAATGTATCATCAATGATAGGCATGAATGTAGTGGTTTGAAGGTTCTGCTTCTGTGCTATAATGAACCCATGACTTTATTCACTGGGTTTAGAGAGAAAAGTTTCCAGTTGACTCATCCAATGAACCCCATTTAGTTATTTGAAGTAAGTTTTTAGATGACCCAGCAAACTCCATGTCCCTTAATATCCTACGGTCTGTCTTTCTCAGATTTAAAGTCAACGTTGATCTTGCATTACTTGATATCTTATGCCTTCAGGTCAGAAGATTGTAGGTTCAATGTGGACTCCAAATTTGCAAAAATTCGGCTTAACTGGGTGCCAGAATGGTGTAACTAGAGGAGTCACAGCCTCGGTGCCAGAGACCAAAATTCATCCTGGCCTCAGGTGTTTTGTGCGTGGAGTTTGCATGTTCTCCCTGTGATCGTATGGATTTATCCTGGGTTCCCCGATTCCACACACAACCCAAAGATGTTCAGATTGATCCAGAAACCACATCAGTGTATTTACTTTCTTGGCATTTCCGAAGCTTTGGCATATCCACGAGGCTTCTCTCAAATTTTTACAGATGTGCAATTTAAATTATTTTGATGGACTGTATCTCAGCCTAGAATGGCAACTGCGGAGCACTTGACCACCTGAATCTGCAGAGAATGGTGAACACAGCCCAATCCATCACAGGCTTGTTACGTTCCTCCACCCAGGCCCATCTTTACAGTGCTTTGCATCTGGAAGGCTGGATGTATTGTAAGAGATGTCTGTCACGCTGGCCATTCCCTTTTCCTTCTACTACCTTATGGGAAAAAATCCAGGAGCTTGAAAGCTCAGATGTTCAGTCTTCGGAACACCTTCTTCCCCGCTGCTATTCGAATACTGAACCTTCTTCACACCCCATTCCTGGAGGTGCTGCCATGAACTCTTACTCTCGATTCAACCTCATTTTTTGAACATTATTAGACTTTAATATTTAATACTTTAATATTCTTTTGCACTACCTCATTTTTGCACCACAAGCTTGCACTCATCATTGTATTTATTTTATATTTGTTATTACTGTATTATACTGCTTACTTTATGAGCTTCATATGAACAAGGAAGTTCATTGAACCCTGATGTATATGACAATAAACTAATCTATTTGAATTTAAATCTAGGGTGAATTGATGAGAATGTGGGAAGAGTAAAAAGAGATTAGTGTAATGGAAGGTTGATGGTTGCCACAAACTTAGTGGGCTGAAGGGCCTGCTTCTGTGCTGTGACTCTGAAATCAAATACTGCAGAGAGCATCAAAGTGCCTTTGGGGGGGAGTAGAGCCATAGAAACTGACCCTTAGCAGCATAGAAACTAACCCTTAGGCACAGTAAGTTTGCACTGACCATCAGCATCCAAGTACACTTGGTTTTATTCTCCCCCACCCACACATGAAGGGCACCTTACAGCTGCCAGCTAAACCTACCAACCCGCACCTCTTTGATTTGTGGGAGGAAATCGGAGCACCTGGGAAAAGCCCAGACGCTCACAGGGAGAACTTGCAAACTCCACACAGTCAGCACCCAAGGTTAGGATTGAACCCGCATCACTAGAACTGTGAGGCGGTGGCTCCATTGGCTGCGCCCCTCTGGTGCCTTTTGCTAATCATTCTTGATCATAGCAGCATTGGGAGAAGTGCAAAGAAATGTTTTCTTTACTCTGGAAATACATTTTTGGCAAAGATATCTGGAAAGGGAGACAGAAAGTGTTGGAGTAACTCAGTGGGTCAGGCAGTAACACTGGAGAAACAGGATGGGTGATGTTTCGGGTCTGGTCTCGACCCAAAATGCCACCCATCCATTTTTTCCAGAGGTGTGCTGCCTGACCCGCTGAGTTACTACAGCGCGTTGTGTCTATATTTGGTATAAACCGGCATCTGCAGTTCCTTTCTCTACATATCTGGATTAATTGATGGAAAGATACAGCATGGAAACATGCTTATACACATGGCACCTGGCGGCTAAGCCTGTGGGGAGAATAAAAAGAGATTCACATCATGGATTGCTGATAATCGGCACAAATTAAATGTGTAGTTGCTCAGCTTTGGTAGACCAAGGGTTAAATGGGCGGACTTAGGTTGGGGCCTTTGGGGCCTGTATAGTTGGGCAGAGAGTCTTGACTGTCTAGGCGAGTGCCTGATTCATCGGTAGTGTCTGTGCGCGCGTTCGTGCAAGTTCATGGAGTGCTGCTCGGGCAGCTGTTTCCTGGTGGGGGTGATTTCTCCCACAAACAATAAGGAGGAAGTTGAAATGGGGGATTGTAAGGGTGGAAACCCCTAGGAGAGGAAACAAATTTAAACAAGGTAGGCATCTGTCCAGAAGAAGACTGTAAGGAATAGGCTTCCGTGCCGCTTCCTGTGCCGACCATTTCTGGTGTTAAGCACGGAAGACTGCGATGGTGCCCGGGATATTTGCTTTGTGGGCCAGTGTGAATGGATACAAGGTGTTCTCCTGACTGGCTGCGGCTGGCTTGGCCCGAGCTAAGCTGTGGAGTTCCTCCCATCCTGCTGCTTTTCTCTATTTGTAGTGAGTGGGGGAGGGGACGGCAAGGGAGTGGAGTGGGTGCTGAGCGGAGGCAGATTGAATTAACCCTTGGAGGACTGATGGAATGGAACAGTCTCTGAAGACAAAGAGCAGAGAGGCCTACAGTGAACTCCTGGTTCTAGTGTGTTGCACACTGGTACTTTTTACAGGGTTTTGGGCCCAGGCACGTGGCTGTTTTAACCTCAGACAAGCAACTTTTCTCTCTGAAACTTTCAAGGCTCTGGTTACAGCTGGAGAAGAGTTCACCTGGCAGCGGGCCCAGTGACATAGTAAATAGGTGTTGGAGTGGGGTGAGAGCTGAACAGTCACTGACTTGAGCTGGGAGCTGCAAATAAAAATGTCTTTGTTAACCAGACCCTTGAATATCTCAATAAACTTGCCAGTACTCCTGCCCTTGTGTGTGGAAGTGCTGAGGGTAGTATTATTAATATCCACGTTACACTGCAAGATTATTTGAATCTATAAACAAGGTAGGTTTGGATTGATATGGGGAATCATGGTGTTGTTACTACAACCATAGCAACTCCACTGTCAGCATGCTGCATCTTTCGATTGTTGGTTCTCTGTATGTGTTTGAGGGAAGATGGTGGAGTGGGTGCTTTTTAATCTACACAAATGGGTTGTTTTCACTCGAGTTCTGTGTTCAAGGATTATGCTCAGCCTGTGTCAGTTTGTGTCGGTTTGCCTGGCACATTGAATTCTCCGCAATATTACAGCATCTGCAGTTCCTTGTGTCTCTGGTGTCAGTGTGTGTGTGTGTGCCAGCGATGCTTGGTCTTGTGTTTGAAACTTGGGAGTGTGCATTTCTCTTGCTTGTGTGTCAGACCTGTATTCAGCCCTGAGTTTGTATGTATCAGTGTACTCCAATCTGCATTTATAATTTGCATTTTGCTCAGTTCCTGTTATTGCGTAGAAACTCTGCTCATTGCTGCCATCTTAGCATGTGAAGACTGTGCCAGACCTAATATTAACACCGAGAGGTTGGGTTTGATGGTTGCTCCTATGTTAGTGACGAATATAGACTACATTTAATCCTGTACAATGGTGTGTGGATGCTTTGTTCAGTCCTGTACCAATGTAAAAGCTGTGCTGTTGTGTAAAGGGAACAAGTGTTTCCATGCAATTGACAGTGGCTGTTCTGTCCCCTGTGCAGGTCCACTGGATGATGTGTATTAGTATCCTCAGTATGTTGAATGTGTGCAGGTCCATTATTAAAGTGTAGAGGCAGCAAAGGGTCTTGTGTGGGATGTGAAAGGTCATGTTAGTACGTGGAGACTATACTTGGTTAGTGTAGGCTGCACTCGGCCTGCTGATATATGGAGGCCAGGTTTTGTCTGGTCAGGGTTCCCTTCGACTGGTCTGCATTGGCTGCATTTGTTTCTGTTAGTGAGTGGGTGCTGTGTTGGCTTGGTGCTGTGTTAGAGTATACAGGCTATGTTACCTATGAGTGATAGTAGGGCACAGGCCCAGGCTTTGTCTAAAAGCAGTGCACCACCCTTGGTTCACTGCTTGACACCCCTATTAGAGGGTTTGTAGATTGTTTGGTGCTATATATAATATGCGCTCAGATTACTGTTAGTGAGTGAAAACTGTGCTTGGTCGCATGTTACTATTGAGCCTGTCCTGTATCAGTGAATGGAGGCTGTGATCAAACCTGTGTCAGCTGGTAGAGATTGAGTATGGTGCTGCCTTAAGAGTGTGACAATTGAGCATGAACCCAATTGAGTATGTGGAGGTTGTGCCCAGGCCCTGGTCAGTGAGTGCAGCACTGCTCAGTCCCATGTTATGTGCAGGCTCTGCCTCACCCATTGTTAGTTTGTGGGGTGTATACTCATGTCACTGTCATTGTACAGGTGGTGCCTGGACTCTAGGTAATGTGCAGAGGCAGTGTCTGGCCAATTGTTTGCTTTTGAAGACTGTGTTTGGTCTTGTGTTGGTGTGTGAAGATTGAACATCATCCAGTGTTATTGGGTGGTGGATTTCTTAATCTTCTAGTGCGGTGTGAAGGGAGTGCCCAGCCATCTTGTCAGTGTGTGACAGTGCAGTCCCGTCTGACGCAATGTGTGGCAGAACTATCCGGTCCTGCATCTGTGTCTGGCGACGTCGCCCGATACTGCCTCTATACTGAGATGCTCAGTCTGGTCCTGCCTCTCTTGACCTGCACAGTCTGGTCCTGCATATCCTGACCTGCACAGTCTGCTCCTGCATCTCCTGACCTGCACAGTCTGGTCCTGCATCTCCTGACCTGCACAGTCTGCTCCTGCATCTCCTGACCTGCACAGTCTGGTCCTGCATCTCTTGACCTGCACAGTCTGGTCCTGCATCTCCTGACCTGCACAGTCTGCTCCTGCATCTCCTGACCTGCACAGTCTGGTCCTGCATCTCTTGACCTGCACAGTCTGGTCCTGCATCTCCTAACCTGCACAGTCTGCTCCTGCATCTCCTGACCTGCACAGTCTGGTCCTGCATCTCTTGACCTGCACAGTCTGGTCCTGCATCTCCTGACCTGCACAGTCTGCTCCTGCATCTCCTGACCTGCACAGTCTGGTCCTGCCTCTCTTGACCTGCATGATCTAGTCCTGCGTCTGTGTGGAGCTCCACAGTCCAGTCTCAAATCTGTGTTGAGCTACACAGTTCTGCCCTGTGCCTGTGTTGAGCTGCACAGTCCGGACCTGCGTCGGTGTTGTGCTGCGCATTCCAGTCTTGCGTCTGCTTGGTGGCACAGTGTGATTCCGCACACCTGCAGCAGGCAATCAAAGGCACTGGAAAAATACCACCATCTCCGTCTTCACAAAATCCTGCCAATGCGCTGGAAGGATAAGCAAACTAACACCTCCCCTTCTAATTTAACTTAAGTTAAGAGAAACAGCACAATCCAGTGGATTCCCGGAATGGCGGGACTGTCATATGTTGAAAGACTGGAGCGACTAGGCTTGTATACACTGGAATTTAGGATGAGAGATCTTATCGAAACGTATAAGATTATTATGGGGTTGGACACGTTAGAGGCAGGAAACGTGTTTCCAATGTTGGGGGAGTCCAGAACAAGGTTTAAGAATAAGGGGTAGGCCATTTAGAACTGAGATGTGGAAAAACTTTTTCAGTCAGAGAGTTGTGAATCTGTGGAATTCTCTGCCTCAGAAGGCAGTGGAGGCCAATTCTCTGAATGCATTCAAGAGAGAGCTAGATAGAGCTCTTAAGGATAGCGGAGTCAGGGGGTATGGGGAGAAGGCAGGAACGCGGTACTGATTGAGAATGATCAGCCATGATCACATTGAATGGCGGTGCTGGCTCGAAGGGCCGAATGGCCTCCTCCTGCACCTATTGTCTATTGTGCTATGACAGACAGACTGCAAGCCCATTTAAATGCATTAGTGCTATTGCCACATACGACAGTAATGGGAAATGCCGATGACAGTAGAGGTCCCAAACCCACGGCCTACATTAACAGTGAGCACAGTACATCAAAGCACCAGGGACACCTCCATGATTGATGGGGCAGCCTACGAGTAAGAACTAAAGACCGGGGTTACAACCTCCCCTCTCAAGCATCTTCTTGGATAATGTAGAAAATAAGATTTAGGACTAATGGAAAGGTTGCTTTACCGAAGGAACACGAGTAAATAACTCAGCGGGACAGGCAGCATCTCTGGAGAGACATGCGGGAATGTTGTGTACTGTGTTTCACAAAGACATGGCTCATCCCCAGATATCCAGTTTCAGCCCACCAGCCCGAAGGTTTCTCGATCCATCGCCTTGACCAGTGGCAATCATCAGGAAAAGCGAAAACCGGTGGTACCTGCCTCATGGTAAACTCCTCCTGGTGCTCAGACTTGTTAAAATCCTGCTCTCCGAACCTGGAACATCCAGCAGTGAAGTGTCGTCCTATTCTACCTCCCTAAGGAATTAATCTCCATCGTCGTGACTGCAGCGAGACATATGTTCAGCACTGGAATAGTCAACAAATGCCAAACAGCAGACCCCCGACGCCTTTCCCATCGTAGCCGGGGACATCAACAAGGCCAATTTGAAGAACTCACTTCCTAACTACCACTGTCTGCAGCATCAGAGGATCAAACTCTCTTGACCATTGTTACTCCCCCATCAAAGCCCATCCCTCAACCTTTGTAAAATCAGACCAGCTGGCTGTGCTCCTTCGTCCTGTGAATAGGCTGTGTACTGCAGGACATAGATCTAACGGAGAGGATTGCACGGAGCTGGTCAGGGGAGACCTGGCCCAGCCCACCATTCAACCGATGGAGTTCTATATCAGCCTGTGTTAAAGCACCTCTGTGTGTCCTTAGCTATTTCACAATAACATTCATGCTCCTCTTAAAACTGTTTGCTTGCAAAACCATCATATTTGTAAGCAATGCATTCCAGGTCATAACCACACATTGCATTGAAAAGGTTTTTCCTCATTCCTACTTTGCGTCTGTACCCTAAAGGTATAAATCTGTATCCCCAGTCTTCAAAGCACACTAATCAGAACAGTTTTCCTCCATTTACCCTCAACCACTGAAGATCTTGCATGCATCAATCACATCTGTGTGTGAGCCCGTGCTTGTTCTTGTAATATTACATCAGGGAATATTGATTCCATGTTAATGTCCGGAGAGGCTGCTCAATTATGTGCTGTTAGTCATAGAATAGTAGTACAGAAACAGGCTCTTCAGTATACCATGTCCATTGTACTTACCTATGCCAGTCCCATTTATCCATATTTGGTCCGTGGCCTTCTGTATCTTGGTGACTCAGTTGTTTGTCTTGGTACTTCTTAAATGTTGTGTGAGTACCTCTCCACCTCCTCATTCCAGATTTCAAAACATTCTGATTTAAAGAATGGTCCCTCGGGTGGCACGGTAACACAGTGGTAGAGTAGCTGCCTTATAGCGTGGGAGACCTGGGTTAGATCCTGACTACGCGTGCTGTCGGTATGGAGTTTGTTTATTTTCCGCGTGATTGTGTGGGTTTTCCACAGTTGCTCCAGCTTCCTCCTACACTCCAAAGATGTACAGGTTTGTAGGTTAATTGGCTTTGGTAAAGATTGTAAATTGACCCTCGTGCGTAGGATAGTGCTAGTGTAAACGGGGATCGCTAGTCGGCGCGGACTCAGTGGGCAAAGATCCTTTTTCCGCACTGTATCTCTAAACTAAACTAAACTCAGATCCCCTTTAAATATTTTAACTCACCTTAAACCCATTCCCCTCGTGTTTTAATCATCCGCATTGTGGGGGAAATATTCTTGCTACCTAACTTGTCTATCCCCCTCATAATGTTATCTGTCTATCAGGTTATCCTCCCAGCCGCCTACTCTCCAAACAAACTTGGCTTCTCCACGTAACTGAAATGTTCCATCCTAGGCGAATCTCACCATCCTGGTGAATCTTTCCTGCATTCTTTCCCTGCAATCACATTCTACTTTAGTGTGAAATACATGCAATGCTCCAGGTGTAGGCAAACAATGTTTTATAAAGTTGTTACAAGACGTCCCAGTTCTTATGTTAGTGTGCACTCTGTCCTATATCCTGTGTTGCAGGTGGATGCTTTGCTATGGCAGTCTGGCAGACTGTGTTAGAGTATAGAGTGTGTGTTCAATTTCAGATTAGTAGTTGCAGGCTCAACTCCATCCTCCATTAGTGCCAAAGGTTATGCTCAATAACACGTGAGGGACATGCTTAGTCTTGGTATGTCAATGCAGCACTTTGTTCCACATTTGAATGTGCTTCATGGTTCTGCAGAGGTGTCTGAAGGCGGTGTGTAGCTCCACTTCGGAGCTAGGGATTGAGTGCCTCCTCAATGAGGTAACTTTGCAAAAGATATGCTAACGTCTGCTCCCACGTGATCCCTCCACTGGTCACATCTTCCTATCTGTTCCACCTTCTGCAGCGACCGCTCCCTCAGGAACTCCTTGGTTCACTCATTCCTTCCCACCCAAACCACCCCTCCCCGGTACTTTCCCCTGCAACCACAGAAGATGTAACACCTGTCCCTATATCTCCTCCCTCGCCTCCATCCAGGGATTCCAGCAGTCCTTCCAGGTGAGACAGAGGTTTGCATGTAGGTCCTGCAACCTCATCTACTACATCCAGTGCTACCAATGTGGCCTCTCGTACATTGGCAAGACCAAGCACAGACTCAGTGACCGTTTTGCCGAACACTTGTGCTCGGTCTGCCAAGGCCTACTAGATCTCACGGTTGCCAACCATTTTAACACCTCTTTCTGGTCCATACCTTTCTGTCCTGAGCCTCCTCCATTGCCAGACTGAGGCCACATGCAGACTGGGGGAACACCACCTTATATTACTTGCAACCCAACGGTTTCAAGCGTGGAGTTCTCCAGTGTTAGGTTACTTCACAATCTCTTCCCCTAAATTCCACATCCCCCTTTCTTCCCATTCCCCCCCCCCCTGTATTCCACCTGAGTCTCAGCTATTTCTTCCCTCCACCTCTCCTTACCTTACTTTCCTTCCTCTTGCTTCACAATTTGTAACTCATCAATTCTTTTGTCTCACACCGGTCTGTTCATCTCTGTCATTTGTCCAACCATCTGCCTATCAATCCCACACCTCTGTCCTGCCCCTCCTCTCTTCCAGCTTTCTTTCCGCCCCCCCCCCACAACCAAACTGAAGTAGATTCCCAACTTAAAACGTCACCTAGCTATGTTCTCCAGAGATGCTGTCTAACCTGCTGAGTAACTCCACACTCTGCTTTTGTAAACCAGTATCGGCTGTTCCTTGTTTCTTCATATTATCATTGCTGTTCAACACCTAAACAGGAAATAGTATAGCTGGTGTGTAAAACTGTGAGACCAGTCGTGTGCACACGCACGCACTCTCGCTCACACACCCAACACAATTTGGAACTAAGCACAGTCAATGCAGATTAATACAGAAGCAAGAACAGCAACCACTTACTAACAGGATCTGGAGCACAGACAGGTAGGCAACACATCATTGCGCTGGGGAAGAAGCAGAGGAGAATTTGTCTTGGAAGGAGCGTTGCAGTGATGGGGACACTGGATAGGCATGCTTTGTTTTCTTTGGAGCGGAGGAGACTGAGTGGTGATCTAATACAGGTGTCGAGAGTAGGAAAGGTGGGCGTCCACCAAAGGCGGATGAGAATCATTCCATCACACAACAATGTGCCTTGTAGATGGTGGATATGGTTTAAAGCACTAGGAGTTGATTCAGTCATCACAGTACATCCAGTCTGACCTACTGTAATCTCAGTATTTATGTGGATGATCTAGTTCTGCTTCTGAATAATGATGACTACCGAGATGTGACAATAGGAATTTACTGCAGGATGCATGATGTGATGTATTTTGGCAGGAGCGATGGAGAAGAGTATTGTAGACTGACTGGGACAGTTCTAAAGTGTATTTAGGCACAGAAGCACCTGATGATTGATTTCATCATTTTGGGAAAATAGTTTTTGGGGAGTTTTGGCTTCTTTGGCACAATTTATTGCCCATTCCTAACTGCGCTTGAACAGGTGGTGGTGATCTGCTTTCCTAAACACCGCAGGCTTTCTGGTGAAAATGCTCTCAAGATGCTATGAATAGTGAGTGCCAGAATATAGAACTAGCAAAAGTGAAGTGAAAGAGTTAATGACTATTAACCTTGCATGATGGGATGCTTGGCCGTTGTCTGCAAACCTGTTCGTATGCTTGTGGAGCTTCTATATTGTTGAAAGTGGAGGAATGCTAATTGCTCATAAGGATGTGTCTGGTAGCTGAAACTTACAATCCCTGGAAACCACAGAAATAATAAAATGGTAGAATGAATGAACAGGATGAACCTGAACTTTGGGTCCTGAATAGCTGATGTTTGCAAAATTGCACCAGGCACGATATGACCATGTGATTCCTAAAGCTTGTTCGGCGGTATATCCTGTTTTCCCTGGGAAGAATGTCTGGGAAAGACGATGGACAATGCTCTCCCTAAGATTAGGACGTGGTTAACTGTTGACTACTTGTGGGAATGTGTAAACAAGACCTTCTGTGGTATGATAAGGATCCTTACCTTCGACTAATGACTTATTGTATGGAATGTTTTATGACTGAAGGGTGTCATTTTGTGATACAGTTTGTGATTGATTTGAAGGAAATGTTGTGTTAAACATTCTTGCTGCAAATTCTGTAAAAAAAATGCTGTATCTTTGAGTGGAAGCAAGGGGAGTGCTGAGTCTGGTCATACACCCTTAGCACTGATCCCCCCCACTCCCGTCTGACGATAATTAAAGCTTTGCTTGGTTTACCTTTAACTGTTTATGTTATTGTCAGTTTTAAGAACCGAACTTTAACAGAAGGACTTGCAGTATATTTCCTCACGTAAAATACAGAATGCTGAAGTTACTCAGTGGGTTAGGCAATATCTCTGGAGAATGTGAAGAAGGGCGCCCAAACTGAAATGTCACCTATCCATGTTCTCCAAAGATGTTGCTTGACCTGCTGAATTACTCCACTACTTTGTGTTTTACTCAAGATTACCCCGTCAGCAGTTCCTTGTGTCTCCAGTATATTTCCTTGTCAGGATTATATGGAATTTGGAGATCCTGAAGGTTGTGATGTTCCGATGCACGTATTGCCCATGTTATTTTGCATGGTAGAGATCAAAAGTTAGGGAAGTGGTGTTGGAGTAGTTTATGCAAATAACTGTAGGGAGTTTAGTTGAAGATTCACACTGCAACCACTGTGCACTAGTCTTGAAGAGAATGATTTATTTAGGGTGGTCGATAAGATGCCAATCATATGGGCTATTTATCCTGAATGATGTTGAGCTTCCTAAACATTTTTGAGCTGAACTCGTCCGAGTCACAGAAGAAGGCAGTGGAGGCCAATTCTCTGAATGCTTTCAAGAGAGAGCTAGATAGAGCTCTTAAGGATAGCGGAGTCAGGGGGTATGGGGAGAAGGCATGAACGGGGTACTGATTGAGAATGATCAGCCATGATCACATTGAATGGCGGTGCTGGCTCGAAGGGCCGAATGGCCTACTCCTGCACCTATTGTCTATTGTCTAAGATCATTGCATTACACCAGCAACGTGTTAGAGTGTCAGGAGGAGAATCACTCGCCACAGGACATGCAGTCCAACCTGCTGCTGTGACCCCTGCATTTATTTGGATGATCAGTTATGCTTCTGGACAAAGATGACAACCAAAGTATGGATGGTGGGGCTTTGGGCGATGATAATCCCATTGATTATCAAGGGTAGATGATTAGGCTCTCATGTTAGAGATGACCAATGCCTGGTACTTCTGTGGCATTTGCCATTTATCAACCCATGCCTGAACATTGGCTGAATGTTACCAGGTGAGAGCATGTGCTACTTAATTTGTAGAAGATAGTGTTACAACAACAGAAATGGTGCAGACATAAAACCGTACAGGGCCACAGAAAGGTAGATTGGAAGATTAGTAATTTATCCTTAGCACTGGAGAGTTATATTCAGGAGTGTGATAACAGTGGGGAAGAGGTTGTTATTGAATCTGTTGTATGTTTTTTCAAGCTTTTGTATCCTCCGCCCAACGGGAGTGCCAAGAAAAGAGATTGACCAGGGTGTGAATAGTCCTTGATTATGAGGACGCATGAAATAAAGATTGTCAGTGGTGGTAGATAGCATAGGTTTGCATGCATGCATGTAGGCTGCGTATACAACTCTCTGTAATATCTCGCGATCTTGGGCAATGCATTTGCCATGCCAAGCTGTGATGCATTCAGATCGTTTGCTTTCTGTGGTGCATTTGTAGAAATTCTTCAGCCATTGGAGACCTGCTGCATTTCTTTAGCCTTCTGAGGAAGCAGAGGCATTAGAATGGGCTATAGCATCAATGTGGTTTATGTGAGCTGTGACTCCAACCGTCGCAGTTTCTTTTTCTTGGTGTCCAGTGATTTTTGTTTACCAAGACTCTTTGATGCCACACATGGTCAGATGCTGCCTTGATATCGAGGACAGCTCATTTTACCTCTGAAATACAGCTCTTGAATTCATGTTTCGACCAAGGCTAAGTGAAAGGGAAATGGGAGATTGAATATGATATGGAAAATTCTAAAATTTCCTGCTTTGGAAGAAAATGGTGGAAAAACAGAGTAAATGGTGAGAAATTGGAACGGTATTGGTATTCAGAGAAACTGAGATTCCATGAATCACTGAAAGTTAACATGCAGGCACAGGAAGGCATATGGTATGTAAGTAAACATCTTCATCTTAAATATGTTTGAGTACAAGAATAAAGATGCATGACAAATATATGGAGTCCAGGTGAGACCTAGCCAGGTCTGGCTTCCATGCCCAAATTAGGTTAGTTTTAGTTTAGAGATACAGCACGGAAACAGGCCCTTCGACCCACCGAGTCTGTGCTGACCAGTGATCTCCGTACACTAACACTATCCTACATACTAGGGACACTTTATAACTTTTACCAGAGCCAATTAACAAACAAACCTGCTCGTCTTTGGAGTTTCGGAAGAAAAAGGGGCACCCAGGGAAACCCCACATAGTCACAGGGAGAAGGTACAAACTCCGTACAGGCAACACTAGTAGTCAGGATCAAACATGGGTCTCTGGCGCTGTAAGGCAGCAACTCTACCGTTGTGCCACCATGCTGACCCTAAGTGACAAAAAGGAATGGAGCAGCGGTTTGTTAAGTAGATTTCTGACATGGTGGAGAGATTGTCTTCTTAGGAGTAATTCAGCAATGTTGGCCTATTCTGAATTTGGAAGAATGAGATTTATGAAATGGGTTTTGACAGGAATGATGTTTCCCCTGGCAGAGCTATAGGAAGAACCAGGGGTCACAAGTTTCCAACTAGGCAGTCACCCACTCAGGGCAGAGATATGAGGACATTTCTTGAAGGTGTTAAGTTTGGGGAATTCTCTAATTGGGGGCTATGCAGTCTCACTGGCTTATTCAAAGCAGTGATTCATGGATGCTTGGATTTTAAAGCCATCGTAGAAGATGAGGACATTATAGAAATGAGGCATTGTAGTAATTGTACAGCTGTCATCTTAAAGACGAAAAAGACGTGGGGGCCAAATGATGGTAATTGGAAATCAAGTGTTAATTGGCAGGTTTGGATGTGTCTTGTATTTTTTATGAACAGGACATCCTTGAGCCATTTTCCAGATTGCAAATAGTTGCCAGAGTTGCAGCTATACCAAAGAAAGGCGCAAAGTGTTGGAGTAACTCAGCCGGTCAGTCAGCATCTCTTGAGAAAAAGGATGGGTGAGGTCGGGACCCTTCAGACTGACCCGAAATGTCATCCATCCTTTTTCTCCAGTGATGCTGCTTGATCCGCTGAGTTACTCCAGCAGTTTGTGTCTATCTTTGGTATACACCAGCATCTGCAGTTCTTTGTTTCTATATTGTAACTATACCCTAGCTAGAGCAGTGGTTAGTTTTGGAGAGTAGGTCTTCATGGTATCAGGATGGTATCAGGTCTAATAACTCTCTCTTTATCCACTACTTTGAGCTATTTAGTTTAGTTTAGTTTAGTTTAGAGATACAGCGCGGAAACAGGCCCTTTGGTCCACCGTGTCCGCGCTGACCAGTGATCTCCACATATTCACACTATCCTACACACACTAGGGACAATTTTTACATTTACCAAGCCAACTTAGCTAGGTTGGTACAGGTGTCCGAGATTATGGGGACAAGGCAGGAGAATGGGGTTAGGAGGGAGAGATAGAGCAGCCATGATTGAATGACAGAGTAGACTTGATGAGCCAAATGGTCTAATTCTACTCCTATTCCTGATGACCTACATACCTGTACGTCTTTGGAGTGTGGGAGGAAACTGAAGATCTCGGAGAAAACCTATGCAGGTCACGGGTGGAACGTACAAACTCCATACAGACAGCACCCGTAGTCGGGATCGAACCCGGGTCTCCGGCGCTGCAAGCACTATACCGCTGCGCCTCCGTACTGCCCTTAAGGCATGGAATGAATCGAAACGACTTCCATGATGGGGGTTTCAGGAAAGGTGGAGATGGATCAGCCATTCAGCACAACGTGCGTAGATGTTTGAAAGTGTCAGGATACATTGAGAGAAGAGTTAACAAAACATATAGAATCTTAGTTCTCATAAATATGGAAATTGAGTACAAAAGAGAGGAAGTTAGGCAGACCTCAGACCTTTGTGTAAAACTCTGCTCGGTCACAACTGTGGTTTTGCAACCAGTTCTGCCGTCAAAAAATGAGGAAAGACGTGAAGGTCTTTGAGAGAGAAGTCAGAGAAATGGTAAAGCAAGAAAACAAGTCAACAGTTGTTTGGATCCAGGGAATCCGCTATCTAGTCCCATCAGCCCAACAATTGCTGATTTTCTCCCGATCTAGGGTAAAATATCAAGGAGCGTGCAGCTGATGAACATTCTCATCAGCCTGTGTTGCTGCTTGGCCTCATTCCTTTGTCTCAACGGTGTTCACATCATTACAGCCTTTAGCCTTGCCAGTCATTGATGACTTTTTTTCCAGAATGATTAATGAAAGTTTATGACTTCTGATATCCTTGTGGTAGTTTCCTTTTCTGATTTGGGTTATCTGTCATTTTTAAGTCACTTGGTAGCATTGTCCGTTTAGCTGTTGCATTATAACTCTATCTGTTTATCATATCTCAGTTTGTCGATTAGCATTCTTGTGCTGTGTCTGCGTTTGCTCCTATTTTCTGCCATCTCTGATGATCTGCCGGTCCAAGCAGCTAGCTCTTCTCCCTGTGGGACGGCTGTATCCCCCAATCATTCAAATATACCTGATGTGTTAAATGGCAAATCTGCTATGACCTTCATAAAACAAAAGTTAACCCATGGATTTTCGGACAAATGACCAAAGCTGGTTAAGCAATTATCTTGAAGAAGATGGAGAAGTTTGGAAGAGGGATACCAGACCTTGAAACAAGGCTGGAGGGGGTTACTGAGCCAAGAAGGTGCAAGACCACTGGCACAGATACAGATGAAGTTGTAAAGCTTCAGCGCACTGGGAATAGGTATATGTCAATGAGCACCCAGTGCTCAGTCCCAGCCTAGCTTCTTGGCGATCGTCAACAGCTAAACCTCGCTTCAGCTGGAAGCTGTATTTGTGACCCTGAACCACAGAAGGTGAAAGTAAAGGGACAGGTGAGCTCTTTCCAGATGGAGCCAGACAATTGCTGCTTCCTGTCACTTCTCCCCACCTCTCGCTTTCTTACCTCACTGTCTTTGTCTCTTGCTCTGTTCCAATACGGCTTAGTGCAAGCTTAAAGATCGGAATTTCATCTTCCAGGCAAGCGCATAATGACCAGATTGAATGTGGCTTTAATTTTTAACAGAGATTGTGTATCACAAACATAACTTTGGGTCCTTCCTTGTTGTACCCAGTAACCTCGACACAAATTCTATACTATCCCACTTTCACCACAGCTCCTCAATAGGAAAAAAGGGAAATAAGGAAAAAGGGAAATATAATACAGGAAGTATCAGTTACCCATTCCTTTACCAGACCACACCGACACACACATACTGCACAAAGGTGTAATATCGGGACAGATCAAACACTGTACTCCTGTGTTACACAGGGAGAGATCAATCACCAACAATACTATACCCCAGTGTTACACAGTGACAGACCAATCACTAATAGTACTGTACCCCAGTGTTATAGTGAGAGACAAATAACGAACAGTACTGTACGCTAGTGTTATACAGCGAGACACGTCCCCATCTGAACACCCCAGTATTATACAATGAGAGACCTCTCCCCACCAGTTCTGTACCCAGTGTTATACTGTGAGAGACACATCTCAACCAGCACTGTACCCTCGTGTCATACAGTGACAGATCTCTCCCCACTAGTCTAACCCTAATGTTATACATAGTCCCCACCAGTACTGTATTTCAGTGTTATGCAGGGATGGATCTGTCACCACCATTACTGTCCCCTAGTGTTCTAAACTGACAAACCTGGCCCCAGCAATACTGTACCTCTGCATCATGCCATGACAGGCCTGCCCCATCCATATTGGACCCCATTGTTATATGATAAACTGCCCTCTGACTGTTATACAGTGACATACTTATCCCCACCAGCGATGTATTCTAGTATTGTTCAGTAAGTCTGCCCTACTATTACTGTACCCCAATGTTATAAACTGACAGAGAAACAAGGAACCTGCAGATGTTGGTTTATAAACCATACAAACCTACAAGTGTGATTCTCCAGAGATGCTGCCTGACCTGCTGAGTTACTCCAGCACTTTGTCTTGTAAGCTGACAGACCTGTCCCCAGTAGTACTGTGCCCTTGTATTATTAATTGACAGATGCATCCCACCTGTACTGTCCCCTGGAATTAGACAATGACGGACCCGTTCCCACCAGTACTATACCTCAGTGTTATACACTGACAGACCCACAGGCCAGTACTGTACTCTGTTTTCTGGCTCTGGTTCCCTTGCCCAAGGTACAATCCTTTCTCTGAGTCTCCCTAGACCATTTTAAGGAGTTGTGGCCTTCCTGCATGAACTTTGTGGTTTTACTAGAAATTTGAAATTTGCTACACACAATCATACAGGACTGTCACATTCAAGACCATTCTGGTCTGCTGGTAGCTCTATTCTGAATCTTAGATGGTTTCAATAACACTGTACAATTCCATGGTATTATCAGACGATAACTGCAGATGCTGGTACAAATCGAAGGTATTTATTCACAAAATGCTGGAGTAACTCAGCAGGTCAGGCAGCATCTCGGGAGAGAAGGAATGGGTGATGTTTCGGGTCGAGACCCTTCTTCAGACTGATGTCAGGGGGGCGGGACAAAGGAAGGCTTTATTATCCATGGTATTATCCTTGTCTGTCTCATTTAGTTTTGTTTTCTGCCCTTGTTCTTCCCCTTGCCTTCTCTTTAGTTATTTTAGTTTAGTTTAGAGATATAGCGTGGAAACAGGCCCTTCGGCCCACTGAGTCCGTGCCGACCAATGAACCCCGCACATTAACACTACCCTACATTAGGGAAAATTTTACATTTATATCAAGGTAATTAAACTACAAACTTGTACGTCTTTGGGGTATGGGAGGAAACCGAAGATATCGGAGAAAACCCACGCAGGTCACAGGGAGAAGGTACAAACTCCATGCAGACAAGACCCGCAGTCAGGATCGAACCCGGGTCTCTGGAGCTGCAAGGCAGCAACTGTACCGCTGCACAACTGTGCCGCCATATTGAGTATGGATAATTAAAATAAATAAATGTGTGTCTTTCTGTTTGAGCCTGTGTGCAAGCGCTTGTGTACATACACATGTACTCCAACTGATGTGCAAAGTCAGTTAAAGACTATCCATGACACCATTTGACTAATTTATCTATTGATTTATTGATTGCAGATTGCAGATGATACACAATGAGCCTGGGACAACGATGATCACTCCCTGTTTCTGACAACCTGACCACTGGGATCTTCCCAATTACTCACTGCCACAATGCCTGTGCAGGCTCCACAATGGACGGACTTCCTCTCCTGCCCAATCTGCTGCCAGACCTTTGATGAGAACATTCGCAAGCCCATCAGCCTAGGCTGTGGACACACAGTCTGTAAGATGTGTCTCAACAAACTCCATCGCAAGGCTTGCCCTTTTGATCAAACCACTATCAACACAGACATAGACTTGTTACCTGTGAACTCTGCATTATTACAGCTGGTGGGAGCCCAGGTAAGAATTCCTCTCCATTTTTAAGTCTGCTTGTTTGCCTTAAGTTAACAGATAATGTCATTGAATCTGCTTAGACATGCTCCATAGGTTTTGTCACATTGCTGTAGCCTGGCCACTCCCACCACCGATTGTGTTATTAGCTTCACTTAGCACCACCCCCTCCCACTGCTTGTTACCCCATTGGAGGAGCCTAGACTAACAATTTTTCCTATTACCAGAGCTTTTCTAACAAAAGCATTAAATCAAAAATAGAAGAACGCAAGAAACTGCAGGTGCTGGAATCTTGACCAAAAAAAACTGATGGAGGAACTCAGCAGGTCAGGTAGCGGCTGTGGAGAGAAATGAGCAGACCACGCTTCTGGCCGGGACCTTCTTCAGACTGATTTATGGAGTAGGGGGGAGAAAGCTGGGAAAGAGACCTAGGGTTAGGGCAATGCCTAGCACGTGATAGATGGATACAGCTGAGCAGAAGGGGGGGGGGGGGGGGGGTTGATTGGCAGATGGGTGCAAATAATGACACAGGCTAGAGGTGAGATGGAGACAAAAGAGTGTTAGATATGATATGAAAGGAGGAGTGAAATGGAAAGACAGAGAGATATTGGCAGAAAAGGTTGGGTGGAGGGGGAATAAAAAGGGAAATGAGGGGTTCGGAGTAGGGAGAGATGGAAGATGAGTGGAAGGAGGATGGGAAAGGAGCTGGATGACACGGTGGTGGGGGAAATGTTTGCGCACCAGGGGCAAAAAAAGAGAAGTTGGAGGGTCAGAGGATTTCAACGTTGCTGTAGAGGTAGAGTTGCTGTTTTACATTGCTCGGGACCTGTGTTCGATCCTGACTACAGGTGCTGTCTTTACGGAGTTTGTACGTTCTCCCTGTGACCGTGTGGGTTTTTCTCCAGGTGCTCCGGCTTCCTCCCACATCCCAAAGACGTACAGGTTTGCAGGTTAATTGCCTTCGGTGAGATCGTAAATTGTTCCTAGTGTGTCCCTCCCATTCAATCGTTACACCTTCCAGCAAAACACCTTCTTCAATAATTTGGTTTCCCCGCATAGGATCTGTTCAATCCGAGTGCTCCTCAACTTACGATGTGGTTACGTTGCGAGAAACCCATCGGAAACCGAAAATATCGTAAGTCGAAATGCATTTAATACACCTGATCACGTGGCAGGAAGTGAGCTGTGGCTCGCTATGGGTCGCTGCTGTTTGCACCATAGCAAAGTTGAAGCATCGTAAGGCGGGGAGCATCTGTATCCACATCAGTCTTTGCAACATATTGTCTCTCCAAGTCTCAGTGTGTAACATGATGTTCAGTCCCTGTAACTTGCTGCGTAATGTAGTGTTCAGCCCTAGGTCTTCTGCATGTTGTGAGTGAGTCCCTGTAACACTCATTGTAACATTTCAATACTTGTAAGACATATTATCAAGAAATAATAGTGTTTTGTTTAACTTATTACTCAGTATAACACAGGTCAATATATAGATTTGTCAATTGGCAAGATTTTTGCATCTGAGTCATAAGATGTTGCGTACAAGGTCCACTACTGAGATATGAACATAAAATGAAGGCTGCAAATCAGTGCTACATAATGGTGCAATCATTGAAAGAAAGTGGGCATAAACAACGCCATGGTAACATTTCACAGTGGCACAGCAGTATGATACGCATTGATCCGACCAGTATTTATCTGTTAATAAACATCAATAAAACATTTTACTATGTGCTGTTTGTGGGAACAATGCTTTGTGCAAATTGGTCTCCCTGTTTCCTGAATTATCACAGTGACAATACTTCAAAAGCTCTGCATTGGTTGTGAAATGTTCTAACTTGTCAGGAAGTTGTGAAAGATGCAAGCCTTTTTTAATATCACACGTAGCTCCCTATTTCAATAGTTCTCACTGTGTAACACACTTATCAGTTTATACAACACACTATAGCTATTCAGTCCACTCTTGTCCATCGAAAAAAGAGCACCTTTCTATATTGCTCCAAGCATACTGTGGAAAGATTTGCAGAAAGTTGCATGTTTCCCTCAAAATGATTTCATGTCAGCTGAATGATTCACTGGCTTTCAGACTTATAGTGTCCGTAAAGCAAGGCTGAAGTGGAATAGGACACCTAGAGACAGTGAGGGTGCAAATGACGCCAAGGATGAGATGTTTGCACAGTGTGTTATACTGACGCACGTGGTGCAAAGGGCTGTAGGAGAGCAGAGTCAGTGCCCATAACATCTGAATGCCTGTAGGAGTTATTTTCGGAGCTGCAGTCACTGAGTCACTGGAGACATTGGTGCCTGTTTATTCCTCTTCCTAGAACAACACTTAAAAGGGTCTCGACCCAATACGTCACCCATTCCTTCTCTCCAGAGACGCGGCCTGTCCCGTTGGGTAACTCCAGCATTTTGTGTCTACATGTTGTCTGTTTGATGACCACCAACTCACTCTGAGATTTCCTACACCTCCTTCTCTCTCCATGCCTCTGTACTTCCAGCCTCTGTACTTCCCAACTGTTTTTATGCTGACCAATGGAAATTTAAATAGCCATACACCACTCACCTCTAAAGCAATAATAGTGGGAATTATTCCCTTAAATCATTGTTAACGTGTAACTTTAATTTCATCTACCCTCTCATTCCAGCTCTCTTGATAGCCTACATGTAACAAAGGCATACATCCATTGTTAATGTCACTTCTTCTCTACATCACGTACCATTATCACCACACCTTCAGCAAGAGGAAATTACTTCTTATAGGACTCTCTACTCCTTTAAATAACCACTGGAAAAATCACCCTGTAAACTATCCTTTTGATCATAGGGTGTCCTCAGACCATTTGAGTGCTGGTGTAACAGCTCCCAGGCTGTGAAGCCCCCTGCCCTCTGCTGGAGGCAGTGTTTTCATTCACTGTGCAGTGGGTCTTGCTCCCACTTATTCTCCTGCTGTTCTCCTGCTCCTACTGTTCGCCTGCTGATTCTGGGAAAGCTGCAAGTGACACTGCCCTGTAACCAAATACAGGGTGGTGCACTAGTTGCACTGGTGACTTTGGAAAAAGTGCTGTATGATTTGGCCTTGCTAATGCCACCTTTAAGAATGGTATATATATATTTTTTAATATATATCAAAAAATACCTTATTCAGGTAGTAAATATTTACAAAACATATTTTTAACAACCCCATCCGACATTTCCGGAGGTTACACGTTCAATACAGGTATTCCTTTCCAAATTTACATTGAAATTTACAGTATCCCTTATTTGGAGGGGCGTCTCCACCACACCCTGCCCCCCCCCCCCCCCCCCCCCCATGTCCAGCAGCGGAAGGACCCTAGACTGTGGTCCTCCCCCACCGAGCCTTAGCGTTGGCTGCACCAAGCTTCAGTGCGTCCCTCAGCACGTACTCATGCAGTCTGCAGTGGGCCAGTCGGCAACATTCCCCGACGGACAGTTCGCTCCGCTGGGAGGTCAACAAAGCTATACATATTTCTTGTTAACCAAACAGATTAGCGGTGGTGGTAAATAGTTATTCAGAGAACAGGAAGGCTTCATCAGGCTCCTCTAGGTGCAGAACAAGGCTGAGGTGTCACAATCTGTCCTTTATAACTTTACACTGCCTCATACAGGGTGCTGACTTCCTGTGAGGTTGCAGGGATGATGGAGTTCAGATGCTGTTGCTGAAACGCTGAATGTTTTGCTTAAAGAACAGAGAAGTTCACCACTTGATTCAAAATAATGAGGAATTTGATAGATGAAGAATTTGTTTCTTCTAATTGCACAGCCAATAACCAGAAGGGAAAGTTCAAGCTAATTGCCAAAAAATAATCCACCGAGGCATTGAGAATTACTTTATCAAAGCTAATTGTACTGAATTAAAATATGTTGTGTGAAGGTGTAAGTGATCTCCACAGTAACTTTGAAAGAGCAATGTGAAATACTTTACATTGAAAGAATATGTCTACAGAGCTGTGAGGAACAGTGGAATTAATTGCGAAGCATTTAATGATGGCCCCAAGTGATCTCTTCTCCTGCGCTGCAAGACTCTGGGGCTTTCCAGTTCTAATTTTGGTTCAACTGTAGGAGGTTGGGGATTGGGTTTACACAGATCCCACAGGTGGCCAATACTTCTCAGCCTCATCCAAGTTAGTACCCTAGATGGTGAACGTCAGGGTGGATTGAAGCCAGACCCAATCGTATTCCCAGGAGACATGAGCAACAGCAGATGCTGGAATCTTGAGCAATGAACAAATTCTGGGTGAACTTAGCAGGTCAGGCAGCATCTGTGGAGGGAATGGACTGACATTTCAGAACGGGGTAGTCTGCAGGAGGGTACTGACCAGAAACGTCAATTGCCCATTCTCTCCACTGATACTGTCTGACCCATTGAATTCCTCCAGCAGTTTGATTTTTGCTCAATCCTGTTCCCAGCTGGGATCCACACGCACACACTTCTGAAGACGGTCATCATCAGCCACTAGCAAAGCGTAAACTCTTTCAGCAATGATGTCATGATACCACTTAACTCAGCAGACACCAGGTTTTGGGATTTATTGTCACAGCATAAATTGAGGAACTTTTTTGTATAAATTAGTCAATTTCCAAAGCACACAATGTAACTCACCCTTAAACGTAATAATAATGTCATGAGCAGAGAGAACACTGGTAAAGAGATGCGTGTTTATGTGGTGCATTTGGCCACTTAAGTGCATTCCAAAATATTTTACAGCTTCAAAATACTTTTAAAGTGTTGCACAGCAGTCAATTTGCATGTGACAAGCTTCCACTAACAAGAATGTGATGATCAACAAACCTCTAGATATGATGGTGGTTGATGGGTGAGTGTTGTCCGTCCTGAAGTTCAAATCCTGAATCTTGGAAATACAACTTTGGTATTCTTTAAATTCCGTTGAGAGGGGAGCTGGGGTTGTGGTTTTAGCATCAAATGTGAATGACAGACTCTCAGAGAGCAAGAACTCTCTCATTGCTGCCTCTCCAATAGTGAAGTGTCATCCTTGATTATAGCCTACACTGTCTAGACTTGATAATTTAACCTACAACTTCTGACTTATGGAGAGACCCTAACTGTGAAGACAAAACACAAACTGAAAGAGCTTTAACTATGCCTTCTTATAGAGTCATAGAGTCAAACAGCATGGAAACAGGCCCTTTGGCACAACGTGCCCAAGCTGAACAACATGCCCCATCTACACTAGTCCCACCTGCCCGCGCTTGGCCCATAACCCTCTAACACTATCCTATCCATGTACCTGTCCACATGTCTCTTAAATGTTATGATAGTACCTGCCTCAACTACCTCCTCTGACAGCTTGTTCCATACCTATCGCCCTTTGTGTAAAAAAAGTTACTCCTTATGTTCCTATTAAATCTTTCCCCCCTCGCCTTAAACCTAAGTCCTCTGGTTCTCAATTCCTCCACTCTGGGCAAAAGACTGTGCATTTACTCAATCGATTTCTCTCATGATCTTGCACACCTCCACAAGATCACCCCTGTCTCTGTCCTGTGCTCTCATTCATCTTTATCCCTTTCCTGAGGAGGCTGAAGCTTTTCTGTAGGGAACTTTGCTGTGTCTGTGGAAGTATGTGTGTTGGGTGTTCTTAAGCTCAGATTTACTATGTGAGGACATTAAAAATCTCCAATAAATAATAACAAATGTATTATTTACTACGTTGCAATAACAACTGATCTTCAAAATGTTCGATTGTACCTAGAAGGAAAAGTTATGGTTGCCCCTTATATACTAAGGCAGGGGAAATTATTATGGAAAATGAGGAAATTAAACAAACATTCTGTCTTCACAAGACCTAAAACCGTGCCGAAGTAGTGGAGAACTCACTTCTGTTTCCTACGATCTTTAAGTGCTTTGGAATCCTGTAAAGATGTTGAAATAAACTAATAAATACAAATGTTCTCAGTGATTGGTGTACATAACATCCAACATGTTTAAAACTGGGTGTCCAAGTGCTGCCCTAAACTAGTGATGTTATCTCCAGTATTAGCCATGACATTAATTTTACATTACATTGGTTTACAGTAAGTATAAAGTGCTAAACATCTATAATTATGAAATATAAGGATATTTTTGTCATAGTAAGAATCGTATGCAGTCAGCCTGATTTTATTCTCTGACCATTTGCAGATTCCAGAACCACAACCTGTTACCCTGTGTACTGGAGCAGAAAATACCAAACACTATGAGGAGGCAAAGAAATGTGTCGAGGAACTGGCCCTATACCTCAAACCACTGAGCAGCACCAGAGGTATGAGCTACTATCAGGAACATTTGAACAGTAATTGTTGTTTGACAGTTTCTTCAGTATGTTATAAGCTCTAATCAAATGATTTACAAGATTTATATGTAGGATAATGAATAGCTGGGAATGAAATGCAGGCTGGAATTTTATTAAGATATTTGGGTAATGTAAGCCACAAAATAACAAATGGCCAGGATCATGTTACTGACTTGAGTCTAATCGAAGGATTTGGTGGAAAGTCATTAATGCCTGAGATGGTGTTACAAGCTGGCAATGAATCTTCATGCTTGGTGGTTTATATATAAAATAACACATACCAAGGAGTAGCCTTTCATCCTTGCAAAGTTGTTTTTATAAGTACCTGATTTCATATCTAAATTAGAGAGCTTTCCCTCAGTATAGTCAAGTGACTGCCTGACGTTGTCGTATTCACAGAAACCTTTCAACTGAGATCCCATAGGATCCTTAGGCATGCCCATTCCTACAGCAGGATGGACACACCAAAGCTTATGGTTCTGTGGAATAGTCAGGAAGAGGTGGCCCTGGGAGTTCTGAATGATGTCGCAACTCGAAGAAGTCACATGGAATTAGTCTTGCTCATGAGACAGTTTCTAATTTCACCTTGGCAATAAATCGATGCTCCTCCATGTTGAACACTGCACAAAAAATGCATTGAGACGAGCAAGTACATTACATACTATGGCACTCCATCTCAACTACCTTCTGATTATCCATCATCACTGATGCCATTCTTTGGCCATTTCAATTTACTCCATAAGACATAGGTGTAGAACTGGGCCATTTAGCCCATCCAGTCTACTCCGCTATTCAATCATGGCAGATCTTTTTTCCCTCTCAACCCCTTTCTCCTGCCTTCTCCCTGTAACCTTTGAAGTTCTTCCTAATTAAGAACCTATCAATCTCTGATTCACCACCATTTACGCTACAGAAATTCCTCCTCATCTCCATTCTCAAGGTACTTCCTTTTTTCTGAGGCTGTGTCCTCTAGTTCTAGACTCTCCCATTACTGGAAACATTCTTTCCACATACACTCTATTATCCGGTAAGTTTCAATGAGATCCTTCATTACCTGGTTGATTCCCTCAACATCCCAATTGTAGTCATGAAAACCTGTACTCCAGCACTAGTTGTTCAATTTGATTCATTCCACACAATTAAAACAAAAACAGCTAAGAGTATTGGATACACCAAACGCTATAGGCCCACACAGCATCATGATTTTGTGCTAAAGATCTTCACTCCAGAACAAGCTGCACCTTTTGCCAAGTAATTACAGTACAGGTACAACAGTGATATTTACCTGACAATGTAGAAATTGCCACAATAAGGACAAATCCAAAATGGTTACTTACTTCCCTGTGAACTTACACTCAATCAATAGTTAGGCATGAGCCAATCTGTAGCAACTAACATTTGTACCACACAGTTTAGTTTAGTTTATTATTGTCACGTGTACCGAGATACAGTGAAAAGCTTTTGTTGCATGCTGCCCAGTCAAAGAAAAGACTATACATGATTACAATGAAGCCGTCCACATTGTACAGATAAAGGGTACAACATTTAGTGTACGATAAAGTCAGATTTAAAATAGTTCAACGGTCTCCAATAAGGTAGATGGGCAGTCAGGACCACACTCTTGCTGGTGAGAGGAGAGGATGGTTCAGTTGCCTGATAACAGCTGAGAAGAAACTGTCCCTGAATCTGGAGATGTGCATTTTCAAACTTCTGTACTTCTTGCCTGATGGGAGAGGGGAGAAGAGGGAGTGACTGGGATGAGACTGGTGTTCGTTTATGCTGATGGTCTTGCCGAGACAGCGTGCAGTATGGATGAAGTCAGTGGAATGGAGGTTGGTTTGTGTGATGGTCTGGGCTATGTCCACAACTCTGCAATTTCTTACAGTCTTGGATGGGGCTGTTCCCAAACCATGCCGTGATGCATCCCTATAAGATGCTTTCTATGGTGTATCTGCAGAAGTCGGTGAGTGTTGTTGGGGACATGTTGATCTTCCTAAGCCTTCTAAGGAGGTAGAGGTGTTGGTGCGCTTTCTTGGCCGTAGCTGCGATGTGGCTGGCCCAGGACAAATTGCTTGTGATATTTATTCCTAAGAACTTGAAGCTTTCGGCATCTCCACTTCGGCACCGAGAGTGTGTACTTTTTTGTTTCCTGAAGTCAATCACAATCTCCTTTGTCTTGCTGACATTGAGGAGAGGTTGTTGTCTTGGCACCAGGTTAAGGGGTTCTCAATCTCCTTCCTGTACTCTGTCTCACTGTTATTTGATATCTGGCCCACGACTGTGGTGTCATCTGTGAACTGTGGGATCGGTATTTGGTTACACCATCAAGAGTGCATAAGGAGTAAAGTCGGGGGCTGAGAACACATTGTTGCAGTGCACCGTATTATCATAGAGGATAGTGCCAGGTAATAATTTTCGCTAACCTAGGATAATTTAACCAACTTTGCTGACATTCAACTATAAGTACCATGTCCACCAACAACATCCTGCTCATTGCTGGGCTGAAAATTAACAGAATCAGTCTTGAGACTAGATATACAGAAAGAGGCCCTTCAGTCCACTGAGTCCACACCGACCAGCGATCATCCCGTACACTAACACTATCCGACATATTACTAACAATTTTACAACTTACCAAAGCCAATTAACCTACAAACCTGTACGTCTTTGGAGTGTGGGAGAAAATCGGAGCACCCGGAGAAAACCCACGCGGTCACAGAGAGGATGTACAAACTCCGTACAGACAACACCCGTTGTCAAGATTGTACCCTGGTCTCTGTAATGCAGCAACTCTACTGCTGGCCACTGTGCTGCAGTTACATAACCAAAGCAGTTCAGAGTGTGGGAATTCTGGCAATTAACTTGCTTCTTGACCATCCACCCTCTCGGTCCACACCTCCTGCCCCTCCCAAGCCCTTTTGCTATTTACTATGTACATCAGCCTTACAACAGTGACCAAATCCCATGAATGGAGAAAAATAAGGTGAAATCTAATGATGATTTATTTGGGTGATATATAATAAATTGTAAGTGTAGAGTTGAATCTGTTCATAGAGTCCAAGCAGTCTTTTGTGGAAGAACAAATCACAAGTTATAGTTGGCATCTCATTGTGGGGTTCATATTTTTTATGTGGAACAGTAAACAACTGAGAATAAATTACAGGAATAGATGAAGAACTGGGAGGAGACCCATGCTTTATATTGTTGACAGGGCAATATTTGTGTTGTGCATTGTTCTTTCATGACTGACCGGTTTGTAAACTGTAGGAGCTGCAGAATAGGTTCTGTGCCAAAGAAATGTAAGGGCCTGTCCCACTTTAGGCAATTTTAAGGCGACTGCCGGCGACTGTCAAAGTCGTAGCAGATCGCCGAACTTTTCTTTTACCCGACGACAATGACCACGACAATGCCGAGTCAGGTCGAGATTACACCGTCTTCGGAAACATCGCGAAAATTCCCACGCTGTCAATGCTTCTCCGGCATCCTAATTTTAGCTGAAATCACTGACAAGTCGGTAAGTACTTGAGAGTTTTGAGCTATAACATCTTGTATGGGTTACTTAAAAATCAAGCATCACAGAAACAAGGCATAAACTAGATTTACTTCCAGTTTACTAATAGCCGTATTTAAAAATAAAAAAAATTAAAGTGGTTACGTAGATTTTTGTGAAAAGTGTGTGGGCATTCTTTGAAAATGTACGGGAGATGCTGATTTCTGGGTTGCATATCTGAGTTGGGAGCCCACTTTAAATGTAATGGCTGATGGCCATAAACATCGTGAAATTCCCACGCTTACCTGACCGTCAAACTGTCGCCTCCAATCTACCTGTCAAATGTCCTGACGGTAAATAAATTGGTTAAACACAAGCATTTTATCGCATTCTGAAATGACTTCACTTATTTTAATATAATGTGCTTCTAAATGCATCTAAGACAACCTAGCAAACCTGGGGACAGCATGCGACAGCGCCCGCAATAAGCAACGATACCTGGCGACAAGCCAGCTGTCGCCGAGAAATTTCAAACCGGATGATTTCTCAGCGACGCGCTGAGATCCACTACGATTCTTGGAAGACTCCTCACGATCATGCCCGCGACACCCAGCGAACTGTCGATGACAGCCTAGTCGCCGGCAGTCGCCTTTAAATCGCCTAAAGTGGGACAGGCCCTTAAAGATTCTGAATATCAGAAACAGAAAATACTGGAAACACTCAGTTTTAGGCCAATATCATCATAATAAGAACCAATGTTTGCAAACGTGGCCTAGATATGATTCAAACCTTTTGTGGAAGCTACCGATGCTAACAATGTTGGAAAATCACGACCTTCAACATTGTTTTTCAAGCAGCAAAACAATGACACGCCCAAAAAGCTCCTTTGATCACAAATGCCCCAAATCCACCTGAGCAATCCCCTGGGATCTCAATCATCACAAACAATTATGAAGCTAAACATAGTTTATACCATATTAAATAAAGGAACAGCCGAGAGCACAAGATATAATACGGTATTAAAGTCAACTGTGAGCCAATAATCGTCTGAAAGACCATTGCTTCAGAATTAGCTGCCTCTCTAGTTGTTGCAGAACAGTATAATAATAATAGTGTGTGGCCACCAATGGGAAATTTTCCAAGCGATGTCTTGTCCTCAAAGAAATAGAACATATCTGTAGTCTGTCTCATCAGTCTGACATCCACTATTAGTTAATGGAAGATGTTAAAAGGGCCCTTTGAGTGCTTACTCATCAATATTCTATTCCATTGAAGTTTGTTTAATGATAGAAGTTGGCTTTGAACCTCAACAGGAGACCTTCAGAGGGAGTGACCCGCAAGGCAGCAATTAATTGAACACAGCATCAAGGAGCTTTGATAAAACTGAAGTCAATGGATATCATGTGGAAAATTCGCTTCGGGCAAGAGTTGTACTGGTCCGAAAGAGGATGGCTGTGTTGTAGATCAGTGATGCCTGCTCCTGGATATATCCCAACCTTCCTCAGCTGCCGCATCAATGACCATCACCGTGTCACAACTCCCTCCAACAGCCCACGCCTTGTGCCTTCACAACTCATACACGTGGCACCTATTAGCAAATGCAGTATCAACTGAACTGAACAAGTCGTTACTTTATGACTCACCATTTAGATATTTCTCATTAAATACAGATTTGCTTTGCCTTGTATGGCTCTGTACGTTGACCTCACAGAGTCAATAGACAATAGACAATAGAAAATAGGTGCAGGAGAAGGCCATTCGGCCCTTCGAGCCAGCAACGCCATTCAATGTGATCATGGCTGATCATTCTCAATCAGTACCCCGTTCCTGCCTTCTCCCCATACCCCCTGACTCCGCTATCCTTAAGAGCTCTATCTAGCTCTCTCTTGAATGTATTCAGAGAATTGGCCTCCACTGCCCTCTGAGGCAGAGAATTCCACAGATTCACAACTCTCTGACTAAAAAGGTTTTTCCTCATCTCTGTTCTAAATGGCCTACCCCTTATTCTTAAACTGTGGCCCCTGGTTCTGGACTCCCCCAACATTGGGAACATGTTTCGTGTCCAACCCCTTAATAATTTTATACGTTTCGATAAGATCCCCTCTCATCCTTCTAAATTCCAGTGTATACAAACTTAGTCGCTCCAGTCTTTCAACATATGACAGTCCCGCCATTCCGGGAATTAACCTAGTAAACCTACGCTGCACGCCCTCAATGGCAAGAATATCCTTCCTCAAATTTGGAGACCAAAACTGCACACAGTACTCCAGGTGCGGTCTCACTAGGGCCCTGTACAACTGCAGAAGGACCTCTTTGCTCCTATACTCAACTCCTCTTGTTATGAAGGCCAACATTCCATTGGCTTTCTTCACTGCCTGCTGTACCTGCATGCTTCCTTTCAGTGACTGATGCACTAAGACACCCAGATCACGTTGTACGTCCCCTTTTCCTAACTTGACACCATTCAGATAATAATCTGCCTTCCTATTCTTACCACCAAAGTGGATAACCTCACACTTATACAATACAATACAGAAACATGCCCTGCCCACCATGTCCATGCCAACCATCAATACCCATCTACACTAATGCAAATTTACTTGCTCGTGGTCCATAGCTTTCTCTGCCTTGGCAGTGTCAAGCGCTCATCCCAATTCTTCTTAAATGTTGAGAGCACCTGCCTCCACTATCACCTCAGGCAGTGCGTTCCAGATTGCAACTACCCTCTGAGTAGAAAACGTTCCTCTGCAGATCCCTTTTAAACATCATATTTAACTTAAACGTATGGCCTCGGGTCTTAGACGCATCTGTCATTGGAAAATGTTTCCTACTGTCTAATCTATCTGTGCCCATATAATTTTGTAAATCTCTTCCTTGGGTCTCAGCTCCAAGGAATATGAACCCACCTGTCCAGACTCTCCTGATAACTAAAACATTCCACCCAGGTGACGTCCTGGTGAATCTCCTCTACACCCTCTCCAGTGCAATCGCAACCAGTGCACCAGTGCAGTACTGCATATACATATTACACTGGATCAATTATCATCACAAACATCTAATGAGTCTTGCAGTTGCAGCATGAGCTGTTAGAGATGGAGTGACTCCTTTGGGGGGGGGGGGGGGGGGTTGGCATGTGGTGGCTGAGAGGCATTTGTACTGTGGCTTACCTTCCTAGGCCACTATAAAGCAGGATCTGACTTCCTGAGTAAGAAAGTTTGGAGAGGTGGTAGAGTATAGTCCAAATGCCTATTGAAATGCTTCTTTTGGTTCCTCCTGTAGCTCATTTCAGATATGAACTACACTGCGTGAAAAAGTTGCCCCTAAGGTCCCTCTTAAATGTCTCCGCTCTCACCTTAAGCCTAGCCATCTAGTTTTAGAATCCTTCACCCTGGAGAAAAGACTGTAAGTATTTACTTTATATACTTCAATAAAGTTACCCCTCAACTTCCTATGCTTCAAAGAAAAAAACCCCAACCTATCCAACCTCTCCCTGTAATTCAAGTCTGCAAGCCAAGGGAACATCCTGGTGAATCTCTTCTGCACCCTTTCCAATTTAATGATATCCTTTCTGTAGCTGGGTAACCAGAAGTGCACACAGTACTCCAAGTATGGTCTCACCAATGACTTGTACAGCTGCATCATGATGTCCCAACCTTTGCAATCAATAATCTTTTCAATGAAGGCAAGCTGGCCAAATGCCTTCTTCACCAACCTGTCCACCTGATTCACTATTTTCAGGGAACCATGCAACTGTACTCCCAGATCTCTGATGCTTAATACTTTCCAGAGCTCTTCCATTTAATGTGCATGTCCTGCCCTGGTCTGACGTACTAAAGTGCAATGCCTCACACTCATTAAACAAATTCCATATGTCCAATCTCTTTACTTATGGGAGATCCAGTCAATATCGAGCAAGTTGAAATCTCCCACTAATACTACCCTATTACTATTACAGACATCTGCAACCACCCGACACATCTTTTTCAGTCAGAGAGTTGTAAATCTGTGGAATTCTCTGCCTCAGAAGGCAGTGGAGGCCAATTCTCTGAATGCATTCAAGAGAGAGCTAGATAGAGCTCTTAAGGATAGCGGAGTCAGGGGGTATAGGGAGAAGGCAGGAACGGGGTACTGATTGAGAATGATCAGCCATGATCACATTGAATGGCGGTGCTGGCTCGAAGGGCCGAATGGCCTCCTCCTGCACCTATTGTCTATTGTCTATCTTCTGCTTTGATTCACTCTGATAATTGGGGGACCTATAACACAATGTCATGTGAACCTTCTTTCCTGGTTCTGTTCTTCCTATGTAGTCTCTGGATGATACGCCAAGAAGGCAACCCCTCCTCTCTTACCTGCATCTCTAACACACCTATAGTTTCTATATTCTGGAACACTGAGCTGCCAGTCCTACCCTTCTCAAATATATTTCCAATTATGGCTATAATAACCCAGACCCTTGAGCCAATCCAACCCTGAGATCGTCTGTCTTACCTGTTAGCATTGAAAGAAATACAGCTTAAATAATTGGTCTTTCCTCTCTGTTTACCGTGCAACTGCCTGTCCTGTCTGCTCACCTTGCTCTTTTTGACTACAGTATTTGCCATCAACTTCTCACCTGCCTCTCAACTTCTCACACCTCCTTTCTACTCTGGGACCCTCTGCCCTGCCTTGTTTAAACCCTCCTGAGTAGCATTAGCAAATCTCCCTCCCAGGATATTGGTGCCCCTCTAGTTTTGATGCAACCCTTTCCTCCTGTTATCTCACTCTGCCCCTGAAAAGATCACAATGATCCAAAAAACCTGAATCTGTATCCCCTTCACCAGCTCCTCGCGTACATATTTATCTTTCCTATCCTGCCTTTAATTAGTACATGATACTGAGAAGAAACAAAGATTAAAACCATCGAGACCCTGCTTTTTAACCTCATTCCCAACTCCTTGTATTCACTCCACAGGACCTCATCACGATTTCTACCTGTATCGTTGGTACTGATGTGTACAACCACCTCTGGCTGCTTGCCCTCCCCATTGGTAATGTTATATGGTCGCTCAGAAACATCTTGCTCTCTGGTATGGGGGAAGAAATGCACCATCTTCGAATCCCCGTTTGCTGCCATAGAATCTCCTGTCTGTACCCTTAATATCGTGGTTGTCGTGGGATATGTTGATTTTGGTCTGTGCTGGTATGAGCTGGCTTGAATATGTCAACTGCCCATTCAATCTGTGAGGCACTGGAGAAGCCAGACAGATGCAGCTTACAGGCGGCATATGGACCAGGCCTAAGCAAAGCCAATGTGTGTCAAAAATGGCAGAGCATGCCCGAGGTGGAGAATGCTTGCAAGCAGAAAAATATGATAACATTTAGAAATTAGCATAAATGGTACTTAACATTTAGACTACAATGACCGAATAACCAGACCACTTTCAACCATAGAATGTCTGTGACGCTTCTTGACATTTGACCATTGCTGAGATGGCCAACATTGCGTACCAGAGGCCAACACTGTACAAAATCAGTCTCATAAATACCACGCCTACAAGGACAAGAAGAACAGAGGCTCAGTATTCCACAGCTAGTGACTCACATCCTGACACTCTGCCTTTCCACCATTTACAAGGCACATTAAGAGTGTGATGAAATGCTCTCCACTGGATGATTGCAGCACCAGCAAATGGTGGCTTGTACCTTATTGCTAAGGGATTAGATGGGGCCGAATTTAAATCCATCTAGGAAAATTATCTCAAGCAGTACGTAATGATTTTACTAGAGAAGGGACTACTTTCAACCTCGTAGGAAGTAAGGCTGGGCAAGTGACTGAAGTGCTAGTGGGCAGGGTTTGCAATTTGGGACTTGCGACCATGGTTCTACAAGTTTCAAGATAGATATTGGGGGGAAAAAAATCTGGCTCACAAAATAAAGTTCTATGTTATAGCAAGACTAATTTTAAAAGGAACCTGGAGAGACTGTTTGCAGGTAAAGGGGTGGCAAATGGGAAGTTTTTTAAGTAAGATGGGGAGAGTTCAAGGCCAGTATGTTCCTGTAGGAGTGAAGGACAGGGCTGGCAGGATTAGAAAACCCTGATTGACTTGGGATTTTGAGGTTCTGGTGAAGAAAAAGAGGCATTGGAAGTTGGGATCACCTGAATCCCTTGAATATAAGAAGGAAATAAGGAGTACAAAAAGACAACTGAGATATCTTTGGCAGATATGGTACAGGAGAATCCTAAGAGTCTATATACTAAAAGCAAATGGGTAACTAGGGAAAGTTATGGCAGTCTATGAGTGGAGCCGTAGGACGAAGGGTTGGCAGTCTTAAAACATGGAGGGCAAAATTTGAAACAAATACTTCTTGTCTGTACTTACCGTGGGGAAGAAGTTCAGGAAGTAAAAAGCAAAGAATGAGCCATTGAAAGAGTCCTCTGAAAGAGTCTTTTATACCTTCATCGGCACTGATGAGATACTGGAAGACTAGCGTGGCCAATGTTGTAGCTTTAAGAATAGCTGCAAGGGCAATCCAGGCTACTATAGACCAGTGAGCTTTCCATCAGTGGTGGAAAAGTTGCAGAAGAGATTCTGGAGACAGGATTTATTGCATTTGGAAAGGCAAAGCCAAATTAGGTATGGTCAGCATGACTTTTTTCATGGGAGATAGTGTTTCACAAATTTGATTGAGTTTTTTGAGGTGACCAAGAGGATTGACGAGGGTATGGCGGTAGATGGTGTCTACATGGACTTTTTGCAAAGCCTTTGACAAGGCCTGGCATGGTAGGTTGGTCTAGAAGGTTAGAACATATCTACGATGAGATGACAAAATGGAAACAAAATTGGCTTGATAGGAAGAGTCAGAGAGAGGTCATAGAAAGTTGTTTTTCAGATTGGAGGCCTATGACCTGGAATGTGCAGCAGGGATCAGTGCTGGCGCCTTTATTTTTCATCATACATATTAATGATTTGGAAGAAATATAAGTAGCATGATTAGTAAGTATACCGATCAAAACTGGTGGTATAGTCAACAGTGATGAAGGTTACAATAGATTAAGATCAATTGATACAGTGGGCAAGAGAATTGCTGATGGAATTTAATTCAGACAAGAATGAAGTGATCCTTTTTGAGAAGTTAGATCAAACTAGGATGCACACACTGGCCTGGGCAGTTAGTTATTGAACTTGGGGTACAAGTACATAGGTACCTTAAAGAAGCAGCATTGGTTGGCAAAGGTGTACGTAATGCTTACCTTCATTGGCCGTGACATTGAGTATAGGGGATGGGGTACCACATTACAGTTTCATGAAATGTGGTTTTAGCTGCACTTGGAGTATTGTGTACAGTTCTGATTGCCATGCTGTAAGATGGATGTGACTAAGCAAGAAAGGGTACAGAAGTTTCACTTGATTGTTGATCCGAGACTGTAGATACTGGAATCTTGAGCAAAAACTCCTCTACATCGATGAGATCAAACGTAGACTAGGCGATAGTTTTGCTGTTTTAGTTATCTTCTCAAAACTCTTAATCAAATTTGTGATTTCCTCTGCACAAAGCCATGCTGATGTCCCTCATTTATCCCCCCTTTCCAAATAAATCCTATCCCAATTTTCTTTATAGTTTTCCTAGTGCTGACTTAAGGCTCACTAACCAGTAGTTACCTGGTTTAAACCTGCTTAAATAAAAGGATAACACTTCACCCACCAGTCTTTCAGCACCTCACTTGCGGTGAACCAAAATGCAAAAATCTCCATCAATGCCCCAGCTATCCCCTTGCTTTCCATCGCATCCTGGTATAGATTTTATCTGGCCCTGCGGATTTATCAACGTTTAAATGTTCCGTCACAGCTAACTCCTTCTCCTTATTTATGACATGCTGCGATCCATCAATGTACCCCTCCTTGAACTCGCCATCTTCTATGTCCTTCTCGGTGAAAGTAGATGAGAAGTATTCCTATAGGACCTCATCCACATCTGGATCCACACATAAATTAGCCCTTTGGGCTCTAAGGGGACCCACTATTTCCCTGTCTAACCTTTGCTCCTGAAATATTTATAGAATGTCTTGGTAATCTACTTAATCTTACTGGTCCAGGATATTTCATGGCCTCTTTATGCACTCCTAATTGTCTTCACTCTAATCTATGTACTAAAACTCTTGTTTGTTTGTTTGTTCCTGAACTACAGCCAAAACAGTACACAATAGCGCAATGGCCCACCTTACTCACCGTCGTCCCTTTGGTGCTAATGGAAGAAGTTTCATTGAAATCGGTGTTATATTTTTAAAGTTATTCCCATTTTAAAGTTTAAATCTATCTCCTAGGGAAGGGGGGATGGATGGAGGGGGGGGGAGGATAAGGGGGGTTGAGGGGGATGGAGTGAGGGGGAGGGGAAGGAGGGAGAGGGGTGGAGTGGGGGAGGGGGAGAGGAGAGGGTGCTGCACCAATGGGGGGGGGGGGAGAGGAGAGGGTGCTGCACCAATGCAGGAGAGGTTTGGGCCCAACGGGTCCACTTGGTCTAGTACTCATTCCCAGTCTGACTTTTCTGTCATGGGCCTCCTCCAGTGTCATAGTGAGGCCCACCGCAAATCGGAGGAACAGCGCCTCATATTTCGCTTGGGGCAGCTTACAGCCCAGCGGTTTGAACATTGACTTCTCTAACTTTAGATAGCTCCTCTGTCCCTCTCTTCCCCTCCCCCTTCCCAGTTCTCCCCCTGTCTTCCTGTCTCCACCTATATCCTTTCTTTGTCCTGCCCCCCTGACATCAGTCTGAAGAAGGGTCTCGACCTGAAAAGTCACCCATTCCTTCTCTCCAGAGATGCTGCCTGACCCGCTGATTTACTCGAGCATTTTGTGATACCTTTGATTTGTACCAGCATCTGCAGTTCTTTTCCTACACAAGAAAGATACCTCAATTCTTGTTATACATATCATATACTTCCTTGTTTTCCTAATCAAACAAGTCTTCAATATCCTTTGTCATCCACGATTCCCTGAGCTTGCCATTTTTGGGTTTCACCCTGACTGGAACATGCTACCAAAACATGCTGCCCTGAACTCTTACCAACTCACCTTTAAGAGACTCCCACTTCTCAGATGTCAATTTACCTGGAAGCACATGGTTCCAATCTCCCTTTTCCAGGTCCTCTCTTGTACTATTGAAATCGTCCTTCCCCCAATTTACCCTTAATTGAAGGACCAATCTTATTCCTTTCCAAAACTAACTTTTTGTGCCAAATAATGACATGAAACTTACAGAATTATGGTCACTATCCCTAAAGTGTTGTCCGATTGATATTTTACCACATTGTGGTTACGTTTTGAGTTGATTGTCTCACTCGGGAATGTGGGATTCCAGGTTCCTAGCTCATCCAGGGTAAAAAGATGATTGAATTTGTTATGTGAAATACAGACAAATTATTGGCCTCCCAGGATTTGATGTCTACAACGTTTCAAAATCGAATGTATTAGCATCGGCCTGATAAACAAGGGCCCAGTCTGTGCCAGTTGTAAATGGGGCCTCATAGCCTGTGCTGAGCTGCGTTGTCTTCTGTTGCAGGTGTGGTGCTCAGCAGTGCAGCGCAGAGTGTGCTGAGCCGGCCCATGCAGAGGAAGCTGGTCACTCTGGTTCACTGTCAGCTGGTGGAAGAGGAGGGTCGGATCCGGGCAATGAGAGCCGCTCGCTCGTTAGGGGAGCGCACCGTCACCGAACTCATCCTCCAGCATCAGAACCCACAGCAACTTTCATCTAATCTGTGGGCAGCCGTCAGAGCCAGGGGCTGCCAGTTTCTGGGACCAGGTACATTACTGGTGTAATTTTGCAGTGTCCAACGCAACAATCATTGCTTCAGGGTTAAATATTTTCTGATTGTTTGCATCAATGTTGCTGGGAACTATACTGCTTATTGAAATGACCCACAGCCATCTGTACACTAATACATGCAGAGTCTGGGCAAGAGACAAATGTAGAGTAATATTTCACCACTCTCACTACACATTCAGTGACTGCTGGGTCTGATGCAGCACAAGTTAAACAACATCTACATTGTTCTAATAAATATTCCTGGAGCGAATGTGGTATGAGTTGGGTACAATTTCCTTTAACACATCCCAATAAGGAAAACGACTGTGATAAATTATGATTAATAAATAAATGATTATTTATTAATGAGTAATAACACATAATGAGTAAAACACAAAGTCTGGAGTAACTCGGTGAGTCAGGCCCAGTCCAAAGAAGGTCCCTACCTGAAACATTGCCCTATAAGTCTTATGAAGTGTCCCAACCCAAAACGTCACTTATCTATGTCCTCCAGAGATGCAACCTGACCCGATGAGTTATTCCAGCACTTAGTGTTTTATTTAATATCACCATTGTCCATGGGCAGTTTAACAGAATTAAGGGTGTTCACATGAAGTGTGCCGATTGGAAAAGTCAATTATCCATTTCCTTCCACCGATGCTGTTCAACCCACTGAGTTCCCCCAGCAGATTGTCGCTCCGGATTCCGGCATCTGCAGTCTCTAGCAGAATTTTGGTTGTTTTACATCTTTTTAAAATTGTTACCTGTTCATCTTATTAATCTGGAAATTGGGCAGAGTTGTTGATATATGTTGTATAGTTGTTGATATATAGTTGTACAATGACGAGGTGGGGTTCGAGAAACTGAAGCATTGGAAACTGTTGTGAAGGGTCAAGATAAAACAGTACTGTGAATGGTTGATCTTCACTCCCTTATGTGAATAATCTGTTTGGCTCCCAGCAATGCAGGAAGAGGCTCTCAAACTGGTTCTCCTTGCACTGGAAGATGGATCTGCACTCTCGAGGAAAGTCTTGGTGCTGTTTGTGGTTCAGAGATTGGAACCTCGATTTCCCCAAGCCTCAAAGACCAGCATTGGCCACGTGGTGCAGCTCCTCTACAGAGCATCATGTTTCAAAGTAAGTTTGGTGTTGTCTTCAGCTCCAGTTGAAATGTACAGTTGGTGTTGTTGAACCGGTTCAAGGCCATCTACTACACCAAATAATTAACGGTTTCTGTTTATAAAGGGTAAACTTTACAAGAGAGACCTGGAAATGCACTTTGCCTGTCTGCCGATGAGACTAAGCTTGACCTCATCTCCCCTCTCTTCATGGCTCAGTAGCCATGCAGCCTGTGCTGCGTCCAACATTGAAGAAGCAGAGGTTTCCTCCAATCAATTGCTGGGAAGATAGTAGCCATTGCCTTTGTTGTAGAATTAGTGTAGAAATGGGTGGTTGATGGTCAGCATAAACTTGATAGGTTGAAGCATCTATATTCTCAAAGACTCTAATCATGGCCCTCGACTGTATTTGCCTCCCGAATCATTATTGAAGCTACTCATATACTAACTCCAATAATTTTCATTCTTAATCTTTGCTCAAATAATCTTTATTCCAACACCAACTGTTGATGATGATTCTGCTTTATTCATTAGTACCTCCTGTAAATTCACCTTTAGCTTGTTTACTTATTCCAGCATGGCTCCATTTCCCATTGCTGGATTTCCCTAATGCTATTTAATCTCTCCTGCCTCCCCATGTTCATTGTTCTTTATTCTCCTCCACTCTGTATGTTTAAGATTGCTAGACCCCTGACATTTTACTGTGCTCGTGAAAGATCATCAAAATCATGTTACCATTGTTTCTTCCAGAACTTCCTGGGCTGGCTATTTCCAGCTGTTATCAGTTTTTGTTATTTAAACTGTTCATACCTTTAGCATCGTCCTCGATCCTGAACTGAGCTTTCTCTCCTGCACTGACTGCCTATTTCTACATCTACAACATTGCCCGACTGCCCCTTCCTCAGCTCACCAACAGTTGAAACACTTCTCCGTGCCTTGTTGCCTCTTAAATCGCTTCCTTAGCTGACCTCCCATCCTCCACCCTGAGTAACTCTGATTGATCCCATTCGTACTCCCATTCACCAATCGTGAAGCAATGACCATATCACTCTCACTTTTTGAATTGGAATAATTATTATAGTTCCAGGACCTCTGTAGTAGAGTTTAGATTTTAGAGATACAGTGTGAAAACAGCCCCTTTGGCCCACCGAGTCAGCACCGCCCATGGATCACCCCTACAGTAACATTATCCCACACGCAAGGAGCAAGTTACAGCTAACCTACAAACCTGTACGTCTTTGGAGTGTGGGGGGGAGAAACCGGAGCACCTGGGGAAAACCCACGTGATCACAGGGAGAACATGCAAACTCCGGACGTACAGCACCTGTAATCAGGATGAAACCCGAGTCCCTGGCGCTGTAAGGCAGCGACTCTACTGCCGTGTCACCGTGCCGCCTCATGTATGTATCACGCTACTCAGGAGGTGCCTTCGTTCAAATTAAACAGGATATTAATTTGAGGACCTGCGGCCCTGTTTTGTAGAAGAACTGGGGAATTTTCCATTGTGTCTGACCAGCCCATATCCATTACATAACATTACTAAAGCTGACCTAGCCATTATTACTTTGGTTATAGGAGCATCCTATGTACTGCAAAAAATTGTCTCTGAATCTATGTCCCCAATACTTCAAGAGCCCGTCCAGCATGGAGGTCTATGCTGATCAATGCATAATTCTGGGAAATATCTCTGTATCCTCTTTGAAGCCTTGACACTGTTTATAAACCTCAGCACAGGAGAAAGTTCCACCTGTGAAATGAAAAATCTGTTTGGGGAGACAGGGCAGGGAAGTGAAGGAATTTGCTAGTTTCACTGTTCCCTGGGTGAGCTGGCTTGAATGACCAGCATGTGTGCTGCGGGATTGTATTACAATTGCAACAAATAACCTCAGTTAGTTTATAGTGGAGTTTTTATTGGTGACTCACTGTTACCAGTAAAGTAAAATGATTACTCATTTTTACTGACTCAAGTACTATTTAATGGCTGCTTACTGTTAGTGAAATCTTGTAACGGTTTCTCTGTTGCTAAGGCAGTGTTTACCGTAACCCACTGCTGCAGAGGCCATGTCTAATGGTTACTGATTGAATATCTAATATTATAGGCATATTTACTTAAGGACCTATTTAATTTTTCATTGATAGAACTCTTGTTTAATGGTCACGCACTGTCATTGAACCAGTCGTTTGATGTTACTCATTGTTCTTTTGACCATGCTTTATGGTAGTTCACTGTAACTGAGGCAATGTTTACTGGTTACCTATTGCCACTGAACCCCCTGTTTATGAGTGGCACGGGGTTTAATGGTGACTGCTGGAGTAGTCCTAAACGGCCATTAGCAGTTACTAGTCTTTTTTAACAGGTGCTGAATGCTGACTTAGTCAAGTGTCATTTAGTACTCCCTCTTCCTTTGGCCTAGTGTTGTGATGCCATTTTGTTACCAAGCTCCTGGTTACCCACGTCTAGTAAAGAAAATATAACATTTATTTGCTCAGGTTACATAGAAACATAGAAAATAGGTGCAGGAGTAGGCCATTCGGCCCTTCGAGCCTGCACCGCCATTCAATATGATCATGGCTGATCATCCAACTCAGTATCCCATACCTGCTCTCCATACCCCCTGATCCCTTTAGCCACAAGGGCCACATCTAACTCCCTCTTAAATATAGCCAATGAACTGGCCTCAACTACCTTCTGTGGCAGAGAATTCCACAGATTCACCACTCTGCGTGAAAAAAAACGTCCTCATCTCGGTCCTAAAAGACTTCCCCCTTATCCTTAAACTGTGACCCCTTGTTCTGGACTTCCCCAACATCGGTTGTATTGATGCTGCTGATAATGCCAGTATTTATTGCCCTGGGAGAAGGAATGATGGGCTAGAAATTGCATGGAGGTCAGACAGACTGGGGAAGGGAGATTCCTCCCTGACAGACATTGGTAAACCAGATAAGTTTATTTTACCTGGTGATTACTTAAGAGAAGATAAACACAAAATGCGAGAGTAACTCAGCGGGTCAGGCAGCATCTCTGGAAAAAAGGAATAGGTGCCTTTTCAGGTCGAGACCCTTCTGCAGACTGAGAGTCAGGGGAGAGGGAAACTAGAGGTATGAAAAGGTACCTTGAGAGTACCTTGAGAAAAGATTTCTTGAGAGAGTTTTATAAATAGAAAAATCTCTGTCTCTGGATCTAGGCCTAGATAGAATGAATGTGGATAGGATGTTCCCAATAGTGGGAGAGTCTAGGACCAGAGGGAACAGAATAAAAGGATGCTGTGGACTGGGAACGCGGCCGGAGGCCTTTATCGAGGCGCCGCGGTCTCAGTGCCTCCCGGATCGCCGCATAGAAGCCCGGGTCGGGGCCTCGCGGGTCAGACGGAGGAGCCGGGCCTCTTGGGTCGGGGTCCGTGTCGGCTGAGCAGCCAACGGAGCCCGCGGCTGGGGAGGCGTGAAGTGGGGAGTCTGCAGTGGTGAGGCCTCGGCGGCGGAGAAACGGCGGCAGCAGTGAAGCCTCGCGACGATGGGGCCTCGGCGGTGGTGAAGCCTCGCCGCCGCGGCGATGCCTCGCGAGTTGACCTACGGCCGATGGTTGATGAGAGCGTGGAGGGACCACCGTGAGGGGGGAGGGGAAGAACAATGGAGGACCCGGCGTGAGGAACTGCCGTGAGGGGGGAGGGTAAGAACAATGGACAATTGAAGAGGGTGGGAGAACAAAGGGCAATGGGGACCCAGCATGGTGGAACCGCTGTGGGTGGGGGGGGGGGGGGAGAGAACAAAAGGAGTAGCCGGCATGCCCGGTAACTGTCAGTGCCGTAATAAAGTATTCCATTCATTGGCCAAGTCATTGGTTTTAAAGCAGAGTTCTCGAATGAGAAGGGAGTCAAAGGGTTACAGAGAAGGCAGGAGAATGGGATTGAGAGGGAAAAATAGATCAGCCATGATCGAATGGTGGAGCAGTCTCAAAGAGCTGAATGGCCTAATTCTGCTCCTATGTCTCATGATGTTATGGATCTAGTAACCTAACCACTGCACCACCATACCTCTCTGTCACCCCGGCTGCATTTAGTGGTTACTAATATACAGGGGACACATTTAGTGCTTTTGGTGTGTTACTGAACATGTTCAGCAGTACTCTCTGATAGAGAGGTAGTATTGAATGCTGTCACAGGAATGTTTACTTCCTATTTGATGTTACCATGGTTGTGTTGAGTTATTGTTTTCTGTTACTAGAGTCTCTGTTTAATGGTCTCACTGTTTCTGGCTTTGTGTTGATGGTTTGCAGGTCACAAAGAGAGATGAGGATTCATCTCTTATGCAGCTGAAGGAGGAGTTCCGGACCTACGAGGCTCTGCGGAGGGAACACGACTCTCAGATCGTGCAGATTGCCATGGAGGCAGGGCTTCGTATTGCTCCCGACCAGTGGTCCTCGCTCCTATATGGAGATCTGTCACACAAGTCCCACATGCAGTCTATTATTGACAAGGTAAACCAAGCTTTCATAAAATAGACGGCGACAAACTCTCAGCATGCAACCGACCCACTCGATCTCTGCAGACAATAAAATCACTTTTCATTACAATTGTTTCCTTGAAACCACACAGACTGCCTTGAATGTTTTAGCTCACACTGGGCACTCAAGATCAGAACCATGCTGTGCACAGGTAGATGACATTTGTCCCAGAGAAAAATGAGTGACTGAACTCCTTTAAGTTACTGTTGATGGAGTAAACTTGGGCTCTGCTCCTTTTAAGCTGCATGGGGTATTTAGCATCCATTACACAGGTCAATTTAATTAATTAAACCTAATCCTTGTTCTTTACATGTGAACAGAGAGTCCTGTCATGATTCCATGCTTAACTTGCTCCATTGTTTTGCTACTATAAGTTAAAAGATAAATGTGATCAAAGAACTTGCCCTGAGGACCCAGTGTTGAAGATATAGGATGATGCATATTCAGGAGTTACCACATCGGACAGGCAAAAGTGTATCCAGGAATTTCGTCAGAAGATTTAATGAGGAATATAGATCCATTTATGGTACAGTGCACATATTGTGCACAGAGAGTGGATGGTTAGTGATCACGGCCAGTGAATCTGTGTAAGAGCTGGTTAAATGGTTGAATGCGTGACGGTCGATTGGAATATAGGGTGGTGGTTAAGTGGGTTTCTGGAGTATTTAAAAGAGTAGTGTGCATGGTTTGGAAGGAAAATCCATGACAAGAGAGAGAAGAATGATTATGTGCAAATTGTTATGAATGCCAGACATTCCTTATCACAGAGATACGTGGAATGGAGTTGCTGCTGTTAATGTTGTATTAACGAGCTGCTTTAGTAGAAAATAATTGAGACTAAAGGTCTTTGGGGTGTGATGGCATGTGTGAATGTTGTGTGTCAAATCCATTGCCTAGGTCCATTGAAAGCCATGTGAAGTGACACTGGTTCTGACCAAATCGCACACCTTTGAGACCGTGGACACATTTTCCTGAAACTAATACCTGTAAATGTTCTGTCATTGTGGAAACTCATTAGATGATAGGCAAAGGGTTTTCTTGCACTATCACTTTACGCAGTTATTCTGTTTAACTCCAATGAATCCCACCTCACTTTTCCAAACCAGTTTCTCCAAGGTACTTTTGAAATTATTCACGGAGTGTTTATGTGATGTTGTGATTAGCTAATGGACTCTGGGTGTGGCAACTTGACAAAGGTCAGTAGTAATTGCTCTTTCCTTTATGCCATTATTTCACAGCTGCAGACACCAGCCTCCTTTGCACAGAGCGTTCAGGAGCTGACAATCGCCCTACAACGAACTGGAGATCCTGCTAATCTGAACCGGCTGAGGCCACACCTGGAACTACTGGCCAACATTGACCCCAGTCCAGGTACAGACACTGACTGCCGATTCAATTGTTCCTCCTCATACAAGTCAGCCGAGTCAAAAGAGGCAACGAAACACGTAAATGCATGTCTACAGCAAAAATGTTTGTATGCATATCACTTGCCATAGATGAATGATATGGCCTCAGCTCACTCACCTTGGTGCCCCAAGGAGCTTCACAAGGTTCTAACAAACAAAATCTGGCATTAAGCCACTTAACATGGTATTCAAAATAAAGAAAATCAATGCTGAAACACTCAGTAGGTCAAGCAGCATCTGTGGAAAGAGAAGCAGTTAATGTTTCAGGTCTGAGATTATTCGTCAGAACAGAAAAGAGAAAGAGCAAGCTTGTTTCAGTACCTGAGATGGTGGAGGAGTTTCAGGTAGGACTTCTAAACAATATCAAATTCCCCAAATTCTGTTAACACACTCCTTGGTTTTTGCTCTTATCAGATCTGGCCATTTCTGCCTTTTCTCCACCGATGATTTTGATTTTTTTTTCTCTGTTTACTACAATAACAGTCTGCTTAGGATATTCCACAGCCTTACTATTAGCAATATGTAACACAGACAGAGAGGCATAATCTGCCTTTTATTACCATGTCTACTTATTTGGTCTCACTCTATTGGAGATATTTCTTTTGTTCTTCTCTTCCACACCTTTCTTGCAGCTGAAACCAATCTGTTTTCTCATCCACTGATGAAGAGTCTCCAACCTGAAACATCTTTATATTAAAACTCTCGTTTGTTAGTTTGTTCCTGAACTACAGCCAAATCGGTACACGATAGCGCAACAATTTTAGGCCCACCTCACTCACCGTCGTTCCTTTGGTACTAATGGAAGAGGTTTCATTGAAATCGGTGTTATATTTTTGAAGTTATTCACATTTTAAAGTTTAAGTCTATCTCTGGTTCTGGTTGATTACTGCGCAAACACCTCATTAGTGGTTATCTCGCGCAGGTCCTATCTCCTAGGGAAGGAGGGGGAGGAGGGGAGGAGAGGGGCACCGATGCAGGAGAGGTTTGGGCCCAACGGGTCTAGTTAACTCTATTTTTCTTCCCACTTTAATTCTGATTTCCAGCATCTGCAGTTGTTTTTTAAGTAAACTGTCGTCAGGACCAGACTGCCTGTAGAGGTGTTTTTTATGGAAAGCCTTAAAAGATTAGAGAGGCAAGTGTAACAGGAAAAAAATTCCAGAGTTTAGAGGCTGGAAGCCATCATCTTCTAAGGATGGAGTGTTGCAAATCTAGGATTTCGAATTATCTTGATGCAACATTCCAAAACCAGGCTTGTTGCTGGGGAGTTGTAGATATATGAGGCAGAACTCTAACAAGTGTTCACATTAACCCTTTGAACCCTTAAAAGAGGGACAGGTGGGGAAGTGAGTTGGTTGCATACATAGTCAAGCCTTCATTCTCTCTGAACCTCTTTGGCTCACCTTCTGCTTTTGCCCTATTCAGTATCTCCCTATGCTCTTGATCGGTTTCTGCCACCAAAGCTAAATACCTGCTCACTTATTGTTGTTTAATAGCTGTTCCTGTGAAGCATCCATGGTCATGCATCGAGGTTTGGAGATGCCCGATGAAATCAGCTTGTGGATTTGCCGGCAACAATTCAGTCTTCGGGGTTCCTGGATCCTGCTTGCTCTTCCATTCTTATTCTTAAATGGAATTAGCTGCCACCTAACCTTCCCAGACTCAGCCGGTGTCAGATCTGCGCCTAGTTGTAGATTGAATTGCCATGCTTTTAGAAAAGATTCAATCATATCCCCGGGGTGGGAAGATGGGAGGAGCGAATCAGCAAAAGTAAGCATTCTGCATCACTTTAAACGTTAAATAATTTCAGTTGTCTTGGGTTGGTGTCGTATTGATTAACCAGCAGTGAATGTCCAAGGACTGGCCATTCTTCCTCTGCGGGGATTTCCAGGATCAGGCTTCTGTTACCCTCTATGAGTTGTTCAGAGTTGGCTTCTGTCATGCAAGCAAAGATCCCCCTGAAGCACAAGCTGCTTTTCTATCCTCGTCTAAAAGTTGCACGTGTTTGTTGTGTTTCCCTGCAGATGCCCCTCCTCCGACGTGGGAGCAGTTGGAGTTCGGACTGGTAGCTGTAAAGACTGTCGTGCACGGACTGGTGGATTTTATACAGAACCATAGCAAGAAAGGAACAGATCAGCAGCAGGTAATCAAGGCTGTGACCAGCACATTACACCAGGCCGGTGGTTTCACTGGAGAGAGTGCAGATTTACAAGGATGTTGACTGGGAAATTGTAGCTGTGGGGAGTTATTGGATAGGTTTGGATTTAGAACAGGGAAGCAGTGGGATTTATAACATTGAGGTCGCAATCGAGTGTAAGGGAAGGACTTAATTCCCTTAACAGCGGAGTCAATAGTCAGATGGCAGAGATTGAAATTAGTTAATAGAAGGTGGAGATGGAAGGGAAGAAATGTTTTTACCCTGAGGGTAGTGGAGTCTGGAACTCACCGGAAAGGTGGTGGAGGCAGAAATCCTCGTCACATTTACACAGTACAAGGAAGTATACACGAGGAGCCGTTGTGCAGGGCTGCAGATCCAGCAAGAAGATAGAATTAGACGGTGTGGCTGATTCAGAGATGATGGCCAGAGTGGTCTCTTTTGCTGCAAGTTCTCTGTGATTCTGTTCCATGAACATTGTCTGCGGCTTCCTGACTGGACCATGATATTTTGTTTGTTCTTTGCATTTTGTTTAGAGAAACAGCCCCTTTGGCCCCTCAGGTTCCCATTAAATCTTTCCCCTCTCACCTTTAACCTATGTCCTCTGGTCCTTAATTCCTCTACTCTGGGTAAAAAACTGTGCATTCACCCTATCTGTTCCCCTCATGATCTTGTACATTTCTATAAGATCATTCCTCATCTTCCTGTGGTCCCAGAAATAAAGCCCTAGCTTGTCCAACCTCTCCCTATAGCTCAGGCCCCCAAGTCCTGGCGGCATACTTGGAAATCTTCTCTGCACTCTTTCCAGCTTAACAACATCCTTCCTACAGTGCGGCCTCACCAATGTCTTGTACAATTGTAACATAACATCCCAACTTCTATACTCAATACCCTGATGAAGGCCAATGTACCGAAAGCCTTCTTGACCACTCTAGTAGTTCTCTGCAGTTGAGCCACTGCTGTAATGTAGAAAGACAGATCCCAGAGAATACAGCACAGAAAAAGACCCTGCGTCTTAGGTTTTGGTTTATTATTATCATGTGTACTGAGGTGCATTGGAAAAACTTTGTTTTGCATCCTATCCAATCAAATCAGATAATACTATACTATACATAAATACAATCAAGCCAACTTCGTACAATAGGTGGAGTGAAGGGAAAGGTACAGAATGCAGAATATAGTTCTCAGCATTATAGTGCAACAGTTCCAGGGACAAAGTCCAATGTCCGCAATGAGGTGGAGGATAATTGGACAGTACCTTAGCTCATCAGAAGCTTGATGACAAAGGAGAGGAAGCTGTTGCTGCCTCGAGTAATTAGCAGCTGGACAGGATCCAAGACAGTGAGGCAGATGGGAGGCAGGAATTTGAATTAGAAGTCAATGACAACGAGTTCAGTAGAGAGGACTGGCAGGAGCATGGAAGGGATCGAAGAAAGACTTGGATTAAATTGCATTGATTTCAATGCTGGAGGCGTGACAGGAAAGGCAGGTGAACTCAGGGCGTGGACAGCTACATGAGACTACGACAATCTAGCCATTACAGAAAACCTGGCTAAGGCAGGGTCAGGACTGGCAGCTTAATGTTCAAGGGTTTAGATGCTACAGACAAAATATAGGTGAGGTAGAAGAGGAGGGGGTGTTGCTTTATTGACTAAGGAGAACATTGTGGCAAAGTCTGAGATGATATTACTGAGGGATCTTCCCATGAGGCTATATGGATGCTGAGAAATAAAAAGGAGTGATCACCTTGTTGGGAATGTACTAAAGGCCCCCAAATGGTCAGCAGGAATTATAGGAACAAATATGACGGGAGATTGCAGGCAACTGCAAGACTAATAGGATTGCAGGGGAGTTCAACTTTCCTAGTGAAGCCTGGGGACTGCCATTGCAGCAAATGCTTAGATGGTTTGGAATTTGTCAAGTGCGTTCAGGGAAGTTATCTCAGGCAATATGTAGAGAACCCTCTGAGGGATTTGGCAAAGCTTGGCCTACTATTCAAATGTCAGCGAGGTATGTGAGTGGGGATTGTGGGCGAGCACTTAGCAACAAGCAACTACGGTTCTGCTAGCTATAAAATTGTTATGGAAAAGGATTGAGGAGAGGCCAATTTTGATGGTATCAGACAGGAACTTGCAAAGCTTAAATGGTATAGGTTGTTGGAGGGTAAAGGACATCCAGAAAGTGGGAAGTTCTTAAAAGTGGGACTTCAAGATATGGATGTTCTAGTTAGAGTAAGGCAAGGTAGGCAAGAGTAAGGAACCCTAGATTACAAGAGAAATTGAGGCTTTGGTCAGGAAAACGGAAGTGTGGGTCAGGTGTTGTCAGGTAGGATTAAGTGCATTAAATGTAATTTAGAAAAGTTAATCGAGATGTCTTTGAGAACAGTCTATATTACAGTCAAGGAATTTAATGTCCTAAAATCTATGAAGGTAGATACATTTCTGGGGCCTAATTCGGTATATCCAAGAACACTATGGGACGCAGTTGTCTACTTTTGTATCACGTCACCTCTCTTTCTTTCTTTCTTGCGATGCAGTCAGCACAGAGCAGCAAGTACAAAACCAGCATGTGCCGAGACCTGAGGCAACGGGGAGGCTGCCCTCGAGGAGCAAGCTGCACCTTTGCCCATTCCCAGGATGAACTCGAAAAGTAAGTGGCATCACAGTTGGTGCATCGTAACTGCTGCTCGGTAGCTCGCTCTGAGTGTATGGAGTTTACAATGGACAAATGGAGTTGAATCTGGGAAAGTGGGAGATCATGCAGTTTGGCAAGAGGAATCTAAATGGAAAGTCTACAGGGAAGGAGTGCAGAAGGATTTGAATATCTTTGCACTTGACCAATAGCACTGTGGGACTGTTGATGGGACAGGGTGTAGGAAGGTTTACTCTGTACCTTATCCTTGTTGCACCTGGAACAATAAATTGCACAATGTCAAGGGACATTGCAGGTTGTTCTATGGTGATAGGTAATTTGCAGATTTTGTTAGGACATTTGTAATCCGAGCTACCAGTCCAAGTGATACCATAGGTAATATGAATCACCAGTGTTATGCAAGACTGGAGTCATGAAGAATGTCACAGAATAGTAAGATTCCTTTCTTGAAGGACATTCGCTAATTATTGGGTGTATGCCAAAATGTAACCATCCCCGGTGCTAGTTCAAATATGTTGTACCGGAACACTATGTCTGGGATGTAGTTTAGTATCCCAAACAATCCATTTCTCTTCCCGAAATAGTAACGGAAATGTTCTGATTCCAAGCTACGGGTTGCACTAAAAATGGACAATCCCTGTAGTAGTTACTGTTGAGGAGTTTCCTTTGTGATGGTGTGTTCCATGGACCTTAGACCTCAGTGACCAATGCTTAACCTTGAACACCAGGGGAGCTATGTGAGGATGCTTTTCCTAGACTTCAGCTCTGCCTTTAACACAGTCATCCCGAGCAGACTGGTCACCAAACTTTCTGACCTTGGATTTTCCCAAACCATTTGCCAATGGATCAAGGACTTCCTGACCAACCGCCCCAGACCGTCAAAATAGGCCCTCACCTCTCCTCCACCATTACACTGAGCACCGGCTCACCACAGGGCTGTGTGTTGAGCCCCATCCTTTACTCCCTCTACACTCACGACTGCGCCCCCACCCATCCCACCAACACCATCATCAAGTTCGCGGATGACACAACTGTGGTTGGACTCATCTCAGGAGGAGATGAAACAACCTACAGGGATGAAATCCAAAGGCTGGCAGCATGGTGTTCAGTGAACAATCGTCCTGAACTCCTCCAAAACAAAGGAACTTATAATAGACTACAGGAAAACCAGTGCAGAACACGACCCACTCTACATCAATGGGGTCTGTGTGGAAAGGGTACCCGCTTTCAGGTTCCTGGGTACGCACATCGCAGAGGATCTTACCTGGTCTACCAACACCATTACCACAGTGAAGAAGGCACAGCAGAGACTCCACTTCCTGAGGATCCTCAGGAAGACCAACCTGCAGGAGAAGCTCATGATGTCCTTCTATCGCTGCTCCATGGAGAGTGTGCTGGCATACTGTATAACCACATGGTATGCCAGCTGCTCAGAAAAGGACAGGAAGGCCCTTCAGAGGGTCATCACGACGGCCCAGAAGATCATCGGCTGCTCACTGCCCTCCCTGGAGCACCTGTTCAGCCTACGCTGCCTCAGCAGAGCAGGCAAAATAATAAAAGACCCATCCGACCCCGGCCACCGTCTGTTTGTTCTTCTGCCCTCGGGTCGACGTTTCAGGTCGATCAAATCCCGAACAAACAGACTCAAGAACAGTTTTTACCCCAGGGCCATACGAGAACTGAACACTACTTTCTGCACTAGGTCACACTGTTAAAACTTTCGTATATAATACATTTGTATTTATTTGTTTTGTATTTATTGCATATATGTTTTACTTTTCGTGTTACGCACTGTCAGGATTGCTATTTTTAATTTTGTTGTACCTGTTGCAACGACAATAAAGGTTTTATTATTATTATTATTATTAAATATGCATCAGGAATTCACTTTAAATTTCAGCCCTCTGCACTGGTTGGATCAGAGTGTGTTTTGAGAAGTTACAGCATAATTTCCTGCCTGCCTCCAGTCATGTTTCACGGCAGTGGTCACTTGTCTTTAGCTGCTGCAGTGCCCACAGGGGCCTGTATCCATGGGGGGGGGGGGCGGTCAGAGCAGGAGCCTGTACGAAGGGAGGGGCCCAGGTCAGGGCAGGGCAGGGCCCGGTACCCAGGGCGTGGTCAGGTCAGGTCAGGTGAACTTGGGCACTTGCCTATTCAATGTCAGTCAGGACAGTACATTGCTACATGCATCTCCTAGGGAGCTCATTGCTCATAGTTTCCAACTCAACATATTAACATTTGACCAAGGACCAGGCTAAGTGCTGCAATTTGTAGCTGCGTCACCAGTGGAACACATTCCGCAGTGACAGCCTCCTACGCAAAGAAAAATGCACTTTGATGTGGCAACTGAGGTTGGGCGTGTTCTTGGTAGTTTCAGCACAAGCCCTTGTGGAAATGACTACCTTGCCCTCGTCTGCCTTTGTCTACCACGCACATGATCCTCAAAACATATTCCTTGTGCGTTTAGTCAACAGCATCCAACCCTCCCTGTCATCATTGGATGAATCTTGAACTGAATCAACAGCTTCCATTGTGAAGATCTGAAATCGAGCAACAGAAAAGATGGGGATTTTATATCATATGATGCCCACTGACCTGTCTAATCTCTCGATGATGTCTGTCCCTTCCAGATTTCGCATGAGGAACAAGCGGTTAGCAGCTGGGCGGCCCCTCAGCCAGTCCCTCACCCAGCTCAGCAAAGTGGGAGGGGTGATGTCGGTCACCTCCAACAGTTTGTCGGACGAGGGCTCCTTGGATGCCGGCACGAAGCCCGTCTCCATCCAGAACGGCATGGTAGCCACGGGCAACAGCATCGCACAGCTGATATCCCGTGGCACCGACTGCGCCTACGACATTACCATGAAGCCGGGCAAGATGGGCGACATGAGTATGAGCGCACCGGGATCGGTGTCGGGATCTCCACCGGACTCGTAAGAAAACTTTATCTTCACTGTAAGGTGCACTTATCATGGGCCTGATGAAAGCGCAAGTGGGCGCCAAGAGTGTTTAATTGTCATTTGTACCAATAAAGGAACAATAAAATTCTTACTTGCCATAGCATAACAGGCCTGTAAACACAATAGTCATAGATAACATACAATAAACAAAAAAGATTAATAAATTAATAACCCCAACACTAGTGCAAAAAGCCCGAAAACCATCACCTCCATCAGTCACCAGATAGGGGAATCTCCTTACCAGCCCTGGGAGTTACTACATTAATAGTCTACTGCTCAGGATGGCTTTCATGTGCTTCATCCAAAGGCACCATTTGTCACTGGATCACCCATTCCCCACTGTCTCCATCTGGAGCTCCCACAGCCTTCAATTGTACGCTGGCTCATTCACACTCACTGCAAAGGGTGTGTGAATCAAGAGAGTTTTGCATTCTTATAATCTGCTTCACACCTTGAGCCCAAACATTAACAGCCTTCAGAACACTGTTGAAGTGTTGCCTGTCCTGTCATGTGGGTAATTCAATAGTCTGATTTGTACACAGTAGATGTGGGGTCAAACAGCAAGGAAACAAGCCCTTCATGCCGCCCAAGATGCCCTACCTAAACTAGTCCCATTTGCCCGCGTTTGACCCATACCCCTCTGAACCTTTCCTATCCATGTACCTGTCCAAGTATCTTAATTACTGTTACCTGCCTCAATTACCTCCTCTAGCAGCTCATTCCATATGCCCACCACTCTCTGAGTGAAGAGGTTTCCCCTCAGGTCCTTCGACTAATAATGTGTTTAGTGTTGTTTGAGGCTTATATATTGGCAGTTCCAAACCCAGCTTAAACTTTGTTATACACAGTAGACAAGGTACAAGGAACTGAAGATGCTGGAATCTTGAGCAAAAACACACAAAAAAATATTGGCATAACTCAGTAGGTCAGACACATCTCTGGAGCTTCATTATGTATCATACAGAATCTATGATAAGCAGACAAGTTTCCAATTCAACTAGTCTGTGTTGTTCCACATGTCTCATCACACTTTATAACTTCCTGCTCCCAAACACTGCACCGTTCCCTTTTATGTTGAACCTCGCCTTAAATACTTAAAACCTGTCTGTCCAGCGCAGTGTCAATGCCATAAAGAGAAAGGTCTCAAATAACCTTGAGCAAAATACAAACTGCTGGAGGGACTCAGCAGATCAGGAAGCATCGTGTCTCAATCCAAAATATCATCTATTTCCTTCCAGAAATGCTACCTGACTCATTTTCCTCCAGCTGTTTGTTTTTTACTCAAGATTCCAACACCTGCCTTCTCTTGTGTCTCAATTGTCAAAAACCTATCTAATTCACAAGAAATGTGACATTCAGATGCATTGTAAACAATTAGGGTGGCACAGTGGTAGGATTGTTGCCTTACAGCGCCAGGGACCTGGGGTCGATCCTGACTACAGGTGCTGTCTGTATGGAGTTTGTACGTTCTCCCCATGACCTGCGTGGGTTTTCTCTGGGTGCTCCAGTTTCCTCCCTCCAAAGACATACAGGTTTGTAGGTTAATTGGATTTGGTATAATTGTAATTTGTCCCTAGTGTGTGTAGGATAGTGTTAGTGTGTGGGGGGGTCACTGGTCGGCACGGACATGGCGGGCCGAAGGGCCTGGTTCCGAGCTGTATCTCTAAACTAAACTAATCCAAATCCAGATTTGTTCTAAAACAAAACAGAGGTTGGAGGTTTTCATCAGGTCAGGCAGCATCTGTGGAGAGGGAAATAACAATTAACTTTTCAGTTTAATGCCCTATCATTGGATCTAAACCTTTAACTTCTTTCTTCTTAATTTTAAGAAAAGGCAAAGAAAAAGTCAGTTGTGGTTCATAAACTTGATGACTGAATCAAGGATAACCAGTATTGAGCAATGGAAAAACCAGCTGGAGCATTCACACGTCATTAGGAATAGGAGCAGAATTAGGTCATTCGGCCCATCGAGTCTACGCTGCCCCTCCACTCATTCCCCCCACTTCTGGTGTACAGTGGCTGCAATCTGCACCATCCACAAAATGCACAGTGGTTACTCACCCACCTGCTCCAACAGCACCTCCCAACCCTCTACCACCTGCAACCTACCTTCACCAGCAGTGATCTTTTAGAAGTTGAATCTGAGCCGCCATCTCAAGGGTTTAGGGATATGCAATAAATGCTGCCCTTACCAGCACCACCCACATCCCAAACAGTGAACAATCCCATAAGGATTTTCTTGCCCTGGACCTCCTCCATTGCCAGAAAAAGGCTCTACGCAAACTGGAGGAACAGCTCCTCATATTCTGCATGGCTAGCTTACAACCTAACGGTATGCACATTGAAATCTCCAATTTTCAGTAACTTGCCTACAAATAACCCTTCCTTCCCTGCCCCCCACCCCCACCCCGAAGAAGTGTCCTGACCCGAAACGTCACCTACGCATGTTCTCCAGATATGCTGCCTGGCCCACCTTGAAACATCCACCAATAGTTCTGTGATTATTTTTTAAGTGACTTTCAGCTTCTGTAAATTATTAGTACACCTGCTGTGAAGAGATGCTTCCAGGCATCACTTCTCAATTAAGGCGATGGTCCTTGTTAGCAGATCAGAATAGGATGACTCTTGATTTGGAGTCTGCGACCAGAGGAAATTGTTTCTCTCTTCATCCAAAAAAATAAACTGCTGGAGGAACTCAGCGGGTCAGGCAGCATATGTGGAGGGGAAAGAACAGTCAATTTTTCACAGTAGATCATTCATTTGGACTGAAAGAGTCGAGGAGAAATAGCTCTTTTTTTTGCTCCAGATTCTAGCATTTGTAGTCTCCACCTCATCAACTCCTTTAACCCTACTGAAAGAGCAAAGGAGTATTTTCCCTATTGCAACCTAATCTCGTAACTTGAACCTCCAAGCTCTGATCTGCCCCCTGCCAAGGTTTCATAGATTGCCCCATCCCTGCCCGTCAGGTATCAGCGGTGTCTGCATCATAAAGAGAAGTCAGCTTCTTGAACAAAGTCTCCCCCACACACATCCAGATCCTGTCTCCAGAGGGCACCAGGCAGCACAGTGGCACAGCTGTAGAGTTACTGCCTTACAGAGCCAGAGACACAGGTTTGATCATGACTACGGGTGTTGTCTGTACAGAGTTTTCCCCCTGGGTTTTTTCTGGGTGCTCTAGTTTCTTCCCACACTCCAAAGCCGTACAGGTTTGTCGGTTAACTAGCTTCTGTAAAAATTGTAAATTATCTCTAGAGTGTAGGATAGTGCTAGTGCATGGAGGTGATTGCTGGTTGGCGTTGACTTGGTGGGCCGAAGGATCCGTTTCCATGCTGCATCTCTAAAGTCTAAAGTTTAAGGTGAGGTAGAGAAATTTAAAGGAGATCTCAGGAGTACGTTTTTCACACACGGTGGTGTTATCTGGAACAAGTTCTCAGAGGTTGTTGTGGAGGCAAAAACAATAGTGTTTTAAAGGCGTTTGGACAGATACCTTGATGGGAAATGCAAAGAGGGATACGGGCATAATGCTGGGATTAGTTTGTCAGCATCTTGGGCAAAGTGAAATGAGGTGCTGTAGGATTCTGTGATAATGTACCTGTACCCATGGCTGGTGGTGACTAGAGATCAAATGACACCATAGTATGTGTGAAATTATGAACTAACTGTGCTCAGAGATTAGCAAACATCATTTATGTGAGTGGTGTTACTATGTATAAAAAACAATATTCTGGGAGGAGGAAAAGCCTCACAGGCACCTTTTCTGGATAGTGAGTCTGCTGGTATTAATGAGAAGAGCAGGGGAATTATCTCTGGTGTCCTGATCAATATTCATTCATCAGCTAGTATTATCCGGTGGATTTCCCTTGCAGTTTCCCCGACATTACTATGATGACTGCACTTCAGCAGTACTTCATTGGTTGTAACCTGTTGAGATTTTCTGAATTTGCAGACGTTTCCTTTTCCAGCTAGTGTTGGGCAACACTGGTTGTTGCCAACATTAGGCAACCCAAGATAAAAAAAATTACCTCCAAGGCCTGCACCAAGAAACCAGGATAACTTTGGTCAATCCTTCCACCAACAAGCCCAATTGTAAGTCATCGTCCTCCAATTACCCCAGCCCCTGCCCTGCCCCCACAGCTCTCTCCAACGACAGTGGTTTGTGGTAGGTCCACAGATGTTCACTTTGTTCCAGTGCTAACAATCCCCATGTCTCAAATAAACTACAGTAACCCCACTCTTCGAACAAGACGTTCTGCCTGTGAACATATTCTCTCTGCCAAAACCTAATGCCAAGGTGTGTAAATAACCAGGATTGATTGATCAAACCTCACACAGGGGTACTTAGCGTCAGTATCCATGCTCCATAAAGTAGATAGCTACTCCTGTCCTTCTACTCTTCCTCTTCTCCGATGTTCGTGGCTCTCCCCAAATTGCTTCAAGCTAATCTTTTTCTCTCCCTGTATCTCAGCAGGATAGAGTTGCCACAGAAGAACTCCCTTGGTGCGGTGCCAATCAGTGCCCTCTCTGTGCCACCGCGAATAAGTGCTGAGATGCCACCTATGCCAGTCTCCAAACAGATCCAGATGGTACCGCGGGGATCACAAATGTACTCCCCTGGCCAGCAGCCGGACATGTACTACCAGGACCCGAGGAATTCTGCTGCTTCCTATGAGCCACCACAGTATCCGCCAAGTAAGCAAAGAGTTAGTCCGTGCGACCTGCTCCCATTGAAGACAGATCTGTAGAGCTTGCGGAGCGGAAGAAGGACGATGGGAGGGTGGCAGGAGGGAAGCAAGCTCACCAAGTGTTGGGGAGCGCAGCAGGCAAATCACAGGCGAGGCAGTGTAAATTTCTGCCCTGTCTCTTGTCACACTACTATAACGAGCAGAAAGCAAAGTTCCCTTCTGCGGTGGGAATGGACAAGCAAAGTTGCAGGTCGGGACCCTTCTTCAGACGAATTCTTCGGACCCTGTCTGGAGAAGTGTCCCAACCCGGAAGGTCACATGTCCACTCCTTCCCAGATGCTGCATGACCCATTGAGTTTCTTGTTTCTTGCTCAAAGCTCCAGCATCTGCAGTCCTGTGCGTCTCCTAGTGCAACAAGGGTCTGTCTCTATACCAGTGTGCAGAAGAGCAGCTGAACCTGGCCACATTGTGAGGAGCTTATATGGGAAAAGGATGGTAGTGGGGTGATTAAAGATTAGGACAGCACAGTGGCACAGCAGTAGAATTGCTGCCTTACAGCGCCAGAGACCAAGGTTTGATCCTGACTATGGGTGCTGTCTGTACAGAGTTTGTACGGTCTCCCTGTGACCACGTGGGTGCTCGGGTTTCCTCCCTCTCTCTGAAGACATAAAGGTTTGTAGATTAATTAGCTTGTGTAAATTGTCCCTGGTGTGTAGGATGGTGCTCGTGTACGAGGTGATATCTGGTCGGCACGGACTCGGTGGGCCGAAGGGCCTGTTTCCACGTTGTATCTCTAAAGTCTAAAGTAAAGATGCCCAAAGATTCTAACAACAAGATCAGTGGATTCAGGGCACGGGATGGACCTGACAGATGGTGACAAGTGACTGGTTTAATATTTTGGGGACTGGAGGTGGAAGGATCTTAGTTTGAGGATGTAACTAGGAAAATTGACAGGGGAGAGCCGGTGGATGTGGTGTACCTCGACTTTCAGAAAGCCTTCGACAAGGTCCCACATAGGAGATTGGTGGGCAAAATTAGAGCACATGGTATTGGAGGTAGGGTACTGACATGGATAGAAAGTTGGTTGACAGACAGAAAGCAAAGAGTGGGGATAAATGGGTCCCTTTCAGAATGGCAGGCAGTGACTAGTGGGGTACCGCAAGGCTCGGTGTTGGGACCGCAGCTATTTACAATATACATCAATGACTTGGATGAAGGGATTAAAAGTACCATTAGCAAATTTGCCGATGATACAAAGCTAGGTGGCAGTGTGAACTGTGAGGAAGATGCTATGAGGTTGCAGGGTGACTTGGACAGGTTGTGCGAGTGGGCGGATGCATGGCAGATGTAGTTTAATGTGGATAAGTGTGAGGTTATCCACTTTGGTGGTAAGAATAGGAAGGCAGACAGTTTAAGATTCCTTCTGCTCCAGTACTTTCCCGAATTCTCCGTGTGAGCCTGGTTCCTGGTTCCTGGTTGCTCTCTCCTGTTGCAGACTGTGACCGCCAGGTGGTGCAGCAGTTTATCATTCCAAGCAAAAGGTTCAGTGAGCAGTCTCACAGTGTCAGGTAGGGAGGGGGTCCCTCCACCAGAACGACTTGTTTATTCTGACGATGAACAACCTCTATCCAGCTTGTCATCTCCCTTTTTTACTGCCGTTTGCAGTGTATTTGTAGCACTTTGAATCTTCAATGCAGCAACGGGAGGCCATTCGGCCCCTCAAAGCTGTCCACCATTTACAAAGATTGTGTCTGATCTTCAACCTCTGCATCACTTTCCTGCGCAGACCTTATCTCCCTTGATAGTCTTAATATCTAAAATCCTTCTGATCTTTTGAATACAGTGACTGAGGCCATGCCCCTCCTGAGATGAAGAACTCCAAACATTAGCCACCTGCAGAGGAGTGATATATTTTATCTCTCTGTGTGTTTTGTGCATTTGGAGCTCTCATAACTCGAGGGAGGGGAAAACAAAGTTATTAAATGTTCTCTAATGAGAAGTGGATAGATTCCTGATAAGCAAAAGATGAAAAGCTGCGGTGGGTGGTGAGGAATGTGACGTTGGTGTTCAGAGTAACAGTGAAGCAGGTTTGAAAGACCAAATAATCCATCCTTCTAATTCACGTGTTTATATCTTTATTGTTTTTGAGAGTATCCATGGAAGTTGCAAAAATTCTCAATGTGATGTTTTGCTGAAATCTGTTTGTGTTTTCCAGACCTTTACTACTCTCACCATTCCTCCGGATCTGTGGCACCCTACCTACCACATTACAGACGGGCTGGCAATGTACCAGAGCCCCCACTGCCTCCTTCCAATCTCCAGTACCAGGACCACTACCCATCCTACATTCAGGAGAGGATGGGAGGTTCTCAGTACTCCAACCCTCAGCAGTACCCGCTGGCACAACCAGTTTCAGGAATGTACCCACCCCATTACGATGGGCGGCGGATCTACCACCCCCCGCAGTCTTACCCAAGGGATGACATTCGCAACAGCCCGATACCAGTCGACGTGCCATCTGCAGTGACCAACTGCATTGCAGAGCCCAGGGAACGCTACGCTCCTGAAAGCTACTATAACATGACCTCTCATCCCAGCCACATCAGACCTGCATACAGGGTAGGTCCCATTGGCAGGATTTGAAACTGCTACCACCTTGTGTCCTGAGCGATCTGTATGGTATTTCTGCCGCTCTCAGCCCTTTCAGAGGCGTCAGAAATGACTGGGTGAAACCTGTGGGGACTGATTCATCATCAGAACTCGAACTGCAACCAGTCGCTGTGCAGTGCACGTGTAAAGGCTCATTCTAATGTTATCATGCACACTGCAGAAATAATACTATTTCCTTTTCTTCTGAACTTCATCCAAACTCAAGGAAGGGATAATCATCCCGTTCAAGTGCCACGGACTTAGACCTATAAGCTGGCTTGGGGCACAGGGTTACTCGAAGATAAGGCAGCATTCCTGATCAGTTTACAGCTTTGAAACAGAGTGGAAAGGATACAAGGTCTAGGTCTCCCTGGATAGGTGATAAGCACAGTAATCACATTGCATCCAAGTATTCCGTCATCCTAAGTGTCCTGCTCCAATTGTGGACCATCTCAGTAATTACTTTCCATCCTGGCATCCCAGTCTCCTATACCAGGCAAGCCCAGGAACCACTGCCATAATCTGGACTAGCCCAAGAATCATTCTCTGGTCTGCTATTCCTCTTCCTAATTCTGGACTAGCCCAGGAATCTCTTGTGGGATATGTGAAGGTACAGTAGTGAAGAAATTAATTTTTAAAAGACACAAAGTCACAAGTGATGGTGTAACTCAGTGGGTCAGGCAGCACTCTGAGAACATGGATAGGTGATGTTTCGGGTTGGGACCCTCCTTCAGTCGGAAGAAGGGTCCCAACCCGAAATGTCAAGTCTACATGGTTTTCAGATATGCTGCCTGAGTTATCCCAACACCTTGTGTCTATTTTTGTAAACCCACAACACATTTGCACTTCCTTGTGTCAATGTGAAGAAATTAATGATGGCGAAAAGAATCTCAGGAAGCTGTGGAGTGATGGAAAATGAAGACTTTGTTGCCTTGCCATCAAGATGTAGGATGTGAGAATGGAGGATTACAGAAGGAAGAAGTGAACCAATCAGATTGAATTGTCACTAATGAAGATGCAATGGGGGGGGGGGGGGGGGGGGAGAGACAAGAGTGCTGTCTCTTGGAGAAATCACCGAGCCCTGATGGCAGCTGCCTGGAATGGCCAGAATGAGGGCAGTCTTCCAACATCCCTTGATGGAAGTCCGCACATCCACCAGGGCGGAAACGAGAACAGAGTCGGCCATGCTCCAAAGTGGTGCAAATGTAGTGGACAAAATCCCCCAGAAAGACTTGGACATCAAGTCTGTCAGTTTTTGGTAAAACAATGAAGTGCATTTATGAAGAAAGTGCAATGGATTTGGGCAATTTGGAGATTTTATAGCTTTTGATTTGATACAGTGCCACGCCGATATGACAATGCACATTGTATGGAAGGGTGTGTGGCAGAATGCATTTGAGATGATCTGATGGATTTGAGATTGGAGAGATGTCTCAGGAGGTCAGTGTTGAGGTAGTTGCTTCAGTTCAATTTCTCTTGCTCAGTGACTGAAGAATATGGAAACCCATTCAGGAGAAGCAGGGGAGCAGAATGCCTAAAATGCTTTTATGAGAGAAAATGGATACACACTTGAAAACAGCCGTGGGAAAGAGCAAGGGAAGTGAAGAAGGATTACCTCTAATGAAGAGCAACGAAAATGCAGTAGATTACCAAGGGGTGAGCACTAATCGAGAGCCAAGGGAAATAGAGGAGACGGACCAAGGGATTAGCACCAGTAAAGAACCAAGGGAAGTGGAGGCGTGACCAAGGTGTTGGCTCTAATAGGGATCCAAGTAAAAAGAGGGAGACGGACCGAGGGATTGGCTGGTGTTTGCCGCATTCTCCATTCCTCTTCTATATCATAGCGAGCTGTCCAACAACTTCACCAAATGTCAGTCTCTGTGTCAGGATAGACAGCGTGGAAGTGGAGCACTTGTATTTTCCAGTGTTATTCCCTGGGGCTGCAGGTGTGTAATGCTGAGCGGTCCTTCAACTGTGAACCCAACTGAGATCAGCTAACTCAGCACCAGGTTCTTCTGTTTTCTGATCCCGTGTTCCCTACATACAGACCTGCCCTAATACTGCAGCAAACGATACTGAAATCCACCTGCATCTCCTCTGACTCCTTTCCCGCTTGAGTCATTCTGGTTATGAGCATCCAGCCAAGCACATCCATCTTGTCATCTACCAGCTAGATCTACATTCTAACCGCAATAGTTGAGCATTGCTGATTGTCCTCTTTTGTTACAGGATCCTCACAGCAGGGTACCCCAGCACCAACCTCAGCCCCAACCGAGCCTGGATTACCTTCATCGGCGAAGGAAAGAGCTCATGGCACAGCTCGAGGAGCGCAAAACCATCTCGCCACCTCCATTCCCCCCCAATGCAGTGATGCCATCTTCCTTTGTTGATGTTTCCCCAGAGGTACTTGAAATGTTTGTTTTTCTCTTTTGTTCAAGGCTGTGCTGCCACAGAGTCTGTGAGTAAACAGCAGTCTCTGCCAGGCCAAGCCAGACCCTGGGGCCTCACCCTGAGGACTGTGTTTATGTGAGTAAAGCTCCAAAGATCCACTGTTTAACATTAAAACAGCGACATCCTCACAGTTATAGGTTTTCTCCTGATCAATGACACAGTTAATCATTCCATCCAAAGGTCACTAAACTGAACCCAGTCCTGGAGAAACGTAGAGTTGAACAGCACAGAAATAGTTCCTTTGTCCCAACTTGTCCTTGATAAAAATGTGTATCTGAGCTAGTCCCATTTGACTACATTTGGCCCATCTATATACTAAAGCTCTTAATTTGTTTGTTTGTTTGTTCCTGAACTACAGCCAAAACGGTACACGATAGCGCAACAATTTTAGGCCCACGTTACTCACCGTCGTCCCTTTGGTGCTAATGGAAGACATTTAATTGAAATTGGTGTTATGTTTTTTAAGTTATTCACATTGTGAAGTTTAAATCTATCTCCTAGGGAGGGAGGAGGAGGGAGAGGGGAAGCAGGGGGAAGAGGAGAGGGTGCTGCACCAATGCAGGAAAGATTTGGGCCCAACGGGTCCACTTGGTCTAGTACCCCTCTAAACTCTAAGGTCAACCTACCAGCCTCTCCAACCTCTCCTTGTACCTCAAGCCATCCAGTCCCAGTAATATCCTTGTAAATCTTCTCTGCATCCTTCCCACCTTAATCCCATTCTTCCTATAAGTGGGCAACCAGAATACTTCAAATGTGGTCTCACATGGCTTGTACGTTGTCACATACAGCCCCAACTCCTGTATTCAATATCCTGACCGATTAAAGTGTACATGCCAAACACCTTCACCATTTTGTTGAGAGCTATTCACAGTCCAATAAATAGTTTGTGCTGTATCAAGTTCATTTATCAGTTTTTGTCATGCATTGCATAGTTCCTCTCATTTGGAGACTGCACAGTGCACAATTGCACTGTGAGCCCTGACTCTCGGTCTGTAGAAAGGTCTCAACTCGAAATGTCACCTATTCCTTTTCTCCAGAGATGTTGCCTGACCCACTCCAGTATTAGGGTTGCCTGACCCTTCTCCAGCATTTTGTGTCTATCTTCAACTTTACCCAGGATTTGTTATTATACATCAAAGTTTTAGTAACTATGGGTTTCAGAATCGATATGTCGTAACTGTTGTACCTTTACATGTTTAGTATTCCGATGAGGACCTGAAACCAGTGAAGAAGTACAAGGACCATGATTACACTGCTCAGTACTCGCCCTGGTCTTGTGACACAATTAGTTCATACATTGGCAGCAAAGATGCACAGCCCAAAGATGTTATGACTTCCAGTGGTATGGAGATGGCGGTAAGGCTTTCTCAGGCAGTGTAAGTGACTGCTCTTAATTTATTATGAGAATTGCTGGCTGAGTTGACGTTAGTGGGCTCTACAAACTGAGCTCTACAGATCTGACTTATTCTAACTAAGGAATTGACCAGAATTAGGCCAGCGCACCCTGAGTAAATCAGCATCTCTGGACGAAAGAAAGACTTTCTGAGAGTAAATTCAATTGTGATGTGATACTTGTAGTCCAGGTCCATACATGAATGTTGACCATTTTGGTGAGGTGCCTGTAAGCTTAGAGCCCAGGGAAAAATGACAGTGCCTACTTAACACCACAAAACATACGATTTTGTTGACTCTGTGGAAAATTGTGCTCATTGAGGATATTATACACCAGTTCACTGTAGCTCAGTGTTAGTGTTTGGATACAGCATAAAGTAGAAGATTAGAACAACACAGATTGAAAAGTATAAAATTCCATCTACTGAAACCCATCAAATACAATCCAAGGTAGGAGCTCATAAAGAGCACCACCAGGTTTATTTAAAATATCAAGTACCTATCTATACTATTGTCACTTACCAGCATTTGTCTGCAGTCTTCTATTCCACGGGGATTCAAAAATCCATTCATATGCTTCATAAATGTGAAAGTACCTGCCTCCATCATCCTTCTCGGGCGATATATTCCAGTTTGTAACCACACCTGGAGAGAAATTCTTCCCCAGATCCCCTTTAAACCTCTTACTCCTCTCCTTAACCGTATGTCCTCTCGTCTTAGACACATCTGCAAAGTTGGGACAGAGATTCCTAACTCTCTCCGCCTCTCATAATTTTGTGCATCTCTCAGGTCCCTTTCTCTATCTCCTCTGCTCCAAGGGGAAAATGCAGACTATTTTGTCTCTCATCAAAATTAAATGCTCCATCCCAGATGTCATCCTGGTGAATTTCTGCAGCTTCTCCAATGCCATCACGTCTTTCCCATGCAGACTGCGTAGAACGTAAAACTCCATCTGCCTGTCCCATCAACCACTCCCATAACCCAAACAGAGGTTAAAAACATTAAAACTCCATCCACGCTATCCCATCACACATTCCCAGGGCAAAGATAATGTGGGTTGGAAATAGAATAAAGTTCCTTGAACACTGTCCCATCAAATGAATCCAGAGCAGGAACACCGTTGATTAGATATAGACTTAAATTCCCACGTCGCTATTATTAAACACACCCAGGAAGGGACTCCAGATCTAGAGTCGAGCTGCATTAATTTCAGAAGAATTATGTGATTTGGTATTATCATCGTTACCAGCAACAGATTTTTAAGTTCCATTTCCCTATGTAAGCACCAGTCATATTGTGTAGAACCATTACACTACATGGGTCAAAAGAGAGAGAGAAGACATCCATCTCATCAATGAGATATACCGCAGACAAAACCCAAATGGTGAAAGTCAGTGGTGACTAATAGCAAAGCCCAGTTCCCAGCAACCTAAATATTTATCAAGCATTAAACCCAAGGACGCTGCAAAGGGCAGTGATTGGACCATGTTGTTGGGACGGGTGTTGACTCTGCTGAGTTTTCTTCACATGCCTGCTAGCACAGTGAATCATTGACAGTCAAAATAGATTTTGCACTGTTGTTCTTAGAACTGTGTGTACAGGGGATAAATGGTAAGTGAACGTGAGATACGTGTGTTGTAATCTTTGGAATCCTGAACACTTGGTCAGTCTATGTTCGGAGATGAAATTTCCCCTTTCCATCCCAAACAAGTTATCTTGATTTGCACATAATTCACTTCAGGCTTAGAATGGGTCAGCTTGTGTGCGTGTGTAATGACAGAGGCAGTTCCAGGATTTGAATAACGATGTGACATTATTCACGTTGTCTTGAAGGATGCTTCGATCTGTACTTCTGGGGGAAGTATATATGAGGTTAAGCGCAAAGATGTCCAGAAATGAATTCAGAGAAATGCCTTCACCCAGCGAACGAGTGGAGTGTGACACTCCAACCATAAGGATTGGTTGAGGTGGGTAGGCAAGTGGAAGTAAGATAAGAATAAGATGGAGAAAGATGTTCTATCAGGGTTAGGTGAAGTACAGTAGGAAAGGACTTAATCAGAATGTGAACATTGGCATGGACTTTTGGCCTGATTTCTATAGAAAGAAACATAGAAAATAGGTGCAGGAAGAGGCCATTTGGCCCTTCGAGCCAGCACCGCCATTCATTGTGATCATGGCTGATCATCCACAATCAGTAACCTGTGCCTGCCCCATACCCCTTGATTCCACTAGCCCCTATAACTCTCTTTTAAATTCATCCAGTGAATTGGCCTCCATTACCTTCTGTGGCAGAGAATTCCACAAATTCATATCTCTCTGGGTGAAAAAGTTTCTTCTCGCCTCAGTTTTAAATGGCCTCCCCTTTATTCTTAGACTGTGGCCCCTGGTTCTGGACTCCCCCAACATTGGGAACATTTTTCCTGCATCTAGCTTGTCCAGTCCTTTTATAATTTTATACGTCTCTATAAGATCCCCTCTCATCCTTCTAAACTCCAGTGAATAAAAGCCCAGTCTTTCCAATCTTTCCTCATATGATAGTCCCTCCATCCCAGGGATTAACCTCGTGAACCTACCCTGCACTGCCTCAATAGCAAGAACGTCCATCCTCAAATTAGGACACCAAAACTGCACACAATACTCCAGATTGTGGTCTCACCAGGGCCCTATACAACTGCAGAAGGACCTCTTTCCTCCTATACTCAAATCCTCTCATTATAAAGCCCTCATGCCATTAGCTTTCTTCAATGCCTGCTGTACCTGCACGCTTACTTTCAGTGACTGGCTTACAAGGACACCAAGGTCTCGTTGCACTTCCCCTTTACCTAATCTGACACCATTGAGATAATAACCTGCCTCCTTGTTTTTGCCGCCAAAGTGGATAACCTCACATTTATCTACATTATACTGCATCTGCCCACTTACTCAACCTGTCCAAGTCACCCTGCAACCTCCTAACATCCTCTTCGCAGTTCACACTGCCATCCAGCTTTGTGTCATCCGCAAACTTGCTAGTGTTACTTCTAATTCCATCATCCAAATCATTAATATATATTGTAAATAGTTGCGGCCCCAGCACCGAGCCTTGCGGCACTCCACTCGCCACTGCCTGCCATTCTGAAAAGGACCCATTTATTCATACTCTTTGCTTCTTGTCTGCCAACCAATTCTCTATCCACGTCAATACCTTCCCCCCAATACCATGTGCTCTAATTTTGCTCACCCACCTCCTGTGTGGGACCTTATCAAAGTCTAGATACACTACATCTATTGGCTCTCCTTCATCCATTTTACTTGTCACATCCTCAAAAAATTCCAGAAGATTAGTCAAGCAGGATTTCCCCTTCATAAATCCATGCTGACTTGGACCAATCCTATTGTGTAGGAAAATAACTGCAGATGCTGGTACAAATTGAAGGTATCACAAAATGCTGGAGTAACTCAGCGGGTCAGGCAGCATCTCAGGAGAGAAGGAATGGGTGACATTTCGGGTCGAGACCCTTCTTCAGACTGATGTAAGGGGAGGGGGCGGGACAAAGATAGGATGTAGTAGGAGACAGGAAGACAGTGGGGGAACTGGGAAGGGGAGGGGAGAGAGAGGGGCAAAGGAACTATCTGAAATTGGAGAAGTCAATGTTCACACCACTGGGGTGCAGGCTGCCCAAGCAAAATATGAGATGCTGTTCCTCCAATTTGCGGTGGGCCTCTCTATGACAATGGAGGAGGCCCATGACAGAAAGGTCAGACTGGGAGTGGGAGGGGGAGTTGAAGTGCTGAACCACCGGGAGATCAGGTTGGTTAAGGCGGACTGAGCGAAGTCAGATTACCAATCCTATTACTGCATTCCAAATGCACCGTTATTACCTCTTTAATAATTTACTCCAGCATCTTCCCCACCAGGCTAATTGCTCTATAATTCCCCGTTTTCTCTCTCGTTCCTTTCTTGAAAAGTGGGATAACATTAGCTAGCCTCCAATCCACAGGAACTGATCCTGAATCTATTGAACATTGGAAAATGATCACCAATGCGTCCACCTCCTTTCTAGAGCCACCTCCTTGAGTACCCTGGGATGCAGACCATCAAGCCCTGGGGATTTATCAGCCTTCAATCCCATCAGTCTACCCAATACTATTTCTCGCCTAATGCAAATTTCTTTCAGTTCCTCTCTCTCCCTAGATCCTCTGCCCTCCAGTACATCTGGGAGATTGTTTGTGTCTTCCTTAGTGAAGACAGATCCGAAGTACCTGTTCAACTCTTCCGCCATTTCCTTGTTACCCATAATAATTTCACCCGTTTCTGCCTTCAAGGGACCCACATTTGTCTTTACTAATCTTTTTCTCTTAACATACCTAAAGAAGCTTTTACTGTCCTTTATATACCTGGCCAGCTTCGCGTCGTACCTCATCTTTTCAGCCCGTATTGCCCTTTTTGCTACCTTCTGTTGTCCTTTGAAAGTTTAAAGTTGCCCACTCCTCTGGCTTCCCGCTACTCTTTGCTATGCTATACATCTTTTCTTTTAGTTTTATTCTATCTCTAACTTCCATGTCAGCCACGGTTGCCTCTTACTCCCCTTAGAATCTTTCTTCCTCTTTGGAATGAAATGATCCTGCATCTTCTGGTTTATGCCCAGAAATTCCTGCCATTGTTGTTCTACCATCATTCCTGCTAGAATCCTTTTCCATTCGAACTTGGCCAGCTCCTCTCTCATGCCTTCATAGTCCCCTTTGTTCAACTGCAACACTGACATTCCTGGTTTAACCTTCTCCCTCTCAAATTGCAGATTAAAACGAATCATATTATGGTCACTACCTCCAAGCGGTTCCTTTACTTTGAGTTCCCTTACTAAATCTGATTCATTGGACAACGCTAAATCCAGAATTGCCTTCTCCCTAGTTGGCTCGAGTACAAGCTGCTCTAAGAATCCACTCTCTTTCCCTTTAACTCCATCCTTGTCTATCCCATTTGAACCCCCCCCCCACTATTTAGTTTAAAACCACCCGTGTAGCAGTGACAAACCTGAATGCTGGTCCCCCGCCTGTTGAGGTGCAACCCATCCCTTTTGTACAATTCACCCGTACCCCAAAACAGATCCCAGTGGTCTAAGAATCTAAATCCCTGCCCCTGCACCAGCTCCTCAGCCACACATTCAGATCCCGTATCTCCCTGTTCCTGCTCTCACCAGCACGAGGAACTGGAAGCAAACCGGAGATAACCACCCTGGAGGTCCTGCTTTTCAGCCTTCTTCCGAGCTCTCTAAAGTCACACTGCAGAATATCTTTCCTCTTCTTCGTGACCTCGTTTGTGCCGACATGCACTACCACTTCCGGCTGCTCACCTTCACCCGTGAGGATGCTCTGCACTCGGTCCGTGACATCCTGGCACCAGGGAGGCAACACACCATCCTTGAATCCCGCTTGTTGCCGCAGAAACCCCTGTCTGCATCTCTCACATATGTTCTACATTACTTTTAAACTAACCAATGAAATGTTTTAAAAATCTATCCATTGACCTCAGGGTGGTGACAGGTGAGCTGGCAAGGGGAGAACATGCTGTGTTTCCCTGTGACGAGTTAGAAGGCCAGCAATGGGTGGGTTTTCAGGAGCATAGTCAGCTCAGGTTGAATCGAATGCTACTGACTGGTGCTCTGAGATTGGTATTTCACCCATCCTCCCTACATTTAGTAGTGGGCCATGTTGTAAGCAAGGGAAAGGAAAACAGGTGTCATAGGCATGGCTGAGGCACCAAATGGCTTGCCGTTTTTTTCTAATTATTAGCCTTGTAGTTGTGCTTTCTAATCAATTACACATGAACTGCTCTCTTCAACAGAACGTTGACAATAAAGGCCTGCGGGAACAGCTAATGAATCTGGATATTCAGAGGAGAGCATCTGAAAACAAAGAGGAGGACCCCATCATACCCTTTGGGGAGTTGCCAACTGTTTCGAAGTTTGGTGCCATTTCCCGCACTTCCAAAACCAGCTATCAGACGACAGGGCCAGTGCAAGCTATGGCTTCACAAAACATCGCCACCAAGCCCATCAGTGTCTCAGGTAATGCAGCTCCTGGCTAAGCAAGGCTACAACAACTATTGTCAGCTACCCAACTTAATATTCTGGTGAATACAGGATAGTCACTCCCTCCTGGGTGTTGCAGTGAGCCAAGGGCGGGCAGTAACTCTCTCTGGGTTGTTCCACTACCTGACAGTACTCCTGGATGTTTGCACCCTCTTACAGCAGAATGTTGGTGCAATTACTATAGCCTGCTTCTGGAGTCCAAAACAAGTGAGTCTGTAGGGGTGGAGCTCAGGAACAAAAAAAGCGGTGATTGCTTAGCTTGTGCATTCTACTGGCCAAGTATGCACAAGTATGCCACTGAGGCAGCACAGTGGTGCAGCGGAAGATTTGCTACCTTACAACACCAGAGACTCAGGTTCTACGGATGCTGTCTGCACGGAGTTTGTATATTCTCTTCGTTGAATGATGCTACAATGCTAAATAGTAACGATTTTTAAATTAGAATTGAGCAACTCACTCAAAGATTTCCTGAAGGGCCACAGACACAGGGCAGCCAGCGGTGAATTTACAGATCAGCAGAAATCTGACAGGCGCAAGGAGCTTTGTGATTCTCAAGCCTCCTCTGAGGGCGGTTCTGCCTGCAGTGGGTCACAAAGCCGAGAGTGAACTATCTGGTGCATTGTGAAGCAGCAGGGCTGGCATCGGTGAGAGCGAGATGTGGTGATGGGAGCTCACGTCCACACTGGAGAACAGTATCGTCCCTCCTCACCATCCCAGCTGCAGGTGAAACTAAAACTGAAACCATACACTGCTCTGAACGTGCTTTTCTTTCCTTTTGCAGATTATAATCCGTATGGCAACCACAACAACTGGACAAACCCGGCAGCCTCGTACTCTCCTCACCAGACCTTACATACTCAGGGACATTTCATTGACAGGTAGAGAGCTTGAATCACTTGCACACCACACTACCACCCGCCTTACCAGATAGCCCAGTGCAGAACAGTAGCAGCCCCACTCGCTTCACTCAGGGCCTGTAGAAACTGAAACCTTGTGATGAGAGATAGTAAATGCATTTATGAGTAAGTTGGATAAGTGTTGGAAGAGAAAGGAGTGACAGGAGATAGCTTGACCTCAATCAGTGTTGATACTCAATGAGGTGTGATCTACGGTGCTCTCCATAATGATTGGGACAAAGACCCATCATTTATTTATTTGTCTCTGTACTCCACAATTTGAAATTTGTAATAGAAAAAAATTACATGTAGTTAAAGTGCACATTGTCAGATTTTATTAAAGGGTATTTTTATACATTTTGGTTTGTTAGAGACATCAGCTAAACCTTAGACTTACCAAAATCAACTGTTTGGAACATCATTAAGAAGAAAGAGAGCACTGGTGAGCTTACTAATTGCAAAGGGACTGGCAGGCCAAGGAAGACCTCCACAGCTGATGACAGAAGAATTCTCTACAATAAAGAAAATCCCCAAAAACCTGTCCGACAGATCAGAAACACTCTTCAGGAGTCAGGTGTGGATTTGTCAATGACCACTGTCCACAGAAGATTTCATGAACAGAAATACAGAGGCTACACTGCAAGATGCAAACCACTGGTTAGTCGCAAAAATAGGATGGCCAGGTTACAACTTGCCAAGAAGTACTTAAAAGAGCAACCACAGTTCTGGAAAAAGGTCTTGTGGACAGATGAGACGAAGATTAACTTATACCAGAGTGATGGCAAGAGCAAAGTATGGAGGAGAGAAGGAACTGCCCAAGATCCAAATCATACCACCTCATCTGTGAAACACAGTGGTAGGGGTGTTATGGCCTGGGCATGTATGGCTGCTGAAGGTACTGGCTCACTTCATTGATGATACAACTGCTGATGGTAGTAGCATAATGAATTCTGAAGTGTATAGACACATCCTATCTGCTCAAGCTCCAACAAATGCCTCAAAACTCATTGGCCAGCAGTTTATTCTACATCAAGACAATGATCCCAAACATACTGCTAAAGCAACAAAGTAGTTTTTCAAAGCTAAAAAATGGTCAATTCTTGAGTGGCCAAGTCAATCACCCGATCTGAACCCAATTGAGCATGCCTTTTATATGCTGAAGACTAGTCCCAAAACAAGCATAAGCTAAAGATGGCTGCAATACAGGCCTGGCAGAGCATCACCAGAGAAGACACCCAGCACTGGTGATGTCCATGAATCGCAGACTTCAAGCAGTCATTGCATGCAAAGGATATGCAACAAAATACTAAACATGATTACTTTCATTTACATGACATTGCTGTGTCCCAAACATTATGGTGCCCTGAAATGGGGGACTATGTATAAACACAGCTGTAATTTCTACATAGTGAAACCAAAATGTATAAAAATGGCCTTTATTAAAATCTGACAATGTGCACTTTAACCACATGTGATTTGTTCTATTACAATTCTCAAATTGTGGAGTACAGAGGCAAATAAATAAATGATGGGTCTTTGTCCCAAACATTATAGAGGGCACTGTAACTCCACATACCTGCCTTTGGCCCATATTCATTAATACCTGAATTAACAAACAGTCGTTTTCAGATTAATATTTGATCAATAACCTCACCCTAGCTCAAATCAAGCATTCTCCACTTAACCTGGGTAAGTGTAGCTCCAGCAATGCAGAGGAACCTCAGCACGTTGTAGGACCAACAACGGGTGGTCCTCTGCCTCCATTGCCCCGGCAACGGCTGAGCCCAACCCCCTCTACCCTCCATTGCTCCGGCAACGGGAAATGCTTCCCTCCACCTGCACGGGGCATGGCAGCACATTACATCATCTCCTTAGCGATGGGCAGCGCTCAACCCCCACCAACTCTCGCCCATTGCCCCAGGGACAAGCCTGCTCCGTCCCCACTGGAGAGGGATGAGTGCCCATTCAGATGCTGCACTTTGGGGGAGGATGGAGAAGTCTGGGAAGTATTTTGGAAATAACCCCTTGTTGTTTAATGAGTGCTGTTTGTGCCACACAGAGAGAGGCTGAACATGCAGGAAATGAGTGCCCATGGGAAGCACCCTGTGCCCCACACACCTCCAACAGACAGGGACCAACTGCGAATGGAGCTGCAACAAGTCAACCAGCAGATCAGCCAGCAGAACCAACTCCGAGGAATCGAGGTATCCGAATGTTCCAGTCTGCCTCAATATCCACGCTTGAAAATAAAGGGGAGGGGGACTCGTTGGTCAGAGGGTGTTGGAGAGGAAGACAGCAGCACACCAGTCGGAGGGATGTAAACCAGGACGGGACATGGGGGAACCTGGAGGGACACGAGTTGTAGCCTGGGGCAAGGGGTGGGGTGGGTGACGTGGGGGGGGAAGGGGTAAGTGTGATTCGGTGCCTGAGGTGGATAGCTTGAGGAGAGATCAACAGAAAGAACGACGGGAGAGTAAACGTGTTTGGGAGGGGTTTGGTGGGTGGTGAGCCAATATGGACAGGAGCAGAAGCAAGGCCCAGAAAATGACAGGAAGGCCTGTGCAGGACCCGTACAGGGCAGCATATTGGTGCAGCTGGTAGAGTTGCTGCCTCATTGCGTCACAGAGCTAGGTTCAACCCTGACCTTGGGTGCTCTCTGTGTGGAGTTTGCATGGCCACATGGGTTTCTTCTGGGCGCTCCGCTTTTCTCCCACATCCCAAAGACTTGCGGCTCTGTAGGTTAATTCACCTGTAAATTTCCCCTAGTTTGTAGGGAATGGGGAAAAAACATAGAACTACTGTGAAGGTGTGATCAGCTTGTACCCAGTGGGCCGATGGGCCAGTTTCCCTGCTATTATCTATCAATTAATCATTCATACCACCTGCTGTTTGTGTCCCCACGTCTTCCGTGTTCTCAACGAAGAGAGGTTCAGGAGCTGGGGGTCTGGGCAACTGATGGGATGGGAGATGGAAAGTTTTGGATTGTGTATGGGGTTGAGACTTTGGAAGTTAATGAGGCCAGAGCTGGTTATAGGGTGGGAGCGGCGTGGCCAGGGTGGGGTCGGAGGTGTTGGTGGCTGGGCAGCAGCTAGCAGGTCAACGTCGCCAAAGAGTGGGCGAGGTGGTGTGTGTCTGGGCAGCAAGGCTTAGGATGAGCTTGGGGTTTCACAAAGGCCGGAGCTGGGCAGCCGGGGAGTGGAGGGATCAGGAGCTGACCTGCCGCTTATTCCGTCCACAGGCCGCCAGTAGCCCAGTGGTGGGCCAGCGGGAGGTGGCTGGCCTGGGCCCACAGCAGCACAGCTCGTGGCCAAGCCGCATGTCTAGCGAGCAGCTGAGCCTGGAGCTGCACCAGGTGGAGAGGGAGATTGGCAAGAGGAAACACGAGCTGGAGACGGTAAGTGGCTCAGCCCAAAGACCAGGAAACGGAGTGGAGCAGGGAACCATTCAGACTTCTCCTCTAGTCAATTTGATCGTGGTCAGTTCTCGTGTCTACATTTTGCCTGTTTCACGTTTGTTGACTTGCCAGCTCCAAATGTCTGGTGGTCTCATGCTCGGATGTACTTGGTTTGTGCACATTCAGATAATCCATGGGGTCAGAGCTCGGGTGAAGTTTAATACTGCACAGCCAAGGCTACAGTGCAAAGCAGAAATGTTGCTCATGATACGCTGAAAGTGACAAAAAGCAACTGAACGTACAAACAGCTGCAAAACAAGTCTCAATAATGCTCTCTATCCGAATGTAGAAGCAACCAGGGAATTGGGTTGGGAATTAGTAAAGAGGGGCTTATTAAAGTGTACAAGAATCCGAGAGGGGCTGATGGGATCAAACCACCTGGGGATGAGAGAATGCGGGGGTGTATCGGTTCTCTCCAGCTCACGTACAGCCTGTAGCCACGGTCAGGTGTTTGGGACACCAGTGGGACGGATTTGCTGGAAACTGCAGGGTTGCAAGCATCTGTCTTGTGAACTATCCAAGGGATGGACTGTTGGCAGGGATGGAAACCTGCTGTGGCCCAGGCAGGACTTATCGATGACCAGTTAGAGAAATTCCTTTACTCTGTATTTTGGGGATTTTTTTCATCGCCTCAGGGCAGTGAGGCTTAAGTATATTCAGAGCAAAGATGGATTTTTGGATGATAAGAGAATGGAGAGATGGGACCATGGTAGAGAATCAGCTGTGATGGTACTGGAAGGCAGAACTGCATGGAGGGGCCGAGTGGCCTATTCCTGCAGGACTGAGACACCTACCACTGAAGAGGATTGGGTCTCGGGACATGTACTTCACTTCATCCAGTTGATTGGATTCAGGTGCCACTGAGCATCCCAGCGGAGGCCCAGATCTCTGGATCTCTGGATAACTGAGGAGACTTCTTCATTGTGTCCCGGAAATATCCAGCAATGCCCCTGTGTTTCTGCTGTATTCTCCACATTAGAAACAAGGAAGTGCAGATGCTGGTTTGCACAAAAGGTGACAAAGGGGTGAAGTAATTCAGCGGATTAGGCAGCATCTCTAGAGGACGTGAATAGGCGATGTTTCGGGGCAGGACCCTTTTTCAGTCTGAGGGAAGACTGACCCTCTTTGTCTGGTCCCAACGACTCAAAATATTGCCTATCCATGTTCTCCAGAGATGCTGCCTGACCCCCTGAATTACTCCAGCAATTGTATCTTCTTTAGTGAACCAGCATCTGCCGTTCCTTGTTTCTACAGTGTACTTGAGTTTGTTAGTCGGGACATGAAACGTAAAATGTTGCACGTGTATAACTGTGCTTAGGCCACACATTTGGACTATTGCGAGCAGTTCTGGTCGCCACTTTACAGGAACGATGTGGAGTCTCTTGTGAGGATGCAGGAATTTGAAGCTGCTAACCCTCTCTACCACTAACCTACAAATGAAAACTGGCACGTGCTCTCCCGACTTCCCCTTTCTGAAGCGAACAATTAGTTGCTAGAACGAGTTGATGCTGAGAAAGAGGTTGTTGCAGGACCGTGCACCCAGGTGTTTTGTCTCCCTCTTGTACAATGATTCATCATCAGCTGCCATTTGGCCAACTATGGTATCTTTGACAAATTTGTAGATGGCATCAGAATTACTCTAGCACTTTGTGTCCTTTTTTCCACATTGTAACTGGTTACAACTGCTTTCGAGCAGCCTGCTGCACAAGATCAGTGGTGGTCCTCCTCGCCTCAGCTGGGCAGTAGCCAGAGAACTGTAGCATCATCGGTGCCATCGTGTTATCTACCCCAACCAATTTCTTTGTATTTTTTGTGCAGGAGAGTCGGCCCTCGTTGGAAATGCAGTATAAACTGGCAACAAGCCATCAGGCAGAGAACGGGCAGCCTGAGCAACAACACAAGCCCCCAGAGGACCTACAGCCTTCCCTCAGGTAACTGTCCTGGCACGTGCTCTCCCGCACCATCGTCAATTAAAGCCATTTAATCACTATTTTATGTCAGACATCACACAATGGCACAACAGTAGAGTTGCTCCTTACACCGCCAGAGACCGGGTTCACTCCTGATTCCAGGTGCTCTCTGTACGGAGTATGTACGTTCTCTCTGTGACTGCGTGGGTTTTCTCCGGGTGCTCCAGTTTCCTCCCACATTCCCATGACGTCTAGGTTTGTAGGTTAATTGCGTTTGGTAAGTTGTAAAATTGTCCCTGGTATATGTGTGTAGGAGAGCGTACGGGGGTGATCGCTGGGTCGGCGTGGACTCGATGGGCCGAAGGGCCTGTTTCCGCGTTGCATCTCTAAAGTCTAAAATCTCAGTGTGATACCCTCTGTCCCCTTCTGGTCCATTTAACAGTCTGCTCTTTTCCCTTGGAAGTGTGTTTGAAAACAGATTCTTAGGCATGAAATGCAGGCATTCACCATAGCCATCTGTAGGGAGGTGATTACAGTAACCACCAGTAACCACCAACAGCCCTGCACACCCAGAGAGCCCCGCTGCATATCCTGCTTGCGTTGTTAAATACTTCTGCATTTGAGTGGCAGCCGCAGATTCAATGCCCGTGCTCTGAGGGCGATCCTGGAGTCTTGCACACAAACACCCCAGACCCACTCCATGACCACTACGCCCCTTGTCAACAGCAAGGTCCCTGCCCAGCATGTTTGGGTTTGACCATGGCAGGGTTAAGGTGCAGGTAATCTCATCAAGACAGTTGCCGTGAGGTGTGATTTACCGAGGATTGGTCGTGTTCAGACCACAGTTGTCTTTCAGAGCTTTTAAGTCATAGAGTCATACAGCGTGGTAACAGGCCCTTTGGCCAAACTTGCCCATGTGTGCCCCATCTACACTAGTCCCACCTCCCTGTGTTTGGTCCATATCCCTCTAAACCTATCCTATCCATGTACCTGTCTAAGGATTCTTAAATGTTGCGATAATACCTGCCTCAACTACCTCCTCCGGCAGCTTGTTCCATACACCCACCACCCATTGTGTGAAAAGGTTGTCCCTCGGATTCCTATTAAATCTTTCTCCTCTCACCTTAAATCTCTGTCCCCTGGTTCTCGATTCCCCTACTCTGGGTTAAAGCCTCTGTGTTTACCCGATGTATTCCACACATGATTTTATACACCTCTATAAGATCACCCCTCATCCTCCTGCGATCCAAGGAATAGATTCCTAGCCTGCTCAACCTCTCCCTATAGCTCAGAACTTTTTGTTTCTTGAATGGACACTGTTAACACTACACATGTTCCATTACTAAACTCGCTTATAGTTGCTGAATATGTTGAAGGACAGGGAGATCTCTTGATCTGAAAGGCATCCAAAGATATGGGGAGAGTGTGGTGATAACTTTAAGAGGTACAGGATCAGCCCAGACTATATTGAATGGGGAACAGGCTGAATGGCTTCTACCCTTTGTTCTGTGTTTCCATTCCACTGGAGCTGTGGTCCCGAAATGTTCTTAATCCAGTTACAGAGTTGTCACTGATCACTTTTAGCTTCTTCAAACGCATCTACCTTTACTCGCTGGTACCTGCGTGTAAATTTGAAGGATGCATTCTGGGCTGGTGATGGGGTACCATGTAGATCTGTGAGAGACTCTGGCCGGTTTTAAGATGATGTTATTTCTACGCTCATCACCGCACCGGACACCAGACACATGAATGTCCTGCCCCCGCTTCCCAATAAAGGGAGAGAGCAGCAGGAGCTGAGGGTTTAGACTAGGAAGGTTTATATCCCAGATCACAACCCACCTATGCTAAAGGTCCTGAAGATCTTCTCTGTTCTTGTTGCAAAGTGAGGGATGCAAGATGGGGGCCTCGGGCTTCACTACAGACAGCGCCGTCAGCACACTGACCAGCAAAGCCGCCGCGCTCACCTTGGCCCTGGACGCAGAGGGAGCAGGAGACCACTGCGACAGCCAGCAGAATGGCCTTTAAAGGAGCAAAGACAACAACAAGTCCACCTAACAGCTCGTTTAAAGAAAAATATACAGCACTGCAACCAATGGACTTGACATGTCACTCATCTAGATGCAATGCGTCAAAGTAGCATTGAGTTTTTTTGTTGTTGTTGTGTGTATGTGTGAACTTTTAATTTTATTAGCATGCATGCCTTGGCTCGCAAGGCATGAGACATATCCTTATGATTACCTGGTTAATCTTAGTGTCACCTTATGTACCCCAACTTCAGAACTGTGCCTGCAACAGCGCAAGTTATTGAAGTCACATTCCCATGGGATTCTGAGATGATGTGACGAAGGTCAACGTCACAAATGGAACCTTTTTAGTTCCACTGCAGTGAGGAGCAAATACTTCCACTAACACGTTTAATCAAAAGCTGTTACTTTCTGATAGAAAGAAGCTCTGACATCTTTCTTCAAGCGACCTTCCTCAGAAGGCCCAGACTCCACAGTGGGGAGGGGGTGGGGAAAAAAGTGAGAATGCCTTTGGCAAATGGAAAAGTAACATTCTTAAATATTGTCACTGTACTTTCCACAGGGTAGAAATTAACTAACCCAAGAGCAGCCTAACAGGAAAGGGTTAATGCTTTCTGAAAATGACCTTTATTGAAGATACTGCCTCCCTTAATTGCCCAAGTGTGTGCTCATTCAAATGGTCGTGGAGAAACTGAGAGATCATGCCTGCCGGTCCCACTGAGATAGGTTTATCCAGGCATCCCACATTGGGAAGTTGTTGGATCAGAATATCAACATGGGTATGGATTGATTCTGTAGAGGAGGCCGGCCAGGTCTCCTGATACAGGAGGGATTTGGGACATAGTTCCCAGTGCCGAAGGGAATAGGCCAGAGTGCCGGGACAGGGTAGCACCAACTGAGGTGTTTGGCTTCAGTGGGGGGAGGGTTGGTTGTGGGGGCCCCAGCAAAAACTCCCAGTTCATGAGCAGGGTGAAGGACTGGAATATTGTGGGACTAATTTAGGCAGTGGTGTCCCATCATGATGGGTTGGGTGGAAGAGGTTCAGGGTGGGAGGGCAGATCAGAGGTCTCGGGTACAGCGAAGGGTTGTTTACAGGCGAATCCCATGATGCGGTGGGTGACCTTTCAGTTTCTCCGTGTTGACCTGTGAAGGTGGTATGAGACGGGGCCGTCACTTAGCTGCACGCCAACAGGAACAATATTCTCAATTAGCAGTCATTTATCCAGTAGAAATCTTCAGATAAACTAGATCCAGAAATTGGTGGGGGGAAGTGCAGGAATCCCATACCGCAGCAGTTTCAGGATGTTCCTCAAAGGATTTCTCTTGTCATGTCTGCAGCAAAATTAGAATGGGTATTAGAAATGTACTCTGAGACTGGTTGGGTGAAAAGGTTTGAGGATCCCAGGCCCTCCTTGCGTGGGTCTAATTAAAGGATCCCAATTGCCCATTGCATCGGCACTCGTGCAGAACATGGCAAGTGCTGGCATGTCCTCCCGGCCCTACACCTTTTCTACCAAGGTGACCAGCCTCCATGCTGCTTTTCACATTGTCTTCAGCTTTAAGAATGTTGGCTGGGAGGGTTCTTCATCGCAGAGTTCAGCTTACAATTTTGAGCTTTATGCAGTTGGTTTTTAAAGAAAAAGATCCTTATGACAAGTTTTAAACTGATCGTTTGTGTGCTGTACTGCAAATTTCCTCACGGCTGCAAAAGCTGAAACGGTTTTCAAAATGTGTTTCAAAAATCCAGTCCGTTTTATTTCTGACCTGCTGTGTTGGCTCTCCGACTTAGCTCCTGTTTTACTATTGGACAGTGCTGATCACAGCAGCCTTACACTGTTGGTTCCAACTAAACCTGAGCCGTCACCTCAAGCACTGCTGTCCTCTGAACTGTGTGGTGATGGGAAGGGTGGGGAGGCCACTGAATCCTGTTACATTCAAGGAGATGTTAATCGGAGACTGGGCAAAGAGAAGTGAACCCAACAATTCTGTACGCCTTGATTCAAATTTGTTTCCCCTCTCCCTCACCCACTGTGGAGTTCACCAAATCAGTGGAATTGGCCTTGGTCAGTACTTTTGCCACAGGTTAATATCCCTTAGACCACAGCTGGAGCCTGTGCTGTCAAAGGAGGTTAAGTCAACAAGTCAATATTTTCCTCAAATATTGATGGCACTGTGTTCACAAAATGATCTCCAAGCGCCTGGGAAGCTGGGAGAGATTTTCTCAGCCCAGGCGAAGGATGCCGCTCCTTGTCTAAGGACCTTCATTTGTGGATTTATTGCTTCCCCACCCTCCGCATCCAGGCCTGACCTTGACGCACCAGGCATGATGTCAACAATCCCTTCCACAAAAAAACATCCCTGCTTTAATATCTCCCCATCCCAGGTCAGATTACTGGCATATGTCCCGTCCCCCCCCCCCCCCTCACTGGGAGCCGGTGTAAGTGGCCAAACTATTGAAGTTGTGGATCTGTTGTAGCCCACTGTACGACTCTCGAGGAACGGCTGTTGGGGAGTTTTAACACTTTTCTGGGCTATTTTAAGTTGAATGACTTCTGCAGCAAAGTGCTGCCTGTTGAAGTAGTATTTCTTGCTATTTTCTCAGCTATGTAATCATAAATATGGTACTTTTTAGATTGTTTTTCCATCAAGCCCACGTCTATGCTAAGCACTGATATTCAGTCGGTTACTGGGCCAGCAGTTCTCCGGCACCAACGTGAGTGGGCACAGTGTCTGGCGCATTGCCTTGTGGTGTTGTACCGTGCCAGTGGGTCACCAGTGTGTCCATGCAGCGCCCAGTGACACTTACGCTCTCTGCCCTCACGGCAGCCGCTTCACTCTCCACAGTCCCCCAACCCTTGATCTTGTTGCAATGACTTCTGTGAAGTTGTTTTCTCCAGTAGGGGATGGAAATGATTATTCCTCACTCAGACTCTGGAGATGTCCGCGAGCTGCTGGCGGGCACAGCACGCACACTCATGCTTCCACTCTCGGGTACCCGGGCTTTCGAGGGCATTGTTGCAGCAGATGTCGGGAGGAGAGGAGGTGAAGGGATCTGTCACTGTGCCAGCCCTAGAGCTAGACCGCACCGGCCTGTGCTCAGGAGCCCAGACCTTGGCCCTCCCATACAGCAGGGACCAGTCACAGCAGCCCCACACGTCTGTATTGAACAGCACCACTGTCGGTGACAGCTGTTTGAATTCAGGCCCAGGATGTTCCTAAACACCCTCCTGCTGCCAGCCCCCTCTCCTTCCCTCATGCCTCCCCCTTCCACCCTCCCCTCCCTGCTGCCACCTCCTGTACCTCAGCTGATTATACCTCAATTTCAGTGCCCCCACAAGCCCAGCTCTTTTGGCAGTTTAATGCCAAAAAATACCATTCAAAGCACCAAACATTCTTAAATACTGTTACACCAAACTATTCATTTATACCAATACAGTTCCAGTTCGACCCAGTCACTGGACAGTGGACTGAATAGTTAGCTCATTTTTGCAACCTTTCCCTAACTCTCACTCCCTACCTCCCTCCTCTCTTAAATATTCCCACTCCTTAGCCTGCATTACAAGTCCTCTCGCCTCTTACTCATATCCTATTTCCCTCCCTCCCTCTCCTCACTCCCACTATCCTCCCACACTACCAGTGCACCCTTCCATCTTCTTCCTTCCCTCCTCTCACCCTCAGTCCCTTCCTCTGCTTCCATCCCAACTCCTAACCCTATCCAACCCTCGCGCCTGCCTTCTGCCATCTCGCTCGCCCCCAGCAGGTTGTAGTGGGAGGTCAGTGTAGTGGGTAGGGTTGTCCACCCCAGGAGGAGGAAGCCATGAGTGGGACCACTGCCCTGCCTGCAATCCATGGCCAGGCCACCTGCCATTAGCACACGCTGGATACTGACACTCTGTCTGTGGTACGTTGGTGTTGCCGGAGGCCCCTTAGAGAGAGTGTGCATCGATGCTCTAAGGCTTGAACCTTGGTTACGAGAAGAACAAACCCAGACACCACCTGCTGCCGATCCTCACGGAGAGAATTTTGCCTTCTCATACATCAACTTGTTTAGTTTTCTTAAATTAAGGTAAAAAAAATAAATTTCCTGAAAATTTTGTTTGATATACTCCAGTATGGAATGTTTTAGAATATCTTTCTCCAATGTGGAATGTAGCTTTTTCCTTTGTAATGAATTCACTGTGTGAACATTGTTTTTTGCCTTTGTATAGTACAATAATATTCCGCTTCAGTACTGGGGGAAGGGAATCGGTTAAAAAAAAACTGTACATGAGATTGTTCTGCTTTTCAGAAAGCAAATGCAGTTCGTGCATCGAGAGAAGTTCACAAGGACTTCAATAAATTGTTTAAAAAGAAAACAAAACTTTGAATTGCAACTTGTGTCCTTGGTGCTATTTATTGATGCTTCTCCATTCCCGTGACCCTTCTCTCCCACTCTTAGCTCTTCCAGCCCACAGCAGCCCTCCCCCCTGGCCTCTGAGCATTCCTCACAGCATTCCTGCTGGGTTAAGGCAGCCCCAGGCCCTCTCTGCCAAGGCCTCTCAAACCAAACACTTCCTTTTGCAGCTCCTCCAGCCAACAACAAGGGCTAAATGGGAGGCAATTCCTGCTGCAATCTAGCTAAGGATTGCTGGTGTGACAATCTCCTAACCCCATGAACACCCAGGAGGAGGCTAATTGGCCCATCGTGTCTGCTCACCCTCAGATCGCTGATCTGACTGTAACCTCGGCTCCACCTTCCTGACTACCACTGGTAACCTTTCACCCACTTGCTCATCGAAGGTCTATCCACCACTGCCTTAAAATGTTCAAAGATTTTGCTTCCACTGCCCTTTAAAGTCACAAAGACTCAATCCTCAGAGAGAAAGAATCTTAAACATGCGACTCAAGTTGGAGACAGTGGCCCCTTGTTCCAGATTATTCCACAAGAGGAAACATCCTCTCCTTGTTCCTCGTGACCACCTGTGCTTCCATCACTCCTAGCTCTTGTGGATCAAAGCCTTGACTGTCCAACCTTTCCTCATAAGACTAGCCATCTGGTCCAGTCCAACCTCTGAACTGCTTCTAACAACCCTTTTAGAAAAACAACACTGCACGTGGTGCTTCAGATGTGGCCTCACCAGCGTCCTGTATGGCTGAGGCATCACCTCCTTATTTTTGTATTCAATTCCCAGCAATTAACGATAACATTCTGTGAGCTTTCTGAGTTACTAAGAAGATCTGCAGACTGGCCATTTGTGAAGGGTTGTACTAGGACCTTAGGTCCCTCTGCATCTGGGAGCGCAGCAGTATCTCAGGTACACACTGAGAAATCTGGGACCTTCTACATACTCTCCCCTCCTGTCTGGCGCTGACTGGCCAAGTGGCTGGGGGAAGCTGAGCGCTCAAACATGCTTTGGCTGAAGATGTCCCAAGCCACTGCAACCAGAGTGACTGATACTGCTTGGTCCGGGGAGCATTGGACTGAAGATAGAGCATTGACATTGTCAGCTGTATCTGTATCCCTGTCCAGGCCATGGCCCTCCTAAGGATCAGAGGACATAGCTTTAAGTTGAGGGGGGAAAGATTTAATGGGAACCTGAGGGGTAACTTTTTTTACCCAAAGGGTGGTGAGTGTATGGAACAAGCTGCCAGAGGAGGTAGTTGAGGCAGGTACAACGCAGCATTTAAGACACCAACCAGATGGCCCTGTAAACAGTACAATCACATTAGCGACATCTGTCTCACTATTGGAAATATTCCCTTTATTCTAACCATCCTTCCCCCTCTACAACTTCACACCAACTTGCTTTCTCACTTTCCCAGTTCTGATGAACGGGTTTCCAACTAAAACCTTTTCTCTCCACCAATAACACCTGACCTGGTGAGTGTCTCCAGCATTTCCTTTTCAGATTTCAAATATCTGCACTTTGTTTTGTTGTCTTCTTACTTTCCCAGTTCTGATGAAGGCTCTATCAACTATGCTTCTCTCTTCACGGATGCTACCTGGCCTGTTGAGTGTTTCTAGCACCTGTTATGGTTTGCTCCATGCTCCTCCTGTCGAATGAGAAATCTTGCCCATTCGAGTTCATCAGGTTGAACACACTACCCAAACTTTCTAAAGTGGCCCATAATGTGGCAAAGGCACAGTGAGATCCCACACACTGCACCAGACCTGCCCCAGTGATGGAAGTAGAGGACTGAAATATTGGCTAGTGTTGGTCATGGTTTATTATTGCCATGCCTACCAAGAAACCATGAGAAACTTTGTTTTGCATGTTATCCAGGCAAACCATACTATTCATAAGTACATCAGGTGGTACAAAAGAGAAAATAAACAGTGCAGAATAGTGTTGCAGCTAGAGAACGTGCAGATAATAAAAAGTGTATGGGGTGCAATGAGGTGGATTGGAAAATCAACATATTCATCCTTAGTTTATGAAGGGTGTGTTCAAGAGTCTGATAATCTGCCCATTGGAAGAGGGAAGAAGAGGGAATGGCCAGGGTGTGAGTGGACCTTTTATTATATCTAACATAAAACATCTGTTTTTCCGAGGCAGTGTGAGGGCTTGATCGCAATCATGCATTCATTCATTCCTGACTGGATAACACCAACAAAAAAGCTTTTCACTGTGGCTCAGTACAATAAACTAAACTCAGTACAAGAAACTAAACTAATCACAATAAACTAAACTTAAACTACGTGTAGATGGAGTCCATGGGCGTAAGGGAGTGTGCCTTACGTGATGGACTGAGCTGGAGGCCCTGCAACAGCCTGGGGTTCGGCTACCGGGAGCAGCTCCTAGAGACCGAGCACATGGACCAGACCAGCCTGCAGCGACGGAGGACACCACCAGCCACGAGTGGCCAGGCCGACCCTGCAACGCCACCAGGGCAATGGGCCTTCATGGTCAGGTCAAGAGCCCAGCACTTCAACCTGGCACTTGAAAATGGCGCCAAAGCTGAGACCCTGAATACTGTCTCAGTGTACAACTTGCACTGTATCTGAGATATATCTAAGTGGTTATGTATAGTGATACTTGTACTGAACAGTATGCAAAAATGACTTTCACTGTAGCTTGGTGCATGTAAAGTACCATTATCATTATTACACTGGTGCAGTTAAGGTCGTGACTTCCATCTCAGGGTATGGTCAGAGATACTTGCAGCTTTCCAAATGCCTGCCGTGGCCCCTCCTCCACTACCCGGCTGGGAGAGAGAGGTCAGAGGAGCAGGACGCAAGGGTTAAACCACCAGTTGAAACTTGTTTGCGGTGCAGCTTCACTCAGCCCCGTAGTTTGCTTTTGATGTTTGCACAGGTTCAGCAATCTCTAGCGACCTGCGGAGTCAGCATCACAACCACTGACTGACTGACCTGACGCCACCCGTCTACTTGTGAGCTGTCTCCGCGCTCATTCTGATTCACCGTTTAACTTCAAACTTCACAGCGGGGAGTGAGATTGAACCACGTTGACAGGTAAACTGGGCAAGTCCCGCTCCAGGTTTGTGGGGCAGAGACGGGGAGGCGAGGGGAAGAGGGCGAGGTTATAGACAATAGGTTCAGGTGGAGGCCATTGGGCCCTTCGGTACAGCACCGCCATTCAATGTGATCATGGCTGATCATTCTCAATCAGTACCCCGTTCCCGCCTTCTCCCCATACCCCCTGACTCCACTATCCTTAAGAGCTCTATCCAGCTCTCTCTTGAATGCATTCAGAGAATTGGCCTCCACTGCCCTCTGAGGCAGAGAATTCCACAGATTCACAACTCTGACTGAAAAGGTTTTTCCTCATCTCAGTTCTAAATGGCCTACCCCTTATTCTTAAACTGTGGCCCCTGGTTCTGGACTCCCCCAACATTGGGAACATGTTGGTTACGTGTGGGGCTCTGCATCGATCCTGGTGAGCAGACTGCTCCTCGTGGAGAGGTCCTGGCTCACAGCAGACCTGAGACCCACACTGCTGGAGCAACTCAGCGGGTCAGGCAGCATCTGTGGAGCCCACGGTTGGAGAGTCTAGAGAGGGAAGGGACAGAGAAGGAAGGGTTGAGGGGAAGGCATCAGGAGATTGGAGCAAGGAGGACATGAGGGTGAGGGAAAGAATTAGGGGAGGAAGGGAGGGAGGGGTCGGGAACTGGGGAAAGGTTTGTGGAGAGGATGGGGGTTATGGCGGGGTCGGGATTGGAGGGGGATGGGTTGAGGGAGGAATCGGAGAGAGCAGGGATTGTGCGAGGAAGGGGAAGGGAATGAACAGTCTGGGAGAGTAGGGATTGGGAGAAGAAGACATCAGGAGCAAAGCAAAAGGGTCGCGGGGAATTGACGGGGGAGGAAGGAGGAAGGGATCGGGAGAAAATGAATCTCGGGGGTCAATCTGAAGGTCGGGATCAGGATGGGGAGTTTGGGGCAGGGATGGCCGGCGACGGTAGGGAGAGGAGTGTGCGGGGAGGGCAAGGGAGGGACAGGCCGGGGTGGGGTGCCCTCTCCTGAGATCCCTCCACCATGTCGAAGGGAAGCTCCTGCTGTGAAAGACCTCTCACCGGCCGCCCTGTGTCCCAGCGGGCCGGCGGGCGGGAGGGAGTGTGAGGGTCAGCGACCACACGGGGAGACCAGGGGCGCCCAGCCCGGCTGTGGGAGCGCACCCCTACCTAGGCCCCAGGGCATGCACGGCCCTAGGGGAGTAGCTAGACCTTGCTGCCCCTCCCACAGTGCGGCGCTCCCTCACTACCCCACCCACAGTGCAGCGCTCCCTCAGTGCTGCCCCTCCCACAGTGCGGCACTCCCTCACTACCCCACCCACAGTGCAGCGCTCCCTCAGTGCTGCCCCTCCCACAGTGCGGCGCTCCCTCACTGCCCCACCCACAGTGCAGCGCTCAATGCTGCCGCTCCCACAGTGCGGCGCTCCCTCAATACTGCCCCTCCCACAATGTGGCGCTCCCTCACTACCCCTCCCATAATGCGGGCGCTCCCTCACTACCCCTCCCATAGTGCGGCGCTCCCTCAGTACCGCTCCTCCCACAGTGCGGCGCTCCCTCAATGCTGCCCCTCCCACAATGTGGCGCTCCCTCACTACCCCTCCCACAGTGCGGCGCTCCCTCAGTACCGCTCCTCCCACAGTGCGGCGCTCCCTCACTACCCCACCCACAGTGTAGCACTCCCTCAGTGCTACCCCTCTCACAGTGTTCCTCACCTCCTTTCTAACAGAGCGCCCTTTAATTCTATGACCTCTGGTCCTAGACTCCCCCACCAGTGGAAACATCCTTTCCACATCCACTCTATGCCTTTCATTATTCTGTAAGTTTTGGACATCAGAATCAGAATTACCTTTATTTGTCATCCAAAAAACAAGTCTTTCGGACGAGATTTCGTCACCCACATTGCGGGTCAAAGGGCCTGTTCCTGTGCTGTACTGTTCTATGTTCTATGTACTGCCCCTCCCACAGTGCAGCAGTCCCTCACTTACTTTACCGTATCACAACATAGAGTCATGTAGTCACGTGGGCCAGTTGGCCCTTCAGCCCAATTTGCCCACACCAGCCAACATGTCCAATCTACTCTAGTGAATGTACCAGTGTCCATGAACTGAATGACTCTCTGTACACCTTCCCTTGCCTGCTTTGTCCATCCGTATAGGATGAGGTTGCTTTGTGTGCTGCTCTGTGCCGTGTTGGTCAGGGCTGCCCTGTCCTCTACTGCCATAGAAGACAAGTTGTCCCACTGCAACACCAAACTGAAGAACATCCCGGGTCAACCCATGTGTGTGTACCGGACTCCAGACAAGACCGAGCCACGGATAAACGACAAGAAGCCTCCGGGCAACACAAACCCTCGGGTCTGGGAGCTGTCTCGGGCCAACAGCAAGTTTGCCTTTGAGTTTTACAAACGCCTTGCCATCTCCAAGAACAATGGCGAGAACATCTTCATGTCGCCACTCAGCATCTCCACCGCCTTCGCCATGACTAAGCTGGGTGCCTGTGGCGATACTCTACAGCAGCTGATGGAGGTAAGTGCCCACAACCCGCAGGGAGGCGAGAGGAGAGGGGTTTAGGCATTGGAATGGAGTAGGATCAACACGGGCAGGTTAATCCCAGCATTAATGGGCCGAAGGGCCACTGAGTCCCTTCAATTCCAGAACCCAATGACTGTCTTCCAATTTGTTCTTGGCAGACACAACTGTCACACCACTGAGGGAGGGCCGTACTGGGAGGGCCAGTACTAAGGGAGTGCTGCACTGTTGGAGGGATGGTACTGAGGGAGTGCTGCACTGTGGGAGGGATGATACTGAGGGAGGGCCGCACTGTGGGAGGGGCAGTACTGAGGGAGTGCTGCACTGTGGAAGTGACATTAAATGACACAACCTGGCAACAGGCTACATCTGGAGATATTGGAGTAGATGATGGAATGTCTATTTAGATTAAAGATACAGGGTGGAAACAGACCTTTCGGTCCACCGAGTCCACACCGACCATTGATGATCACCCATTGACACTAATTATATGGTTATCCCACTTTCACATCCACTCCCTACACCTGAGGGACAATTTCCCAGAGGACAATTAACCTACAATCGCGCATGTCTTTGGGATGTGGGAGGGAACTGAAGCACCCGGAGGAAGCCCACACGGTCACAGGGAGGACTTGCAAACTCCACACAGACAGCCTATGAATGAAGGTCTCTCCCAACCGCTTCCCTTTCCTCTCTCCCACCCCTCCGTTTTACATTTCCCCACTCCCATCTCCCTTTCCTCTTTCCCTTTCCTCCTCCTCCTACCTTCTCCAGGTCTTTAAATTTGACACCATCACAGAAAAGACATCGGACCAAGTGCACTACTTCTTTGCCAAACTCAACTGCCGGCTTTACCGCAAAGCCAACAAGTCGTCGGAACTGGTGTCTGCCAACCGCCTCTTCGGGGACAAGTCGCTAACCTACAACAGAACCTTCCAGAACATCAGTGAGGCAGTGTACAGTGCAAAGCTGATACCTGTCAACTTCAGGGTGAGCGGGGAAATTGCGGGAGAGTGAGGAAAGAAATGGGGGGGGTGGGGTGGGGAAGCGGCTGGAAAGTGGGAAAGGGAGATGGATGGTAGGAAAGTGGAAGGAAAGGAGATGGGGAAGAGGGAAGAGCAACTGTGGAAGAGAGGGGAGAAGAAGAGAGCTGCTCTCAGGAAGACATGGAAGGAAAGAGGAAAGGAATGGTGGGGATCAGAACTCAATAGATGTGGGAATGAGGTTCGTGGGAAAAGCCTTCCGTGGACCACTGTACTGAGGGTTTTCCTCAGGAACCATGGAATATCCTGAAGAGCCTCTGCTCCTCCCTGGGAGATCCGGCAGTCAACTTGCGTGAGGTCCATTATTTATTTATTTTTATTTATTTAGTTTATTTGTCATTCCACTCCTTACAGGTCATGCAATGAATGGGACGAAACAGAGTGCCTCCGGGGGCCATAGTGCAATACAAATGCAAAACATATAGACAGGGAATGACAGTGCAGTACAATACGATACAGTACAATACAATTAGACAGTGCAATACAATATAATACATAGACAGAGGATTAAAGCATGTAAACGGTAAAAGATAAAGCATTTAACCTAGAGTTTAAAGCATGTAAACGGTGAATTAAAACCATCAATGAGAGCAGGTAAATTATTGATTGCACATTAAATGAGTTTATAAAATGCAGAGTGCTAGGTGCTAACCCCACCCCCCCGAGTCAGGTGGGGCAGTTCAGTAGACGAGCAGCCTGAGGGAAAAAGCTGTTCCTGAACCTGGTGGTTCTGCAGCTAATGCTCCTCAGTCTTTTTTCAGAAGGCAGCGGGTCAAATAGACCTTGGAAGGGGTGAGAGGAGCCCCTCATGATGCTGCAGGCTTTACTTTTGCACCTTCCTCTGTAAATGTCACTGATGGCAGGGAATCTGGTCCCAGTGATGTGCTGGGCTGTCTTCACAACACGCTGCAGGGCATTCCTGTCTGCAGCTGAACAGGTCCCATGCCAGACAGTGATGCAGCAGGTCAGAATGGACTCGATGGTGCATCTGTAGAACCTGGAGAGAATGGATGTACCCAGACCAACTCTCTTTAGCCTCCTTAAGAAGTACAGGCATTGTAAGAGGTGCTCCTGTCATTGCCAGGATAATCCTTGGGCTGTCGTCCTAGGAACCATATCAACAGTACCACATCTAGCATCTTGCATAGACATTGTGTTCAGAAGGGGTGGTGGGGATCTTTTCTCTGGCCCCGGCCTGCTACAATATCTCGACCATTGTGTAAAATCCTGTGGGAACTTGCTGTGCATTGATTATGCTTCCCTCCTAATAAACCATGACTAACCCTCAGCAAAACGTCTTCTCCAGCTGCGAGTCATAGGGACGACTTGAGGCAGTTGAACACAGAGAGAAATTATGATCTTTCTTTGGTAGGAGAAGCCCAACATTGCCAGGAAGATCATCAACGCTTGGGTGGCCAATAAGACTGAAGGTCTTATCAAGGGTGTCATCCCTCCAGATGCAATAACTCCCTTCACCACCTTGGTCATTGTCAATGCCATGTATTTTAAGGTGAGTTCACCCATCTCCAGCATACCTGCCGACCACCCCAATCCCCTATGTCTCTGATTGTTGAGGAATATGAGACCTTCCAGGCTTTCTCAGGAGTTGAAAGAGCCGGAAAGCCCTTGTGTCAGCTCTCTGCAAATGTTGTTTTGTTCCAGATGTTTCCTGGGCAGGCCCAGGCCAAATTCCATAGTTCTAACAAGGTGAATGTAAGAACGTAGCACAAGACACTGGAGCAGAAGGAAACCTTTGAGCCAGTTTCGCTTCTCAACAAATTCATTTTGGATCTGCTAGCTCACCACCCATTCCCTGCACCATCTCTACACAGCCTCTTGGTGTGACTGCATTTGGAGTAGTGTGTACAGTGTTGGCTTCCTCATTAAATAGAAATGTGTGTGTTCAATGGGGTCTTGTCTCCTTCCAAACGCTGCCTGAGCTGATTCTCTCCTCTACGGCCTTGCCATCCCAGGCTGAGACACCAAAGCAAAAATATCTGTATTTTGGAACGGAGATCAAAACTGTGCACCAGAGAGCAATAGTTCAGCTAGAGTTATCAAGATCTATATTGTAAGATATCTTTACTCTTGTACTCAGATCACAGCCCTTTGGATCACAATGTCCATGCCAGACATGATACCAAGTTAAATTAATCTCCTCAGACTGCACGTGATCCATATTCCTCTTTTCCACGCATATCCATGTGCCTATCCAACAGCCTCAGAGGCATAGTCAAAGAGCGCAGAAACAGGCCCTTCGGCCCAACTTGCCCACGCCAACCAACATGCCCCATCTGCACTAGTCCCACTTGCCTGCATTTGACCCATATTCCTCCATCCTCTCCATGTACCTATCTAAATGCTTCTTAAATGTTTTTAACTGCTGAACCGTCACTATCGTGTCTGCCTCCATCACCACTCCAGAAGCACATTCCACTCACCACCCTCAGTGTAAAAAAACACTTGCCCTATATACTAAAACTCTTATTTGTTTGTTCCTGAACTGCAGCCAAAACGGTACACGATAGCGTGACAATTTTAGGCCCACCTAACTCACCGTCATCCCTTTGGTGCTAATGGAAGAAGTTTCATTGAAATTGGTGTTATATTTTTAAAGTTATTCACATTTTAAGGTTTAAATCTATCTCCTAGGGAGGGAGGGGTGGAGGGAGGGATGGAGGGGGGAAGAGGGGAGGGGGGAATTGGGGACGGGCGGGGGGAGGAGCAGGTGCTGCACCAATGCAGGAGAGGTTTGGGCCCAACGGGTCCATGGCCTAGTGTCCTTTAAACTTTCCTCTCTCACCTTAAAGTTAAGTCCTTTGGTATTGGATTTTCCACCTTGGGAAAAAGATTCTGACCGTCTACCCTATCTATGCCTCTCATAATTTTATAAACTTACTAGACGGGCGTGGACACGTTGGGTCCAAATCTCTCCTGCGGGTCCAGCAAGTGAAGTCGAGTCAAGTCTACTTTATTTGTCACATACACATACAAGATGTGTAGTGAAATGAAAGTGGCAATGCCTGCGGATTGTGCTAAAACTACTCACAGAATAGATTTTATTTTTTTTAAAGACACAGCACAAAAAATAAATTAATACAGTAAATTAGTCCCTGGTGATATAAGAGTTAACAGTCCTGATGGCCTGTGGGAAGAAACTCCGTCTCATCCTCTCTGTTTTCACAGCGTGACTGCGGAGGTGTTTGCCTGACCGTAGCAGCTGGAACAGTCCGTTGCTGGGGTGGTAGGGGTCCCCCATAATGTTGCTTGCTCTGGATCTGCACCTCCTGATGTATAGGTCGTGCAGGGGGGCGAGTGTAGTTCCCATAGTGCATTCAGCCGAACACACTATTCTCCGCAGAGCCTTCCTGTCCTGGGCAGAGCTGTTCCCAAACCAGATTGAGATGTTGCCGGACAAGATGCTTTCTACAGCCCCAGAGTAGAAGCACTGAAGGATCCTCAGGGAGACTCCGAATTTCCTCAGCTGTGTGAGGTGGTAAAGGCGCTGCCTTGCCTTACCCACCAGTGCGGCAATGAGCAACCCTCCATGCAAACCTCTCCTGCGGCCAGCAGCAGGAGAGCTCTCCCCCTCATTGGCTGCCACTCCCGTCACTCGGGCGGGTCCCATCCCCCTCCAAGCGACAACCCACCCCAACTGTGCGTATGCGGCGGCCATCTTACGTATTAAAGTTTTAAAAGTGATTCTTAAATCTCTGCTGCGGGCCCGGCAACCCTCCGTGTAAACCTCTCCTGAGGTCGCGGCAAATCCCGTTGGGTTCAAGCCTCTCCTGCAACCCTCCCCCAACTGACGATCCATGGATACGTTGGCAGCCGGGGAGTGTTCCCCGGGGCTGTGGGCCGGCGAGGGGGGACAGGAAAGGGGAGAGGGAGCCACTCACCTCGGCCCTGGGTGGCCATCGCGTCAGCCAGACCAAACCGTGGACCCGTTAGGTGGAAACCTCTCCTGCATTGGCGGCGACGGCCATCTATTTTGACCCTCTGCCACCGTGCTGCACCATGGAAGGAAGGTCAGGTGCGGGGCACGCCGGGACGGGCGCCGGTCCTCCCAGCCGGGAGGGGGAGTGCATTTATTAAAGCTTATTGTTAATTGTTTTTAAAATGTAACAAAACGATCAATTGAGACCGCATGGGAATGGTGAGTAGGGTGGGCATAAAATGGTTGCGCTATTGTGTACCGTTTTGGCTGTATTTCAGGCACGTACAAACTGATAAATATGTATACAAGATGAGAGTTTTAGTAAATAATCAGGTCTTCCGTAACCTCTGACATTTCAGAGAAATCACAGGGGGGTATGCGGAGAAGGCAGGAACGGGGTACTGATTGAGAATGATCAGCCATGATCACATTGAATGGTGGTGCTGGCTCGAAGGGCTGAATGGCCTACTCCTGCACCTATTGTCTAAAACAATCCAAGTCTGTCCAACCTCTCCCTGTAGCTAATAGCTTCTAATCCAGGCATCATTCTGCTAAACGTCCTCTGCACCCTTTCTAAAACCTCTACATCCTTCCTGTAATGGGGCAACTAGAACTGCACGTGATAATCCAAATGCCACCTAACACAGTCCTCTATAGCTGCATCATAACTTCCTGACTCTTATACTCAATGCCCTAACCTAAGAAAGCAAGCATACCATTTGCCTTCTATACCATTCTATTGACTTTTGTTGCCACTTTCAGGGTGTTATGAAACGTAGATCCCGATACCTCTGTACATCAATGTTGTTAAGGGCCATGCCATTTATTGTATATTTGACCTCCCAAAGTACAACACCTCACACTTGCTCAGGTTAAACTCCATCTGCCATTTCCGTGGCTGATCTATATCCCGCTGCAAACTTTGACAACATTCCTCACAGTCTGCAAACCCCAAAATCTTGCTGCCATCTGCAAACCTACTAACCAACCTATCTTTGTTTACGTCCAAGTCCTTTATGTATATTACAAATAGTAGAGGTTCCAGCACAGATCCCATGTGGAACTCCACTAGTTCCCATGGAGCTCCACACAGAAATATAGACATCCAGCCTGAATATAGTCCTTCCACCACAACCGTCTCTTTTCAACCAATAAACCAGTTCTGAATCCATATGATGAAGTCACTGTTAATCCAGTCCATCTTCATCTTCGGGATCATCCTACCATGGGGGACTTTATCAAATGCCTTACTAAAATCCATGTGACAACATCCACTGCCCTACCTTGATATAAAGGCCAGCATTCCCTTGTCGATTCATTTCATATACATGGCTCCTTCAGCTCTCTGCTCCCCTTTTCCCATCCTACATATTTCACGGAATGAACAGTTATGGAGAGGGATCAGCCACATAAACTATGTGATTGGGTGTTAAGATGCTCTCCCATGGTGAACCCTCTCTTTGGCATAGACCAGATACCTGGACTGGCCAACCTATGGTTCCTGGCCTATATCTAGCCAAAGAACATGCATGCAAAGGACTTCGAGGGACCTGGGGACTGGAACGGTTCATGGAGCTTGGAGGATGCGGCAGAAGGAAATATTTAGCCGTAACTCCATGTTTCACGACCATTCCTGTAACCTGTTCCCTCTGTGGTATGTGCCCATCTTCCCCTGCTCTCCTCAGTTCCCACTGTGGCAGCAAGAAGCCACCTGAGTCCCGAGCACTGAGTTCATTGCTCCGTAAAGCCATCCTCTCAGACAAGCCTCTGGTCACGTCCTCGTACTGCCTTAAACAAGTTGCTCACTTGGTTTGATGTTTAAAACTCCCATGATACGCATGCAGGGCAGAGAGAAGAATGATGAATGTGTCTGTGCAGGGCCAGTGGAAATCCATGTTTGAGAAGGACATGACTTCGCAGAGGCCCTTTGAGAAGGCACCTAACAGCCAGTGCCAGGTCCCGATGATGCAGCAACCAGGTTCCTTCCGCTATGCCAAGTTCCCAGCAGACAAGGTGAAGATGATTGAGCTCCCGTACAAAGGTGACGATGTGTCCATGGTCCTGATCCTGCCCATGGCAGGAGGCAACCTGCAGGAGATCGAGAGCCGGCTGTCTCACGAGAAGGTGGTGAGTTGGCTCAGCAGACTGAGCACAGTGGAGGTGGAGCTCTCGCTGCCCCGCTTCCGCATTGAGGACACCTTCAGTCTGACCAACATGCTGAAGCAGATGGGCCTGGTGGATCTGTTCAACGCAGAGAAGGCCAGTCTTCCAGGTATGTCTCCTGCTACCCTCTCACGCCACTCATTCCATGACACTCATCACCCAGTTCTCCCTTCCCCCATCTCTCCATCTTGCAATTGCCCTCCAATTCACCATCACAATTGCAACTGGCTGATTTCAGGCTTCCCACCTTTACCCCACTTCAATCATTCTCTCCAATTTGTTCTCTTCCCTTTCTGTGCATCCCTGTCCTTTGCTCTGTCTAACTGTCCAACATTCCTATCCTTGCTCTTCCTTTCTCCAATCTCCTGTTTCTCCCTCACACACCTACCCATCCCCCTCCCACCCTCCATCCCATCTTCCACCATTCCCTTCATTTATCTCCGTAACCTCCACCCCATTTCCCTCAGTAACCTTCACTCCATCTCCCTCTCTAATCCCCACCCCGTCTCACTCCCCAACCTCCATCCCATCTCCCTCCTCTCCTGACATTTACATCTGTAAAAGGATTCCAAACCAAAACATCACCTATCCCTGTACTCCATAGATGTTGCCTGATGGTCTGAGTTCTTACTTTTGCTCAAGATTCCACCATTTTAAGTTCTGTATTTTTCCATTATACCTCCATCCATTTAGTTTCCTTTGTCTGATCACCCCTGAGCCACTTTGTTATCTCTGCAACCTTCCACAAAATGGCTTCCTCTTCTCCACCCTCACCAGGCCAAACTAACTAAAGCTTTGAACCATGCCATCGTGAACCACATCCAGCCATGCACAACGTGGGTGAGAATGACCTTGTTGCTTTAGGTTTTACAGCAGTGAGGAGCCTGTGGACTGACCCAAACCATTGGTGTTTGCTTTTACAACTTACTGCTCACTATGTCTGATTGGGGGAAGGCTGACTGTGTTTATCTTACAGGAATAGTTGAAGGAATGCACACTGATCTTTACGTCTCTGATGCTTTTCACAAAGCCTTCTTGGAGGTATGTTGTTTTAGTTCTTACTTGTAAATGAGCCTTAAATTGACCCGACAGTTGCTCTATAGAAATGGAACATTGCAGCTAAAAAGTATATTGAATCCCTCTTGCTCGCATGCCTTTCTTGGATACATCCACTTACATTCTACTGTACTGCATGTTTATAACTCTCTGCTGTACAAATATTTGTGGCCACAGTTGAAAAATCTCTGTAACCATATCCCATTGTAATATTCCAATTTGATAATGATCTGTTATAATATAATGTATATTATATGATATATTAGATATCATATAATATATATTATATAAAATATCATATAATATATTATATAATGTATAATATATATAATGATATACGTTTGTAAGTTTTTAGAGCAGAATTATATCATTTGGACCATCAGGTCTACTACGCCATTCAATCATGGCTGATCTATCTTTCTCTCTCCACCCCATTCTCCTGCCTTTTCCCCATAACCCCTGACATCTGTACTAATCAAGAATCTATCAATCTCCGCCTTAAAAATATCCATTGACTTGGCCTCCACAGCCTGATGTGGCAATGAATTCCACAGACTCACCACCCATCCCAGGAGTTGACTGCATTGCAAAGTAATCCAATTTAGCTTGTTTATACATTTAACATTCCCATTCAGAACTCTTTTCCCTGAAACTGGGTTACGTAAAGTAGCTGGATCCTGAGGACTGCCACGTGCCCAGTGGGAATGTGAGGTGCTGCTCCTCACACTGGCATTGTGTTGCGTTGATGCAGTTAGAATGCCAAAGACAGAGAGGTCAGGGTGCGATGGAGGGTGGGAGCTGCCCTGAGAGGAATTGTTGAAGTCCTACCTCACTGTCCGAGCCTCTTTTAGTCTGATAGATCGGAGACGGCATTACCTCCGTAACTAAACTGTGCAATAGCATCGCTTGTTACTTTACTCAGTGTTGAATCAGACTGGACCAGGTCTGGACAGTTTGATGGAAGGTTGTGCACTCTCAATACTATTTTTTTTTTTTAAACTTTCTTTTTCTTATTATGTTTTACTGATTGTCCAGGCCAGGCATCAATGCAGGTCTGTAACTGTAGATCAGTCAGCCTGATACCTGTCGGTGGCAAATGCTTGAATCCATTAAGGAGGTAGAATTATATAGCATGAAAATAGACCCTTCAGCCCAACTTGGCCCTGCTGACTGAGGTGTCTTCCTGAGCTGACGCCATTTGTCTGCATTTGGTCCATATCCCTCTAAACCTTTCCTGTCCGTGCACCTGTTCAAATTTTGTTTAAATGTTCAAGAACAGTTTCTTCCCTGCTGATATCAGGAACTTGAGCAGAACTCTCGTAAGCTAAGGATATGTTCCCAAACTCTCAATCTACTTCTTTTCAGCCCTTACGGGTTTTTTTTAAAGTCTGCAATCTTTCTGCAATGTAGTTGTAACTAAATTCTGCATTTAACTTTAAAATTTGCTTATTTTTTCTTTTGAACTACCTGATGTGCTCATGTGGTTAAGATCTGCCTGGATAGCACACAAATCAACGATTTTCACTGTATCTCGGTACACAGGGCAAAAACACAAACATCAATAAAGGGGCAATGTTGGGGTCAGATTTGTTCAATATACATATGTCTGAAAAATAAGCTGTGTAGAAGACTTAAGGTGTTTGCAAAGAAGTTGGGAACAATTTGTCAGATGGAGTATAATGTGGAGAAGGGGAAGTTATCCAGTCTGTCAGGAAGAATGGAAAAACAGTATTGCTTAAGTGGGAAAGACTCCATTCTGGTAAGAAAGAGAAGGGTGTAAGTGTCCTTGACTGTGGAAATTGACAGTCAAATAAGGTTCAACCAGGCTAAGTCCTGGGACAAGAGTAATAACTATGAACTGCAGATGGTGGTTTACCAAAGAAAAACTAAAAATACTGGAATAACACAGCGGGTCAGGCAGGAGAGCATGGATAGGCGATGTTTCGGGTTGCGAAAGAAGGATCACAACCCAAAACGTCATATATCCATGTTCTCCAGATATGCTGCCTGTCCTGCTGAGTTACTCCAACATTTTGTGTCAATAGACAATAGACAATAGACAATAGGTGCAGGAGTAGGCCATTCAGCCCTTCGAGCCAGCACCGCCATTCAATGCGATCATGGCTGATCACTATCAATCAGTACCCCGTTCCTGCCTTCTCCCCATACCCCCTCACTCCGCTATCCTTAAGAGCTCTATCCAGCTCTTTCTTGAAAGCATCCAACGAACTGGCCTCCACTGCCTTCTGAGGCAGAGAATTCCACACCACCACTCTCTGACTGAAAAAGTTCTTCCTCATCTCCGTTCTAAATGGCCTACCCCTTATTCTTAAACTGTGGCCCCTTGTTCTGGACTCCCCCAACATTGGGAACATGTTTCCTGCCTCTAATGTGTCCAATCCCCTAATTATCTTATATGTTTCAATAAGATCCCTCCTCATCCTTCTAAATTCCAGTGTATACAAGCCCAGTCGCTCCAGCCTTTCAACATACGACAGTCCCGCCATTCCGGGAATTAACCTAGTGAACCTACGGTGCACGCCCTCCATAGCAAGAATATCCTTCCTCAAATTTGGAGACCAAAACTGCACACAGTACTCCAGGTGCGGTCTCACCAGGGCCCGGTACAACTGTAGAAGGACCTCTTTGCTCCTCCCTGGGACAAGAGGGTTGGCTTATCAAGGGACACCAGACAGGTAAGGTCTGCATCATATTTTATGTGGAGCTATATCTGCATTGGAGGGAATTCAGAGAAGGTTTGCATGAGTGATACTTGGGATGTCTTATGAGGGAAACGTGCCAATACTCCTTGGAGTTGAGAAGATTGACAGACGTTCTTCTTACAAAGTAGGATGCCAAAGGAGGGGTAGAAGGGGGGGGGCTTGACATGGTGGATGGTGTGATGATATTTCCCCTTCAGGGTAAACTAGAAATAGGGAGCGTGGCCTCAGGAGACGTGGATGGGAAGGAATTTTGTTTCTCAGGCCTGTGGCTCCTGGAAATTCTCCAGATTGCTGTGAAGGATAGGTCATTGAAGGCCAAGGTGGACAGATCTTTGGTCTATTGAGCACTTGAGAGTTATAAGGATCAGGAACTAAATGATGGAAGTGGCTCAGGAGGACATGTGGGTCCTTTAATGTGATTTCTATGTTCCTGATGTTCCTGAATGATAGTTGAAGGTTAACATACAGGCCTGACCAGTGAAGAACAACATATTTTCTTCCCTGAGTGCAGTTGTGAATCAGGTGGATGTTTACAACATTCCATACTTCCATAGTATCATGTACTCATCTCTGACAGTGATAGAGTCATACAGCGTGAAAACAGGCTCCTCGGCCTAACTTACCCACACTGACCAACATGTCCCATCTACACTAGTCCCACCTGCCTGCATTTGACCCATATCCCTCTAAACCTGTCCTATCCATATAACTGTCTAAATGTTTCTTAACTGTTGTGATAGTACCCGCCTCAACTACCTCCTCTGGCAGCTCGTTCCATACACCCACCATCCTTTGTGAAAAAGTTACCCCTTATGTTCCTTATTTCCCCCGTCTCCTTAAACCTATATCCTCTGGTTCTTGATTCCCCCACTCTGGGCAAGACCCTGTACAATCTATTCCTCTCATGATTTTATACACCTATATAAGATTACATTAACTTTGCTTTGTTCAAATTTCCAACATGCTGCAATAAAATTTGAAAATGTCTCCAATTCTTTATGATAGATCTTTGGATTAGTAATTGAATAAGAATGTGCTTCACTTGATGTCAGCTACCTGTGCTGACCTGGTTTGATAAGACAGTCCAGAGTGAAGCTTATTCTGTATCTAATCCCTGCTATATCTGGCCTGAGAATTTGTGATGGGATTGTGTAGAGGAAGTTTTAGTCTGTGTCAAACTTCTGCTATATCCTTCTTGGGAACATGTGAATGGGAGTATAGTGGGAGTATTACTTTGCTACTGACCCATGTTGGTGCTCTCCCTGCTTTGGGAGTGTGTGATGCGACGGTGGAGTGGGAACTTTACCATGTATCTGATCCATGCTGACCCTGTCCTGGGAATGTGTGATGGGACAGAGTAGAGGGAGCTTGACTCTGTATTTAACTCGTGCTGTCCTTGCTTGGGGGGGTGTGCAATGGGACAGTGTAGAGAGAGTTTTACTCTGTATCTGACTTTGCTGTTCCTGCCCTGGGAGTGTCCAATGGGACAGTGTAGCAGGGTTTTCACAACATGTTGTGATTATCTGGTAGGAAAGAACTGCAGATGCTGGTTTAAATTGAAGGTAGACACAAAATGCTGGAGTAACTCAGCGGGACAGGCAGCATCTCTGGAGAGAAGGAATGAGTGTCTGTGCAGTGTAAAGGCTGTGTCGCATTGTACATTTGCCAATCCAACCGGATGCCCCTGTCCTGGGAGGGTTTGAGGGGGCTCTGCGGCGTTGTATTGGGTTGGCCTGACATGGGGCACTTTGCCTGGCAGGTGAACGAGGAGGGCAGCAAAGCTGCAGCAGCCACTGCCGTGATGTTGATGGGGCGCTCGTTGCGGCCAAACCTGGAGGTCTTCAATGCCAACCGGCCCTTCATCCTGCTGATACGGGAAGTCGGCATCAACGCTATCATCTTCATGGGGAGAATAGCTGACCCCTGCAGTCCTCCTCAGCCACGAGGGGAGTGAATGTCACTGTTGTTATGGCAATAACACAAGATTAATCATGTGCTTACGGGGTTGTTATCTTATTAAAAGAAATTAAGAAAGATAGACTTTGCTGTCACTTCTTTCAAACCTCACGGGCATTCTACAGCATCTCACAATGAACAAATATAATCGGAAAGCAAAATATAGCAGTTGCTGCAAACCTGAAATTAAAACACAAAGCTGAAAATGCTCAATCTAGCTGGAAAGCATCTGCAGAGAGAGTTAATCATTCATCTGCGGAGATGCCGCCTGACCTGAGTATTTCTGGCTTTGCTTCTGAAGTGCAATTGCATTGTCTTTTCCCCTTCTCCATCTTCACCCAGTCACTGAGGATCGAAGAAGACTTGCTTCCACCAGTTCTGTGGAGGCTCTCCTGCTGATGGGGCAAGAGTTGGCTGAAGTTGTTTGAGGTGCTGCACTCCGTCTGCCATTTGCAACGGGCTTCTGTGTGCTTGTGACAAACTGGTTCCCAGAGTTGTTCTGGGCACACATCCCCAATTCTGAGCAGATTTGAGACAAGGGTTCCCAGCAGTTGATGGAGATGTTACACTCTTACAAAGATTCTGCAAGAAAATCCATGCACGGTTTGCTCTGTCCACCATTTCTTGCCGTGACAAGGCCCACAATTGAAAGTCTGGAACAAAACCTGTGGCGCACCATGTAAGGACAGCTTCAATGCTGGAAATACTGGCTGGGAACAGGGAGAAGAAAACCCAAACATTGGCCATGTGGGTGAGAGTGAGGAGGAAATTTTAGATTGAAGGGAGATGTAGATGGTTTGCAGATTTGGTGAGAATGGAATTTATTGCAGAGATGTGGGAAGTAATGCATTTAAGAAGACGCCAATAGAGATCTCAAAAATATATCAGGTTACCAAGTGGCACGTAGATGTTGAGGGAGTACATCCATGGACCCTTAACAGTAGCACAGGTCAAGAACAGGATTAACAGACATGCAGGATTCTTGTCTTTACTGCGCAAAACAAGAACAAGGAGATGAAGAACATAAGATACAGAAGCAGCAGTCCTCTATTCAACCCGTCCGCCATTCACCAAGATTTTGGCTGTCTTTTTACCTCAGTATTTTCCTGCACCACATCTTTTAATATCCAGAAGGTTGTTCTGAATAAACTGTGACTGAGTCTCCATGGCCTCACGAGTTGAAAATTCCAACAATTCACTGCCCCCTGAAGTGAATCACTGAAGACATTTCTCCCCATCTGTTCTGAACAGTCAGCCTCTTATTTCTTAACCACCCATGAGAAATATCAAGCAAATCGCTGGAATAACTCAGCAAGTCGGGCAGCATGATTGGAGGGAATGGATATGTAAAATTTTGGGTCAGAACCCTTCTTCAGACTGATTGTAGTAGGGCCAGGACAAAGCTTGGCGGGTGATAGGATACAGGTGAGGAGGGGTTTATTGGCAGATGATACAGTGAATGTTAGAGCTTTGTAGTGTTGCAGAGGGTTCTCAGAGTGCAGGTACATAGTTCTTTGAAAGTGGAGTCACAGGTAGATAGGGTGGTCAAAGAAACATAGAAAATAGGTGCAGGAGGTGGCGATTTGGCCTTTTGAGCCAGCACCGCCATTCATTGTGATTATGGCCGATCATCTACAATCAGTAACCTGTGCTTGCCTTCTCCCCATATCCCTTGATTTCACTAGCCCCTATGTAACTCTATGCTCTATGTAACTCTATTTTAAATTCATCCAGTGAATTGGCCTCCACTGCCTTCTGTGGCAGAGAATTCCACAAATTCACAGCTCTGGGTGAAAAGGTTTCTTCTCTTTTATTCCTTGGAGCACAGGAGGATAAAAGGTGATTTTATAGAAGTATGTAAGATTATAAAGGGAATAGATAGGATAAATGCACAGAGTAGGGCAATCAAGAACCAGAGGACACAGCTCTGCATCTACATTAACAATGACTGGTGCACCAACCACACTGCAATAGAGAGCTACTGCTCCCCAGACCTGGAGTACTTACTGCTCAAATGTAGGCCGTTCTATCTGCCGCGGGAGTTTACGGTGGTCATCATCATGGCCGTATACATTCCCCCACAGGCTAATGCTAACCTAGCATTAGCACAGCTGCACTCGGCCATCAGTAAGCAGCAGGATGCCCACCCCAACGGTGCCTTCATTGTTGCAGGGGACTTCAATCAGGTCGACCTACGAGCCTTGCTCCACAAATTCCATCAGCATGTGCAGTGCCCTACCAGGGGCTCAAACACACTGGACAAGGTGTACACCAATGTAAAGGACGCCTACAGAGCTCTCCCCTGCCCACCCCTGGGACAATCCGATCACCTCTCACTGTTTCTACTGCCCGCATACAAACCCCTCATCCGCAAGACCAAACCCACAATAAAGACGGTCAAAATATGGCCCGAGAATGCCACCCTACAACTCCAGGACTGCTTTGATCGCACCGACTGGGACCTGTTTGCACAACAGGCCACCTACGGTTCAGAGATAGAGGTAGACTTGGAGGAATACGCATCCACTGTGCTCTCCTACATCAACTGCTGTGTGGAGAATGTCACGGAGGACAAGGTGATAAAGATGTTCCCAAACCGGAAACCCTGGATGAACAAGGAGGTACAGAACCTGCTGAGGGCACGCAACAATGCCTTTAAATCTGGTGACACTTCAGCATACAGTGTTGCCAGATCACACCTAAGCAAAGGTATTAAAAGGGCCAAAGACACCCATAGGCAACGGGTGGAAGACCACTTCAACACCACGGACACCAGAAGCATGTGGCAGGGTGTCAGGGACATCACTGGCTACAAGAGCAGCCCTGCCTGCCCCCACAGCGATATGGCATTGACCAACGAGCTTAACACCTTCTTTGCCCGCTTTGAAACTGGCAAAACCACCTTGAGTGAAAGAACCCCAGCCGAGGCGGTGGGACAGGTCTTGCAACTGAGCACACAGGAGGTACAACGCGCTCTGCAAAGGGTCAACCCACGCAAGGCTGCAGGACCGGATGGTGTTCAAGGAAGGGTACTGAAGGACTGTGCTGAACAGCTGGCTGAGGTATTCACCAGGATCTTTAACCTGTCATTATCTCTGGCTACGGTCCCCAAGTGCCTGAAGTCGGCTATCATAGTTCCGGTGCCGAAAAAAGCAAAGATCTCCAACCTGAACGACTACCGCCCGGTTGCCCTAACGCCGATTGTCATGAAGTGCTTTGAGAGGCTGGTCCTCTCACACATCAAATCCAGCATCCCTGACTCACTGGACCCACATCAATTTGCATACAGGGCAAATAGATCTACAGAGGACGCCATCTCTCTGGCTCTTCACACTGTCCTGACTCACCTAGAGAGACAGGGCACGTACGTGAGGATGCTATTCATAGACTATAGCTCCGCCTTCAACACGGTCATCCCCACCAAGCTCATCACCAAACTCCACCAGCTAGGCCTTAGCTCGTCATTATGTGACTGGATCCTGGACTTCCTGCTGGAACGACCGCAGGCAGTGAGAATGGGCCCGCACCTGTCCTCCACTATCACCCTGAGTACCGGCACACCACAGGGCTGTGTTCTGAGCCCCATGCTCTACTCCCTCTTCACACACGACTGTGTTCCTGCATTCGACACCAACACCATTGTCAAGTTTGCAGATGACACAACAGTGATCGGGCTGATCACCAACGGGGATGAAACAAACTATAGAGCGGAGGTGCAGAACCTGGCGGACTGGTGCTCGGATAACAACCTGTCCCTAAATACCACCAAGACCAAGGAGCTGATCATCAACTTCCGTAGGTCACATAACGGGGAATATGCCCCGATCTCTATCAATGGGGTCAGTGTGGAGAGAGTGTCCAGCTTCAAGTTTCTGGGCACTCACATTTCGGAGGACCTAACATGGTCCAATAACACTGCTGCGCTGGTCAAGAAGGCACAACAAAGACTGTTCTACTTAAGAACACTGAAAAAGTCTGGTCTACCCCAACAGCTGCTGACGACCTTCTACCGCTGCACCATAGAGAGCATCCTAACGCATGGAATCCCTGTGTGGTACCTCAGCTGCACGGAGGCAGAAAGGAAAGCTCTACAGCGGGTAGTCCATAGAGCTCAGAGGGCCATCGGAACACAGCTACCAGACTTGGAGGGCATCTACAACACACGATGCCTCAGAAAAGCCACCGGCATCCACAAAGACTCTTCACACCCCTGCAACAGTCTGTTCGAACTCCTTCCATCGGGCAGACGATACAAGGCCTTCTATGCCCGCACCTCCAGACTCAGGAACAGCTTCATCCCCAGGGCCATAGCTGCTATGAACCGGTCCTGCTGAGCCGGATGGCCACAACGCATAGATCAACTTGCACTTTACCCTGTCCAAAACTGTTACAACTGTTCGTTTCGTTGGGTTGCTGCTGTCTAAATTACCTAAATTATTGCATCGTATGGGAGGCGCATTCCCAATCTCGTTGTACCCCTGGGTACAATGACAATAAAGATATATTGTATTGTATTGTATTGTATTAAGGTGAAGGGGCAAAGATTTGATCGGGATCTAAGGGCAACTTTTGTTTTACACAAAGAATGGTAGGTATACGGAACGAGCTGCCGGAGGAGCTAGTTAAGCTAAGTAACAGGGGAGAGCCGGTGGATGTGGTGTACCTCGACTTTCAGAAAGCCTTCGACAAGGTCCCAGATAGGAGATTAGTGGGCAAAATTAGAGCACATGGTATTGGAGGTGGGGTACTGACATGGATAGAAAATTGGTTGACAGACAATGGGTCCCTTTCAGAATGCCAGGCAGTGACTAGTGGGGTACCGCAAGGCTCGGTGCTGGGACCGCAGTTATTTACAATATACATTAATGACTTGGATGAAGGGATTAAAAGTACCATTAGCAAATTTGCAGATGATACTAAGCTGGGTGGTAGTGTGAACTGTGAGGAAGATGCTATAAGGTTGCAGGGTGACTTGGACAGGTTGTGTCAGTGGGCGGATGCATGGCAGATGCAGTTTAGTGTGGATAAGTGTGTGGTTATCCACTTTGGTGGTAAGAATAGGAAGGCAGATTATTATCTGAATGGTGTCAAGTTAGGAAAAGGTCACGTACAACGAGATCTGGGTGTCCTAGTGCATCAGTCACTGAAAGGAAGCATGCAGGTAAAGCAGGCAATGAAGAAAGCCAATGGAATGTTGGTCTTCATAACAAGAGGAGTTGAGTATAGGAGCAAAGAGGTCCTTCTGCAGTTGTACAGAGCCCTAGTAAGACCGCACCTGGAGTACTGTGTGCAGTTTTGGTCTCCAAATTTGAGGAAGGATAGTCTTGCTATCAAGGGCGTGCAGCGTAGGTTTACTAGGTTAATTCCCGGAATGGCGGGACTGTCATATGTTGAGAGACTGGAGCGACTAGGCTTGTATACACTGGAATTTAGAAGGATGAGAGGGGATCTTATCGAAACATAAGATTATTAAGGGGTTGGGCACGTTAGAGGCAGGAAACATGTTCCCAATGTTGGGGGAGTCCAGAACCAGGGACCACAGTTTAAGAATAAGGGGTAGGCCATTTCGAACGGAGATGAGGAAAAACAGGAACTCTCTACATCAGAAGGCAGTGGAGGCCAATTCTCTGAATGCATTCAAGAGAGAGTTAGATAGAGCTCTTAAGGATAACGGAGTCAGGGGGTATAGGGAGAAGGCAGGAACGGGATACTGATTGAGAATGATCAGCCATGATCACATTGAATGGTGGTGCTGGCTCGAAGGGCTTAATGGCCTACTCCTGCACCTATTGTTTATTGTCTACTATCACAACATTGAAAAAAATTTGGACAGATACTTTAAATAGGATAGGTTTAGATGGATATGGGCCAAATGCAGGTAGGTGGGACTAGTATAAATGGGGCATGCTGGTTGCTATGGGCAACTTGGGTTGAAGGGCATTTCCATGCTGTATGAGTGGACAAAGGCTAGTGATGATAAAGAGACAGGTGTGAAAAGTCAGACATGGATATGAGTGAAATGTGTAACCAGAGGGAGATAGGTGGAAGTGATATGGGGGGGATAGTGAATGAAATGGGAGGGAGACAAGAAAGGGGGTGAGCGGGAGGGTGTATTACCTAAAATTGTAGAATTCAATGTTAGGCTGTAAGTTACCCAAGTGGAATATGAGGTACTGTTCCTCCAGTTTGCGTGTGGCCTCACAGAAAGGTCAGTGTGATAATTGGAAGGGGAGTTAAAACGGTTGGAGATCAGGAGATGATGCAGTCCTTGGCAGAATGAGTGCACGTGTTTGGCGAAATAGTTGGCTGGTCTATGCTCGGTCTGCCCAAGTGAATGAGTTTAGAGAGAGTGCATGTGAACCTCTTTCTCACCTGGAAGGGTTGCTGAGGTCGCTGGATGGAGATGAGGGAGGAGGTGTGGGGCCTATCCATTCCCTACAGTCACTTCCTGACTTGCTGAGTTCCTCCACCACTCTTGTGTTTTACTCAAGATTCCAGCAACTGCAAAGTGCCGACTTGATCTTTTCCTTTGTGTCGCCAAGGAAAAGATCAAGTCGGCATCAACCATCTGAAGCCCCTTAATAAAATCAGACAGCATCCGCAGAGATAGAAACTAGGAAAAACCTGGACGTCAACGTTGTGGGTTGTAGAAAGAGGATGAGGACAGAGGGAGTGTTTGTATTTCTGGGCTGATCTATCAATGTCCGCACAGATCAGCTATGGTCATAGTGAATGGTGGGGCAGGTTTGAGAGGTCTGCTATTTTTTTGTGTTCAGTTGTCTGACCAAATGACCAGTTCAGTTGCAGACAGAGAAAGCTGGTTTATGGGAGTTGTTTAATTCACCATGGAGTCCAGAAGACTGCAGTGCCCAGACACAAGATGAGGCGCTGCAGATACAAGGAACTGCAGATGCTGGAATCATGCCGGTGGAGGTGCGTCTGGAGATGAGAAAGCTCGGGATAGCCTAATGGAGGTCAGGTAGATAAAGAATGAGTTGCTGTTCTTCAAGCTAACATTGGACAAAGTTATTACAGTGCAGGAGGTTACTGACATGGAGTGGGATTGATGCAACCGAAAGCTCGGGGTCCCACCTGCTGACACGAGGATAGATGCTCCGTGAATCACTCAATCTGCATTTAGTTTCTCCAATGTAAATTAGATCATATGGTGGACACTGCATGCAATTAATCAGATTGGAAGAAGTACAAATGAATCTCTGCATCTCTGAAAGTACTGTTTGGGTTTCTGGATAAGAGGGACGACGTAAACAGACAGCTGTTGCAACCGATTTTCCGGCAACTGATGGTTCAGCGCCTCCTTTAACCCAGACAACATTCAGGCGATGTTTGTTTGCTGCCCCTTCACCCCAATGGCAATACAATCCGTGTTGGGTTGAAGTCAATATTCACACTGCCCAAGAAGCGAAATATGAGGTGTTGCGCCTCCCAACATGTAGAACTATTAAAGCTTTGCTATGTTTTTGCAGCGTTCAGTCAGTGGAAAAAAAAGGTGTCGCCATCTAGTTTTGTTCCTGAAATTATTCTTTCGTTTCTTAGAATTCGCGTAGTTAGACCCAAAGCTACTCTAGTATCTTTGGTGAGACCCGCGTTGTTTTTCCGGACGGAGATGGCGGCGGGCGGCGATGCATCATGGGAGGTGTAGTCCAATGGGGCCGTTTCCGGTTCTGGCAGCGGGCCGGAAACTACGTGTCCCAGGGTCTGTGCGACGGGGCATGCGCGGTGCGGCGGGGCTCGGCACGCCTGGTCGAGGAGTGTCCGGGCAGAGCGGAGCGGTGAGTGAGTGAAGGATGGATGGAGGAAGGGAGGGAGGGGAGGCCCGCTGCCGGTACCCGGGCAACGCCGCCCTGCCCCGCCCGCAATGGCAGGCAGGCAGGGTGGCGCCGAGACTGCAAATGGCCGAGCTGAGGCGCAGGGTGTGGCGGAGAGCGGGGCCTGGGAGTTGCGATGAGGCCCGCGGGTGGGGTGAGCACAGCGGAGGGGCTCCCAGCCCGGGGGCCCCGACAGGGGCCGTGCTACCATGGCGCTGGGCGGCACCCACCGCTGCTCCTCCTTCACAGGGAGGGGTTTTACCTTCCACTCACCCTCCTTTGAGGAGTGGCCACTCGCCCTCAGGGCGGGGACATTCACGCTCCTCCCCTTTGCCCTCGAAGCGGGACCCATTGCCCTTCTTTCCCAACCCCCCCCCCGGACAAGGTGCCCGCTAGAGTTATGGCATCGGGAGGGCTTGCAGAAACTGATGATGGACCATGGCCAACTGGAGCCCTGTCAATGAGCCTTTAAGGCACTGAAATGGGCCCTTTGGCCCATCACGTCCGTGCTGACCTATCTGCGATCCTTCACTTGACCTATTTGTCCTTCTACACTCGACCCATTAGGCTACATAAGGATCATATTCTTCTATTCTCTGCCTTCTTGAATATCTGTCCAAATGTCTCTTAAATAGTAATTGTATCTGATTTCACCACTTACCCAGGCAGCACGTTTCAGATATCAAGTGTTCTCTGTGTAAATAAAAAAAAAACTTACCATTCAGATCCCCTTGAAATCTCCTAGATCTCACACTAAAACTATTGTTATTTTGTTCTTGATACCATCTCATGGAAGAGTAGTTTAGAGATAGTGTGTGGAAACAGGCCATTTGGCCCGTGGAGACCAGCCATCACCCCATGCACTAACACTATCCTACACACAAGGGACAATTTACAATTTGTACTGAAGCCAGTTAACCTGCAAACCTGTATGACTTTGGAGTGTAGCAGGCAACCGGTGCACCCCAGGGTCACGGGGAGAACGTACAAACAGCTCCCGTAGTTAGAATCAAACCCGGGCTTCTGGCGTTGTAAGTCAGCAACTCTACTGATGCGGCCCTTGTGGAGTGTAGTTGCAAAGTAGCACCCAAGTTGTGGCAAGGAACAGACTGCTCTGGAGAGTGTTCTGGTAAATCCCCGAAACCCTGTGACCAGGCAGATACTGAGTGGGAACCACCTCACACCTGCTGCTCCAGTCAGCTTTGTATTCCTATTCTTTTCACTCGCATCTTACCTCCCCTCCTCAAATTCCCTCTCATCTCCTCTTGCCGCACCCTCTTCTCTGGATCTTCCAAAGGTTAAGATTTATTAATTATGGAATTAAGATCATGGGCATATCCCTGGTTGTGGCCAATGTGGCTGTAATTCAGACATTGACGCCTCCATCATGTTACGAGTGATCATCGGTAGAGAGAGAATTGTGCACTGCGTGTGGAATGAGGTGATACTGGTGTGTAGAATTCAGAGAAATACTGGGAGCTCGAAGGAAGAGTGTACACAGGATGCTGTTTATTTGCAAAAGATTTGTTATTTTGCGAGCATGTTATGAAATAATACATCCGGGGTGAGCGTTTTTGAGGTAAATTCATTAAATGTATCTGTGGCTTCAGTGGATATTGCGTAACATGAGCTGTAGAGGATCTTTTTTTAAATCAGACCATATATGCTCTATATGATCCAGAGCCACAGAACAAAGTTAGTTGCAAATGTCCTATTGGTTGATTAGTAAATTTGCAGCTGACACCAAGATTGCTGAGGTTGCAGACTGTGAGGAAGGCTGTTAAAATATACAGCTGGATATCGATCGGCTACAAAAATGGCAGGTGGAGGTTAATTCAAACAAATGTGAGGTGCTGCACTTTGGGAGATCAAATGGATGGCGATAATATACAATTAATGGCATGACCCATTACAGCATTCATGTACAGAGGGTTCTTGAGGTCCAAGTCTATAACTCCCTGAAACACAAGTAGATAGACGTAAAGAATGCTGATGGTATGCTTGCTTTCAGAGATCTGGCTTTGACGATAAGGGTCAGGTCAAGATGCAGCTGTATTGGACTTTGTTAAGCTGCAATTGGATAATTGCATGCAGTTCAGGTTGCGTCATCACAGGAAGGATGTTGAGGCCTTTAAAGGGTGTTTACCAGAATAATCAGTGCTGGGCCCTTTGCTGTTTGGAATTTATATCAACGATTTGGATGAGAATGTACAATGCATAATTAGTACATTTGCAGGTGATATCGTGGATAGTAAAAATGGTTATCAAAATTGCAGCAGGTCCTGGGCCGCCTCCATTGTCAAGAGTCAATGCAGATTGGAGGAATGTTGTGCTTACAACCCAGTGGTGTGAATATTGATTTCTCTAACTTCAAGTAACCTTTGCAACCTCTTTCTCTCTGTCCCTCCCCCACCCTAGTTGTCGTAATAGTTTCACTGTGATCCTGTTGAGTTTCATCGTCTGCATAAATCGTTATCATCTAGCGCACAGCCAACAAAGGACCATTGTGGGCTCCACCTTTCCTTGATCATTACTTTTTTTGCATATCTTTCATTCATTTGTTCTTTATCTCTTTATATCACCATCTAAACATAGCACAAAAAGTAAGGACATTTGTGTTTGGTAGATTATTTCTTTGTTGTAACAATGCTTCTTGGCAATAAATCTTATACTGTTGGAAAGCCTGTTTATTTCCCTTTTAAATGGTGCCACATTTGTAAGGAACATGCATTTGTGGGATGAGCAGCAGAGCTGAGTATGTGGGTTGCGCCCATGAAAAATCTGCCAAATCTTCTCTGCCAATGCCAAACAGCTTATTCTGCTGTTGCTATTGACTCTTGTTTTGAGCTTCTGGTACCCCCAGGTGCTGACAATCAGGTGCCTGATTGGCAGCATCTGTGAGCATCGGCCCTGCTACAGTGGTCAGTAGGTGTCTGCTCCAAGAATCGGCATGCCACGTTTGACTGATCTGGATAGGGCCCGTGCGATAGGGCAACTTCAAGCTGGTGTTCCGCAAAACCAAGTTGCGGCATTATTTGGAGTGAGCCCTAGTACCATCTCCAAAGTGAATGCCAAGTTCCATATAACGGGGGATGTCAGAGACAGGCCGCGAAGTGGGCGTCCCAAGAAGACGACACCCGAAGAAGACCGTTTCCTCACCCTGTCAGCACTTAGGAACCGTAGGCTGTCTTCTACATATTTGCAGTCAAGGTTTGCAGGACGATGTGGCCGACAGCTCTCTGCCCAGACAATTCGGAACAGACTGCATGCAGCCGATCTCCGGTCTCATAGGGCTGCCAGGAGGCCTGCCATGACTGCCCTTCACCGTCAGGCCCGTTTGCGCTGGTGTCGGCAACACGTGCACTGGAACCTGAACATGTGGAGGAACGTTATGTTCAGCGATGAGTCCAGATTCTGCCTACAGCAGTTGGATCATAGGGTCAAATTGTGGAGAAGACGCGGAGAACGCTATGCTGATTGCTGCACCGATAAAGTAACATCTTTTGGTGGAGGCAGTGTGATGGTGTGGGGCGGCATCTCCCTCACTGGAAAAACGAGGCTTGTCATCATTGGAGGCAATCTCAATGCAGAGAGATATCGAGATGAGATTCTGCAACCAGTGGCAATCCCATATCTCCACAGTCTGGGACCGAACTCTATCCTCCAAGATGACAATGGTCGCCCCCACAGAGCAGGGTTTCTCAGAGACTACCTCCAGAATTTGGGAGTGGAGAGGATGGAATGGCCTGCCAGCAGTCCTGACCTCAACCCCATTGAATACTTGTGGGATCAGCTTGGGCGTGCTGTTTGTGCCAGAGTGACCAACACAACCACGTTGGCTGACTTGCGACAAATGCTGGTTGAAGAATGGGATGCCATCCCACAACAGTGTGTGACCGGGCTGGTGACCAGCATGAGGAGGAGGTGCCAGGCTGTTGTGGCTGTGTATGGTTCTTCCACATGCTGCTGAGGCTCCTGTTTATTAAATGAATAAATTGTTAAATTGCCAATATGTCTTGTTTCTTCAGACTTCAATCATCCAATCCACCAAACAACACCGAACAAGAGTCAATGGCAGAATAAGCTGTTTGGCATTGGCAGAGAAGATTTGGCAGATTTTTCATGGGCGCAACCCACATACTCAGCTCTGCTGCTCATCCCACAAATGCATGTTCCTTACAAATGTGGCACCATTTAAAAGGGAAATAAACAGGCTTTCCAACGGTATAAGATTTATTGCCAAGAAGCATTGTTACAACAAAGAAATAATCTACCAAACACAAATTTCCTTACTTTTTGTGCTATGTTTATATCTCTCGTTCCCATTTCCCCTGACTCTCGGGCCGAAGAACGGTCTCGACCCAAAACGTCACCTGTTCCTTTTCTCCAGAGATGCTGCCTGACCTGCTTTTTGTGTAATCTTTTATACAGCTCTATTGTAGATTACTTGCAGTGCTGAAACTGTAAACATTTGAAAGCTCGGCTTTCCTCTTTGTGTGCGAAGGAAATTGCACAAGGTAGCAGTTTCGCATTGCACCAGTCGTCAAGGGAAAACATTGCAAATGGATACTAAAAATAGTATGAAATGTATGTTAATGTAAGACTGCAGGAACTTTTCAAACTTGTTGATTTTGATAGATAAGATAAATCAATAAATGCCCACAGTCCATTAACAAATCAATTTCAATTAAGAATGCAGGAAGGTGTATCACCAGGATTCTGGAAGCCAAGCAATTTGAGAAAATCAACAGCAGATAGGCAATGCAAAATTGTGAATCTTGAGGTAGGACAGGGGAATATTGCATATGTTTTAAGATTCAATGCAATGTAATTCTGGGGACCTGCACAAGGTAATAGGGAGAAATAGTTCCAATTCATCACTCAGGACATAGCCATGATATACAGTGCCCTTCAGAATGTTTGGGACAAAGACCCATCATTTATTTATTTGCCTCTGTATTCCACAATTTGTGATTTGTAATAGAAAGAAATCGCCTGCACAATGTCAGATTTTATTAAAGGGTATTTTTATACATTTTGGTTTCATCATGTAGAAATTACAGCTGTGTTTATACATAGTCCCCCCATTTCAGGGCACCATGTTTGGAACACATGGCTTCACAGGTGTTTGTAATTGCTCAGGTGTGTTTAAATGCCTCCTCAATGCAGGTTTAAGAGAGCTCTCAGCACCTAGTTTTTCCTCCAGTCTTTCCATTACCTTTGGAAACTTTTATTGCTGTTCAGTAACACGAGGACCAAAGTTGTGCCAATCAAAACCAAAGAAACCATTATGAGACTGAGAAATAAGAATAAAACTGTTAGAGACATCAGCCAAACCTTAGGCTTACCAAAATCACTCTTTGGAACGTCATTAAGAAGAAAGTTAGCACTGGTGAGCTTACTAATCGCAAAAGGACTGGCAGGCCAAGGAAGACCTCCACAGCTGATGACAGAAGAATTCTCTCGATAATAAAGACAAATCAACAAACACCTGTCCGACAGATCAGAAACACTCTTGATTTGTCAATGACCACTGTCCGCAGATGACTTCATGAACAGAAGTACAGTGGCTACACTGCAAGATGCAAACCAGTGGTTAGCCGCAAAAATAGGATGGCCAGGTTATAGTTTGCCAAGAAGTACTTTAAAAAGCAACCACAGTTCTGGAAAAAGGTCTTGTGGACAGATGAGGCGAAGATTAACTTGTATCAGAAGATTAACTTGTATCGATGGCAAGAGCAAAGAAAGGAGGAGAGAAGGAACTGCCCGAGATCCAAAGCATACCACCTCATCTGTGAAACACGGTGGTGGGGGTGTTATGGCCTGGGCATGTATGGCTGCTAAAGGTACTGGCTCACTTATCTTCATTGATGATACAACTGCTGATGGTAGTAGCATAAGACTTCTGAGGTGTATAGACACATCCTATCTGCTCAAGTTCAAACAAATGCCTCAAAACTTATTGGCCGGCGTTTCATTCTGCAGCAAGACAATGATCCCAAACATACTGCTAGAGCAACAAAGGAGTTGTTCAAAGCTAAAAAATGATCAATTCTTGAGTGGCCAAGTCAATCACTCGATCTGAACCCAATTGAGCATGCCTTTTACAGGGTCTCGACCCAAAACGTCACCCATTCCTTCTCTCCCGAGATGCTGCCTGACCTGCTGAGTTACTCCAGCATTTTGTGAATAAATCGATTTGTACCAGCATCTGCAGTTATTTTCTTATACTATATGAGCATGCCTTTTATATGCTGAAGAGAAAACTGAAGGCGACTAGCCCCCAAAACAAGCATAAGCTAAAGATGGCTGCAATACAGGCCTGGTAGAGCATCACCAGAGAAGACACCTAGCAACTGGTGATGTCCATGAATCACAGACTTCAAGCAGTCATCATCTGGTCAGACATCATCAGTAGAAAGAGATGCAGAGTTAATATTAAAGATTGAAGACTTCATCTTTCAGCGACTGTGGAGTTTTTCCTTGGGTCTAGTTTCAAATGGTTATCAAGAGGAGAATTTAACCGTTAATAAGGGAACAGATTTAATGACAAAAGGAACAGTGGCAGTGCGGTGACTCAACGGTAGAGTTGCCGCCTTACAGCGCCAGAAACCCAGGGTCGATCCTGACTACGGGGGCTATCTTCCTCAGTCATGGTCCTGCTACAATGCGATACTCCCTCAATAGTGCGGTGGTTCTGACTGCCAAGAACCAATGGTAAGCAAAAGGGCAGCACAGTGACATAGCGGTAGAGTTGCTGCCATACAGCACCAGAGACCCAGGTTTGATTCTGACAATGGGTGCTGTCTGTCCCGAGTTCCTACGTTCTCCCTGTAACCGTGTGGTTTTTCTCCCGTTTCCTCCCACTTTCTAAACGTGCAGATTTGTAGGTTAATTGGCCTTTGTAAAATTGTAAGTTGTCCCTAGTGTGTAGGATAGTGCTAGTCTGCGTGATGATCGCTGGTCGGCGTGCACTCAGTGGGCCGAAGGGCATGTTCCCATGCTGTATCTCTAAAGTCTACAGTAATTATTTTTTTAAATGTTACCTATACTTGTTTGGAAGAAGTTTCTACTCAACCTGTTTTGATGGAGAGATATGTTGCTAATATAGAACTGAGTGCCGTTAGTGAACACGTTGAGAGTCACATCGTATTTCTGCTGATGTGAGGGTGGGTGTAACTGTGAAACAGTGGGTAATTCCAGGACTTGTTCTTCCCATTCTGTAAAAATAAATAAAATGGTAGAGTTAAATGAGTTACAAAAAATTAAGGTCTTCAATCTTTAGCCAACAATCTTTTCAGGGTCAAGTATGTAATTTCCATTTCATGAAGAAATTTATATGTCATATTCTGAGTTAACATATGTATGTTAACATCTTGTGTTTTATAGATCGAGAATACAAAATGGCCAAATTCTACAGGATCCCTGTGCTGGAACATTGTTGCATGTTTTGCGATGAAGCATCACCCCACTGCGGTACACTTGCTTGATAATTGGTGAGTTTGGTATGGAATTGGTGAGTGTACCAATTATTGGCACATTGGCCTTCATCAGTCAGAGGATTGAGTATAGATGTTGGCAGATCATGTTGCAGTTGTATAAAATGTTGATGAGGCCACATTTAGAGTAATGTGTTCAGTTCTGGGCACCATGTTCTAGGAAAGATGTTGTCAAGCTGGAAAGGGTGCTGAGAAGATTTATGGTGATGTTGCCAGGACTCTCGGGCCTAGGCTATAGGAAGAGGTTGAACACGCTAGGACTCTATCACTTGGAGCACAGCAGGAGGGTCCAGGGGAGCCTCGCACGCAGCAGGAGTGTCCCGGGGAGCCTCGCACGTGGTGGGAGTGTCCCGGGGAGTCGTGCGCTCGGCGGGAGTGTCCCGGGAAGCCTCAAGGGCCCAATCCACCCGTCGAACAACCGCACCACCGCCGCCGACCAGAACGAGACCGATGGCCGGAACGCACCCCACAGGCCTCCCAGAGGCCGGGCGGCGAGGCCTGACTGGGCCGAAAGAGCCTCAGCGGTGGCGGTGATGGGAGCCTTGGCGGCAGCAGCGGTGGGGCCTCGCGGTCGATGAGCACGAGGGGGGAGGGGAAGACAATGGGAACCCGGCGTGGGGGGACCGCCGTGAGGGACAGTGGGAGAACAAAGGGGGACCCGGTGGGGGGGGGCATCTCTAGTTTAGAATCCTCTGCCCAGGAGATAAGTCTGTGCTTGTTTGTTTGTTCATTTGTTCCAGTGAAGGCTCTGTGCACATGGCAGCCAGCCAATAGTCGCTTGTCTTTTTCTTTTTGTTTTCACTTTTAATTTCAAGTTTTTGTGTACCTTGTGTGTTGTGACTGCCAGCAGACCAATTTCCCTCCGGGATGAATACAGTTTATCGTATCGTATCATATGAGTGGTAAACACAATCATGAGAGGAATAGATCAGGTAGACGCACAGTCTCTTACCCAGACTAGGGAAATCGAGAACTAGAGAACATCGATTTAAGGTGAGCGTGGGAAAGATTTAATAGGAAGCCGAGGGGTAACTTTTTCACACACAGCGTGTATGGAACAAGCTGCCGGAGGAGGCAGTTGTGGCAGGTACTATTGCAACGTTTAGAAACATTTGGACAGGCACATGGATAGGACAGTTATAGAGGGGTATGGGCCAAAAGCAGGCAAGTGTGACCAGTGTAGATGAGACATGTTGGTCGATGTGGGCAAGTGAAGGTTGGATTAAAAAAGGGGAACCATCTGGAAAGTATAGAGAACTGAAATAGGATAGAGCCTTCAGGAGTATAAAGAATTTAAGGAGCACTCAGAAAAAAAATTAGCAGGACATAAATACTACAGAAAATTCCAGAGCATTTAATGTAAATCAAAGACAATAGAGTAACCAGGGAGAGAGAAGAGTGCATTAGGAATCAGAGGTGCAATGTGTGTGTGTAGTGCCAGAGGACCTAGATGAGGTCTTAATGAATATTTTGTGTCTGTATTCACTCCAGGGAAACATATTGGAGATGGAGAATTCGGGGAGGAGGATGATGAAATTATTGACCATCTTCTTGTTAAAAAGCTTGAGATATAGAAACATAGAAAATAGGTGCAGGAGGAGGCCATTCGGCCCTTCGAGCCAGCACCGCCATTCATTGTGATCATGGTTGATCGTTCACAATTAATAACCCGTGCCTGCCTTCTCCCCATATTCCTTGATTGCACTAGCCCCTAGAGCTCTATCTAACTCTCTCTTAAATCCATTCAGTGATTTGGCCTCCACTGCCCTCTGTGGCAGAGAATACCACAAATTCACAACTCTCTGGGTGAAAAAGTTCCTTCTCACCTCAGTTTTAAATGGCCTCCACTTTATTCGAAGACTGTGGCCCCTGGTTCTGGTCTTGCCCAACATTGGGAACATTTTTGCTGCATCTAGCTTGTCCAGTCAATAGATATTAGATGCCTTTGTGAACTTCAAGGTGGATAAATCCCAGGGCCTGATGTGAAGCATCTCAGACTGTTATGGGAGGCAAGGAAGGAAGGAAATTGCTGGGGCTCTGACAGAGAATTTCAAATCTTCACGGGCCACAGGCAAGATGTCAGGAGGGCAGCAAATGTGGTATCTTTATTCAAGAAGGACAAACCAGGTATTTACAGGCTAGTGATATAATGTTAGTCGTGGTTGAATCCTAAGGGACTAGATTAGTCTTCACTTGAAAAGGCAGGGATTAATCAAAAATAGTAAGCATGGTTAAAATTAGGGGAGATCCTGTTTGACTACTATTTTTTAAAGGGATATCAAAGTGTATTGTGTAGGAAGGTGTTGCAGATGCTGGTTTATAGCGAAGGTAGACAAAATGCTGGAGTAACTCAGTGGATCAGGCAGCATCCCTGGAGAAAAGGAATCGGTGATGTATTGGGTCGAGACCTTTCTTCAGACATGTAACCAAAATGTATTGCTGAGGGTAATATGGTTGACACAGTTTATCAAGACAGGATGATGGTGATTTCAGTCTTTGCCTCCTTTACCTTTGCCCTCCATCCTCCAACGAACGTCCACCTTTGAAAGTATCTCCACCCACATTCACCACAATAGGCACCATTGTGTAACGGTGCAATAGTAATGCTCCTGAGTATGAGAGGATCCACAGGTTTGGTCTTTTGGTTTATGTGTGTGGCTGAGGGACCAATGATGTGAAGCTGCCATCTGTGGGATTATGACTGAATGTCTGCAAATATCATATCGAGTCATGCAACATGAGTCAGTACCCAGTCAGTACTGACCCAGTCAGTACTGACCATCAAACATTAATCCTACACTGTCTATTTATTCTCCACACTATTTAATTAACTTCCCTAGATTCCACCACTCACTTAGATTCTCGGGGCCATCCATAGTGGCTAATTAACCTACTAATCTATGCATCGTTTGGAATGTGGGAATAAACCAGAGAACCTGGTGAAAAACTGTTGGGGAGAACTACAAATTTAATTGTAGAAAATGTTTGCTATTCCATTATCGATTATCAGCTAAATATGAGGCTGTGGAGTGGCTCAAAGTGGTGGTGATGAGGGCGAACATTCTGGAGCCTAATTATGTGCCTTTGATTGATGTTACTGCAAGAAATGTCCAAATAGAGATCTTTGGGGGATTACAGAGATGGTGTATTTGTAGAAATAGTGCTAGCCATGAATTGGGAGTCAGATTGGAACCAAGGAAGTGTAATTACACCCAACAGAATAGCTTTGGAGAGGCTTTGGAGAGGGTTGAAGTGACGGTAGTTAGCCAGTAGTGCAGAAGGATGTTTTACCATGTACAGAGATTCCAAGAATGTAATTTGCAACTTCAATCATGGCCATTTCAATGCTGTGGCAGGGCAGGAAACTACTTTGAAGGAAAAGGGCGGATGCATATTTTAGAGATAACAATATTTTGAATAGGAAAGGGAGGATGGAAAAATTATTTGTATAGGACACCAGTAACTGATGTTTTTTTTAATGAGACAGCTGATGATAGTAAATTTGGAAATGGGAAACAGTATCCACGGGTAGAACTATCCACTGTATTGTAGGTTAGAAGTACAGAGTGGAAACAGGCCCATCGAGTCCACACTGACCATTGATCACCCATTCACACTATGTTATCTCACTTTATCTTCCACTCCTGACATACTAGGGCAATTTACAAATGCCAATTAACCTACAAACGTGCACTTTTTGGGGGTATGGGAGGAAAGCGAGAGAATCCCACCTGGACACAGGGAGAATATGCAAATACCACACAGATAGTACCTGTGGTTTGGATCAAACCTGGGTCTCTCTTCCTACACAATACACTTTGATATCCCATTGTGAGGCAGCAGCTTTACCAGCTGCGCCACTGGTCACCCTAATTAGTATTAACTGACATTAAGTCTAGAATGGGAAGAGGCTGGTCAATACTTGGTTGCAAGAGGATCAAGTGAACAAGGACTGAGTCTCATGGATGAGTTGAATTTGAGAAAGCAAGACTGGTGCTGGAATAGAACCCAGAGTGAGTCTTGATTTCACTACTTTGATTACCAGGAAATAGTTGGGGAAGAGGAGAGTGGCAGATCCATCTTCTCTGAGTCCTCTCTGGTTCATGTCTCTGTAAGGTCGTTCCTTGAGATCATGCCGTTCATGAGACTTAGTGACCAACAGCATGAAAATCCTGTTGACAGTGCACTGATACTGGAAGAGCAGAATCTGTCTTGGTATGTCTCAGTCAACAGGGAGCAGCATTTGTCTGCCTTTTTGAATTATCCTTTGGTGACTTCTGCACTGCTTTTCCCCTGCAGGTCAGCGTGAGCTTTACTGGAAGCCATGGAAAAGGAGGGCAGCATCCAGCTGGAGGTGCCGGATTTCAGCAGCTCCGTGCTGGCCCAGCTCAACCAGTTGCGAATGCAAGGGCGGCTCTGTGACATTGTGGTTGACGTCCAGGGAAAGTCCTTCCGTGCCCATAAGGCCGTGCTGGCGGCCAGCTCACCGTACTTCCGTGACCACATGTCCCTGGGCGAGATGAGTGCCGTTTCCATCTCCGTCATCAAGAGCCCTGCAGTGTTTGAACGCCTGCTGGCCTTCTGCTACACGGGCAAGTTGTGCCTGCAGGTGGCCGACATCATTAGCTACCTGACGGCAGCCAGCTTCCTCCAGATGCAGTACATCATTGACAAGTGCACGCAGATTCTTGATAGCATTCACTTCCGCATTGACATCTCCGAGGTGGAGGCCGGGCTGACCCAGGACGGGCTAAAGCGCCCGAGCCAGCCCCGCGGTGGCAGCGGCGCCCTCCCGCCCAAACCACGGCGAGGGCGAGCATCCTCAAACTACGCAGGGAATGCGGCCCACGGAAGCCCCTTGCCTGACGAGTTGGTGGGCGAGGGTGGCAATGACGAGAGGATGGTGCGCATCGATAGAGTGGGTCAGTGGTACGTGGAAACCGGAGTGAGTAACGACCGCAGCCCGGAAACGATCCGTCAGATCAGCAGCATGCGGATCAAGACGGAGACTCCGGATGAGTGGATCGTGTCGGAAAATCAGCCATCCGGGGAAGACGGCAGTAGTGCTGAGGAGGTGACGGCCATGGTGATCGACAGTGCTGGGCACAGCACTCTGGTTCAAGATGCCTTTCACACCGCAGCCTCGAGCGGCAAGACCTCCAGACCATCCAGCAGCTTCAGTGAGATGGACAGGTGCACAGCTTTACTCATTGTTACTCGGGTTGGGCTGGGGGTGGAATCCCAAAGGGCCTGTGGCTTGGGGTAGGTCACGCAGCATGGCAAGCTGTCGGGTGGGTCCCATAACATGGGGGCTGGGTTTAAAGCACATAATGAACATAGTTTACAATGCATTCACATGGATGTGTACTTAAATGGGCATTAGAGGCCATAGTTTAGAATAGACTTCTTGTTGTGCAGATTAGTTTGTGGACATGTTGACTCTTCACAAGTTGGTATTTTCAAAGTCACTGGTTACAGACTATTGGTCCAACTAAAAAAATAAATTGATCACTGTTTGCAGTGAATGGAGGGATATGGATCATGTTTAGGCAGAGGAGATACGTTTAACCTGGCATCATGTTAGTGCCTGTCCTGTTCTGTACTGTTCTATGTTTTAAAATAAGACAAGTACGGCAGATTTGAGCTGCATTGGTAGGAGCTGATAGTAACCATTGTGATCCATGTCAACCCCATCTGTAATGATTGCCTGCAGATTGATGAACTTCAACTCAAAATTAATGTTCAAAATCAACAAACTGTAGATACTAGAAATCTGAAATAAAAACAGAATTGTGGAAACTCAGCAGGTTAGGCAGCATTTGTGGAGAGAGAAACAGAATTAACATTTCAGAGACCCTTGCAACGAGGAAAGTGAGAAAGCTAATTGACTTTCAGTAGCAGAAAATGTTTATAAGCTTGGAGTAGGGAGTGATCCAGCTGTCCAGGTCCCTAAGGGAATTGTAGGACAAGTATTTCTTATCGATAGTTACAATGGCAGGGATTGCGCTGTCTTCAGCTATACAACAGCTTGACCCTGGCATATAATACGTGAGAACACCTCAGAAATTATTTTTCTCTGATTACCTATCTTCACTTAAAGTGGGAGATTACAATTACATTTATATTAGTTTAGAGATGCAACATGGAAACGGGCCCAGGGAGTCCACGCCGACATTTGATTACCTGCTCGCACTAGTTCTATGTAAAACTCACTTTGGTATTCACTCCCTACACTCGGGGCAATTTACAGAGGCCAATTAACCTACAATCCTGCACTCAAAGAAAATCCATGTGGTCACAGGGAGAATGGGCAATCTCCACACAGATGGCACCCGAGGTCAGGATTGAACCCGGGTCTCCGGCGCTGTAAGGCAGTGGCTCTACCAGCTGTGCCATTATTAGACAATAGACAATAGGTGCAGGAGTAGGCCATTCGGCCCTTCGAGTCAGCACCGCCATTCAATGTGATCATGGCTGATTATTCTCAATCAGTACCCCGTTCCTGCCTTCTCCCCATACCCCCTGACTCCGCTATCCTTAAGAGCTCTATCTAGCTCTCTCTTGAATGGCCTCCACTGCCCTCTGAGGCAGAGAATTCCACAGATTCACAACTCTCTGACTAAAAAAGTTTTTCCTCATCTCTGTTCTAAATGGCCTACCCCTTATTCTTAAACTGTGGCTCCTGGTTCTGGACTCCCCCAACATTGGGAACATGTTTCCTGCCTCTAACGTGTCCAACCCCTTAATAATCTTATACGTTTCGATAAGATCCCCTCTATTAGTCCATAATATATAATGGCTGAATTCCACCTCTGATACTTCTCTTTATAAATTACCTGTTTATCCCCATAGATTCTGGGCGATGTCAGTTTTCAATCAATTACCGATTCAGTGTTGCATGTTTTCTGGTAAGTGGCAGGATCATCCTATCCAGACTTTAAAGCTGAATGCCCATTCTTTCAAGACCAAACCTGGAGGGCATTTTATTCATGGGCTTCAAAGTTTGGTTGCTGATTGCCAACTACCTGGCCATGAGTGTGCAAGAACTCAGCTCAATTATGTTATCCTATCTCTGTCACTTTCACGATTGTTGATAGTGTCATTCTTTGGATTGCAAGGCTACAAATAGTGGGAGTGAGGCCAAATGCAAATTGGAGGAACAGCACCTCATATTTTGCTTGGGCAGCTTACAACCATGCGGTATGAAATTGATTTTTTTTAAACTTCAAGTAACCCTTGCTTTCCCTCTCTATCCGTCCCTCCTCTACCCCAGTTCTCTGACTTGTTGTCACCTTCCCTATAGCCATTCTACATTTCCTTGATTATCGTCTGCTTTGACCTGTTGTTTCCACACCATACATTCTCTTTGTACACATCTATATCTCCACTTTCCCACCACTTACTCTCAGCCTGAAGTCGAGTCTCGACCCGAAACACCACTCATTCCTTCTCTCCAGAGATTCCTTCACTTCAGTTACTCCTGCATTTTGTGCCTATCTTCGGTTCCTGCAATTCCTTCCTACACATGGAAAAGCCTACTTGTACTGTGCATTTTGATAGAAATCATTCATTCATAATCTTGTTCAGGGGTGTTTAGAGTGACTATAACAGTATTGAAACTTACATTGAGTTTAAAAGTGATTTAAAGTTTTGTAGAGAACGTTTTCAATCAAAGTGACAAATGTATGAGAATTGAGATGTCTGTGGTTGCTTAGGGGGACTGAATTGAAAACTATGAAGGTTGACAGATAATAGCTAGCGTTTTAAAAATTGATACAGCTACTTCTAGCAAAATGTGATAGTTGCATTCCTCAAAGACCTGATTGCATTATAATGACAATTATGTCAATGGGCTAGAGAGTTTCAACTTGTTAGAACTGCAGGATTTTCAAATACAATGTTTTTTATATTTTCAACAGCAATAAATGTATTCTAGTTACTGCAAACTAAAAATACTAAAGGCTGGATGTTACTTTGTTTAATCGAGTATAATTGCACAAGTGTTTGTAAAAGCAATTGCTGACGGTGAAAATAACAGCTGTGTTCTTTAGAGACGATGGTGTCCGATCACTGCAGGGAGATTACATAGAAACGGGTTCCCCACGCGCCCACACGTTTAAATTGAAGACAGCTTATTTTCTGCTTGTCAATTTCCAAAGTAACTTTTATGTGTTTCTTTTATTCTTGGTTGAAATATGTAACTAATTTGGCTCCACATAATGCAAATAGTGCTCCCTAACGCTTCACTCACATTATATCCAATTTGTGCCATGGATAACCTGCCATGGTTATTGCAGAACCATCTGTATTATTTGCAAAAGGAATTACAGCTTAGCAGGAAAAGTTTAGTTTATTACTGTTACATGTACAGAGATACAGTGAAAAGCTTTTTGTTGCATGCTGTCCAGTCAATCAAGCTGTCCACAGTGTACAGATACAGGATAACGGGTATAATGTTTAATGCAAGATAAAGTTCGATTAAAGATAGTTCAAAGGTCTCCAATGAGGTAGATGGGAGATCCGGACCACTCTCAAGGTGGTGAGAGGATGGTTCAGTTGTCTGATAATTCACTCTTATCAGAGATACAGTGCCCTCCATAATGTTTGGGACATAGACCCATCATTTATTTATTTGCCTCTCCACTCCACAATTTGAGATTTGTAATAGAAAAAATCACATGTGGTTAAAGTACACAGACAGATTTTATTAAAGGGTATTTTTACACATTTTGGTTTCACCATGTAGAAATTATAGCTGTATTTATACATAGTCCCCCCCCCCCCCCCCATTTCAGGGCACCATAATGTTTGGGACACATGGCTTCACAGGCATTTGTAATTGCTCAGGTGTGTTTAAATGCCTCCTCAATGCAGGTTTAAGAGAGCTCTCAGCACCTAGTTTTTCCTCCAGTCCTTCCATTACCGTTGGAAACTTTTATTGCTGTTTATCAACATGAGGACCAAAGTTGTGCCAATGAAAGCCAAAGAAACCATTATGAGACTGAGAAACAAGAAAAAAACTGTTAGAGACATCAGCCAAACCTTAGGCTTACCAAAATCACTGTTTGGAACACCATTAAGAAGAAAGTTAGCACAGGTGAACTTACTAATCGCAAAGGCACTGGCAGGCCAAGGAAGACCTCCACAGCTGATGACAGAAGAATTCTCTCTATAATAAAGAAAAATCCTCAAACACCTGTCCAACAGATCAGAAACACTCTTCAGGAGTCAGGTGTGGATTTGACTATGTCCACTGTCCGCAGAAGACTTCATGAACAGAAGTACAGAGGCTACACTATGATGCAAACCACTGGTTAGGTGCAAAAATAGGATGGCCAGGTTACAACTTGCCAAGAAGTACTTAAAAGAGCAACCACAGTTCTGGAAAAAGGTCTTGTGGACAGATGAGACGAAGATTAACTTATATCAGAATGATGGCAAGAGCAAAGTATGGAGGAGAGAAGGAACTGCCTGAGATTTAAAGCATACCACCTCATCTGTGAAACATGGTGGTGGGAGTTTTATGGCCTGGGCATGTTTGGCTGCTGAAGCTACTGGCTCACCTATCTTCATTGATGATCCAAATGCTAATGGTAGTAGCATAATTAATTCTGAAGTATATAGACGCATCCTATCTGCTCAAATTCAAACAAATGCTTCAAAACTCATTGGCCGGCGGTTCATTCTACAGCAAGACAATGATCCCAAACATACTGCTAAAGTAACAAAGGAATTTTTCAAAGCTAAAAAATGGTCAATTCTTGAGTGACCAAGTCAATCACTTGATCTGAACCAATTGAGCATGCCTTTTATATGCTGAAGAGAAAACTGAAGGGGACTGGCCCCCAAACAAGCATAAGCTAAAGATGGCTGTAATACAGGCCTGGCAGAGCATCACCAGAGAAGAGAATGCAATTAGTGATGTCCATGAATCGCAGACTTCAAGCAGTCATTGCATGCAAAGGATATGCAACAAAATACTAAACATGACTACTTTCATTTACATGACATTGCTGTGTCCCAAACATTATTGTGTCCTGAAATAGGGGGACTATGTATAAGCACTGCTGTAATTTCTACATGGTGAAACCAAAATGTGTAAAAAATATCTTTATTAAAATCTGACAATGTGCACTTTAACCACATATGATTTTTTTTCTATTACAAATCTCAAATTGTGGAGTACAGAGGCAAATAAATGAATGATGGGTCTTTGTCCCAAACATTATTGAGGGCACTGTATTTCCTTTGTTCTCTTCACCTCTCCTCTCCAACTAAAAAAAAATAATTCTAACTGCTTCACTCTGATTAAAGAATAGTAGATGGAACATTAGCTTTTTTTCTCTTTCTATAAATATTGCCTGGCCTTCTGCGTCAGGTGTTTTAATCTTCACTTTCGATTATTTCCAGCAAATTCGGTTTTCTTTTATAATTTATCAATCTCTGCTATCCACCTTTGGGGGAAAAAATAATCTGTATTCCTATTTTTTCCAACAATGGATAAGATCACATTTTCCTCATTGTTTGCCAACTGCCTTGTCTTTCCCCATTCACTTACTCTATTTGTATCCCCCTGAAGCCTCCCTGTATCCCATTACATCCAAATTTGTACCTTTTGTTTCATCAGCATATTAAGCGTCTCCTTATCCAAAGCATTGTTAAAGTTGGTGAACAACAGGGTTCCATCACGGATCCTACAGCACATTACCTGTCATACCAGAGTCTCCCGAATTGATTCTCACTCTCCATTAACTAATCTTTAGTCTATACCAGTATACTCTCCCCACTCCCAATGGTGTGTGGGTGAATCTTTTTTAACAACTTCTTGTATTGTACCTTATTTTGAAAGTCTAAATGTACTCCTTCAGGAAACATGAGTGATTTTAGGGGGACTTCAAGTTTACAAAAAGAAGGATGAGGGAAACCAGGAGAACAGTGTTGATATTATTATAATAGATAGCAGATTCAGCAGGAAAGTGGATAAAACTGGCAGAGGTGCATGTCGTAACCGTGATGGAGATAATTTGGTCCGAGTGCTGTGTATTCTGAAGTTTATTATTGGCTACAGTATGACACTGTGATTGCAAGCAATCTGGTCCAGGTTTAGATATTTGCCTCGTGGAAGAGTTGGAGTCAGTCGCTTTTTGATTTTTTTTTCCATACTAGGGAGGTCACAATTCCTCGTTTCCGAATGTTCTCTTGCTGGTCTGTTGGTGTTTTGTGTCAATGTGCTGTCCATTTGCAACACTCCGCTATACTGGCGCTGACTAAACTCTGCATCATTGCTGTGCTTGCTGAACAGGTTCAGCCCATCGGGCAGCGTAGTTTGCACCGTGTCGGAGCGCCACAGAGCAAGGAGCGAGTCTCCAGGCAAAATTGATGAGCAGAAGCAGTCCAATTCACAGGTAATTCCATCAGTGCCAGTATCACTCACAATATTGTTAACCAGCTCCAATTGTTGGTTCTTATTTCATACAGAAATCGTGTTTCTAAGTCCAGGCATTTACTTTCCCAAATATAGGTCAATCATTGAGATTGAAATGTGGAAAGCTACAGTATGTATTGTATTGGAGTCAATATGAGGAGGGGGTTTGTATAGCAGGTGTGCGTGATGAACTGGCTTGCGCCCACAACTCTAACTTCTGCGGTCTTGGACTCAGCAGTTGCCAAATGGCTGTGATGCATCCCAATCTTTCCGTGGTGCCCCTACAGGGATATGATGTGGATTCTGTTGATTTATGTATCACGTTGTTCTGTTCGTGAGTTGGCTACTGGCCATCTCAAGATATTATACAATAGTTATGTGGTGTGGTTTGGGTAGGAACTGTTAAATGAAGTAAAACTATGGCCCATCTAATTGGAACTAGAGCTCGAAGGCTTTGAGAATCACTGTCACTCGTTCCTCCCAATCACTTCCACGTGCCATCTCTTGCATATTTATCCCAAAGTATTATTTTTCTAAATAAAATTAGTTTAATTTACATTTGAATAAATCAATTGCTTGCATACCTTTCTGAGGAATATGCTCCATTGTTCGGCTGTTGACACACTGAAATGATGGGCTGGGGTTTATTGGACAAACACCTCAGCTATCTGTATGTCAAGGCATAGCGTAATGAAGCAAGTTAAAGGAACTCAAGTTTGCTGTCATAGAAAGAATAGTCCTGCAGTTAAGTCAAGAGATACAACAGGTGTAGCCTACTTCAGAAGAGGCACTTCCCTGGATGTGTTGAGCTGAGGCAGATATTCTTCCCCCAGTATGGTGAGAAGGAAGCCAAGTACTGAGATGAAGGTGGCTTGGTTGGAAATTGAAAGGGAGTTCAGCAGAGGATTGTGGTATGGTGGTTGGCTGCTCAACTACTTGTAGCATTGATGGAATGTGGTGATATTGGAGAGACAGTTTAATTTGCATTAAAACTCTTGCGGGATAAACGCCCACATTGTTCTAGTGAACTAAGCAAGTATGCACTGTGTGAGATTAGGATTACATTCTGATGTACGCATCGCCCTTTACCCCCGCTTTGCCATTTTGAGCATGCACCGTCAGATATCTCTTTACATCCCTGTGAAACACCACTGCTTACAAGCATCCAGTCACATAAATAACCCTCTACCATCACCATCTGTCTCCTATTGCCTAGCCAATTTTGTTTCCAATTTACCAATTATCATAGATTCCATGGGACCTAATCTTTTAGACCAGTCACCCACGTAAGACCTTGTCAAAGACCGTTCTGAAGTTCATGTAAACCACAACTACTGTACAATGCTTATCACATTGTTACCTCTTCAAAACATTCAGTCAGATTTGTCGGACAAGAATTGCCATGGAACAAAGAAACATAAGGAGAACTCGGGTCGAGCGGCATCTGTGGAGACTTTCCATCAGGACCGAGAGTGAAGAAAATAAGTTTCCAGTATACAGTGTTGTAAAGGCAGAGGGGAAGGGAAACAGAAGCTGGTAAGTATTAGAACCAGATGGAGGATGGGTGGAATGATGGGCAGATGAATCAGGTAGGAGAGAGGAGAAAATGAACAAAGTGAAAGGAAAACGAGGTGGACAGGCGAGTGGCGTGGGAGGAGAGCACTGGGAGAGTGGCTTGCCTGAAATTGGAAAGTTCCATGTTTACATCATAGAGCTCCGAGTTACTCAAGTGGAATACAAGGCCGGTGTGGGAGAGTTAAAAGGACTTGCAACCAAAAGATCAACCATGTGTTCCACTAAGCAGTTACCTAGTGTATGCTTGATTTCCCCAATGTAGAAAAGGCCACATTGGATGCACGATTGCACTGGACTGGGTTGGAAGAGCGGGAGATGAACCTCTGTCTTACATAAGGACTTTTTAGGTCCCAAGGGACAGGGAGGGGTGGGTGGAGAATCATGAACTGACCAGGCAGTCAAAAAGAGTTGTTATTAGGGAAAGTAGAAAGGAGGAGAGGGGAAGATGTGACTGGGATCACATTGGACCTAGCAAGAATGGCGAAGGATGATATGGAGGATGCAGAGGCTGTTGGGGTGAAAGGTAAGGGGAACTCCGTCACTGTTCTCTCTGGTGAAAGGAGTGTGAGAGCAGACACGCAGCAAATAGAAAAAATGCATGTGTGAGAGTTTCGTCAAGTATGGCAGAATGTAACCCACTTTTCAGGAAGGAAGAGGACATTTTAGACAGTCAAGAGCCGAAGACCTCACCTTGAGAACAGATGTGAAGGAGATGGAGAAACTGCAAAAAAGGGGATGGGGTCCTTACAGGAAAAATGCCTCTTCCTCCTCAGTCCTCCTGCAGTCTCAACCCAAAACATTGGTATACAGTGTCAACATTCTTGCAACATTTGGTTTTTAGTGCCATATTCCAGCATCTCTGTCACTTTTCCCTTGACAAAGCACATTGGCTATCTCTGATTAGTCTCTACCTTTCCAAGTGATCATTAATTCTGTCCCTTAGAATTTTCCTGCTACTCGTGTTAGACTCACAGGTCTGTAATTACCAGGCTTTTCCCTGCTGCCTCTCTTGAAAGTGGGACAACATTTACTATGTTCCAGTCATCTGGTACCTCGCGAAGGCCTACCAAGATTGAAAAATCTCAGCTGGAGCCCCAGCAATTTTGCCCCTTGCATCCTGTAGTAGCCTGTGATAAATCTCACCTGGCCCTGTGGAATTGTCCACCTAGTGTTTACGAAAGAGTGTTTCCTCGTTTGTTAAAGCATCTGAAGTGCTTTTCCACACTTCTTGTCTTGATAGGCAGAAAATGTGGTGTTGCTGCTGCTGCCTAGCATTGGGGTTTCAAATGGGTGGCATAGTATGTAGACTTATTGGTGAGTGCAAACATTATGGGCTAAAGGGTCTGTTTTCATGCTTTATCGCTCTTCTTCTTCTACTTCTTCTTGTGTTTGAGGCAGCAGAAGTTACGAAGCTGCTTCTGCTTCTATCTCTGTTTGTTGTCGTTCGTCTGACTGAGGTCAGTTGACAGGGTTCACCACGGGGAGGTCGACAACATGAGCCCTCTTTATCGCTCGGAGTCTGTGAAACATAACCTATCAGATGCCAGAATGGGAGGATCATGGGATCCTGGCTACAGAAGTGCGTACCATTTCCAGAGTTGAATGTTGGTATGTGGCTCTACAGAGTGAGACAAAGTTGGAGACAGGCTCCCCCTGATGAAGGATCCCAGACCTGAAACTTTAACTCTGTTTCTCCTTCCAATGATGCTACCCGACCAGCATTCTTTATTTTAATTTCAAATTTTGGGACAATCCGAGCAGGAGGACTCCTCCTTTGATGAGTCCCCAGGCTAGATTTTATTCCCCTGTTAATTTACTGCAACCATTGTGCTAAAGATAGACACAAAATGCTGGAGTACCTCAACGGGACAGGCAGTATCTCTGGAGAGAAGAAATGGGTGACGTTTCAGGTTGAGATCCTTCTTCAGACTGATGACAGGGGAGGGGGCGGGACAAAGGTAGATAAGGAAGTGTAAGGTGTGAGAATAGGACAAAGGGAATGCAGTTCAAGGAAAATGTAGAATAGATCAATGTTAGCTGGGGGAAGTTAACATTGTGCCAGGTGTGTCTCTTTAAATGTAATCTTCAATCTGGAACGAGTATATGGATTGCATTGGGTGTAATGAACATATTCCTTCTCTCCTCCTCTCTTTGCTTAGATTAAAGGTGGGGCTTGTAGGCGTCTCTGGAAAACGTACAGTGATGAAATAAAAAAATAAAAGATGCCGAGTTATACTTTGCATGGTTCGCTTGGGGGAAAGTTCACAATGTACATGCAGATAGCACCCTGAAAACCAGTGTAAATTGTGGGAAGAGGGTACTAACATAAACTGCCCATCAGCCACCTCTTGCCCCATCTGTGAAACAGTTTCCAGTTCCCACTTTATCCACATCACACCCACCAAAGCAGGGTGCAATCGAGTCATCTACAATTCTAAGAGATTGCCAAGAAAGAAGTGAATGCAGATTGAGCAATTGTTAAAGGATGAATGAATGACGGGTTTAAACTGTGTTAAGTTAAGGTACATATTTATTATTGGGATTGCTGGATTCCTCTGCGAAACATGGATTGGCTTCCTGCACATGGAGTATCAGAAAAGTATGACTGGCCATATAAAGAGTTCATTACACTGTCCTGGACATAAAATTAATGCGAAGAATAAGGAGCTGACTCCTTATTCCAGAAAATTAGAATAAAAAAGACTAAAGGTCATGCATAGCTGTACAGTGCTCTGGTTGTACCACACCTGGAGCACTGAACTGTTCTGGCTACTGTACTTTCGGGAAAAAAAAGCTTGAGGGTATACAGTACAGGTTCACCTGCATTGGTATTACCTCTTGTACCCATGCAGAACTCACTGACATCATCAATTTCACCACTAATTTCCATCCTGCTCTTAAATATACTTGGACCATCTCCGACATCTCTCTACTGTTTCTGGATCTCACCATCTCCATCACAGGAGACAGACTAGTGACCGACATCTACTACAAACCCACTGACTCCCATAGCTATCTGGACTACACTTCTTCCCACCCTGTTTCCTGTAAAAACTCTATCTCCTACTCCCAATTCCTCTGTCTACGCTGCATTTGCGCCCAGGATGAGGTGTTCCATACTAGGGCATCGGAGATGTCCTCATTCTTTAGGAAACGGGGGTTCCCCTCTTCCATTATAGATGAGGCTCTCACTAGGGTCTCCTCCATATCCCGCAGCTCCGCTCTTGCTTCCTTTCCCCCTACTCGTAACAAGGATAGAGTCCCCCTTGTCCTCGCCTTCCACCCCATCAGCCATCGCATACAACAAATTATCCTCCAACATTTCCGCCACCTCCAAAGGGATCCCACCACTGGCCACATCTTCCCATCTCCACCCCTTTCTACTTTCTGCAGAGACCGTTCCCTCCGAAACTCCCTGGTCCACTCGTCCCTTCCCACCCAAACCGCCCCCTCCCCAAGTACTTTCCCCTGCAACCGCAGGAGATGCAACACCTGTCCCTTTACCTCCCCCCTCAACTCCATCCAAGGATCCAAACAGTCTTTCCAGGTGAGGCAGAGGTTCACCTGCAAGTCCTCCAACCTCATCTATTGTATCCGCTGTTCCAGATGTCAACTTCTCTACATCGGCGAGACCAAGCGAAGGCTCGATGATCGTTTCACTGAACACCTCCGCTCAGTCCGCCTCAACCAACCTGATCTCCCGGTGGCTCAGCACTTCAACTCCTCCTCCCATTCCCAATCTGACCTTTCTGTCCTGGGCCTCCTCCATTGTCAGTGTGAGGCCCAGCGCAAATTGGAGGGCAACACCTCATATTTCGCTTGGGCAGTTTACACCCCAGCAGTTTGAACATTGACTTCTGCCACTTCAGGTAGTCTGTGTCTACTCCAGCATTTTGTGTCTACCTTCGATTTAAACCAGCATCTGCAGTTTTTTTTCTACAGGTCCACCACTGATTTTTCTGGCAACCTTGGTTCCAGGGCCTCGTCATATTATCCGTTTTGCCGGACCAACAGATGTCACTAAATAATGATACAACAATGCACCTCTGACTCACTGATTATACCCCTCTGGTGTCTCCAAAGCACCATGGACTGCTAGAAACTTAAATAAAACAAATTAAATTTAAATTAATTTTGCAGCGAAACTTGCATTTCTCAGCGAAAGCTGAAGTGTTCCATTGGTACAATCTTTGCTGCTGTTCGGAAAACCTTGATTGATATGATTTGATCTGGTTTCTGTGTAATGACACACCAGGCCCCTTTTATTGCCATTATTGTTAAAATGTTTGTGCACATTTAGTTGCTGAAAGGAGTGGTACAGGAGATTTGAGTACCTGGTAGCAAAAGCCCCTAGTGAGTTTAAAAGAAAGGCAGGCACCAGCAGAGTGGCTGTGCCTGAGGTAAAGGGCTGTGATTGAGGCAGAGGCTTGGATTTAAGAGGTTTCCGTGAGGAGGCTGAGCTGAGCATGTCGGTAAGATAAGATATGGTACGGTCTTTTTAACTTGTCCCTTTGATCTTAATACAGTTAGGATAGCAGCAGTGTGCTCCTGCAGGCAGGGAACCCTCCAGTGTCTCTGGTAACGACTCATGTAGGAAGTGTGTCCCACAGCAGCTCCTGACAGATCATACGTAGGAACTAGAGCTGTAACTGAACACATTCAGGATCATCTAGGATACTGAGAGCATCATGGATAGGGATCTTAGCGAGATGATGTTACCTAAGATGTAGGCAGAAAGTAGCTGGGTGACCACCAGGAGAGGTAAAGGGAGCAGACGGATTGTGGACACTTCTCTAAAAACACTGATATGATTTTAGAATTGTTGGTGGGGTGGGGAGGAATAACAGTTCAGGAGAAAGCAGCAGCCAAGTTCATGGCACCAAAACTGGTTCTGAGGTACAACAGATGTCAATGACAGCGTGCAGTGGACAAGACAGACAGGAACCTTGCAGATTGCAGAGTTGCAAGAATAATAGGGTTGTGTAGTGGCCTGGCGGAGGCCAGAGAAAAGGCACAACGCCAGGCAGTTTTAGATAAGGTTCTTTATTAGGCTGTGAGCTCCTGCTCACAGCGTAGTCCACCTAGGGATGAGCCACGCCTCCCCACGGGCTGGCTTTTAACCCCTTACGCCTGTCCGTCACGTGACGAGGGGGCTGACCCAAGGAGTGGCCTGATCCCCAGGGACCGCCACAGTTGTTGTAATAGGGGTTTTTAACTTGCCTAATATAGACTGGGACTGCCGTAGTGCTATGGCTCAGAAGGGGTGGAATTTGTTGAGTCTGTTCAGGAAGGTTTCCTCGGGCATCAATATAGAGGGGCAGATGGTGAACAAACCCAGAGATGAAAAGACAAAAGGTGTGAGTCAAGGGATTGAAGAGTTGCAAATTGTGATGCTAGAGTAAGGAAAATAGGAGGAGGGGAGAAATAGGTGCGAATCCAGGTGGGGCAGAGAGGAGCGGGGTGTTGGGGAAAGAAGGGAGAAGGGGCAGGTTTTGTAGTTACCTAAAATTGAAGAATTTATTGTTCATACCGCTGGGTTGTGAGCTACCCAAGCGGAATATGAGGTGTTGTTCCCCCAGTTTATGAGTGACTTCACTCTGGCAATGGGTGAGTCCCAGGACAGAAATGTCAGTTTGGGAATGGGAAAAGGAGTTGTTCTTCCGGCTTCCTGTGGATTTGAATTAGAATATTGGGTGTTACAGACTTATTGTGGACAGTAATTTGAGCTGGTTCATTTCTATAACAAAATATTATTGCACTTCATCCGCTATTTTTAGTGTTTCTTTATCAATCAGTACAATTTCTCAAAGTTGCTATCAACAGTTTCACTCCATTCTACTAGGTATGTAACATTCCGAAACATTCTCCTGTCTATAGAAAAGAAGATATGCTTTTCAGATCTAACTTGTTAGCAGATTAAAATTCTTTGAAATTCAAACACGAACATGTCTCAAACGCATCAAGGCACATATCTGGTTTTCTTTAGACTTTATTTTAGACTTTAGAGACCCTTCAGCCCACCGAGTCTGTGCAGACCATCCATCACCCCGTACTAACACTAAGCTACACACAAGAGACAACTTTACAACCTACCAAAGCCAATTAACCTACAAACTTATACATCTTTGGAGTGTGGGAATAAAACGGAACACCTGGAGGAAACCCACGCGGTCACAGGGAAAACGTACAACTCCGTACATATAGCACCCATAGCCAGGATCGTATCCGGGTCTCTGGTGCTGTAAGGCAGCAATTCTACCGCTATACTGCCCTCTGCTAATTGTTTATCCCTTCTTCACTGCATTTTCTACATTACAACTATGATTGTGTCAGAAGAGTATAGTCACACAGTCATAGTTGTAATGTAGAAAATGTTGATTGTAGAAGATCAAACTAATGAAAGGCAAAGCTTTGCAACATTGTGCGAATGAAATGTAAGGTCTTAAGGTTATAAAAAATCAGTACTGTAAAGGTAGCCAACTTCTGGACTTTGATTAACCCTTTCTTCACATTTCCTGCTTGCTTTGAATCGTCTGAGTTGACATTGTGCTCTCTTCTAGACTGGCGACATCCCACTTTTTGGCACCAGTGGTTATGAAGAATACCTCCGGGACCAAGAAGTGGCCGAACGCTGGTACCGTTACAATCCTCGTCTGACGTGCCTGTACTGTGGCAAATCTTTCAACCAGAAGGGGAGCCTAGACCGTCACATGCGGTTGCACATGGGCATAACGCCGTTTGTGTGCCGGATCTGTGGGAAAAAGTACACCCGCAAGGACCAGCTGGAATATCACATACGCAAGCACACTGGGAATAAGCCCTTCCACTGCCACGTGTGCGGCAAGAGCTTCCCATTCCAGGCCATTTTAAATCAGCATTTCAAAAAGAACCATCCGGGTTGCACGCTGCTGGAAGGGCTGCACAGTATCTCACCAGAGACAATGTCCAAGGGACAGAACGGAGAACAGTCGCCACCTCAGGACCAGGCGAAAGCAGTGGGTGAACTCACTCACACTTCCATCTCAACCACAGGTCCTGACTGAATGCACTGGAGGCAGATGTCTGTCTGAGAGACTGCAGAGGCACTGTTGTTTTTAGAGTGGACTATTGCTTTTGGATTTAGAACCATTTATATGAAGGGTTTTTTTCTGCAAGGAAGGAAGATCAAACTCCCCAGCTGCAGGGTTGTCGAAATTCAAACAACCCCTATTCTTTTAATATCATGACTTTTCTCCGCCTTATGAAAGTCACAAGCAAGGGATTCTTGGGTGTATAAAGACAAGAAGGGGCAGTGGGGAGGAAGGTCCCTGAATACTAGAAGACCGAATAGTTAATATTGAATGAGCAGATTTATAACAAAGTATTTGACTGCATTGATGCCAGTGATCCCCTTGGGCAGTTAGTGCAACAGTCTGAGCCCCTTCCTGTGCTCATTCCTCAACAGGTCTTGAGCTGCCTCCCTGAAGTCGTCAAAGTGACTTATTCAGAGCTGTACCATTTAGAAGGGATAACAGAAAAGAAATCAGGAACATCCATTCTGTAAAGATGTGATTGTTCAGGCAGATTGGCGTTAGAAAATGATGGGGAAGGTAAATCGGTCTGGAGTGGAACATCTTAATTATGCTCCTCAGTGTGAAGTGATGTGGGTGGCAAATGGAAAACCCTGTGGTTCTGTACATTTCTGTAAACGCCTGACAAATGTGTTTTTAACCATAGATAGTACTTAAAAGAAATGGGGATACTCCAAACGAGCATGGGTGTCCTGGTTTGACAGTAGATTTACAGTTGAGTGGATTTGAGTGTGTAATGTTTCTCATAGTGTATGTGCCCTTTCGCCCAAGATCTCTTTGAGGATTCAATGTGTATCATGGTTTCTCCATCCAAAATACCTCCTGTGAAATTTGCAATGAAGCATTTCTGTGTCCGCTTGTGAAGCAACAATTATCAAAAATGGATTGGGGAAATGTGCAGAACACGGACTATTCCAAAAAAAATAGCATTCCAAGAATAAACTAATGAAGTCATTGGTCCTTTGGTGCAGAAATGCTCCTGCAGAATAGGTTAGTTTGATGGAGTGGACCGGACAGTGAATCAGTGTTTCAGCTAACCTCCAGCCTGAGTCTCCAGCAAGGTGCTGTACTGTGACACAATTGCAATATGTTTCTATCTCATTTTGCAATTTTTTTTATTTTACTCTCAACTGATACTATTTACTGTTCTAGCAATGTTTTCAGCTTAAGGGATGGTTGAAATCTACTGTTATTGAGAAATACACAGATGATTGAAAGGATTGGTAGGTACAGGGGGAGAAGCAGTGAGGTTCCTGAACAAAGTCATAGACTATTTGATAGTGATATGTTCACACAAAAAAAACTCTCCCTCCAAAACGATTAAGGCACTGAGTCGATTGAAAATATCAAAACTGAGCTTGATATGGTTTTTGTCATAAGATTGAATTAATTAAATAGGATTGGTTATAAGGAGCTAAGGGACAGATCAGCAATGATTTAACTGAATGGAACAACAAACTCAATTGACTGGTTTATTTCATTTCCAGTGGCCACTAACAATCAGAATCATAAGTGCATCATATCACAACATTGTGACGATCTACAGTGCCTTCCATAATGTTTAGGACAAAGACCCATCATTTATTTATTTGCCTCTGTGCTCCACAATTTGAGATCTGTAATAGAAAAAAATCACATGTGGTTAAAGTGCACATTGTCAGATTTTATTAAAGGTCATTTTAATACATTTTAGTTTCACCATGTAGAAATTACAGCTGTGTTTATACACAGTCCCCCCATTTCAGGGCACCATAATGTTTGGGACACATGGCTTCACAGGTATTTGTATTTGCTCAGGTGTGTTTAATTGCCTCCTTAATGCAGGTATAAGCGAGCTTTCCTCCAGTCTTTCCATCACCTTTGGAAACTTTTATTGCTGTTTATCAACATGAGGACCAATGTTGTGTCAATAGAAGTCAAAGAAGCCATTATGAGACTGAGAAACAAGAATAAAACTCTTAGTGACATCAGCCAAAAATCTCAAATTGTGGAGTACAGGGGCAAATAAATAAATGATGCGTCTTTGTCCCAAACATTATGGAGGGCACTCTGCATGGGTCAGAGCTGCTGCTACACTCGGCATGAATAATTTAAACCAATAATCGCTTTGGACAATTGGATGGACGCATCCAGGACAAATGCAAAAAATAATAATTTCAGTTGGATGGAGGTCAGCAAGGGATGAATTAAACAGTGATTAGAGGGGCACTAAATTTGTGAAGAAGTTTTGGATTAGTGTTCCCAGAATGGTTAGTAAACAGAAACTTGCATTCAATGAGGAACAAGATGAACTCTGGCCAAGATAAAGGTTCTGTTTGTTCATTCTGCAAAGAGATGGCGATTAAATGTAGTTCATTCCATGAATAGCAAGGAGCCCAATAATAAGCCCGTGGAACGCACTGGAAATGCAGCCTCAGTAACTGAAATTTCCATAAACCATTACCTATGACTTTCTGCTATTGAGCTAATTTTTCAATGCGATTTGCGATTTTCCCTTTGGATCCCAGGGTTTGCTTTCTTCATCAATCTGCCATATATGAGAACGTCTCAGATTGATGAAGAAATCTCACTTTCACCATCAATATCTCCTCAAAAATATTCGCTGTCTTGAGCCCAACCCCAATCTTCCTGTAAAAGAAGACAAACCATGCAGACTGCCATTAATTAACCTGTGCCTTCTTTAAATGCTGGTTTGTGCTGTTATAGTCAGAGAGTCTTAGAGCACAGATAGAGCTTCAGCCCAACCTTCCCATGCCAACCTATGATGCCCCAATGACAGTAGTCCCACCTGCCCACATAATCCTACAGTGATCCCATTTCTTTCCCCCAAAAGCATAGGGACCACCACCTGGAAGTCGCCCTTCAAACCACACACCATCCTGACTTAGAAATATATTGCTGTTAATTCACTGTTGTTGGGTTAAAATCCTGGAACACCCTACCTAACAACATTATGGGGAAACCCACACCTCAAGGACTGCAGCTGAGTACCTGCTTCATCACTATAAGGGTAAATGGCAGACGAGTTGAACCGGTACTATGGATCTGTCTTCACTAAGGTAGATACAAACAATCTCCCAATGTTCTAGTGGATCCTAGGGTGACGGAGGAACTGAAGGAAATCCACATTAAGCAGGAAATGGTGTTGGGTAGACTGATGGGACGGAAGGCTGATAAATCCCCAGGGCCTGATGGTCCGCATCCCAGGGTACTTAAGGAGGTGGCTCTAGAAATCATGGATGCATTGGTGATCATTTTCCAATGTTCTATCGATTCAGCATCAGTTCCTGTGGATTGGAGGGTAGCTAATGTTATCCCACTTTTTAAGAAAGGAGGGAGAGAGAAAACAGGAAATTATAGACCAGTTAGTCTGACATCAGTGGTGGGGAAGATGCTGGAGTCAATTATAAAAGAAGAAATTGTGGAGCTTTTGAAACAGTAACAGGATCGTTCTGAGTCAGCATGGATTTACGAAGGGGAAATCATGCTTGACTAATCTGGAATGTTTTGAGGATGTAACTAGGAAAATGGACAGGGGAGAGCCGGTGAATGTAGTGTACCTTGACTTTCAGAAAGCCTTCGACAAGGTCCCACATAGGAGATTAGTGGGCACAATTAGAGCACATGGTATTGAGGGTAGGGTACTGATGGGTAGAAAATTGGTTGGCAGACAGAAAGCAAAGAGTGGGGATAAACGGGTCCCTTTCAGAATGGCAGGCAGTGACTAGTGGGGTACCGCAAGGCTCGGTGCTGGGACCGCAGCTATTTACAATATACATTAATGACTTGGATGAAGGGATTAAAAGTAACATTAGCAAATTTGCAGATGACACAAAGTGTGAGCTGTGAGGAAGATGCTCTGAGGTTGCAGGGTGACTTGGACAGGTTGTGTGAGTGGGCGGATGCATGGCAGATGCAGTTTAATGTGGATAAGTGTGAGGTTATCCACTTTGGTGGTAAGAATAGGAAGGCAGATTATTATCTGAATGGTGTCAAGTTAGGAATTGTACAACGAGATCTGGGTGTCCTAGTGCATCAGTCACTGAAAGGAAGCATGCAGGTACAGCAGGCAGTGAAGAAAGCCAATGGAATGTTGGCCTTCACAACAAGAGGAGATGAATATAGGAGCAAAGAGGTCCTTCTGCAGTTGTACAGGGCCCTAGTGAGACCACACCTGGAGTACTGTGTGCAGTTTTGGTCTCCAAATTTGAGGAAGGATATTCTTGCTATTGAGGGCGTGCAGCGTAGGTTCACTAGGTAAATTTCCGGAATGGCGGGACTGTCGTATGTTGAAAGACTGGAGTGACTAGGCTTGTATACACTGGAATTTAGAAGGATGAGAGGGGATCTTATTGAAACATAAGAATATTAAGGGGTAGGACACGTTAGAGGCAGGAAACATGTTCCCAATGTTGGGGGAGTCCAGAACCAGGCGCCACAGTTTAAGAATAAGGGGTAGGCCATTTAGAACAGAGATGAGGAAAAACCTTTTCAGTCAGAGAGTTGTAAATCTGTGGAATTCTCTGCCTCAGAAGGCAGTGGAGGCCAATTCTCTGAATGCTTTCAAGAGAGAGCTAGATAGAGCTCTTAAGGATAGCGGAGTCTGGGTATTGGGAGAAGGCAGGAACGGGGTACTGATTGAGAATGATCACATTGAATGGTGGTGCTGGCTCGAAGGGCCGAATGGCCTACTCCTGCACCTATTGTCTATTTGTGGAGGGGCAATTAAATGGCAGCTCAGCCCTCATCCCTTGAATGAATAAAAAATACAATTCTCATCAACTCCATCCAGAATCTACCCTTTACCTTCACTGGAATTTAGACGGATGAGAGGGAATCTTAGAAACATATAACATTCTTAAGGGATTGGACCGGCAAGATGCAGGAAACATGTTCCCGATGTGGAGGAGTCCAGAACCAGGGGTCACAGTTTAAGAATAAGGGGAAGGCCATTTAGGACTGAGATGAGGAAAAACTTTTTCACCCAGAGAGTTGTGAATCTGTGGAATTATCTGCACAGATAATGGATGTTTTCCAGAGAGAATTAGATATACCTCTGAGGGCTAACGGAATCAAGGGATATGGGGAGAAACCTGGAAATGGGGTACTGATTTTGGATGATCAGCCATAATCATATTGAATGGCAGTGCTGGCTGGAAGGACTGAATGGCCTACTCTTGCATCTATTTTCTATGTTTCTACGACTGGGGGCAATTTTCTGCGGTCTGTTACTCTACCACTGGCATCTCTTTGGTTTATAGTTGGAGTACCTGGAGGAAACTCGCATAGTCACAGGGAGAATGTGCAAAGGGACAATAGGACCAGAGGTCAGAATTAAACCAGGATTGTTGATACTGAACTGCAGCTCTAGATGCACCACTCCTCTTTACATAACAACACCACATCTACAGTCGTCCAGTTGTTTCACACCAAATGTGTACACAGTATTGGCAAGTAAGCCTGTGCTATTTTCTATCGTGCTGCTTTTCACAGTCCTGGTTACATTTTATCTGTAGCTGGTAATTTATTTACGCCTGAAGATACTTGGATTGTTCTCTGTTTATCATTTCCATTGTGGCACATTCTTCCTCAAATTCAATTACACTCATCGCACATTTTTTTTTCGTGTAGATGCAGAGGATTCATTCAGAACTTTACACATGTCACCCCCTACTTGGTCATGCTATTGTTTTTGTAATAACACCTTTTCCTTTCTAATCCTCCAGAGCACCTCTAGTTTTCTTTATATTTTACCTGTCATTGTATTTTCATCTGATCTCATTACTCTCCTAGTGTTCCTTTAAATTCCATCGCTGTATCTTCTAGATTCTCTGTGGTAACTGCAGTTGACCACAGATATGGAGGTCTGAACAGGAAAAAAAAGGAGGCATAGGTCAAATACAGGCAGATGAGATCTAGCAAATTCCTAGAGGAATACAGAGGATGAAGGAGTATACTTAAGAAAATCAGGAGGCAAAAAGGGTGCATGAGATGGCTCTGGCAGAGGATTAAGGAGAATCCAATAAGATTTTATAGGTATATTAAGGGAAAAAGAGTAACAGGAGATTAGGGCCCATCAAAGACCACAGTGGACATAAATGAGTGGAGCCGCGGGGGATGGGCGGTCCAAAATGAACATTTCTCTTTTTTTTTAGCATGGAGAGAAACATGGAAGACCAGGAAACTCGGGAAAATTCATGGGGATGGCCTGTGGATAGTCGGCATTACGGTAGAGGAGGAACCTTGGCTGAGATATATACATCATCATTAATCATTGGTGAGGGTCCGGAAGACCAGAGATTGGCTAATGTTGTGCCTTTATTTAAGAAAGTCTGCAAAGAAAAATCTGAGAACTATAGACCAGTAAGTCTAGCATCTATGGTAGGTAAGTTACTGGAGTGTATTCTGAGGGATAATGTATACATGCATTTGAAACGACGGATTGATTAGAGTTTGTCAGCCCGGTTTTGTGCGTGGGAAACTATGTCTCACAAATTCAAAGATATAACCAAGGACGATATGGGAATGGCAGTAGGAATAATCCATATGGACTTCAACAAGACCTTTCGATGAGGAACCACATGGTAAACTATTAATATCATTATCAAATAATTTGGATAAAAATGTACAAAGTGTAGTCAGTAAGTTTGCTGACAATAAAATGGGTGATATTGTCGACAGTGAAGAAGGTTAACAAGAATTGCAGCAGGATTTTGCTATTGGCTAAGTGGGCTGTGGAATGGCAAGCGGAGTTTAATTCTGATAAGTGTGAGGTGTTGCAATGTGGGAAGTCAAACTAGTGTAGGACTTTCACAGAGAGCCCCGGGGACTGTTGGAGAACAGAGGGACCTAGGAGTTTAAGTACATACTTCCCTGAAAGTGGCGTCAAAAGTAGATAGGATGGTGACGAAGGCTTTTGGAAGGCTGGCTTTCATGTCGGGATTGAGAATGTAAGTTAGAGATTTATATTGCAGATGTACAGGACTTTGGTAAGACCACACTTGGAGTATTGTGTTCAGTTTTGGTCACCCTGCTGCAGGAAAGATGCCATTAAGCTGGAAAGAGTGCAGAAACGATTGATGCGGATGTTGCCAGGACTCAAGCCACTGAGTAATAGGGAGAGGTTGGGCAGACAAGGACTTTATTCATTGGAGTTTAGGAGTCTGAGTGCTGATCTTATAGAGGTGTACAAAATCATGAGGGGCATAGATAGATTGAATGCACACAGTTGTTTTTACTGTGTTAAGGGAATGAAGAACTAGAAAAGTTTAAGATGAGGGGGAAGTCATTTAATAGGAATCCACAGGTAAACCTTGTCAGACAGAGGGTGTTACGTTTATGGAACGAGCTGCCAGAGAAAGTGGTTGAGACAGGTACAATAACAAAATTAAAAAACATTAAGACATGTACATGGATCGGAAAGGTTTTGAAGGATATGGGTCAAACATGGGCAAATGAGACTAGCTTAGGTGGATATCTTTGGTACCATGGATGAGTTGGGCGAACGGTTCTGTCTGCTGTACGACATGTTGCGCTCTCACTATCCGTTATAAGGCTCCCTTAGTCCGAGACGTTCCTCAACATTTGTGGATATTAGAATTGGGAGATCTCTATCATGGACAGTTAGCTGAATATAATTTGGCCAGTCCAAATTTATAGTTTTTACTCCTGGTCTGTATGTGTTTTTTACTCTTGACACTGATAAATCCAACTGAATCATGATCAATCCCCCAAATATGATTGATCTGTGCCATATTTTTCACATGCCCAGGTTACCTTCCAAAACTAAGTAGTGCTGCTTCCATCACCCATTGGACTGCTTCATGCTGATTTTAAATTTATTCAGGAGAATTGTTTTTCAAAATTCTGCTCCTTCCATACCCTTCATACTCGCGTTATCCCAGTCAGTGTTAGGACTGTTGAATTTCCATTGCCTTGTTATTTTTGCATTCTTCATAAATTTGTCCACATGTTTTCCCCTCTCTTCCTCTCTCCCAGAAATATGATTTCCCCTCTTTATCCAGTTCTTCCTGTATGGTTTAGTTTTTAGGGCTACTCATATTTCAGTACTACTCTCTTGTTGTCTAAAGCTGTATCACTCCCACACATACACACTCACTCTCGCACTCTTTTACGCTGAATTGAAAACTATTCCCATGAATCCTGGGGCTAAAACCCCAAATTATTTTATCTAAATTTGACTTTTTAGTGTTGATGGTATTGCAGGATTGTCGTACTTCACTTCAGTAGAGAACGATTCAAAATATTTATTGAACATTTCTGCCTTTTTACGTTGCCTACAAATTGACACCAGGTCATTGTTTATTTTTTGGGAGAGGTTGAATCCATGTTCATAACAATAGAAAACAAATTTGGACCCGAGGTTATAACCAAGAGGCAAACTGGGAATAATAGTGATAACAGTGGGAGAGCAGGTTTGACTCAAGTTTACAATAAAGGAGAGGAGGAGGTTGAGCTTGGGTTTATAATTAGGGAGGAGGAGGGGGTCGACTTGGAATTATAATGGGGAGAGGGATCATTTATCATTGTGACGTATTAATACAGCTAATGGTTTTCTAATATGTAATTTATTTGTAGATCACCATCCCATCTGTATTTCCTATTCTATCTTTTCTAGTCTTTCCTTGTGTCAGACTGGGCCTGTTTTAAATTTTAAAAACTTTGAGTCCCAGTTTCTAACAGTGAATGTAATCATGGAACAGAAGTTATGTGAAAGCAAAAGCTGGCTGATATGTGATAGCAAGTAATTTGTTAATACTGAGGGATAACTTGAAAACTTGTGAACATTATTCACCACATCTCCAGCAGGTAGGCAAAGAACATGAGGAAAATAAACTGATTCTAGAGAATTTTATATTCTGTGTTTGTTTTAAAGTGTTCCTTTTTGTCTATTCCAGCCATGCTGTGGGATCAGGCAATCCAGCTCCAATCACTTAGACCACTAACCATTCAAGCATTTGGCTGAAAAGGGAGATCACATGTGATGACAACTCTTCCTAATGTCACAGCAGGGACTGTAGGATTCCTTGGCTGTGAGGTGGTCTGAGGGCCGTTCCATGATAACAAACAAGTTCCATTTTTACAGACATCCATGAGTAACTTTTATCCATCAGTCGACAAATGCACAAATGGACCTCCAATTGTTGGAATAACTCAGTGGATCGGTGAGCATTTCTGGAAGACATGGAGAGGTGACGGTTCAGACTGAAGGGGTCCTGACCCAAAATGTCAGCTGTCCATTTCTTCCAGAGATGCCACCTGACATGTTGAGTTACTTAATGTTGAGTTACACCCATTCCTTCTCTCCCGAGATGCTGCCTGACCTGCTGAGTTACTCCAGCATTTTGTGAATAAATCATGTTGAGTTACTTTGTGCTTTGTGTCCTACACAAGATTCTAGCATCTCCAGTTCCATGTGTTTACACGAAAATTACTCTATATGGTATGCATACCTCAACAGTATTGTAATGAATGGCATCAAGAGTGCATATTTTCTCTGATCATCTTCAGGCATTTCTTACATGGGATTAGATGCCCAGTAGTTAGACACCTGGCATATCGGGAGGAAAGAGTTGCATTTTAAGATGACAAAGCCATGATGGATAACGCTCCAACTGGAAGATTCACAATGCAAGTATACTGTTTGATCTCCCATGACATTACTCCAGATCTGAAGACCCATTAGCCAAGTTAGCCAGGACTTAACCATACAAGGAATTCCTCTTGGAAGAGATTGTATAATGATTCGTTTTTATCTAGCAGCGCTCATAGCCTTGAGGAATGATTCAATGGAATCATTGATTCAATGGACCCATGGTAAGCACATCCTAGGCCACGTGGGATATTCATCATAGACAACGGTCGGGAGGAGGTGTCATTAACCAGAGGAGCTCAGGATTCGGATTTCAGATGAACCAGCGGCGGGTGTCACTGCAGAGCATTCGTGAGACTGAGACAGACAGAGCTAATTTAGCAGGAACGGCCAGTGAAGAAAGTTGCCAAAGTATACAGCAGGATATAGATCAACAACCAAAATGGGTGGGGAAATGGCAGATGGATTTTAATTGATCAAGTGTGAGGGGTTGCACTTTGCGAGACTGAATGTAAGGGGAAAGAATATAGTTAATGGCGAGATCCTTAATAATGTTGATATGCAGTGAGATCTTGGAATCCAGGTCCATAGCACCCTGAAAGTTGCAACATAAGTGTACGGTATAGACTGGTGGAGAAGCCATTTGGCATGCTTGCCTTCATCAGTCAAGGCATTGAGTACAAGAGTCAGGAAGTCATGTTGTATCTTTGGATGACTGGTTTGGCCACGTTTGTGTGCAGTCCTGGTTGCCCCATTGCAGGAAGGATGTGAAGAAAAATAGGAACTGTAGATGCTGGTTTACAAAAAAAAGACACAATGCTGGATTAACCTCAGCAACAGGCAGCATCTCTGGAGAACATGGATAAGCATGGTTTCAGGTTAGGACCCAAACCACCGAGGCTACACTTTCATCTTTCTGCTATCATTGGGAAGGAGGTGCAGGAGTCTGAGAATAGTGACCTACAGTTTATGAACAGTTCTTCGCATCATCTGTCACACTCTTGAATGACCTTTGCAAATCTAAGCACAATTCTACCTCAGCAACGGTTTACTATGGACTTTGACCATGCAACATGCCTCAATGACGACTTACTTGTGGCACTAACGTCTGTGGTAATGAAGTATTTTGAGAAATTGCTTATGATTTCTACCAACTCCTGTGTTAGTAAGGACGTCAACTCATTACAATTTGTCGATTGCCACAACTAATCAACGGTGGATGTGACCTCACTGGCTCTCCAGTCTGCTCTGGACTAGGGACAATTAGAACACATATGTCAGGCTGTTGTTCATCGACTACAGCTCGGTGTTCAACACCATCATCCTCTCCCAGCTTATCATCATACTCAGAGAACTGGGTCTCTGATCATTGGCAGACCACATGCACAAATTGGTAACAACACGTTCTCCTTAATATCCATCACCACAGGAGCATTTCAAGGCTGCGTACTCAGTTCCCTACTCTACTCTATACCAATTATTGTAATCAGACACAGCTCCAATGCCGATGATCCTGCCATTGTTGGACGAATAATGGGAAACTTGAGTCAGAATATAGAAAATAAATTTAAAATCTAATTGAATAGTGCCTATTATGCAGCTTCCGAATGGTCCATTCATAAGCTAGGGAACTGTCCGATTCACCTTTGCCCCATTGCGGATATTGGACTTTGTCTATGGAACTGGTGCACTACAACGCTAAGAACTATATTCTGCACTATCTTTTCCTTCACTCTACGCATTGTACTTGAATTTGGCGAGATTGCAGTTATGATTGGTATGGGTGGCATGCAAAACTAAACTTTGCACTGTACCTCAGCACACATTACAATATAAACCCAAACCTAAGTTTTGGCTTGAATTATTACAGACTAGTTTATGATTTTGTTATTGTGTGTGTGATCCAGTTAGTGAAAAGACTATACAGAATTACAATCAAGCCATCCAGTGTACAGATCCAGGATAAAGGGTATTAATTTAATTTATTATCACGTGCACCAAGGTGGAAGGAAAAGCCTTTATTGCGCGCTAATCAGTCAACAGAAAGACAATACGTGATTATAATCAAACCATCCAGTGTACAGATACATGATAAAGGGAATAACATTTTGTGCAAGGATAAGCCAGTAAAGTCTGATCAAAGATAATCCGAGGGTCTCCAATGATAGTGCTCAGAGCGGCTCTCAAGTTGTTGGTAGAATGGTTCAGTGCAGATAATGACCAGTAAAATACGATTAAAGATGGTTTGAAGGTCTCCACTGAGGTAGATGGGAGGTCAGTACCACTCTAGTTGGTGAGAGGGCATTCCAATTGCCTGATAATTTAGTTTATTGCGTGTACTGAGGTGCAGTGAAAAGCCTTTGTGGTGTGCTAACCAGTTAGCGGAGAGCGAACTGCTAATATTATTTATAATATATTGCAGTATTGTATATTTAATTGTTGTGTTGTGTCATTAGTATGCTTGTAAAGCCGCAGCAGGTAAGAATTTCGTTGTTCTAGTCCATGTGCATATGGCAATCTGAAGAAGTCTCGACCTGAAACGCCAACGTTTCCTTTTCTCCAGAGATGCTGCCTGACCTGCTGAGTTACACCAGCTTTTTTAAGTACATCTTCTGACAATTATACTCCCTTGACCTCCATCAGACGACATGGTGGTCAACAGTAGACACAAAATGCTGCAGTAACTCAGTGGGACAGGCAGCGTCTCTGGAGAAAAGAAATAGATGACGTTTCCTTTATCATGGTTACTTTTTTTGCATATCTTTCATTCATTTGTTCTATATCTCGCTACATCATCGTCTATGTCTCTCCTTTCCCTTTCCCGTGACTTTTAGTCTGAAGAAGGGTCTCGACCCGAAACGTCACCCATTCCTTCTCTCCAGAGATGCTACCTGTCCCGCTGAGTCACTCCAGGTTTTTGTGTCCATCTTCGGTTTAAAGCAGCATCTGCAGTTCCTTCCTCCACATGGTGGTCAACAGCCTGGCCTGGGCTTGGGCTCGGGATGGCGCACGCGCAGTGCTGACACCGCGGCCCCGCTCGCCGCGACCGTTTTTTAAAAATCGAACGGCCGACCTGACGAATGGAGTCAGAACAGCAGAGGATTGACAGATATAGTGCCCAATAGGGAGCCACCTTTACTCGCGATCCAATGGAGAGCCCGCTCCCTTTGAGGGATCCCGTGAGCCTCCACGCGGGGATGGGTATATAAGACGGTTGCTGGGGCAGCCCGCCCTTTCGCTGCTGGAGCCATGAAGGTGGGTGTTGGTGGGGTTACGGGCGGGTGTTGGTGGGGAGTGGGGTTACGGGCGGGTGGCGGGCTCTGGCGCCGTCCCAGTGATGAACTCATGTTGGTAGGGACATCCGATTATCTGTGATGAGGATCCAACATGCTGAGGACGCGGGCCCCGGGTGCATTTGCAGCGCGGCTCTGTCTCGTGATGTTAACGCGGTCTTGTCCATCTTGCAGGCGGCCCCGCTCCACTTCAAGGCCCAGGCGCTGCGGATCCGCCCGCACGGAGACACGATGGCCAAGGTAATGGGACCGGTGGGGTGGTCCGTGCGTGGCCTGGGCCGCAGGCCTGGTGGCCACATGCGGCCAATAACCGGGCGCCAGCGGGGTTGCTCCCCCATGGGAGCTTAGAGCGACAAGAGCCGGGAGAAATATTTGCCGAGGACTGGGGGGAAGAATAATTTTTTCCCCCTAAAAAATGTGTACGCTTACCAAAGTGACGAGTAATACACCAAAATGTTCCAGCTGTGCTTAGGCACCACAGAGATCCCTCGACCACCCTCAAACGTGTTATTTGAAGTCGGCTCATTTTCTCGCTTTGGGTTTGGACTAGAAGCTTGTTAACTGGTGTGCCGCATTAATCAGTATTGGTATCCTTGCTACTTGAATGTATTATTGATGGGATGTGAAGGTCGGAGGTACAATTAGTTCTTTGCAGGTGATGTGAAAATTCGTGGTGGGCTTAGTGAGGAGGATGTTCTTGGGTAGCAGAACAATATCGATCAGTTGACAAGATGGGCAAGGCAATAACGAGTGAATTTGATCCCCTAAAGTGTGACGTCACAAGTTTATACATATAGGATTGGAATTAGGCCATTCGGCCCATCGCGTATACTCCGCCATTCAATCAGGGCTGATCTCTGCCTCCTAATCCCACTTTCCTGCCTTCTCCCCACAATCCTTGACACCTGTTCTAATAAAGAATTTATTAAAAATATACACCAACTTGGCCTTCACAGCCCTCTGGCAATGAGTTCCACAGATTAACTACCCTCTGACTAAAGAAGTTCCTCCTCACCTCCTTTCTAAAAGAGCGTCCTTTAATTCTGAGGCTATGACCTCTGGTCCTAGACTCTCCTGCCAGTGGAAACATCCTTTCTACATCTATGCTGGTTGCACTCTTGAAGGACTAGTAAGGCTAGAGTACAACAGTGGTCGGGTAGGTTCCCGTGGAGTGTTGAGCATGAGACTGGGTAGACACGCAAAAATCTGTGGAGTTGGTTAAGGAAAACAGGATATGTACCACCTTCAAATGGAGCAGAAAATAAAATTATGGAAAAACAATGTTGGAAATGCTCAATAGGGTGGGCAAAAAGTAGTAGAGAAGGTGTATAGATGAATAACAGTATAGATCAATAAGAGAATAACAGGTCAGAATTTACTAATGAATTGCTGTGGGGGTACTTAAAATTAGGTGTATAGATGAATAACAGTATATTTGAGACTGAAGAAGAGTCTCGACCCGAAACGTTGCCCATTCCTTCTCCCGATATGCTGCCTGACCTGCTGAGTTACTCCAGCATTTTGTGAATAAATACCTTCGATTTGTACCAGCATCTGCAGTTATTTTCTTATACTACTTAAAATTAGTACGGTACCCAGGCAGGTGACAAGGTGTCCTCATGCTTCTGTGGGGTCTTGTAATGTACAAAGCCACAGTAGCAGTTCAGAATGAGAATGGGGAATTATGGTGGCAGGAAACAAGAAGCTCAATCATCCATCTTGTTTCTCTAACACAGACTTCTATGTGTGAACAATTCAGTCAGTACAAGAATGAATATGATCATTATTTTTCTGGAAGTTTAAATCTATTGCATGCTCTGACATGAGGTTTTTTTCTCCCCAGGTACTTGACTCTGAAGGAAAGACTGCATACAGGTGAGTGGACAGAATGGTTAATGTAGGTTATTCTTGCCCCTGTAGCATCTGACTTCAAGATTGTACAGCCACAAATGCATTGTTTTTCGATCAATCATCAGGCTGGAGTGCATGTTGCTGCTTTAAGAAAATTAGAATTTAGTCACTTATTACACTGCCACTTTCAATTTGTCTTGAGACTAAATTTGATTTTTGGATCACCTGTGAGCTCTATTAATCATGTACTAAATAGTTGATCTGTGACTCCATTCTTCTGAAATTCTGGATTGCACCGATGCAAGCAAGGTTTTCTGCCTGAGGACTGAATGATGAACTCATAGTTCAACAGATACTGATGACGACCTGATCATTAGTCTTTCGCATATACCTGACAGTCCCTCGCAACACATGCTCTGATGTGTATAGTTTCCTGCCGCAAGTAATCCATGTGTTTTTTGGTTCCAGGTGTGAAGTTGGCCTGTGGTCTACATGAGGTGATGGAATTCACTAACTGGCAGTGGGATTGAAACGTGTTTCGTGTTCTGGGTATGTAATATTGTAGTTTGCTCATTTGTGTTCCTCTCAGCAACTGGTGAGAAATGGAACGTGCAGTTTATTTGTAGATTAACCTGTTTACAGTAAAAATTCAGAGGGTTTATGATAAGGTATTTACACCCTGTGCCTGATTGGCCAGACCTGGATGCCATGTCTGCTCCTTGGATCTGAGCACTTGAGGGGAGGGGGGGGGGGAGGCAGGCAGGCTGTCCTTTGAATTCATGTGTCTGAATCAGATACCCTCATACCTCCAGGCTCCATTAAGGATGGAACAGGCTTTCTTTTGCTTTTAATGTGAAACCTATGATGAATCTATGATTCTGCCATATGATCATCACTGATTCTACTCTATCCCGTTATATTAATCTGAGGTTTCGCTGCTCTGCGCTCTGCTGTGTTTCACACTGGATGGGCTTGTCAATAACTGCATGGTCTCTATTTATAGGACAGGTTGCTCATTGGAAGATCCAAGGATGGAAGGTGAGTTACTCAAGTTTCTTGCCAAGAAACTGTTAATGTGGATAATTGCTTGGCTAGTTCAGCTTGAAATGATTCTAGCAGGTCTATCTGGTGATCTGTTGAACACAGCTTTAATGACGAATCCAGTCTTAGACCACGAGGCGGGCCTGCTCGAAGGGAGAAATGGACTCTTGGGTGAATCAATTGTTACAGTTAACTCTCCTGAGACTGTTTGTCTGGGTGGCTGTGCAGTTACACAAAGCCATCCTGACTGTCCTTAGTGAGCTAATTCTCTTCCAAATGCAGTAAGCCTTTCCCAAGAATCCTCCAGAGATATTGGTTTGCTGGTGGGATCAGTATTGAGGAGTCAAATGGCTTAGAATTGGCAAGCTTTTCAAGGATTGTAGCCCTTTTCAATGAGTTCTGCGCCCTCTATGTGGCCAGCCCTTGTCTTGGTTGCTTGATTCGTGCATCAGGCCTGAAAAGGGGGGGGGGGGATGTCCTGCTGTCTCGATCTCTCTTGGATCTGTACTTCAAAATATATTATCCTTGTGACTTTTCACGTAAAACCTGTGATGAAGATGATTCTGCCATATGATCATGAATGATTCTACTCTGTTCCTTTATTCTGAGGTTTTGCTCTTCTGCATGCATTGCGTCAGTCATGTAAACTTGTTGATAACTATGGTCTCTATTTACAGATAAAATGTTCACTGAAAGAAAGATCCATGGGCTGAAGGTGAGTTGCACCTTTCTGCTGGTAATTGCCTGGCCAGGATGGCTTTGAAACAATTGCCAACTGCAGCTGTGCACAGGCATGAGACTCTGTTTCTGTTGTGGATGCAATTTCTAAAATACTTGAACTGTGTAAGTGCGTGGCTAGTGAGAAGTCATGGATAGCTTTAGCTGATGGGTGTTTAAATCTGCAACATTTCTCTCTCTTATGGAGTCTTGGTTGCAGCAGATGTGCAGTTAAATAGTTGAGATGGTTATTGGATTTGCTCCATCAGCAGTCAAAGAGCCTTTTCTCTTGGGTAAAAAGCTTGAACTGATGCATTTCATGAAAACCTGTGGACTGAATGAGTGAACAGGTCACCAGTTAACTGAAGATAAAACGTTTAATTATTTCAACAAGGCATATAACTCCTGCATTCTTGTTGCAGATTCCAGTTCCTGTTTCCAGATGTGGATCGGGACAGTTGACCATCCTTGAACAGGTGGGCGTGCTGTTCCAAATCTCATTCTGCTCTTTTAACTTGTCCTTCAATATGATGTGTGAATTAGGTCTCTGAGTGATGATGAGAAGTGTTAAGACTGATTGAAGCTGGTTTATTTATTTTAAAATGCCCCTCGTACGCCCAGTTCCAGAAGTGTCTTTTTCTCCCCTCAGGCCCTGGGCTGCTGTTGTGACCATTGGCCTCATTCCAACATCTAATGGCAGCAGTAGTTCGATCGGAATCTTCCAACACTTAATTCTAACCATAGCGGAACATTAGGAAGCAGATCAAAAAACAAGACAGTCATGGTGAGTGTCCTGCTTTGTCTCCTTTCACAATGAGTGCATGTGATATGAGCTGAAGACCTGAGTTGTCAATTAAGTCTGTCTGATATTGGCTCTAACTGAGTTGGTGTGTGAATCTCACTAGATGAGTGGCAAGGTTTCCAATAGTGACCTGACTTTTCTTTTCTGTTTCAGGATTAAACTTCAAGAGCAACTTCATCAGGTGCAGCAGTGGAGGTGGGTTTATGACAGCTTGTTGGGCATTGTCTTGGTAGAGGAATGAAGGCAGAACTCCTGGAGGGTTGTAAAGAAGGCACATAGCAGAATTGCTGTTGATAGAGGTGATTGAAAATAAGTTTCAAAATCATGTTGCAGTTGTGGTAAAATAAATAGTCACATTTGGAGTATTACACACATTTCTGGCTGTCACATTGCATGGAAGGGTGTGGTGGCTTTGGATAGGATGCAAATACGTTTACAAAAAGTGGTAGGTTCCTGGTACAAGGGGTGGAGGGATGTAGACATTGTTCAGACATGTGCAGTTTAAATTGACGTCATGATCTACACAGACATTTTGAGGAAAGTGCCTATTCCTGTGCTGTACTAATCTGTGGCTTTACATTTGTGTACTGGAATGCCTGTTGTATTTTCAATTTGGCCTGGTGAATTCTGAGCATAGAAATGATGAAATTCTTGAACTCTCTCACTGACAAGTGATGAAAAGAATTAATCTGAATCTGTGCCAAGCAGTCAATGTATTGTGGGTTCGATGGGTTAGTAACTGGCTCCAGCATCAGGCATATTTATAGTAAAGCCCTGCTAACGACCGAGCCTGGTAGGCCATCGCCTTAGGAAAAGGTGGAGACGGCAAGGCCGCTGTGGCCAATGGGATGACAGCGCCTGCTCAACATATGAGTGACGGGCTTATTATCCAATAGAATCAAAGGACTGGCGCGTGCCTTTACGGATCCCATGAACCCCCACGCGGGAGTGGGGAAGAACGCTGGAGGTGGGTCAAAAGGGCATGGTTAAAAGGGCTACTCGTGGCTCAGACTGACTGCTTTCCCTTTATTTTTGCAGGTGGCCTAATTCCACATCCAGGTGCTGCGGCTTCCTCCGGATAGAGCTCATGGAAAGGTGAGTGAGCCGGGTAACATTACACTTCGGACCTGGTGCGGCGCCACCGTGCACAGCCTAGGATGTCTGCCGCTTGTGGCTGTGGGGTGGGCGAAGAGGGGAGGCTGTTGTGGGGCACTGCAGAGGCCACGGCACGGTTCTGTATTTGGCTCCCCATCCCACCGAGCCGATGATTAACGAGTAGTGGTCAGGACTGTTTCTGAAAACCTTTGTGATGAGGCTAGTTCTGCCTCTTGGTAGCGACCGGGTGTGAAGCATCCGACTAACCTTGTGCTCTCTCCTAGATTCTGCCTGCCTTTGTCGCTGTCCATCGCCTGGCTAAACAGGTAACGTGCTTTGATTATATTGCCCTCTCATAGGGAGCTGATGTTTTATTGATTATTTTTAATGTTTTTAAGCACTGGATCTTTTCAGTTTTGCTGAAATGCAGCTGGACTTCAAATCCCTACAGCATTTCTTTGCAATAAAAGTAGGACATCGGATACATGCATATTGCCACTGTTATATCATAGATTTAAAGTGCAGTTTCCCAATGGTGTGGGTTTGATCCTGACCTCAGGTAGTGCCTGGTGTTTACGTGTTCTAGATTTCATCTGGTTTTCTCCCACATCCCAAAGATGCTGGTGTAGGCTGATTGGAACTGTAAATTCCCTCTTCAGGTTATTTACCTCCATTTAAAATTTGTTTCCTCTGGGCATTCATCTACAAGCTCCAGGGATTGGTTTCCTATATCTCATTGTTCAGGAGTAGGCTGTTTGAACTGGTTCCATATTTTAATAATATGGCCCATCTGATAGTGATCTCAACTCTGCATTCACATCCATTACTGTCATTTTGTTTAACCCTTGCAAAGATTTCCTGGACCCCCTGGCATCTTTGTGTGGACTTTAGCTCTGCGTTTAACACCATTGTGCCAGAGCTACTACACTCCAAATTCTCCCAGTTGATTGTCTGAACCTCTGTCAATGGATCATCAACTTCCAGACAGACAGGATGCAGCATGTGAGGCTGGGAAAGCACATCTCAGACCCTCAGCATAGAAGCACCGCAAGGCTGCGTACTCTCCCCTCTCCTTTACTCTCCCTACACCAACGACTGCACCTCCACAGACTCCTCTGTCAAGCTCCTCAAGTTTGTGGATGACACAACCCTAATTGGACTGATCCAGGATGGGGAGGAATCTGCCTACAGACGGGAAGTGACACAGCTGGTGTCCTGGTGCCATCGCAACAACCTGGAGCTCAATGCTCTTAAGACAGTGGAACTAATTGTAGACTTTCGAAGAGCTCCCCCTCCCCCCACTCACCATCAGCAACACCATAGTCACATCTGTGGGGTCATTTAAGTTCCTTGGAAGCATCATCTCCAGGGACCTTAAATGGGGGGCCACCGTCGACTCCACAGTCAAAAAGGGCCAACAGAGGATGTACTTCCTGCGGCAACTGAGGAAACACAATCTGCCACAGGCAATGATGGTCCAATTCTATACTGTTATCATTGAATCCGTCCTCACCTTCTCCATCATGGTCTGGTTTGGCTCAGCCACCAAGCAGGACATCTGGAGGCTTAACAACCTTCGCTCAACTGAGAAGGGTGTTAATAATAATATATTCCTTTATTCATCCCACACTGGGGAAATTTGTTGTCTGCGACCTTTTCCCCCCATTGACGAACTGTACACTGCAAGGGCCAGGAAGCGATCGGGCAAGATCATCTCTGACCCTTCTCACCCTGGCCACAAAATTTTTGAAGCACTTCCCTCTGGAAGGTGACTCAAATCAGCCACAGCCAGACATCAGAACAGCTTTTTTTCCGATAGTAATAGTTCTACTCAATAATCATAGTGTAGTCTCTTTTTTGCTCTGGTTTATTTTTACCCACATGTTTAGACCGTAATGTTGTTTCCTTATTGTTTTGATGTGGTTATGCTTTATTCTTAATTGTTAACTATGTTTGTTGTCATTTGTGAGCGGAGCACCAAGGCACATTCCTTGTATATCACATACTTGACCAATAAACTTATTAATTCAATCATGGCTTGTTTTAAGCTGTGATCCAGATTCTAGTTTTCCAACATAAGGAAACCACATGTCTAACCATAGTCCAATGGTTGGAGACCAAAGCCTGTCCAATCTGGTCAGTACTGTGTGGCCTTTCAGTGTCTGAACGTAACTAATTGGTAGATGTTGGGTGGCACAGTGCAACAGGTACTGCTGCACAGTTCTGACACCTGACCCCCACTGCAGTCTTGAGAAATTTGAAGATTCTCCTTTTTTGTTGTTGGGCAGGTGAGAGAATAGATCAAGTACTGACATCTTGTTTTGCCAGTCTGAAGAAGAGTCAACCCGAAACTTCACCTATCCATTTTCTCCAGAGATGCTGAGTTACTCCAGCATTTTGTGTGTATCTTTCATAATTACACATATATTACAATTGTGCCAATGATGATACTTATTTGCTACTCTTGACTTGTTGAATGATGAATATTTACACCACTTTACCGATACTGAGGCACATAAGATGTAACAATAAATGTGTCTGATGCTGTGGCCAGTTGCTAACCTGCATCTCTTCTACAGGTGAAAGTGCAGTCAAGTTAACATGTTTGCTGTTGCTGAGGTAAGAATTTATCTGATGCATTGGGATATGGAATGAACTGAATATGGCAAATTAGATTTGAAACCTGGTCAAAGATACATTCTGGATTTGGCTTGTACTGTTGATGATGTAAATCAAAATACAATGGGAATCTCTCTGAGATGCAGTGAAAGAAATGACAATTACTGAACCAGTACAAGGTAACTTCAGTTGCAGCAAAAGGCTATAGAAGTGAAAATCCAGACCCAAAACAGAATTCTGTTCTTGTTAACAATAACTCAATTCTGTGTTTGGTCAATGTTTTTTTTATCAAATTAGTCGCTATCCAATTATCACTACAGTACAACATTTAAAGCGAGTTTGCACAGTATTTGTCTAGGAAAGACCCAAAGGTGTGGGGCACCTAATCCAGGTGTGTCGGATAGGCATGATGCTTAGCATGGATAATATGGACCATTTGCTGTGTGAATACAATCAATTTCAATGTAGAGGTAGTTCTGCTATAACTCATGTTCCTCATACTGCAAATTGGACATAATGCGAGCTATGATTTGGGGAACATTATTTTACATGGGTTGAATTGGTCATAATCATTTTAATTGGGACTGTTGGAAATTTGCAATCAGAATCAACTTTTGTGAAAAGTGAAAGAAAAAGATTTTCCATGCAACTTTCCCATTATAAGACAGCATTGTCCCAGGTGCACTAATTTTTTCAATGGTTGGCATTGAAATTGGGTTGTGTAATAATATTCTATTAAACAATGTAACATACCACCTTTAACATTTTTGGCTTGCAAGAACAAATTTTTTTTTTTTTAATTCAGAATTTCACAGCAGCGCAAAGCTGTTACGGTGAATCTTTAGCACTCAAAATTTCCCTCTCCACCACCCGGCACCCTGCGACTGGGTTCCACCATAGGATTATCTTAAATGGACCATAGATGATTAGAACAGGTTTGGTGGTACTGTGTCTTTCTGAGTGACCATTAATCTTTGTACGGAGTTTGCGGTATATATCTCAGGAACTTCACTTGCTGTAACCTGTTCTTTCCCCAGACTTTAATGCAGATTTTTGTCCAAAGAAACCGTAATTCATTTCTGGCTATCACAATTTTTCTTACAGATGCTTGACTTGTCTGAAGATGGATCTGCTATAAAGTGAGTAACTCAGTGATTGCACTAGTTTTCTGCCTGAGGACTGAATGATGAACTCATAGTTCAGCAGATAATGATGATGACCTGATCAATAGTCTTTCGCATATATCTGACAGTTCCTTGCAATGCAAATGCTGTGACAAATTGTTTCCTGACCCAAGGTAACCCTACTGTTTTTATGTTCCAGTATTTGGTTTCAGAGTGAGTTTGGCCTGGGGACCACATGAGGTGAGTGGAGTTTACTGATCATGGTAGTGGGACCGAATCATGTCTTGTTTGTAGTTCTATGTGCATATTGTCAATTCAGGTTCTGCCAATGACTGATTCTACTATTAATTAATTTCATTACTCTGGGGCTTTGCTCTTTGGTGCACATTGTAATGTTGATAACTACGTAGTCCCTTTATCCAATGAGGTGCACACTGAAAGATTAATATTACTGTCGATGCTTTAACTATCTGGGTCTGGATAACTTTGGCTGGAGGGTGTTTGAATCAGCAGCATGTTGCATTGCCTTCTGTGGAGTCTTGGTTGCAGCAGATGTGCAGTTTTAACAGTTGAGATGGCCATTTGATTTGTTCCAATAGCAGTCCATGAGCCTTTTCTCTTGGGCAGAAAGACTAAATTAATGCATCTCTTTACGGGTCTCCAGTTAAATGAAGATAAAACTTTGTTCATTCTCTTAAAGCAGTTCATTTAATTGTTATCCTCAATTCTTTTTGCAGATTCCAGTTTCTGTTTCCTTATGTGGTTCATGACTGTTCACCATCCTTGAACAGGTGAGCACACTGTTCCTATTTCATTTTGCTGAATTTACTTGCTCTTCAATGTGATGTTTGAATTAGGTCTCTGAATCATGAGGAGAAATGATTGACTGATTGATGCTGGTTTATTTGTTTTAAAATGCCCCTTGTAAGCCCAGTTTCAGATGTACCTTTCTCTCCCCCCAGGTCTCAGCCTGTCGCTGTTATGACCATTGCCCGGTGAGTGTCCTACTTTGTTTCCTTTCACAATGAGTGCCTATGATGAGAGCTGAAGACCTGAGTTATCAGTGAAGACTGTCTGATATTAGCTCTAACTGAGTTGGTGTGTTAAGATCACTGGATGTGCAGCAAGATTGCCAGCAGTGACCTGACATTTGTTTCTGTTTCAGGATTGAATTCCAGGAGCGAGTTCACCGGGAACAGCAGTGGAGGTGTGTTTGTGACAGCAGATCTGGTATTGTCTCGGGAGAGGGATGATGGCAAATGGTTTTGATGCTTCTCACCATGCTTGCATGATAGATGAGGTGTGTTTTGCAAATATTCACCATCTGAGCAGGTCGCACAGTGCAGAAAATGACCCAAGATGCCACATCCACTCTTGTCCCAACTGCCGATGTTGGGGCCCATATCTCTAAACCAGTACCTGTCCAAATGCCTTTTATGTGCTAGGGTACCAACCTGTTCCATATATCCACCACTCTATATCACTCTATATGTCCTCTAGTTCTTGATTCCCCAGCTCTGGGTAAATGCACAATCTACTCCTGCGCTCCCAAGAAATAGTCCTAGCCTCCCACAAACTGTCCCAATGGCTCAGGCCCTCATCTATTATAAATTCATAGAAAACAGATGAGAATGTGCTCTTCTACGATGCAGTAATCTAGCTGGTCAGCAACCTTGTATTTTGCATTTGATTTCTTGTCAAATTTCCAGTGTTAATTTTTGTTTCTTTTTTAAAGGTACCAACAGAGCCGGTTGCCACACGTCAATCTGATTTGTGCATTGCATGTGAATGTCACCTTGTAACACTGGGATAACAATAAACTTTGTTGCTTTAGATTTGTGTGCATCTCTGAAGTAGTGTTGAATATTAGTGTTTACACTCATTAAGACACAGAATTTCCTTATCTTTCGGTACTTTCGTCCTAAATATAGAGCAATTGCGAGTGATAGGTTTACCAATCTTTGCCTTGGAGTGAATTGTCCCAGGAGAGGGATGATGGCAAAGGGTTTTGATGTTTTCATGCTGGCATCATAGATGAGGTGCTGAGAGATACCATTGACTTTGTGCAGGACAGATGGGTGGATGCCTGCCTGGTCAGCTTGAGCCAGCAGAAGGCCTTCAACAGGATATCGCATACGTACATGAGGGATGTGCTCTCCAAAATGGGCTTTGGGAAGGGAATCAGGAATTGGATCAAACTGTTCTACACTGATATCTGTAGTGTAGTTCAAATCAATGGGCGGGAATCAGACAGCTTCCCCGTCAGCTCTGGAGTCAGGCAGGGTTGCCCTCTCTCCCCTGTTGTATTGAACCTTTTGCCGCGTCCATCAGGAAGGACGTGAGCATAAGAGGAGTGACATTGCTCTCTGGGGGCACTCGGGTCAAAACCTCCCTGTACATGGACGATGTCGCCGTCACTCGGATCCAGGGTTGGTCTGCAAATTAATTAGCATCTGCGACCAGTTTGAGTCGGCCAGGGTGAACCACAGGAAGAGCGAGGCCATGCTCTTTGGCAATTGGCCCAACTGTTCTTCCATCCCCATGAAAGTGCTGGGGATCTGGTTCAGAAGGGCTGAGGCGTGTGACAAGAATTGGCTGGAGTGGATAGCCAGGGTGGGAAAGAAACAAGCTGTGGAAGCAGCGCTCCCTCTCCACGGGAAAATCTGGTCATCAGGTGTGAGGTGCTCTCGGGGCTGCTGTACTTTTGGCGCAAGTGTGGCCTGTCCCTCCAACGCTATAGGGATCACCTGGGCCATCTTCCGCTTCATTGGGGTCGAGGATTGACCAGGTGCGATGGGCCACAATGCACAAGTCGGCAGACAACAGGGGTAAAAGAGTGCCCCTGGTCCTGGTGGCTACCTTCGTGTGTGGCTGCATCAGGGAGCGTAGAGCCAAGGCACGTGGGCACCTGCTGAGGTTGCGAAGGATGGGTCTGGTGCAGATGTCACGCAATGTGCCAGTCAGCTGGACATTGCCGCACCATCTGTCGTTTGTGGAAAGGTTCTTCCGGGCCAACACCTTTGATCATGGGGCAGTGGTCAGCGGTCAGCACAGAATGTCCTGCAGGCACTGCAGGTAAATGACTCCATGGATCCTGTGGCATGGTTCCCAGAGCAGACTGCCCAACTTGTCTGGCGAAATGCCTCATCGCCAGAACTCACCAACAAGCACCAAGACCTGGCTTAGCTGGCGGTGAAGGGAGCCCCCAGTCAGATCCTTCCTGCACCGCCGGAACCTCACTACCAGTGCACGCTGCCCTCGGGACAGCTACTCTGGAGATGGGACGGTTTCCCACCTCTTCGCAGAGTGTGGATTTGCAAAGATTTGGAGAGGTTTGCAAGGGTCCCTGGCATGATTTATTCCAAACAGCTCCATCACAGAGGACACTGATTTACGGACTGTTCCCAGGGACACATTCAGAGACTGACATCGAGTGCTGCTGGAAGGTCATCAACTTGGTGAAAGATGTTCTTTGGTCTGCCCGAGCTTTGTTGACCTCCCAGTGGATATGAGATGTCCGTCGGAGAATGTTGCCGACTGGCCCACTACAGACTGCAGGAGTACGTGCTGAGGGACGCACTGAGGCTTGGCACAGCCAACACCAAGGCTCTGGAGGAGGACCACAGTCTAGGGTCCTTCTGCTGCTGGACATGGGGGGCAGGGTGTGGTGGAGATGCCCCTCAAAATAAGGGATGGGATTCCATGCCAGTGAGCCACATGAGAGGGGGGGGGGGGGGGGGTGTGATTTTGTGTAATTGGTGTATTGAATGTATGTATGTATAGCCTCAGAATGTCGGGTAGAGTTTTGTAAAGAACATGTTTTGTATATATTGATTTCTTTATTTCTCGAATAAAGTATATTTTGAAATTAAGGAAAAAAAAGAATATGAGAAACAATCGGCTGAAGGAACAGATCAGGCAGTATCTGGTGAGGGAGATGTTGACAGTTGACAGTTGACATTTCGGATCAAGAAATCCGAAATGTCCGCTGTCCATCTCCTGTAGGTTTGTGCACGCGATGGAATGCACAATAACTAACGCAGTAACTTGAGTCCCTTTTCCAATCCACACCCCTCCAACACACAATAGACAATAGGTGCAGGAGAGGCCATTTGGCCCTTTGAGCCAGCACTGCCATTCAATCTGATCATTCTCAATCAGTACCCATTTCCTGCCTTCTCCCCATACCCCCTGACTCCACTGTCCTTAAGAGCTCTCTCTTGAATGCATTCAGTGAATTGGCCTCCACTGCCTTCTGAGGTAGAGAATTCCACAGATTCACAACTCTGACTGAAAAAGTTTTTCCTCATCTCAGTTCTAAATGGCCTAACCATTATTCTTAAACTGGCCCCTTGTTCTGGACTCCCCCAACATTGGGAACATGTTTCCTGCCTCTAATGTGTCCAACCCCTTAATAATCATAAGAAGATAACTGCAGATGCTGGTACAAATCAAAGGTATTTATTCACAAAATGCTAGAGTAACTCGGCAGGTCAGGTAGCATCTCGGGAGAGAAGGAATGGGTGACGTTTTGGGTCGAGACCCTTCTTCAGACTCTTAATAATTCCCAGTCTGACCTTTCTGTCATGGGCCTCCTCCAGTGCCATAGTGAGGCCCACCAGAGATTGGAGGAACAGCACCTCATTTTCCCCTGGGCAGTTTGCAGCCCCTTGGTATGAACATCGACTTCTCCAACTTTAGATAGTTCCTGTGTCCCTCTCTTCCCCTCCTTCCCAGATCTCCCTCTATCTTCCTGTCTCCACCTACATCCTTCCTTTGTCCCGCCCCCCCTGACATCAGTCTGAAGAAGGGTCTCGACCCGAAACGTCACCCATTCCTTCTCTCCCGAAATGCTGCCCGACCTGCTGAGTTACTCCAGCACTTTGTGAATAAATACCTTCTCTTAATAATCTTATACGTTTCGATAAGATCTCCTCTCATCCTTCTAAATTCCAGTGTATACAAGCCTAGTCGCTCCAGTCTTTCAACATATGACAGTCCCGCCATTCCGGGAATTAACCTAGTAAACCTACGCTGCACGCCCTCAATAGCAGGAATATCCTTCCTCAAATTTGGAGACCAAAACTGCACACAGTACTCCAGGTGGGGTCTCACTAGGGCCCTGTACAACTGCAGAAGGACCTCTTTGCTCCTATACTCAATTCATCTTGTTATGAAAGCCAACATTCCATTGGCTTTCTTCACTGCCTGCTGTACCTGCATGCTTCCTTTCAGTGACTGATGCACTAGGACACCCAAGGTATTTATTCACAAAATGCTGGAGTAACTCAGCAGGTCAGGCAGCATCTCGGGAGAGAAGGAATGGGTGGGGGGCGGGACACTCGGACACCCAGATCTCGTTGTACGTCCCCTTTTCCTAACTTGACACCATTCAGATAATATTCTGCCTTCCTATTCCTACCACCAAAGTGGATAACCTCACACTTATCCACATTAAACTGCATCTGCCATGCATCCGCCCACTCACACAACCTGTCCAAGTCACCCTGCTGCTGCTGGACATCGGGGGCAGGGTGACTTGGACAGCATCTTCCTCACAGTTTACACTACCACCCAGCTTTGTATCATCTGCAAATTTGCTAATGGTACTTTTAATCCCTTCATCCAAGTCATTAATGTAAATTATATTGTAAATAGCTGCGGTCCCAGCACCGAGCCACCCCACTAGTTACTGCCTGCCATTCTGAAAGGGACCCATTTATCCCCACTCTTTGCTTTCTGTCTCAACCAATTTTCTATCCATGTCCGTACCCTACCTCCAATGCCATGTGCTCCAATTTTGCCCACTAATCTCCTATGTGGAACCTTGTCAAAGGCTTTCTGAGTTTCGAGGCTGGGTAAGCACTCCTTCCCATTCCCACATTGACCTTTCTGTCCCAGGTCTCCATTGTCAGAGTATGGCTAAAGGCAAATTGGAGGAACAGCATCTCTTATTTCGCTTGGGCAGCTTACAGCCCAGTGGTATGAATATTGATTTCTCTCACGTCTTCAGGTACCCCCGGCATTCCCTCTCTCACTATCCCTCTCCCGTTTCCTTTTCCCGTGACTTTGAGTCTGAAGAAGGGTCTCGACCCGAAACGTCACCCATTCTTTCTCTCCAGAGATGCTGCCTGACCCGCTGAGATACTCCAGCATTTTGTGCCTATCTTGAGCTTCGAGGAAGTGGCTCTGCCAGGACTACTGAGCATGCGCGCCAGGCGCCGCTGCTGCCAGGACCACTGAGCATGCGCGCCAGGCGCGGTTGCTGCCAGGACCAGTGAGCATGCGCGCCAGGCGCCGCTGCTGCCAGGACCACTGAGCATGCGCGCCAGGCGTTGCTGCTGCCAGGACCACTGAGCAGGCGCGGCCGCTGCCAGGACCACTGAGCATGCGCGCCAGGCGCCGCTGCTGCCAGGACCACTGAGCATGCGCGCCAGGCGCCGCTGCTGCCAGGACCACTGAGCATGCGCAGACAGGGGTCCGGTGTCAGTGGCGACGATGTTGGCCGCGGCCGGGACGTAGGCGGCGGCTTCACCAGGAGAGTCCGGTAAGGACAGCCGCTGGTCCGCAGCACGGGGATCCCGGGGACGTGGCAGCTCCTTACACTCCTCAGCTCACTGCGACTGACAGGCCTGCACCCAGAGAGAGGGAGATCCTGGCCCCTAGAGAGAGAGAGAGAGAGAGAGTGGGATCCTCACCCCTAAACAGTGTGTGTGTGTGTGGGGGGGATGAACCTCCAGATAGAGAGAGATCCTCACTCCTAGACAGTGTGTATGGGTGTGGTGGGGGGGGGGGGGGTGAAGCTCCAGATAGAGAGAGATCCTCACTCCTAGACAGTGTGTATGGGTGTGGGGGGATGAACCTCCAGATAGAGAGAGATCCTTACTCCCAGAGAGTGTGTGTGTGTAGAGGAGGGGGGGGGGGGGGTGAAGCTCCAGATAGAGAGAGATCCTCACCCCTAGAGAGAGTGTGTATGGGTGTGGGAGGCACTCCCAGATAGAGAGAGATCCTCACCCCTAGAGACAGTGTGTATGGGTGTGGGAGGCACTCCCAGATAGAGAGAGATCCTCACCCCTAGAGAGAGTGTGTATGGGTGTGGGGGGGGGGGCTCCAGATAGAGAGAGATCCTCACCCCTAGACAGTGTGTATGGGTGTGGTGGGGGGGGGGGGGGGGTGAAGCTCCAGATAGAGAGAGATCCTCACCCCTAGAGAGAGTGTGTATGGGTGTGGGGGGGGGGGCTCCAGATAGAGAGAGATCCTCACCCCTAGACAGTGTGTATGGGTGTGGTGGGGGGGGGGGTGAAGCTCCAGATAGAGAGAGATCCTCACCCCTAGAGAGAGTGTGTATGGGTGTGGGGGGGGGGCTCCAGATAGAGAGAGATCCTCACCCCTAGACAGTGTGAGTGGGTGTGAACCTCACCCCAGAGAGAAAGGGAGTGGGATCCTCATCCCATCCCTGGAGAGGGATCCTCACCCCAAATAGAGGGAGAGTGGGATCCTCATCCCAGAGAGAGAGGGAGTGAGATTTGTGGAGGGAGGGAGTAAGTGCAACCCTATGCCCTGAGGTAGGGGGAGCAGTTGAGCCCCCCCCCCCCCATCTTCTGGGGAGAGGGACCTTCTACCCCTTGGAGAGTCAGGGGGAGGGGGACCACCTGATCCCCGGAGTCTGGGAGAGACCCCCTCCCACTGATAGATTGGAGAGATGACAGAGGTCGACCAGGAGAGACAATTCCTGTCCTTTGTGTCAGGCACAGAGAGAGTGCATGAGTGGTTCCATTGGCTCCCCCGAGAAATATGCAGAGTGAGGTATCCCTGAACCCACAGAGTGAGCAGATTGGATCCCTGATCAGGTGGAAGGGTGGTGGGGGGTGGGGGGGGGCAAGTGGGACCTCTGACCCTGGAGCAGGAATATGGGGAAACCCTAACCCTGGTGAGGGAACTGGTGGGAGTGTCATGGTGACAACAGTGATGTAGAGGATTTGATATTCAGGTTCTGATATTCTCATGCGCCTGATTCCCTTGCCTTCGGTGCCCAGCTCGTGGGGTTGGGATTTGTGGACCAGTCTTCACGTTTAACTACAAGGCAGTTTGTCTAATGTGACACTATGTCCATGGTGAAGAGATTGGCTGGTGGAGTGCAAATTGAGAAGTGACTTTGTCCTGGATAGTGTTAAACCTGGAAGTATTTGCCATTGAGGCACACTTCTGACCTTTGTCTTGGTGATGGAAAGGTCTTGGAATTTGAGGTGTGTCTCTGACCACAGGATACCATGCCTTTGACCTGCTGCTGTCACCGTTCTATTTATTTGACTGATCCAGTTGTGTTTCTTGTCAGAGAATATCAATGTGGGTGGTTAGATGCTCTTGGAATATATCATTAGAGTCATAGAGTGATACAGTGTGGAAACAGGCCCTTTGGCCCAACTTGCCCACACCGGATAACATGTACCAGCTCACTTGTCCTACCTGCCTGCGCTTGGTCCATATCCCTGTCCCAAATGTGTCCTATCCATTTACCTGTCTAACTGTTTCTTAAAGGTTGAGATTGTCCCAGCCTCTACTACCTGCTCTGGCAGCTTGCTCCATATACCCACCATCCTTTGTGTGAGAAAGTTACCCCTCAGATTCATATTAAATCTTTTCCCCTTCAACTTGAACGTATGTTCTCTGGTCCTCGATTCCCCTACTCTGGGCAAGAGATTCTGTGCATCTAACTGATCTATTCCTCTCATCATCTTATACTCCTCTATAAGATCACCCCTCCTGCGCTTCAAGGAAATCTTCTCTGAACCCTTTCAAGCTTGACACTATCTTTCCTATGACTTGGTGCCCAGAACTGAACACAATAAGCTAACAACAATCGCTTAGTATTTTTGTTGGTTAACAGATACTTAACGCTTAATAACATGCTTAACGTTTAGCAACATGCTCTCTTGCTGCTCCCCCTCTGTGACATTACCTGTTACTTAACGCTTAATAACCCATTAATGAGGAAGGAAGAATTTGAGTACATGGTAAAGCTATCCTGAAGTATAAAAACAGACGCTAAGAAATTATGTATTTGAAAAATTATAGCAAAGCGAGTGCGAGGACTAATGAACAATAAAGGATTAGCAGATGATTTAAACAGGAGCTTGCAACAGTCTCCTCTACAGAAAATCCAGTTGACACCCGAGAAATAACTAAATCAGGAATCTGAGGAGCTCAGGAAAATTATGAGCACTTGGGCAGTGATACCAAACAGATTGTTGGAGCTGTGAGGTGACGTCATAGTCTTTTTGAAAGGTGGAGCAGGTTCAAGCAGTCAGTTCAGGTCACTCCTAACTCATTTATTTGCATGACTATGTCTTGCCGCGTGCTCCAGGACACAGCAGCGGGTGTTCTTCAGGACCCACCATCTTCGGCCTGTTCATAAATGATCTTCCTTCCATCAAGAGGTTCTGGATGTCTTTGCTTTCTCAGAAGTAGTGAATTGCCTTGAACACAGTGCAGCATCAGCAAACATCTCTGCTTCTGACCTTATGATGTAATGAAGATCGTTGATGAAGCTGCTGAAGATGACTCGGTCAAGGATACTGCCCGGAGGATTTCCTGGGGATGGGATGATTGACCTCCAATAACACACCCATCTTCCTTTTTGAGAAATTTGATTTCTATCATTGGAGTGTTTTCCACTTTGATGTCTGTTGACTTCAGATTTTCCAGTGCTCCTTGATGTTGCACCTTGTTATATGTGTGGTCAAGGGCAATCACCTTACCTGCAGAATTCATTATTTATTGCGTGTTTGGACCAAGATTGTGATGAACTTCATAACCGAGTGATGTTTAAGAAACATTTAGACAGGTACATGGATAGGATAGGTTTAGAGGGATATGGGACAGACGCAGGCGGGTGGGACTAGTGTAGATGGGACTTGTTGGTCGGTGTGTGCAAGTTGGGCCGAAGTGCCTGTTTCCACGCTGTATGACTATGAGATGAAACCCAAAGTGGGCATTGGTGAGCAGATTATCTGAGAGTAAGTGGCATTTGATACTAATGCCAACAATACATTTAATCACTGCTGAGCATTATCTGACTGACTGGGCAGTAGTTAGCAAGATTGGATTTATTTTGCTTTTGGGCAATGGGCATGACTGGGTAATTTTTTGCATTGTCAGTTCAATGCGAGTGTTGTACCTGTATTAGGACAGCTTAGCCGAAAGGAGGGAATGCAACTCTAGCTGAGAAAGAAATTTTTTACAAATAAGTTATTTGGTTAAAACATACAGCGGGCGGAGTCGAGGCAAGTCTTGACATATATGTATTTGTTTCTTTTCTCATTTTCATTTTATTTTTATAGATCATCAGACATACTTGGCATGGATTAAGTTGATGTGAAGCAACTTAATTTTTGGAGGTCTTGAACTCTTAATTTTATTATGCTTAATTCAAGTTTGTAAAAAAAAGGAGGTGATTATTGGGAATGCCTTTATTGTGTAGGAATTACTGTCATTCAATTCCATGGTAATTATTTTATAGTTGATCATATGCTATTCGTTAAAGGCTTCTGGATCGTGGGCTGCATGATTCTTATTAAACAACAGGCTACAGTTCTGGAAATTGCAGGTTTTTTATTGAGTTGTGGACTGTAGATGTGTGCTCATTAAACTCAGAACTCAAGGTGAACATCCTAATAAAAGTGACTTTGATTCTCTTCAAGTGCTGTAATTTACCAGTTCTGCATGGCAACACATTTAAACCTCTTTTGCAGGAAAATATCAGATAACTGAAATTGTTTTGCTTGATTTAATTTTGCACTAATCAATGACTTGCAAAATGTCTTCATAAAGCATGCCGAATTGGCTATTTTGCTGCGTTCTCATTGATCTTTCAATACCAATGACAGTCAAAATGATGGTCTCTGCAGATTTGGAGAGTGATCTGAGGTTATTGAATTTCAAAATTATATGGTGCCTGTTCTGACTCTGTGACAGCACTGTCCAATTTGTCCCACTCCCCTGCTGTTTTCCATAGTCTTGTAAATGTTCCTGTGAGAATTCAGCTGCTTATTGTGGAGAAGAAAGTGAGTGGGTCCATCAAAATATCTGTCTGTGAAATATCAAACTTTCTAAAATGGAAAATGAATTCTAGTGTCATTTATCTGTAGGTCATAAGGTCATACGACATGGAAGCTGCTTCATCCACACTAGTCCCATCTGCCCGTTTTTGGCTTATCTATATACTAAAACTCTTGTTTGTTTGTTTGTTCCTGAACTACAGCCAAAACGGTACACAACAGCGCAACAATTTTAGGCCCACCTTACTCACCATCATCCCTTTGGTGCTAATGGAAGAAGTTTCATTGAAATCGGTATTATATTTTTAAAGTTATTCACATTTTAAAGTTTTTTAAAAACCACGCAGAGATTGTGAGTGGATGGGTTTGTTATTTGGAGCTTTGGTTGTCAATCGTGTAAAAGTTTAAAGGGAATCGGGAAGTGAGCGAGCACCACTGTGAGTAAACTGCTGGCTGTATCAAGTAACGCGTGCTGGCCAGAAGTGGAATGGACGGGGGAGGGAGGAGGGGGTGCTGTGGAGTGCTGTGTTGGTGAGATATGACTTAAGAGCGTGGGTGAGCCAGGAAGCTGTGTGTGCAGAGCGTGGAATGCAACCAGGTTGAGGGGGAGAGGGGGAGAGTGAGGGAGGAGGGGGGGGGGAGGAGGGGAGGGAGGGAGGGGGGAGATGGGAGTGGGGGAAGAGAGGATGTTGCACAACTCTAGGGGAGAGGGAGGTGGGGGGTGGAGGAGGGAGGGGGTAGGTGGAGGGGAGGAAGGGTGCTGCACAATTAGGGGAGAGGGCGGTAGGGGGTGGGGGAGGGGGGAAGGGAGAATGGGAGGGGAGTGGGGGAGGAGAAGGTGCTGCATCAATGCGAGAGGCAACACTGGGGGGGGTGGAGAAGGGAAGGGGAGAGGGAGGGTGGGAGAGAGGAAGGAGTGGGGGGAGAGGAGTGGGGGAGGACAGGGTGCTGCACCAATGCAGGAGGCAACCCTAGAGGGGAGGGGGGGGGAGAGGGAGATGGAGAGGGGAGTGGGGAAGGAGAGGGTGCTGCACAACTCTAGGGGAGGGGGGGAGGGAGGGTGCTGCACAACTCGAGGGGGTGGGGGAGGGGAGGGAGTGGTGTGGGGAGGAGAGGGTGCTGCACTAATGCAGGAGAGGCAACTCTAGGGGGGAGGGAGGGGGGCGAGGGGTTGGGAGGGTGGGGGGAGGGAAGGAGCGGGAGTGGGGGAGGGAAGGGTGCTGCACCAATGCAGGAGAGGCAACTCCAGGGGGGAGGAGGGGTGGGAGGGGGGAGGGGGGGAGGAGAGGGTGCTGCACTAGTGCAGGAGAGGCAACCCTAGGGGGGAGGGAGGAAGAGAGGGGAGGGGGGAGTGGGAGAGGAGAGGGTGCTGCACCAATGCAGGAGTGGTTTGGGCTCTACGGGTCCACGGTCTAGTATACCTCTAAACCTTTCATATCCTATGTATTTGTTAAAAATTTGTTCAGCATTGAAGTTCAGCATGACCTTCAATGCTGCTTTGTTCAGCATGACCAATGATGCCCTCACTCCAAAAAATGAATAAAAAAAGATTTAAGAATTAAGGGCTGGTAAAGAAGTACAAATCAGTTATGTCCAATCTTAAGTGAGTGACTAAATGACCACTCCTATTACTCTACACCTGCAAGTCTATTTGTATTGAGATATTGGAGAACAACTGGCAGGAAATTCAAATTCAAATTAATTTATTGTCCTTTACACCAGAGTGCAATGAAATTCCTTGTTCGCGTGAAGCTCAGAGAGTAGCAGTATACATTAATGATCAATAAATATATAAATAAATACAATGACAAATGCAAAACAGCAAAATGGTGTACGATTTTAGTGCAATGTCCAAGTAGTACAAAAATAAATAAAAGTGGTTTTCTCCGAGATCTTCGGTTTCCTCCCACACTCCAAAGACGTACAGGTATGTAGGTTAATTGGCTGGGTAAATGTAAAAAAAAAAAAAAATTGTCCCTAGTGGGTGTAGGATAGTGTTAATGTACGGGGATCACTGGGCGGCACGGACTTGGAGGGCCGAAAAGGCCTGTTTCCGGCTGTATATATATGATATGATATGATATGATATACAATGACAGAATGCAGAGTTACAATGTAGGAACAAGGAACTGCAGGTGCTGCTTTACACAAACAGACAGAAAGGGCTGGAGCAACTCAGCGGGCCAGCCATATCTTCTGCTTTAATCTCTGACCTTCGTTCGAATCATCTGCCTATCAAAAAAAACCCTCACCTGTGCCCACCTATTACCTGTCATATTTTATCCTGCCTCTCCTCTCTCCCAGCTTTCTTCCTCCCCGTACCTCTGAATGCTGAGGAAGAGTCCCAACCCAAAATGTCACCTATCCATGTTCTTCAGAGATGCTGTTTGACCCACTGAGTTACTCCAGAACATTTTACTCCAGTAGAGTTATGTGTCAGCATCTCCGGCAAGGGGGTTGAAAGAAGGGATTAGTTCAGGAATCTAATGGCATTGGGGGAAGAAGCTATTCTTAAGTCTCTATGTTTGGACTTTCAGTTTTGTGCATCTTTTCCGAGAATGTATATGAGAGAAAATGGAATGGCCGTTGTGGCAGCCATCCTGAGCAATACTTCTTGTATATTATAATGCACAGTGAAGATGAGCAGGGGGGAATGGAAATGTCGAGCCTTTGATGGACTAGGCTGTGATCACCACTCTCTGCAAGTTCATGCGGTTAAGAACAGATTTGATTTCATACTGGACTGAGATGCATCCCATTAGAAAAACCTACAACGCTTCTGTAGAAGATTGAGAGAATCCTCACGGACATGCAGCGTCTTCTCAGATGCCTAAGATGGTCCATCCGGACCAACCTGGGCAGTCAGGTTCAGCTTATTACCCTCTCCTATTTGGTATCTATGTTTGATACAATTTTGTTGCAAAGTTGGTTTCTGAATTGCATTCCAGATGATCAAACACAACTTCCAATCTTCCACAGGATTATAGGAAAATAACTGCAGATGCTGGTACAAATCGAAGGTTTCACAAAATGCTGGAGTAACTCAGCAGGTCAGGCAGCATCTCAGGAGAGAAGGAATGGGTGATGTTTCGGGTCGAGACCCTTCTTCAGACTGATCAGTCTGAAGAAGGGTCTCGACCCGAAACGTCACCCATTCCTTCTCTCCTGAGATGCTGCCTGACCTGCTAAGTTACTCCAGCATTTTGTGATACCTTCTACAGGATTATGATAGGTTGCATTTCCATATAATTTCAGATAGGAAGACAGTTTCAATGGAATTACATATTTTCAATGGGGTATGCTTTAAGTTTCATATAAACTTTTAAAAAACTCATCTCTGAAAAGAGTTATCAGTGCTGATGGAATCTAAGTGGGACATTCTCCAGGACAGCCTGAGAATTGCCCTCGATTGGACTCATTGGACTCATATCCCTCTAAACCTTTCCTACCAATCTAACAGTCCAATAGTCTTTTAAATGTTGTTATTGGACCTGCTTCAACTACTTCCTCTGGCAATTGTTAATCCATATACCCACCACCATCTGAGTAAAAATATTGCCCCTCAAGTTGCTATTAAATCTTGTCCCTCTCACGTTTAAACTATGCCATCTGGTTCTTGATTTGCCTTACCCTGGGAAAAAGACTGTACATTCTGTAACTGTCTATTCCCGCCATGATTTAATACACCTCCATGTGACCACCTCTCATCCTCCTGCATTTCAAGGAATAAAGTCCTAGCCAGCCCAACCTTTCCCTATAACTCAGGCCCTCAAGTCCTGGCAGTATCCCCATAAATCTTCTCTGCACTCTTTCCTGTTTAAATTATGGTGACTACATTTTAGAAGATCAATATAATTAACTGAATGTGAATTCCATAACTGTTATCAGGCGATTAGAATTAGTAACGTTATTTGGGTTACTAATCTGGATTGCTGATAACATTGCATTGATTTCAGTCTTCGTAACTTCATATGTCCAAACATAAAAAGTATTTCGCAGATTTCATTATAGATTTATATTGCCCTTTGAAGAAAAGTTCAATTGGAGAAAAACTGGCCTTTTGTTTATATTCATCCATTAAAGGAAAGAGTAACCAATTACTTTAGTTCAAATATCCTCAGCTATCTAAACCCAGAACAATCCATGTTTATCGTGGTCCTCACGAACTTTAAGCCTTGCTCTTTATGGTCTAATTGTTGGGTAAGACTTTGAAGAAGAATCTGCAAACAAATATCTCAGGGTGGTGCTCTGGAAGTGGGGGCAGGGCAGGGGATCAAGGCGGAGGACAGAGCTCCATCTGGGGCCCGGTCGGAGCTCCAAGCTGGGGCCAGGGGCAGAGCTCCAGCTGAGTTCCTGGGTTGGAGATCCAGCTGAGAACCTGGGGTGGAGTGCCAAGCGGGAGGTCCCGGGTCAGAGCTCCAAGCAGGGGCCTGGGGCATTCAAGGCTGAGGTACTGTAGATTTTTGGTTTGTACTGAATGGTGGAGCAGGCTCGAATGGCCATATGACCTTCTTTTCCCATATCTTTATGTATCTCAGATTTCGTCAAGATGTCAATGCACTAACTCACGGGCGTACCTTGACATTTAATAAGATGAAGGCTGATCATTAACCTCTGTACTACTTTCCTGCTGTAACCCTTGAATTCCATTAACTAAAAATCTATTGATCATTACCTTGAACGCACTCAGTGACTGAGCCTGTGTGGTCCTTTGTTAGGGAACTCCAAAGATCCCCTGACCTCTGGCTGTAGCTGTATTTTCTTATTTCCGATCTTGAATGGCTTTCACCCTCGTTTCAGATAATTAACCTTTGGTTCTATACACTTAGCAAGGCAAATCGTCAATTCTACATCTATCCTGTCAAGGCTTGGAAAAAATTGTATTATTTTAACATCTGATTTTACTAAACTCCAGTGTGTAGGCCGGATCTGCCTAATCTCTCCTCATGGGACAACACTATCATCTCAGGAATCATTACTTTACTTTGGACTTTATTTCAGAGAAGCAGCGTGGAAACAGGTCCTTCGGCCAACGAGTCTGCGCTGACCAGCACTAGTTCTGTCCTTCACACGAGGGGCAATTTACAATTTTACCAAAGCCAATTAACCTACAAACCTGTACGTCTTTGGAGTGTGGGAGGAAACCGAAGCACCCAGAGAAAACCCACGCGGCCGCAGGGAGAACGTACAAACTTTGCATAGGCAACACCCGTAGTCAGGATCAAACACAGGCCTCTGGCGCTGTAAGGCAGCAGCTGTGCCTCTGTGCTGCTCCGTTCTGGCAAACCTTTATTGAACTTCCTCTTACCAGTCTATATCTCCTTAGGTAGCCAGAGCTGTGCGCAATATTGCATGAGCAGTCTCACCAGTGCTCTGTATTGCTGCAGTGAGATGTCTTTACTTTTGAACTTGGACCTCCCTGGATTAAAGGCTAACATATAATTTGCCTTCCTGATGGCTCACTGTACCTGCATTTTAACTTCCAGTGATTCACGTGCAAGGACACCTAGATTCCTATGAACATAAGTATCTTTCAATCATTTAGCATTTAAGAAAAACTCCACTGTTTTAGTTATCTTTAAGCGATGTGGGCGCCCTTTCTTTTTTGAGTTACATTCAGCCTGCCATGTCTTCAGCCACTCAGTTAGCCTGTATTCCTCTGAGGTTCCTCTATATCCCCTTTACAGTTCAGCTCAGAACCTTAGTGTATGATGAATTGTGTTGTCAATAATTTAGTCTTGCTACAAGGAAAACCGCAGTTGAAGCCGATACGTGTGAACATTTGTTGGATATCGTTTAATTTAACTGATAATTGGATTTAGCTGCTGCTTTGGTGAAGTTTCACGACTTTTTTCAGAGATCCTTTTCTACATTCTTTCAGGGTGCTGCCGTGCGTTGCTATGCGATGGATGACCAGGCTGCTTTGAGGAAGGTGAGCGGTTCCTCAGACTCTGTTTCCACAGTGAACAGCGAGGAGTTTGTCATTGTGCCTCAGCAAGCAGAGGATTCGTCCTCCACCAATGAAGAAGAAAAACCAGCGTTGAAGGTAACCAACCATTTATTCTTGTCATGGCTTACTATGAACAAAAACTTTTCTCTGGCCTTTTTATAACAAAAACTTTAGTCTGTCTCTCTTTGTGACCAGAACTCTTCTTGCTTAAACTCTCAACTTTGCAGCATTTGGGATTTGATTGCATCAGATCACACGTAGCAGGCTTTGTTTCAGTCTGCATAAACTGCAGTATAAACAGGAAATGCAGATTTTCAGTGTTTTTGAATTCCATAGACTGCATGAATACTGTTAAGCGTATAGGTATGGGGTACTGACCTCCCCACCATCAAAGGAATCTTTTAGAGACGCTGTCTCAAAAAGACGGCCAATATCATCAAAGACCCACACCACTCCGGCCATACTCTCGTTTCACTCCTCACATCTAAGGTAAGAAGGTATAGGAATCTGAAAACAGTAACATCCAGGTTCAGGAACAACTTCTACCCATCAACCATCAGGCTATGAACTCCAACGAAACTCTACCAGGGTTGCACTAGGATTTTGGGCTTTGTTTTGTTGAAGCACTAAATTGGGTTTTTTTTACTTCTTGAACGTCTTGTTTTTTGTTTGTTTGTTTATTATATTATGTATTGAATACTGTGTTCACTGTGCTACTGCAAGTAAGAATTTCATTGTTCCATTTTGGGACATATGACAATAAAACTCTCTTGGCTCTCTTGATTCTTGACCTAGGTTTACTGCACTGCAATCGTGTGGTGGGCAGCAGAAAAACACCTTATCCTTAGAGATGTAAGCATTCTGAGAGAAAGATACATTGAAAAGACAGCTTGCTTTCCATTCAGCATTTGACGGCACCGGGCCTCAATTCGCTGTAGTTTTTAAGGATGAGAGGGGACCTCATTGAAACCTACCAAATAGTAAAGGCATGGATAGAGTGGATGGGGAGAGGATGTTTCCACTAGTGGGAGAGTCTAGGACCAGAGGTCATAGTCTCTGGATTAAAGGACATTCCTTTAGGAAGATGAGGAGGAATTTCTGCAGTCAGAGGGTGGTGAATCTGTGGAATTCATTGCCACAGAAGGCTGTGGAGGCTGTCAGTGTATATTTTTAAGACAGAGATAGATAGATTCTTGATTAGTACGGGCATTAGGGGTTATGGGGAGAAGGCAGGAGAATGGGTTTAGGAGGGACAGATAGATCAGCCACGATTAAATGGCAGAGTAGACTTGATGGGCCGAATGACCTAATTCTGCTCCTGTCGCTTATGAACATGAGTCTTTCTTCAGTGTCTCAAGAAAGTGTAACAGTTTGCAAAGACAAGAGCTACATAGCATGGCATTGATTTCAGCCACAAATTATTTTCCAGCTGTGATTCGAGACTCTACTAATGCCATATGTTGGAGTTAGATTCAGCACAGGTTGGATAAGTTAATTGCTTTAGACTTTTCTTTAGACTTCAGAGATACAGTGTGGAAACAGGCCCTTCGGCCCTCCGAGTCTTTGCTAACCAGTGGTCACCCCATACACTAGAACTATCTTACACACTAGAGACAATTACAACTTTACTGAAGTCAATTAACCAACAAACCCATACATCATTGGACTGTGGGAGAGTTGGAGAGTTTACAGTGGCCGGTGACTGAACAATTGCATTGGATTGTAATGTATGTCTACATGTTGTGAATGACATTGCAATGCATGACTTTGTTGTCACTCTCTCCAGATCGCTTGTAATGGGGATGAGCAGCAACTAAAGGCAGCACTGGAGGAAGGACAGAAAGACGAAATAATAACTGGAGCAGCAGGAGAGAGTGGATGTAGAAGTCTGAGGACCCGAGAAGAAATGTTGAAGCAAAAGCCATTGCATTTAATCTTGGATTCCTCTACAATGGAAGGTAATCAAGTACTTATTGATGTGTGCATAAGACGGGTTGATTATATATAACTGGAGCACGGAGAATAGATGCACGTATGCCAGCAAGGAACAAGAAATAGTTTGGAGAGACAAGGAACTGCAGATGCTGGTTTACAAAAAAATACACACATTGCTGGAGTAACTCAGTGGCTCAAGCAGCATCTCTGGAGAACATGGATTGGTGACATATCAAAGAAGACACAAAGTGCTGGAGTAACTCAGCGGGTCAGGCAGCATCTCTGGAGAAAAAGGATGGGTGACTTTTTGGGTCAGGACACTTCTTCAGATTCACACATGTATAGGTGACATTTTGGGTCTGAAGAAGGGTCCCGACTCAAAATGTCACCCATCCATGTTGTCCAGAGATGCCACCTGACCCGGTGAGTTACTCCAGCATCTTATGGCTTTTTTTCCCCAAAAATAGCATGCTTTCTGCCATAGACTTTACTAATAATATGTTCACGTGAAGTGATCGTCTCTCTGATACTGAATAACATTAGAAGTTTGGTAAGATTCCTGCACATACTTCAATGCCGTGTATATTGCCAACTCCAGTGTCACTTCAGTTCATGGGGGCGGGGAACAACATTATATCATGACAGCCTTATTTTGCAGCAGAAAATGTTATCATGTTATGCAGATTAGGATCCTTGTCATCTATGGTAGACTTTGAGGAAGGTAAACGGAGCAAAGGGGAAATGTGCATCTACTTTGCACCCTGTGTCCTATTGTTTTGTTACTTCCACTCTGGCCTGAAAGTGGCCTCAGTATTATTTGCATGTATACTTCCTCAGTGAGGAGAGGAAGTTGCTTTCCTGAAACAGAACTCTCTTCAGCTTAATTGTTGAATGGTTGTATCACAGATTAGACTGTTTACTTGAAATTCAAGTTCTTGAAAATTCGTGCCATCTGCAAAGCAACATTGTGTGTAACCAACTGAATTTAAGGTTAAATAAAATCCCAAACCGCTGGAAACATTCTGCACGTTAGGGAGATCTTTGGCGAGAAAACAAGATTTAACGCTTCAGGTCACTTCATGGCACTTGATCATGGGAAAATTAGAAACCAAGCATGTTTTAGGTCACAGCGAGGGCAAGGGATGGATGGAATAATGTCTGTGTCTGTGATTGGGGGGGATACCTAGGTTGCTTTTGGTTTTGGAGGCCATTGGGGGTGAGCATGGTAACCATTCTTGAAACACACTGCTGTTCTCTGTCAGAAAGGAGTTGGCCATGGATTTCTATTCTAACCATTCTTGAGGCACTATCAATAGCTTTTCAAGATTAAAAAAAGTCCATCACTTAAGGAACTGTTAAAGGTGCCAATAAACAGAATTGTGATATTCAGTAGGTAAGGCAGCATCTGTGGAGAGAGAAAAACAGTGTTAACATCTCAAGTCAATGACTTTTCATCAAAAATAGGAAAAGTTTGAGATCAAAACTCATTCAAGGGAACGAGAGACTTGGAGAGCCTTGAGAGTATCACCAACATCGCAAGAGCTTTGTGTGAATCACTATAATCATTTTTATGTGCTTCATCTAATTCATAATTTAGCTTGCTCAGTGTTAAACCAGTTTAGGTGGTGGATATAGATGCTCTCCATTCTTAGCTCCTTCCCTCTCCTTAGAACTTTCTGAAAGGGGCTGGTTGACGTGAAAGAGTATTTTTTATTTGAGAATGCAATTTTTATTTTTATTGAGTAATAATTGGCATGAGATTATTTAAATTTTATTATATCTAAAGCAGTGAAGTTTCTCAAGTGCCGAGAGCCCTCAAGACCTTATTTACGTGGTCTACATTAAACCTTAAAGAGTTTTGCTGACTCCATACGAGACCATCACAGAATGTAAAATCATTTGCCTGTTATTAGCTGCCTCCTTCCTGAAGCTGAAAGTTCCTGGCCTGCCTCCTTCCATGCCATAGGTGTTGCCACACTAAATTCCTGAAATAATATGACCCAGATTACATTTGGGATATGATGAAAAAAATGATCAATCCCTGTTTGTTATAACTCCCCCATGTTAGGGTACTTCATTTTGGGTGAGATGGAATGAGGTTCAAGGTGATTTTTTTTGTGCTCCTTGTGTGTTGTGACTGTCGGCAGACCAATTTCCCTCCGGGGTTGAATGAAGTATTGTATCGTTATCGTAAACATAGAAGGATGAAAATAATTGAACAGTTTTAATATTTGATGTATATTTCCTGACTCTAAAAGAGCTTTCAGAGTTCAACTCTGAATCTTTATAGAATCTTCTAACAGTTCATTCGGTGTAGATTTCAGCAGCCAGTAATTTGTCATTCTATAATAACCTGGAAATACCACTGAATAGAGAAAGAAAGAGAAGTATATCCTGCAGACATTTTATGACAGAGTGATCATTCTGAAGAAATACCAATATTTTTAGCATATCAGTGTTAATTACCTTTGTTGCACAAGTGATAGCAACGTGGGATTACAGCTATTTGAGAGAGTTTTATTACAAATATGTTTAATTTAAAACTTGTTTGAATCTTTACTCACTTTCATGTAACATTGTTCTCAATGTTATTGCATGCCTCCTGTGTTTCACAATCAGGAAGGAGATGATTTGGGTACAATTAACAAAGAATGCCTTTGAACAGTGCTGTGCATTTTGCTCTGCTTTCCTTCAGCAAAAGACTCTTCATAGAAAGAAGTTAACCAAATTTCATGTTCACTTTGGTTTATTGGCAGCAATGAAGTTCCTATAAAGAGATCAAACTCAATTTTATAGAAAGTCAACCCCTTGATTCCATTGCTGAGGCTAGCATGAGTAAGAACATGTTCTCATGCATCTTGGGATACATGCTTAAGTGTGCACTGTCATGCAACCCAATAACCTTGAGTGGTTACATTCAACACTGACAATAAGAATATGGTGCAGGGCAGCTCCTGGGTGAGAAACTTGCCTATCATCCACTGTGTCAACAGTATGAGTCGTTTTACCAGTTCCACAGTTCTCTGCATTGTTTCTCTTGAGATCACACCTTGTCTAGTCAACAATGGACCTACAAGGCAACGCCCTACCTGGTCATTGGTGGCTGGCCCTGATTGGTTCTGTTCCTTTCTCGCCTCCAGCTCTTTACCTCCTCTCCCACCTCCTACTTTAAGTCTGAAGAAGGGTCCCAACATGAAACGTCACCCATTCTTTTTCTCCAGAGATGCTGCCTGACCCGACGAGTTACTCCTGCACTTTGTGCCTACCTTCAGCATTTAGATATGATCATCTCTGAAGAATTATAGTTGTTGAGAAAGACAGTTATTAGACATGTCTACTATTAGTGATACTTATTGTATCTTGCTGAAAATCATCTACTTTGCAAGTCTCAATTTCCCTCGTCAGCCAAGCTTCCTTACATTTGCTTGCTTTGCCCTTCACTCTAACGGGGACGTACGTATCCTGAGCTTTTGTCATCACACTTTTAAAGGCATCCCACTTGGCTGATGTTCCTTTCCCCTCAAATAACCTGCTTCTAACAGCAATTATCATCTTACTTATTTGCTCCTTATGCAACAACAACTTTGATTAAAAAAGTGATTTCCTTCCACCAGCATTGAAATGTGGTGGTTGGGGAGTACATTCCTGAAATTAGCTTGATTGAAGTCGCTAGCGATGATGAAGAGGGCAACCATGTTTGCTGTCTGAAGATAATTGACGACTGAGCATAATTGATCCAGTGCCACATTGGTATTAGCTCAGGGTGGTATGTAGAATGCAGATAAGTTGGTAGCGGTCAATTCCCGTGGTAGATATCCAGGATACAGGAGTGATTCTTCTCACATTCCTGTCTTGTCCTTGTAGCTGGTGGAATTGTTTGATGTTGGGAGTTGAGTTGTGCTGCTGGATGCCTGGGCTTTGACCTAGAAAAACCACAGTATTTGTGTGGGTGGTTCAATTGTTACAAACACAATACTAATAGTAGGGGATCATTTGATGGTATCAAGGGATGTATTTAGACTGTCTTTTGCTGGAGATGATTGTTGCTGTTGCTTATGTGAAGTGGGTGAGTGGGGTGGGGGGGAGGAAGGGGTGAAGTCGTAGGAAAATGGGGGAGGAGGGAGTGGGAGAGGGAAGGGTGCTAGACCAGTGCAGGAGAGGTTTGGGGCCCAACGGGTCCACCCTTTTATAGTTTATTGACTATAGCTTGGCCTTCATCAACATCCAAGCTCCACTTCAAACTCCTGGACATTGGAGGTCCAACATCTCCTAAGACACCACTTGCAAAAGAAAGACTTGTATTTATACAGTGCTTTTCTATTTACACAGCAATTTTCCATAAACAGCATTGTGATAATTTTCTGGATAAACCATTTTTAAAAGTATGGAATGAAAGATATCGACTTCCAGATTATGTTAGATCTCTTGCTCCCACCAGAGTACAGAAAAGTCTCTGGCTTAAAGGCTGTGTAAGAAAATAACTGCAGATGCTGGTACAAATCGAAGGTATTTATTCACAAAATGCTGGAGTAACTCAGCAGGTCAGGCAGCATCTCAGGAGAGAAGGAATGGGTGACTTTTCGGGTCGAGACCCTTCTTCAGACTGATGTCAGGGGGGCGGGACAAAGGAAGGGTATAGGTTGAGACAGGAAGATAGAGGGAGAACTGGGAAGGGGGAGGGGAAGAGAGGGACAGAGGAGCTATCTAAAGTTGGAGAAGTCAATGTTCATACCGCTGGGCTGCAAGCTGCCCAAGCGAAATATGAGGTGCTGTTCCTCCAATTTCCAGTGGGCCTCTCTATGGCACTGGAGGAGGCCCATGACAGAAAGGTCAGATTGGGAGTGGGAGGGGGAGTTGAAGTGCTCAGCCACCGGGAGATCAGGTTGGTTAAGGCAGACTGAGCGAAGGTGTTGAGCGAAACGATCGCCCAGCCTGCGTTTGGTTTTGCCGATGTAAAGAAGTTGACATCTAGAGCAGCGGATACAATAGATGAGGTTGGAGGAGGTGCAGGTGAACCTCTGTCTCACCTGGAAAGACTGTTTGGGTCCTTGGATGGAGTTGAGGGGGGAGGTAAAGGGACAGATGTTGCATCTCCTGCAGTTGCAGGGGAAAGTGCCTGGGGATGGGGTGGTGTGGGTAGGAAGGGACAAGTGGACCAGGGAGTTATGGAGGGAACGGTCTCTGCGGAACGCAGAAAGGGGAGGGGATGGGAAGATGTGGCTAGTAGTGGGGTCCCGTTGTAGGTGATTTGTTGGATACGCTGGCTGATGGGGTGGAAGGTGAGAACGAGGGGGATTCTGTCTTTGTTACAAATGGGGGGAGGGGGAGCAAGAGTAGAGCTGCGGGATGTAGAAGAGACCCTAGTGAGAGCCTCATCTATAATGGAAGAGGGGAAGCCCCGTTTCCTGAAGAATGAAGATATCTTTGATGCCCTAGTGTGAAACACCTCATCCCGGGCGCAGATGCGGCGTAGACGGAGGAATTGGGAGTAGGCAATAGACTTTTTGCAGGGGACAGGGTGGAAGAAGTGTAGTCCAGATAAAGGCTCATCAGCAACATGGACTTCGTTGCAAGGAGTATCAGTCTCAATCTTTGTGCACGAATCTCCAGGTTGCGCCTTGAACCCAGAACCTCTGAATACTGATCACTGTGGCACCACCTTCCATTATGGGCAGCAAAAGGATCAGTACAACATAATTGCATGTTTGCGGATTAAGCAGATGTTTAGAAATAATATAACATAAAATTTCAGCATGAAAATAATGAGCACACTATTGTAAGGGCGAACATTTGGAATGTAGCCATATGGGTTTTATTGCAGGGTGTAAAAAAGGTGTAAAAGCTCCAGCTCGATTATGTTGCCAGGACATCCTGTTGTCAGCATGGAAGCGCGGTTTATGGCTAAGGGTATCCTTTGATATGGGCAACTGGCTTTAAGGCTTTGATGGTTAGCCATCCTTTGAAGTGTTAAGAAGAACATCTTGCCATATGGACTGCCCTTTGTTCCCAAGAAAGAAGAGGTCACGATGGACACAACGGACATGGAAGTCCCGAAAGACACATAAAGATTTATAGGACATTGTAAAACTTGCCATATAAGGTAGCAACGGAAATGTACTGGCACATGTATTAAGGGTATAAAATGTGTGTTTTTGTTAGCATTCGGGGAGAGAGACTACACTAGCTTCCTGAGTGTTTCTAAACGCTTCGGTTTCTAGACTCTCCCCCACCTGGGTGAGTAGAATAAAGAGGTTAAACGAATTCGGTTGTCTGCCTGTTTTTTCTAATAGGCCACAGACTACAACATCATCACCCTGTATTATTGCAACAACTTTGGGAGTATCATCTGGCTGCTCTGCTCCGTTCCTTGAACTTCTAATAAAAATCTTCCTCCTGGTTGTTTATCTCCAGCAGTGTGTAAAAGAAACAAACTTCAAAATAAAGAGAGGTTATTTACATTTTGGGTTTTATTCCATCTTCTGATCATAATCTGTGTTCCTAGCCAGCTGTCCTCTCAGATCTTGAAGGGAGGAATGTGGCTGGTATGACGCAAGATGGAGAAGGCCTCGTTTCTGCCAACGTGACTAAATCCAGGTCACAAAATGTCTCATGGATGTAGCCATCAGACGGGTCTCAACCCGAAACGTCACCTATCCATTTTTCTCCAGAGAAGCTGCCTGACCTGCTGAGTTACCCCAGCACTTTATGTGCTTTTGCCATCTTTGACTTGGGTTGGCTGTTCCAGTCCAGGCAATGCTCCAAAATATTAAGGTTTGTCTAAGTTAGACACAAAATGCTGGAGTAACTCAGCGGAACAGGCAGCATCTCTGGAGAGAAGGAATGGGTGACTTTTCAGGTGGTGATCGGTCTTCAGTTCCACTGAGTTACTCCAGCATTTAGTGTCTACCTTCGATTTAAACCAGCATCTGCAGTTCTTTCCTAAACGCTTAAAGTTTTTCTAGTATGGTTGATCTTTTGCCAATATCTACCATCAATGCAGTGTACACTGTTAAAATGCATTGACCTCAATCTTTTGATGAATAACTTCCATTTATAGCATTTTGCCTCTGTCTCCAGAAGGTGTACTGCAGGTCAGGAGTCTGTTGTTGTATGATGTGTCTTTTAACTGCTGTGAGTGATCTTAATATATGAACACTTTCAGCAGAGCTGCCCGCTTTGAGGGGTGCGTCGCCCACTGCCGAGGAAGAGGAGAGCGTGCTGTTCAACAAGTTAACCTACCTAGGATGCACAAAGGTGACTTCTCCACGCAATGAAGGGGAGGCTCTTCGCGCCATGGCCGAACTGCGTACAAGTTGTCAAATTCCTATTCACATTACCTTGTATGTGCCTAATGTTGCAGACGGATGTGTAAGGTAAGTTCTCTTTTAGTTCAATTAAACATTTTCAGATTTTACCGGAGAGCTGGTGCTAATTATTTAAACTCCTGGAATATTTATTGTTAAATTTGTAAATTAATCTGAAAGATGGAAGACAAACATTGTTCTGAGATGGAATGGTGTCTACTTTGGGAAGGGTACTCCTTTTAAATATTTGACAATAGGGCATCAAATACTCTAGGTAATTACCCAAGGTTATTCTGCACATTGGTGCAACAAATCTCTGTTCTCAGACTAAGGCTGCTAGATCTGTTGCACTATGGACCAGCTTTCTGCAGATATACCGTGCCCATATTTGTTGACAGTCAGACCATTGTGATCAGCAGATGAAGGGAGAGACTTGTTTTTGGGTCAGGCAGTAGCTGAGCATAGAACAAGGTCATTGAATGCTATATTTTATCTGAATTGATTTTTATAAAGTAGATTGGGTCATTTTACTTATTAAAGCTGTTATATTAATGCAGTTTATTATTGGGGAAGACATTCTACGTGGAAATGGCAATTGGTGATTGAACAGACTGTCCATTAGTTAATTTATTCAGGTGCCATGAGAGTTGAAAGATCTGGCAATATTCAGGTCGGGGACCATAAGTGATGAGAATATCGATAAATTATTTAGGATGATAGCTTTCAGAACTGGAAAAGTATGAGATGCTAGTCTTAAGGAAGTACAGAGGCCGGGAAATCTGGGGAGGGGAAGACAGAACAGATCTGTGATGGGCCGGAGGTCGAGCCTGGGACAGGTGACAAAGCAGATCAGTGATTAAATGGTGATGGGGATCTCGGTACAAGTCACAGGGAGTCCAGAAGTGGTGTCAGTGGGAATGATAAATCCTTACGTGAAATTATCCAGAAAGCTGCACTATTCCCAGTCAGAAGATGCTGTTCCTCCTTTTCATCAAGTTTCATTGGAACTTTTGATGTAATACTGATAGTACATTTATTTTTTATTTTTTTGCTCCCTCTTGCCGCTTTGAGTCTAATAGAATGGCCCATCTCATCAAAAATCCCTTCTAAAACATTCGGCAAATGAAAGCCCCACTTGTTTACAGTTGGAAACATACACCCACTCCCTACAAGGGAAAGCCCTATATGTACCTGATGACATCATGGACCAGTCCTTTCAAGGTGTCGGGACTGTCCCATAAATTCCCAGATCTGCTGGCAAACTCGTGCTTGGACAACCAGGATGTTAAATGTACTTTTAATTTACTACCTATGTGACCTCAGTATTATAAGAGCATCAAATCCCTTATTGTTGTGAGTCGAGTTGGAGTTTAGTTTATTGTCATGTGTACTGAGGTACAGTGAAAAGCTTTTGTTAGCGGAACCAGTCAGTGGAAAGACAATTCATGATTACAATCGAGCCATCCACAGTGTACAAATGCATGATGAAGTGAATAACATTTAGTGCAAGATAAAGTCCAGTAAAGTTCAATCAACGATAGTCCAAGGATCTCCAACAAGGTAGATAGTAGCGCAGGACTGCTCGCTAGTTGTTGGTCGGATGGTTCAGTTGCCTGATGCCTCCAGGAGGCCTTGCATTACAGCAATGAAGCCACCAGACATTGACCATTGACACCAGTAATGTGATGGGGGTAAGAAGAGTGTTTGTGTGTGTGCACATGTGTGTGTGTATCTGTGTGCAAGTGTGTATGAAGGAACCAATTTTGGGAATCACAAGTTCTTTGTATCCCCTCGAGAGGTTAAAGAAAAGAATTGCTTGTTATAGAGATCTTTTGACACATCCAAAGGGATGTCTGCACATTCTTTACAACCAGTTGTAACGCAGTAAGATAATAAAGAAAAGCATTCAGCCCATCATAGCTGCTCTGCCATTTCATGAGGTTACAATTGATCATATATCTCCAGTTCTCTGCAGTAACCTTGTTATCGTGTGATTCTCTTCAGATTCAAAAACCTCTGCAATTTTAGAAATACTTCAGAAGAGTGGTTACTGTCAAGTGGGCAAACTGTGCAGAGCCAACCCACCAGATGCAAAATCTGGTGGTGGGTTGCAGAGAGGAAAATATTGGCTAGGATGCTGGAAAAACATAAGCTCTTTTCAAGTAGCCACAGCTCCATTTGAATGGGTAAACAGGACTTGATTTAATTTTTGCTCAGAGAGAAAGCTCCTCTTGACAGTCGAATGCACCCCAAAAGTGCCCTCTCTAGTATTAGCCGAGGTTACTTTGACTGAGCACGATTACTACTGAGTCAGGTTAGCATTTAAGTATATTATCATCATCGACCCAGTGAATAAACATCAGAAAGCAAATAAGGTGGTTGGCATTGGAAGGGAAATGGCTGCTATCAGGAAAAATTCTGTTTGTAAGTTACTCTTACTACCTTGGTGAATGTGCATTTATGTCACGTGCACGTGACTCATGCTTCAACTTGCACAGGAGTGTTCATGATGAGAAGGTATTGAACTGGAACTGTTATTCTGTGCAGAAATTCAGTGAGTAAATAATGTTTCTCGTTTCTCTCTTGTGCCTCGAAAGTGTGCGTGCTTCTAATTCTTTGATCTGTTTGAGAGGATGTTTGATCTGTAAAGCGGATTCACAAATTAATCCCCCCCTCCCCCCGTCCCTTACACTGGGCTGGGCCTCCTTTCCTTCACCTGCTCCACACCCATTCACACTAATCCCACCTTCAGCACTTGGCACGAAGCCTTCTATGATTCGGCAATTCAAGTGTTCGACTAAATGCTGTCAGTGAATCTGCTTTCACCTTTCTCTACAGCAGTATGTTCCAGATACTCACTATTCACTGAGTTATAAAGGTGCTCCTGAGATCCCTTATAAATCTCTTCCCCTTATCCTAAATTTATGCCATCAAGTTGTTTTCACATCTGATCTGAGTGTAAGTGTCTTGCCGTCTCCCATATCTGTACCCCCTCTTTCCTTTTCAATTGTACATTCCTTGAAACAATTAACCGAACATGGGATTGCCTATCTCTTATTTTATTTGGATGGTTGTGGTAAGATGGCTTCCAGAGCCATTATGTTTCATTTGGTGAGGATACTTTTCCCAGCACAATTAGTCACATTTGAATATGATGTAAGAATGTCTCTGTATGTACGAATGGTGTGTGGGTTGGAGGATGACTTGAAAGGCCTTGTGTTCCCTGCGATTGTTGCTTCAAGGTGTTGGAGGTCACAGCTATGGAAGTTTCTGATGGCCTGATGTTCAATCTGGAGTCATGGTCAATTATAAGGTTCGAGATAATGTCAGAGAGCTGAAGATCCGCTTCTGCGATGGAGGAGTAATTTTCCAGGCATGTCATCGATTGCAGGTTAAATGAAGGCTAGGTTGGAATGCTACAGGGTCAAATGGTGGAAAGTTAAAGTGCAAAAGGGCACCGTGAGAATTGGTTGATTGATTGAAAATAATAGATCTGGAGTGGGTCAAAGGGAGGGGTCCACGTCGATCAGGCATTCTGGAGATGAGTGAAATCGCCCACAGGCTGGGTTGAGGACTCCTGGCCAAAGAAGTGGGTATAGGGGCTAATGCGGTGGAAGAGTCCACATCACGTCAGGCTTAGAATTAAGATGGGATTGACAGTCTGGTGTCAGAATGGAGAAGGTCGAGATGGTTAGTGAAAGACAAAGTAGAACTGTGGACCAGGACAGCGCCAAGCTAATGGTTCAGTGCTGTTGAAGGGAAGGGTCAAGAGAATGTCTGTGTTACTGTAAGGCTTCAGCGTGGATCTAAATTGAATTTGAGGTTTTGTCCTTTTATTTCCTCATGTTCTTTAATATAAATGCATGGTGAGTTTGCATATTTTCGAGGGCATTTGGACTCCTATCTGTGAAAAGTTTCTCATCTATTCAATCAAAATGTTTCATAATATTGAACACCTTCATGAAATTACTCCTGAGCATTCCTTAGCTGTGAAGCAGACAATCCCAGCTATTCTAGGAGACATTTAGGGATTAGGACTCGAACTGGGTGGCACTTACAAAAAACCAGTATAAATGCAATGATCATTTTGGATGCTATGCTGTATGATTTTGATTCATCAGTGTACTGTTTGGTTAATTTAAAACAGGATTAACTTTACAGTTCACAGTAAATGCAATTTTCTGTAAAATTAAGTCAGTCAACCTGGATTTGTTTTATTCCTTGGAGTAAAGTATCTTAAGGACCACTGCTTCCATTGCTTTGTAATTAATTTTTGTGTTCCTTCTCTTCCCTTACCCCCCCTCCCCCCCCCCTTCCCTCCCACACACCGTTTCCCCTCAGGATAATAGACCAGGCTACAAATGTAGAGATAGCTGCGTTTCCCATATATACCGTGCTGTTCTGTGTCCGAGGCGTTGATGGAACTTCAGAGAGTAATTACTTTGCATTTACTGAAAGTTACTGCAGTACAGACGAGTTCCAGCTCCATGTGTTCTGTTGTGAGATCAAAGAAGCTGTAAGTAATATATTTCAACTGTTTGAGTGCCAAAATTATATTAGTTTTCAAAATAAGTATATGAATACAGAATCAAAAGGTCATGCAATTTTTGCTTATATCAGGAGACTTCTTTGTGCAAAAGTAATTTGACTAAATCACTTCAGTGCAGTTTATTATCTGTCAGTTCACAAAACACACTATTTGCAAGGAATTAGCATTGAGCAAGTGAGTATAATAAACACTCCATAAGACCATGGCTCAGTATATAAACTGCGAGAGAGATTTATTAGTGATAAATTGATTAGCCATGATGAACAGTGCATTTTCAATAATGTACAGAAGAAAATGGTTAGTATTGAAATGTCAGAACTAGTAGATATAGCTTGCATTAACCCGTTTATGTAGCCAATTACAAGGTCATAGAGTCATACACTGTGGAAACAGGCCCTTCAACCCAACCTGCCCACACCGAACCAACATGTCACACAAAGGGTGGTGGGTGCATGGAACGAGCTGCCAAAGGAGATAGTTGAGGTGGGTACTATCGCAATGTTTAAGAAACATTAGGACAGTTACATCGATAGAACAGGTTTAAAGGGATATGGGCCAAACGTGGGTGGGTGTAACTGTCCTAATGTTTCTTAAACATTGCGATAGTACCCACCTCAACTATTTCCTTTGGCAGCTCGTTCCATGCACCCACCACGAAATGGTTATCACTCTGGTTCATATTCCTCCCTCACCTTAAAGCCATGTCCTCTGGTTCTTGATTCCCCCACTCAGGGCGAGACTTTGTGCGTCTACCCGATCTATTCCTCTCTTGATTTTTTACACCTCTATAAGATCACCCCTCATCCTCCTGCGTTCCAAGGAATAGAATCCTAGCCTGCTCAACCTCTCCCTATAACTCAGGCCCTCGAGTCCGGGCAACATCCTCGTAAATCTTCTCTGCATTCTTTCCAGCTTGACATCTTTCGTATAACAGGGTGCCCAGAACTGGACAAAATACTCTAAATGCGGCCTCACCAATGTCTTATGTTTGCGTTTGGCCTCAAATGCAAATTGGAGAAACAGTACCTCATATTTTGCTTAGGCATCTTACAATCCAGTAGTAGGAATATTGATTTCTCTAACTTCAAGTAATCCTTGCTTTCCCTCTCTCTCCGTCCCTCCCCCACCCTAGTTCTTCTACTGGTTTCGCTGTCCTAATTAATTTTACTGTTTGTATGCCTTCGTTGTCACCTTCCCCTCATCCAGCAATGAAGCATTGTACATTTCCTTGATCATCGTCTACTTTGATCTGTCCTTTTCGCACCTTACATGTTCTTTGTACCCTTCCATATCACATTTCCCCCGACTCTCAGGCTGAACCCGAAATGTCACCCATTCCTTCTCTCCAGAGTTGCTGCCTGACATCAGAAGCTGCTTTGCTTAAATACCCCAAGCATCATGAAGTTGGTCGACGGTGACCTGATTTGTCAGAACGAAACCATGGAATCATTCCACATTCATCAAATGCACTGATCTACTTCCAAGCCTCTCTATTTGCTCCGTGCTTTGGTCACAATCTTTGCATGAACTTTTCCATGAAAATCCTCTTGTGTGCTCAATGGTGCCAGGTATGAGCTTGTTAAATCGTTCATGCTGTGATTTTAGCAGCTGCCAGTGTAAGCATTGTAGTGTTCCCTTGTACCCACCAACTCCTGGCCTGTATATAGACATCTTCCTGTTTCCTATTCAAAGATCCTCTGCTTCCCAATGAGCTGTTTTGCCATTTAACAAGCAATATAAGGTCAAGGTATTATGGTAAAACTGGCACAGACTTTACGATTTGAAAATGGGGATTGTAGAGCAGTTACGGTCCACTCGCTATCTTGAAGACTCACTTTGTTTGGCTGTCTTTCGAAGCTCAGGAAGATAGACTACAAAACTATTTACTCCTGCTTCTGTGAAGTTGATAGCTCCTTGCTGGCCGTAATTATGATTCCCCTGACCTGTTATCTAGATAAACTCTGGCAATAAGTGATAGCAGCCCATTCCCAAATGTGTTTTTGTCCACACACCAGTCATTCTTCTTAGATAGGTCACAAGTTGTTAATGGGCACAGTTGACTTGGCTGAGTCTTCCCTCTGAATCCATTGTTTAACAATAGGTTTCAATCAATTCAGATGACACATCTAATGCAATTCTACGCATGCGTTGTCTGCAGAATGTAGAACCTCTCTCTGGAACAGACCACGGACTCACTGAGCTGGTTAACTTTCATGTCAAAATTATATCCCTTCATTTTGGAACCATCCAGCAGAGAAAATGTCAATACTATGCATGTTCTGAAATGTCTCTAATTGATTGAAATTGATTGAAAGATACAGTGTGGAAACTGGCCCTTTGATGGGCCCACGCCGACCATCGATCATCCATTCACAGTAGTTCTATGTTATACCACTTTTGAATCCACTCCGATCAATTAACAAACCTGTGCCTCTTTGGGATATGCGAGGAAACGAGTGCATTTGGAAGACACGCATACGAACACAGGGAGCACAGTACATGCAAACTCCACACAGACAGCACCCAAGGTCAGAATCAAACCCGAGTGTTTGATGCTGTGAGGCAGCAGCTCCATCAGCTGCACCATTGTGCATCCTCTTTCTTTGTAATCTTTTACCACTTTCATACTTGAGTTAATGCAAGTCAACTCTCTTCATCCTGCTCTATCATTTTAACCCTCAAAGTCCAAATGTAGTGAATCTGCACAGCACCTCCTCACTATCCATCCCACAATTCCCCTCGCCATCCTTTGAAGTATTGTACCCATCACTGAGTGCAGAATTCCAGATAGGATCTCAGCAAAGCTTTGTAAGCTTGTGGGAGACGAGCGTAATAGTCAAAAGCCAAGAATCTAAACCTTTACGTCTTTTCCTCTCCAGGTTAGTCGAATTCTGTACAGCTTTTCCACCGCTTTCCGCCGAACTTCCAAACAGACAGCAGAAGTAAAATACATGAGTGACACAAGCCCCGAGAGTGACTGCTACAACTTCACGGTTTCTCTAGAAGTGAAGGAAGATGATGGAAAAAGCAATTTCAGGTGAACTGAGATTGGATTGAATTTAAATCTGTTGGGATTTTGGAGCCATTGTTACAAACATTGATTGGAGCAACAAATGAAAGGTCATTAACCTGACCCGCTGAGTATTTACAGCATTTTGTTGTGTTTAATCATAGTCGAGGGACAAATATTGACCAGAACACTTGTGTGAAAGTGGTCTTCTAGAAAATGATCTTTACACTCACTTGAGATGGCCAATTTGTTCAACATCTTTTACAACGCTTGGCATGTCTAGCAGTGCATGGTTCCTATGAACGGATGAGAAAACCTTAGTACATTTGGAGGGGTGTAGATGTGCTGAAAATTCTGGGTGTGGCAACAATGGTTGCATCTGTAAGAAAAAAGATTGCCCTTGCAAATAAATTACTGAAAGGTCTTGAGGCATACAATTGTAACTTGAATAAATAGATCTGGTGGTCTCATCTCCTCAGTTGCAGTGTCCTAGTCATTCAGTACTACCCCCTTGTATCAGCATGTCGTGATAAAGCTAAAGTAAAGTAACAAGTCAACTCGAAAGCTGGGCAGAGCAGTGGCAAGTGGAATTTAATCCAGATGAGTGTAAGTTTACAAAGTGCTGGAGTAACTCAGCAGGTCAGGCAGCATCTCGGGAGAGAAGGAATGGGTGACGTTTCGGGTCGAGACCCTTCTTCAGACTTCAGACCCGAGATTTCTCGCACGAGATGCTGCCTGACCTGCTGAGTTACTCCAGCACTTTGTGAATAAATCGATTTGTACCAGCATCTGCAGTTATTTTCTTATACTGAGTGTAAGTTTATGCACTTTGGCATGTTAAATTCTGGTAGGACATAATGGCAAGGACCTTAATGTTCTGGGGGACCTGGGGGTGCAAGTCCACAGTTTGCTGAAAGTGCTGACACTGGTGGATAGGGAAGTGAAGAACGCATATGGTATGCCAAGGCATAGAGTACAAGAGTTTAGACATCATGTTGCATCATGTTTAGACAGATGTACAACATATTATTTAGGCCGCACTTGGAATATTGTGTCCAATTCCAGTCACCAGGTTACAGGAATGATGTGGTAGCAATAAAGGCAGTGCAGAAGAGTTTCACCAGCATGTTACCTGGAAAGGAGGGCTGTAGTTAAAAGAATGGAATGGGTAGACTGGGGTTATTCTTACTGGAAGGTGGAAGGTTCAGCAGCTACCTTTAACGGGTCTGTAAATCTATAAAGGGCTTAGATAATTCATCTTTCTCCCAGCGCAGGATAATCTAAAACTATAGGGCACAGATTTAATGTGAGAGCAGAGAAATTGAAAGGAGATCTGTGGGGTGAGTTTTTCACATCGAGAGTGCTGGAGATCTAGAATGAACTGGCTGAGATGGTAATAGAAGCAGATACAATTACGTTTAAAAGGCATTTGGATGGATACTTGGATAGGAAAGACATAGGAGGTTATGGGCCTAATGCAGGCATCATAGTCGAAATAGATGAATGGTCCCTAAGAGGGTCTGTTTCTGTGCTGTATGATTCCAAGGTCCAGTTAGTTTGAATTTAAACAACGCTGCTCTGTGAGCCCTGCATTAACCATGTTCACTATATTTAGAAACTTGGAAATGCAGAAAATAGGAACAGGAGTAGATCATTCAGTTCCTTGGATCTGTTCCATTTAACATGATCATGTCATTATTCTGGGCTCTCTAGCCATTAGAACGTCCCCTCCTGTCTTCTCGTCTGTTTAACATATCAGAGCTTTATAGGTTGCAATGGAATCCTCTCTCGTTCTTCTAAATGCCAGTGAATGTAAGCCTAACTGACTCAGTTTCTTTTTGTGAATCAGACCTGAGATCCCAGGAATCAGCTCAGTAAGCATTGTTTCAATCCTCCATCGTCTCTCAGATGTAGAGATCAAACCTACACACACAGGTGCTCAGATCGAGTCACAGCAAGGCACTGTACAGCTGCAACAATCTATCCTTGGTCCAGGATTCAAATCCTTTTGCACTGAAGACTGTGGCACGGTGGTGCAGCGGTAGAGTTGCTGCCTCACAGCGCTTGCAGCACCAGAGACCCGGGTTCGATCCCGACCATGGGTGCTGTTTGTACGGAGATTGTACATTCTCCCCGTGACTGCATGGGTTTTCTCTGAGATCTTTGGTTTCCTCCCACACTCCAAAGACGTATAGGTATACAGGTTAATTGGCTCGGTGTATGTGCAAATCATCCATAGTGTGTGTAGGATAGTGTACGGCACATATTGCCTCTAGCCTGCTTTGTGTAGTATGCCTTACTCAAGGTTTTGAACAGTTCTGTAAAGATTCCTTTCTCATACTCTGCTGAAAGGAGAACTGCCCTAACTTTCCATTTTCTTCAAATTATTGAATTACAAAGGTGGTACTATTTCAATCTCCACAGCACCCTCTCCAGATCGTAACAAATTTTCCAACGCCTGGATTTGGACTAGGTAGAGAGGTACAGTGTTTCATAGAGTTAGAGCATAGCTTAATGTTACTCATTCTATGCAGCTATTTGAAATTGTCAGTGGGTGATTTTAGTGTAATGTTTTGATAATGTAGGGTAGCAATAAAAGTGCTTCAAACTGTATAAATTAATCTTTCATAAAATGTCTTGCTGTGACAGTGTGCAAGATATTAGGAAACCTCTCTCCCTGAGAGAGATTTTATAGCAAACCACCATTCGTAGCATGACTCAGTGGTGTAGGATCTTGTGTTTTGATGCCATAACTTGAAATAGTTCCTTTTGTCTTCACAGTGCCGTTCCAAAGGACAGAGAAAAACTCTATTTTAAGTTGCGACAAGGGATAGAGAAGAAATTAATAATCAATGTTCAGCAAACATCAAACAATGAACTCGCCATTGAGAGGTAATATTCTTATAAAATAATTGATATAGTTCCTATTAAAGTTGTTCAGCTGCAGTAAAGATGTATTTGTTTTGACTTTTGTTGTTTTTTCTAATAGCCTGCCAGATGGTGCTTTGTATAAAATTTCACACCCCTTGCTTTGCTATCATGAGCCTGTGATATCTTGCCCAGGCTAATGTGAAATTGAAAGCAGGCAAAATACTTTGATATATGCTTCCTGTGCACATCTTTAGTATAGGCTTCTGCCAGGTAGGCATTATGGCTGATTTCGTTTGCGTGCTTCCGATCAGCATCCTTTACCCTCTCTAGATATATTTTTGGATTATGAAGGAGCTGTGCCACAAAGATCAGGGAATTATGTGGAATATTTATCTGAGGGAGTAGATAAAGCCTCTGTCCTGCAACATTATCTTGATTTGGTTCAAGAAGAGTCATATCAAAATTGCAAATTCTCACAATGTAAATGATTACACATGAGGCAAGCTAAAAAATGATTTGTACCATACAAAATGCTGTACAGTTACTTTTAACAGTGAGTTCTGTACAGATATGTTAACCTAGATTGTACACCTAGAAGTCAGGCTTGAACTGGCAAAGATGTGACCGTACTACTAGTCAAGCTAAGTGTTTCCTTTGCAGCAGTTTATGTTAATAGGCTTACAAATCCATGGGTATAGTTTAAATCTGAGTGGCAGAACAAAATCAAACGTGTGTTTAAGCCATGCTCTTTTAAATCTGTCATGATTATTGTTTGGATATTGCTTGGATAATTCAGTAGGGACTAATATTGTGACTGACGAGAATCAGTTAGAGCTAGTTTCCTACTGATTAAAGTTAACCTTCAAAAAGGTTAATGCATGATCCAGCAATTACACAACCTTGAAGTTAACCATTAAGAATGAAGGGGTCAATCTTTACAGTGCAGGACGTGAGATATGAAGTGTTTTCTTGTATTTGTAGGAAGCTCTTCATGTTTACTATGAAGGTAGTGAGAGAACAAGTAGAAGCAGGAATAGGCCACTCAGGGACCTGGTGTCTGCTCTGCCATGAGATCACGATTGAAATTTTACCAGTGGGTCACTTTCCTCTGTGAACCCTATACTCCTTGATTCCTTACCATCTAAAAACCTGTTATAGAGCTGTACAGCATAGAAATCAGTTTCTTCAGCCCAACCTTGTCCATGCCAACCAAATTGCCTAACTGAGCTATTCCCACTTGCCTGTCGCTGGCCCATATCCCTCCAAACCTTTTCGTAAACATCATGTCAAGCTCAGTCTTGACAACATTGGCGATTGAGCCTCTGCAGATGAGACATCTTTGGAGGTTGAGAATTCCATAGGTTCACTACCTTTTGAGTGCAGTAAGGTTTTCTCATCTCAATCTGTATTTTGACATGGTGAATACTATCTCAAGAGACCCCATTGTTGGGAAACAGCTTCCCTGGATCTATTCTGTTTGCCATGTAAGAATTTCTGTACACATCTTTGAGATTCTGGACAGCACAAACCCCCGGTCTTCATCTCCTCTCACTGTGCAAACCTGCATCCCAGGGATCACTCTGATGAACCTTAGCTGAACTTCCTTTGTCACAAGTATATCCTTCCTTAGAGAGAGGGAACGACACTTGTACATCATATTGCAGATGCAGTCTCTATAAGGTTCTCTATATTTGCAGTAAAACGTCTCTCATTTCCTCAAATTCCTTGCAGTAAAAGCAAGCATCTATTTACTAAAACTGTAGTTTGTTTCTTTGTTCCTGAACTACAGTCAAAACGATACACGATAGCACAACAATTTTGGGCCCACCTTACTCACCATCGTCCTTTGGGGCTATGGATGCAGTTTCATTCAAATTGGTGTTATATTTTAAAAGTTATTCATATTTTAAAGTTTAAAAAACTGTGCATGCGTAGTTGGGGCCCCGTTGATCTGGCACTTGTAAGATGGCCGCCGCATCCGTGCGTGCGCAGAACAAACACGTTCGCTTCTGCGCAGTTGGGGCCTGTTGATGTTGGGTACGAGCAGGGCTCGGCTGCCTGTCCCTTGGGGGCAGGTTTGACTGCTCCACAGCGGCGGGAGAGCCGGGCCTGGTGCCGAGAGAAGCAGCCAGAGCCTGGGCCTGGACCTGATGTGACCGGGTAACCGTGAGCCTGAGGTGGGCCAAGGGGAAAGGCGGCAGCAGCAGCAGCAGCGGCGGTGAGGCTGGTCGTTAGTGGAGGTGGAGGCCGCTGGGCCTGTCCTCGGCCTCCCCGTCCCCCCACCTCTGCCCGGCCGGCTCAGCGCCTTCCCCACGCCCCCCAGAGTCCAGCGATGGTGGGAGAGCCGCCGCCATCTACCAACCGCACTGAAGATCCCTACACTGGGACGGGACAGGACTCTCTCCCCCCACCCCCGCTCCGCCAATGGCGGCCGCGGGGACCAGGAGGCGGGTTGCTACGCAACCTCTGTTAGGCGGCGTCTGGGCCGAGGGGGGGGGGGAGTGGGGGAGGGGTGGGGAAGGGGGGAGGGAGGGAGTGGGAATAAGGGGGGTTGAGGGGGATGGAGTGGGAGGAGAAGGGGGGAAGGAGGGGGGAGGGGGAAAGGAGGGGAGGGGGAGCAGAGGGGGAGGGAGGGACGGGGAGGGAGGGGGCTGAGGGAAGGAGAGGGGGAGGGGGGAGTGGGGAAGGAGAGGGGGAGGGGAGTGGGGAGGGAGAGGGAGGGGAGGGGTGCTGCACCAATGCAGTCAGGTTTGGGCTCAACGGGTCCACTTGGTCTAGTTCCATTTAAGTCTCGTGAGGTACAGGTAAAAATAAAAATCATTCACCTTCCAAATTGCCCACAATAGACAATAGACAATAGGTGCAGGAGTAGGCCATTCGGCCCTTCGTGCCAGCACCGCCATTCAATGTGATCATGGCTGATCATTCTCAATCAGTACCCCGTTCCTGCTTTCTCCCCATACCCCCTGACTCCGCTATCCTTAAGAGCTCTATCTAGCTCTTTCTTGAATGTAGTCGGAGAATTGGCCTCCACTGCCCTCTGAGGCAGAGAATTCCACAGATTCACAACTCTCTGACTGAAAAAGTTTTTCCTCATCTCTGTTCTAAATGGCCTACCCCTTATTCTTAAACTGTGGCCCCTGGTTCTGGACTCCCCCAACATTGGGAACATGTTTCCTGCCTCTAACATGTCCAACCCCTTAATAATCTTATACGTTTCGATAAGATCCCCTCTCATCCTTCTAAATTCCAGTGTATACAAACCTAGTCGCTCCAGTCTTTCAACATATGACATTCCCGCCATTCCGGGAATTAACCTAGTAAACCTACGCTGCACGCCCTCAATAGCAAGAATATCCTTCCTCAAATTTGGAGACCAAAACTGCATACAGTACTCCAGGTGCGGTCTCACTAGGGCCCTGTACAACTGCAGAAGGACCTCTTTGCTCCTATACTCAACTCCTCTTGTTATGAATGCCAACATTCCATTGGCTTTATTCACTGCCTGCTGTACCTGCATGCTTCCTTTCAGTGACTGATGCACTAAGACATCCAGATCACGTTGTACGTCCTCTTTTCCTAACTTGACACCATTCAAATAATAATCTGCCTTCCTATTCGGCAAATTTGCTAATGGTACTTTTAATCCCTTCATCCAAGTCATTGATGTATATTGTAAATAGCTGCGGTCCCAACACCGAGCCTTGCGGTACCCCACTAGTCACTGCCTGCCATTCTGAAAGGGACCCATTTATCCCCACTCTTTGCTTTCTGTCTGTCAACCAACTTTCTATCCATGTCAGTACCCTACCTCCAATACCATGTGCTCTAATTTTGCCCACCAATCTCCTATGTGGGACCTTGTCGAAGGCTTTCTGAAAGTCGAGGTACGCCACATCCACCGGCTCTCCCCTGTCAATTTTCCTGGTTACATCCTCAAAAAATTCCAGTAGATTAGTCAAGCACGATTTCCCCTTTGTAAATCCATGCTGATTCGGAACGATCCTGTTACTGCGATCCAAATGCTCCGCAATTTCGTCTTTTATAATTGACTCCAGCATCTTCCCCACCACTGATGTCAGACTAACTGGTCTATAAGTGATTGGTGTACAAGGACATACAATGCTTTCAAATCCCTCACCATTTAAAAAGGCCAGTGACCTTGCATCTCTCCTCATTATTTATCATCACATCACCGTGCTCCTGGTTATTCACTAACCCTGACTTACACTGCCTGCGTGCTCATCACAGCCCATACTGACACCTTGTGGTAGTTCCCCACTTTCTGAAAGGCTTTGTATGTCTTTGGTGAAAGCAGACGCAATATTTAATTTATCTGCTATTTCCCAATTCCCCAACATAATTTCAGTTCCATACTTCATGAGGTAATTATTTCCTTTTCACATATCTACCAAAGTTCTTACAGTCTGTTTTTATGTCTCTTACTTGTTCTTCCTATACTCTCTTTCCCTTCTCCACTGCTACACGGGTGGGTTTTAAACTAAATAATGGGGGGGGGGTTCAAATGGGATAGACAAGAATGTTAAAGGGAAAGAGAGTATAGGAAGAATTAAAAAACACCCCAGAATAAATGGGACAGAAAGCTCACGAAGCAATAGGAGAGAATGGCCAAGTGTAGTAGGAATCGATGTGGAAGCTGAGAAGAGCAAAGGATTAAAAGTACTAAATATGAATGCGCAAAGTATAAGAAGTAAAGTGGATGAGCTTGAGGCTCAGTTAGAGATTGGTAGATATGACATTGTGGGGATTACAGAGACGTGGCTCCAGAAGGATCAGGACTGGACACTGAAAATTCAGGGTTATACGTCCTATAGAAAGGACAGGCAGGTGGGCAGAGGAGGTAGGGTAGCTCTGTTGGTGAAGGATGGAATTCAGTCCCTTGCGAGGGGTGACATTGGGACTGATGATGTAGAGTCACTGTGGATAGAGTTGAGGAATTGTAAAGGTAAGAAGACACTAATGGGAGTTATCTACAGACCCCCAAACATTAGCCTGTTTCTAGGGTGTAAGTTGCAGCAGGAGTTAAAATTGGCATGTAACAAAGGTAATGCCACTGTAGTTCTGGGGGATTTCAATATGCGGGTCGACTGGGGAAAATCAGGTTGGTTCTGGACCTCAAGAAAGGGAGTTTGTAGAGTGCCTCCGAGATGGATTCTTAGAGCAGCTTGTATTAGAGCCTACCAGAGAGAAGGCAATTCTGGATTTAGTGTTGTCCAATGAACCAGATTTAATAAGGGAACTCAAGGTAAAGGAACCGCTTGGAGGTAGTGACCATAATATGATTTGTTTCAATCTGCAATTTGAGAGGGAGAAGGTTAAGCCAGGAATGTCAGTGTTGCAGTTGAACAAAGGGGACTATGAAGGCATGAGAGAGGAGCTGGCCAAGGTTGAATGGAAAGGGATCCTAGCAGGAATGACGGTGAAACAGCAATGGCAGGAATTTCTGGCCATAATCCAGAAGATGCAGGATCATTTCATTCCAAAGAAGAAGAAAGATTCTAAGGGGAGTAAGAGGCAACCGTGGCTGACAAGGGAAGTTAGAGATGGAATAAAACTAAAAGAAAAGATGTATAAGATAGCAAAGAGTAGCGGGAAGCCAGAGGAGTGGGGCAACTTTCAAAGGACAACAAAAGATAGCAAAAAGGGCAATACGGGCTAAAAAGATGAGGTACGAAGCGAAGGTGGCCAAGAATATAACGAAGGACAGTAAAAGCTTCTTTAGGTATGTTAAGAGAAAAAGATTAGTAAAGACAAATGTGGCTACCTTGAAGGCAGAATCGGGTGAAATTATTATGGGTAACAAGAATATGGCGGAAGAGTTGAACAGGTACTTTGGATCTGTCTTCACTAAGGAAGACACAAACAATCTCCCCGATGTACTAGTGGACAGAGGATCTAGGGGGGTAGAGGAACTGAAAGAAATTTGCATTAGGCGAGAAATAGTATTGGGTAGACTCATGGGACTGAAGGCCGGTAAATCCCCAGGGCCCGATGGTCTGCATCCTAGGGTACTCAAGGAGGTGGCTCAAGAAATCGTGGAAGCATTGGTGATCATTTTCCAATGTTCTATAAATTCAGGGTCAGTTCATGTGGATTGGAGGGTGGCTAATGTTATCCCACTTTTCAAGAAAGGAGCGAGAGAGTAAACGGGGAATTATAGACCAGTTAGCCTGACATCGATGGTGGGGAAAATGCTGGAGTCAATTATTAAGGAGTTAATAATGGCGCATTTGGATATCGGTAAAAGGTTTGGTCCAAGTCAGCATGGATTTATGAAGGGGAAATCCTGCTTGCCTAATCTTCTGGAATTCTTTGAGGATGTGACAAGTAAAATGGATGAAGGAGAGCCAATGGATGTAGTGTATCTTTCAGAAAGCATTTGATAAGGTACCACACGGGAGGTTGGTGAGCAAAATTAGAGCACATGGTATTGGGGGTAGGGTATTGACATGGATAGAGAATTGGTTGGCAGACAGGAAGCAAAGAGTAGGAATAAACGGGTCCTTTTCAGAATGGCAGACAGTGGCGAGTGGAGTGCCGCAAGGCTCGGTGCTGGGGCTGCAACTATTTACAATATATATTAATGATTTGGATGATGGAATTAGAAGTAACATTAGCAAGTTTAGAAGGGGAGCGGGGAGGGGGGGAGGGGAGGAGAGGGTGCTGCACCAATGCAGGAGAGGTTTGGGCCCAACAGGTCCACTTGGTCGTTTCAACAAAATCTGCCAACCTTTTGGTGTTCTGCGTAAGCTGAAGTCTTAAATTTGACCAGCTAAAAACCTATCATATAGAGTCTTGCAGCACGGAAACATGCCCTCTGGTCCAACTTGTCTATGCTGACCAAGTAGCCTAACTGAGCTAGTCCCACTGGTTTGTGTCTGGCAAATATTACTCAAAATCCTTTCTATCCATGTACCTGTTCAAGTGTCTTTTAAAAGTATTTTTACCCACCCCCACCACTTTCTCTAGCAGTTTGTTCCATGTATGCACCACTCTCTGTGTGAGTATGCTCCTCAGGTTCCTTTTAAATCTTCTCTCTCTAACCTATAGGCCTCTAGTTTTAGACTCCCCGACCCTGGAGAAAAAATTGGGGCTATTTACCTTATCTATGCCCTTCTGATTTTATAAATCTCTATAAGGTCACTACTCAGCCTCCTATCTTCCTGGGAATAAAAGACCCAGCCTCTCTTATTACTCAAACTTCCAGACAGGGTAATATCTTTTTTGAAGAAGGGTCTCGACCCGAAACGTCATCCATTCCCTCTCTCCTAGATGCTGCCTGACCTGCTGAGTTACTCCAGCATTTTGTGATACCTTCAAATTGTTAATATAAATCATGAACAAAAGAGGTCTCAGCACCAATCCCTTTAGCACACCATTTACTAAAGGACTCCATTCCGAAAAACAACCCCCTTCTACTTTAAGTGTAAGAAAATAACTGCAGATGCTGGTACAAATCGAAGGTATTTATTTCACAAAATGTTGGAGTAACTCAGCAGGTCAGGCAGCATCTCAGGAGAGAAGGAATGGGTCTACTTCTACTTTAAAGTCAATTTGGTTCCAATGTGCAAGCTCACCCTGGATCCCTTGAGATTTAACCTTCTAGATCAGCACATCATGTGATGCGTTTTTCAAGGCATTGGTAAAGTCCATGTAGACAATCCTCTTGATCACGTCAAACAAAGTTTAGTCTTAGCTCGGTCATTCCTCCTTCTCTCTGCTCCGGTCCAGCAAAAGTGACAGAAACTTGAAATAGCGAACCACCAAACTTAGGAATAGCTTCTTGTCCTCTGTTATCAAGGTTCTGAATGGTTCTTCCATACAGTACTGTCCGATCCACCACTACCCCATTGCGGGCATTGGACTTGGTCTATGGAACTGATGTGCAGAGATGTAGGGACACCATGGGCCAAACAATTCCCTGTGCAGTAAGAAAATATTAGAATATGAGACATAAATTTGGTGTCAACAGAAAGAGCATGAAGCATTAGCCCCAACTTTCCTCTTCTATTTGAAATGCTGTACGACAATTTCAATGTTTTGTGTTTTCCAGATGTTTTGGCATGCTCTTGAGTCCAGGGACAAATGTGCGGAACAGTGACATGCATCTGCTTGACATGGTGAGTTTGGAGTGAACAGACTTCTTATGAGATTAAATCCACATCCTTATGCTGAAGGGTGAACCATGACAGTTAGCCTGAGCGGAAGGTGGCTTTAATTGGTTAAACATAGTCCAGCAGTACAGTGCAGTACAGAGGGACTTCTCCAATGTCCATGCTACATGAAGCTCTAAGGCCAAGGTTCCTATTGCTGTCTAAGATATGGATATAATATTCCCTGGCACTTTCAAAGACAAGCAATTGTGTTCCCCCGCAACAAAAGTGAAATACTCCAGATGCCAAAAATCTGCAGTAAAAGCAGAGAATGCTGGAGGCAGTCAACAAGTCAGGAAGCATCTGCAGAATGTGAAGTGGTTCACAATTCAGGTCACGACCTGGGGAGAGGTGAATGGTTGTCATGAAGCAGAAGCCTCAGGGAAGCGAGGTGGGTGGAGGACAGGGAGACCAAATGACGAAGATAAAGTTGAACAAGTGATTGTGAGACAATAAAGGAAAACAAAACTATCTAGACGAATGTGAATAGGAGAGGGTAAAACATAATCCAAAATTAACAATGGACAACAATGAAGTCATTGTCACATAATGACATCGCTGCGGTGTGGCTGGTCATTTGATGTATTTACCTTTGATGGGACAAAGCTTCTTCAGCAGAGAGTGTGATTTTGGGATGTGGGATAGTGCTTGTCTTCACACATTTGACATTTGGCCTTGCACTATCTGCTCATGTTACTTTTGTTCTGTGTTCAGGAATCCATGGGAAAGAGTTCTGATGGAAAGTTCTATGTCATCACAGGGAGCTGGAACCCTAATGGTCCTGCCTTTCAGGCACTGAATGAAGAAACCCCCAAAGGTAAGAACACCTCATTCTCATCTGCTGCCTTTGGTAGTTGATGGAGGAGCAGGGAGGTTTGGGACGATGGGTTGAGAAATCATGGAAGATGATGGCTGAATACAAGAAACAATTAAAAGGGAAAATGGGGCATTACTCATGACTTATGGTTTGGGAATCATATTTATGTAAAGCTTTGACTTACTCCCATTCCTCCTGGGCACTCCAGCTTAGGAAGGATGTTTGGTCCTGGGGGTGGGTAGAAAGGATTCACTAGAATGTTATCTGATCTAAAAGGTTTAAAATGTGCAGATTATGTCAACATAGCTTGTATTCGGTGTAAAGGGTAATCTGTTTGAGGTGATTAAATTATTTCATAGAGTCATAAAGTCAAACAGCATGGAAACAGGCCTGGCGGCCCACTGCATCTATGCTGGCCAGCAGGCACCCAACTAAACTCATCTCTTTTTTTCTCTCGGATCGCCAACAATCACCCCCTCCCCAACTCCACCACCACAAATTCTCCTGCCACCACTTACAGTAGTCCTATCTTCCCTCCCTGCAGGGTGACTTGGACAGGTTGTGTGAGTGGGCGGATGCATGGCAGATGCGGTTTAACGTGGATAAGTGTGAGGTTATCCCCTTTGGCGGTAAGAATAGGAAGGCAGATTATTATCTAAATGGTGTCAAGTTAGGAAAAGGGGATGTACAACGAGATCTGGGTGTCCTAGTGCATCAGTCACTGAAAGGAAGCATGCAGGTACAACAGGCAGTGAAGAAAGCCAATGGAATGTTGGCCTTCATAACAAGAGGAGTTGAGTATAGGAGCAAAGAGATCCTTCTGCAGTCGTACAGGGCCCTGGTGAGACCGCACCTGGAGTACTGTGTGCAGTTTTGGTCTCCAAATTTGAGGAAGGATATTCTTGCTATTGAGGGCGTGCAGCGTAGGTTTACTAGGTTAATTCCCGGAATGGCGGGACTGTCATATGTTGAAAGACTGGAACGACTAGGCTTGTATTTGGAATTTAGAAGGATGAGAGGGGATCTTATTGAAACATAAGATTATTAAGGGGTTGAACACATTAGAGGCAGGAAACATGTTCCCAATGTTGGGGGAGTCCAGAACCAGGGGCCACAGTTTAAGAATAAGGGGTAGGCCATTTAGAACGGAGATGAGGAAAAACCTTTTCAGTCAGAGAGTTGTAAATCTGTGGAATTCTCTGCCTCAGAAGGCGGTGGAGGCCAATTCTCTGAGTGCTTTCAAGAGAGAGCTAGATAGAGCTCTTAAGGATAGCGGAGTCAGGGGGTATGGGGTGAAGGCAGGAACGGGGTATTGATTGGGAATGATCAGCCATGATCACATTGAATGGTGGTGCTGGCTCGAAGGGCCGAATGGCCTACTGCACCTATTGTCTATTGACTCCCATTGTTCTGCACGTGGCAGCATCTGGATCAGACTACCCTGTGGAACTTTATCCTCTTGGATTTCCAACAATCACCCGCCACCATTGATTCTCCTGCCGCTACTTACAGGAGCCAGTTAACATCATTCAGCACAACTTTGGGATCTTTGGAATCTTTGTTCCTCTGTGCAAAGTGTCTCCAGCACCTGATAGAACAGTTTATGGAATAGTTGGGCCAAATGGCCTCTCGCTGTGCTATATGACTCTATAACTTTTATTACAATAAAGGTTGACTAATTATAGCTTGGATTTGTTTTACTTGCAGATGTGAGAGTTTACATGACAGTGGCAGTGGACTTGGTGATCACTGAGGTGGTGGAGCCAGTTCGGTTTCAGTTAGAAACCGTAGTCCGTGTGTATTCAGCAAATGAGAGGTTTTGGTACTTCAGTCGAAAGACCTTCACCGAAGTATTCCACCTGAAGCTGAAACAGGTAGGGCCAAAGGACCTGTTTCCATGCTACATAGCTCAGTGACTATGACTGGAGAAGTACCATCAAGTACACACTAACTTGCAACCAACCTACATTCATTCCATTTTTTTATTCTCTCCACATTCTCTTCTCTTTTGTGAGTTTAGATCATAATGCATCAATATTTAAGCGCAACTCATCACAATAGGTGTTATTTATTGATGTTTGACATTGCATTCAATGATGTAATGCTATAACCTGATATAAAATCAGGTTAATGCTTCTAACATCCAAAGGTCTCAATTTCCATCCCAGTTAAAATTATAAAAACCAGGCTTCACTAACTTTGGCTCAAATTCCCGCGAACTTCCTCTCGTCAATAAAACCAATCAGCTCTATGTGCCACAACATACTTTCTTTTGTCCCATTGTGCTATTGAGGCGATGTTAGATGTCACTTATGAAGCAGAAAGACAGCAGCCACCATCTGCCAACCCCAGGTGGCAATAACGCAATATTAAGGAAATCCTACATTGCCAGAGGTGTCATATTTCAGATGGGACATCAAATCTGGGGCATCCCTGCTCAATGTCATAGAACCCATGGCTCCATTGCAGTGCTTATTATCATTTTACTATCTGAGGAATCTTGACGTGTCGAATTGGCTGCTGAGGTTTCTGCACTGTTTCTAATCTCAAGGGGCTGACAAATAGCTGAAAGCAAATGATTCAACACCCACCAAGTTGCTGCCCTTAGTTGAATTCCAACAAAGTGGCGCAGCGGTAGAGTTGCTGCCTTACAGTGCCAGAGACCCGGGTTCAATCCTGACTATGGGTGCTGTCTGTACGGAGTTTGCACATTCTCACTGTGTTCGCATGGGTTGTCTCCAGGCGCTCCGGTTTCTTCCCTCATTCCAAAGACGTGCAGGTCTGTAGGTTAATTGGCTTCTGTAAATTTTCCCTCGTGTGTAGGATAGAACTAGTGTAAGGGAGATCGCTGGTTGGTGAGCTGAAGGGCCCGTTTCCACGCTAAACTAAACTAAACTAAAAACAAATTCAAAACTTTAAAAAAATGCTTATCAAGTTGGCATTCTGGACTATATGTATTGACTGTGAAGTCCTTTAACAGGAGCTTGGAAGACAAGCTGTAAAATTATTGAACAGAGGAGGGCAGTGTGGTCCAAATTTAGTGGAATCTGCGGACTGTTGCAGAAGATCCCATTGGAGGTGATTTACTTAGTATCTGAGGCAGTCAGTATCAACAGTGCATCCAAGACTTGTAAGCAAGGAAATCAATTCTCATTTAGTCAAGTTAGTAATTTTCATCCTTTGCGTTATAACTAGCTTATGACTTATGCCAATGTGAGTAAAATCCAAGTCTTGCCTATTGTTATGTCAACATGTCCTTGTTTCTTTCATACCTTTTGTACTTTATTTTTTCCACTCTCTTTTTCCTGTCAAACCCTTTCGTAGTTGTCCGTGTACTTGCCCCCCTTGGAATTTGTTGTTTTGGTTTTCCATTTTCCCTGCCCGCTCATCTCTCTGTTTCTTTTGCACTGCTGTGTGAATGCATGTACTTGTATTTTCTGCACTACATCGGAAGAGGGTTAAGAGTATTTTCAGATATATTGAATGGACCAATGAAATTCTTACTTGCTACAGCTTTATAGGCACATTAACGTTACAACAACAAATAAATATGCAATAATTAATAATACAATAGATTGCCAGTAATACTTGGTAACCTGACCATAATAATACAAGCCGAAGTGGGAAGTGAAGTCTAAACAAAGTCCATAATAGATCGATGCTGAGGTGGGGTTGTGCATGTAGTTCCAGAGCCTGATAGTTGATGGGAAGAAGCTTTTCCTCAAACTGGAGTTCACAATTCTCAGGCTTCACAATTCTTTCCAATGATAGCAGTGAGATGAGATTGTGGGCAGAGTGGTATGGGTCATTGACAGTAGCTGTCCTCTTGAGGCAGCACTTTCTGTAGATTGCTTTGAAGGTGGGGAGGTCAATACTGTAATGAACCAAGCAATGTCTGCCAGTATCTACAGCATCCTTCGTTCTTGGGTGCTTGACGTATTGACCTAAGGCAATGATGCAACCTGACAGCATGCCACCCACTGTACACATGTAGAAGTTTGAATCTCAAGCCCCTGAGGAAGTATAGGTGTGATGTGCTGGACCCAGGACTGAAGTCAACAATGAGCTCCTTGGTATTACTAACGTTGAAAGTAAGATTGCCGTTTTGGCACCATTAATCAGATTATCGAACTTCCTCCCATAGTCTTGGCTCATCGTTACCCGTTATTTGTCTGACAACAGTGGTATCTTCATCATATTTCTGGATAACATTGGAACTGTGTCTGGGTATGTAGTCATATGTATAGGGAGAGTAGAGCAGGGGACTGAGCACACAACCTTGAGATGCCCCTGTGTTGATGGTCATTGAGGAAATTGCCAATTTGTCTGATTGAGGTTTGCCGATGAGGTTCTAATTGCACAGGATTGAGCAGCGACCCAGTCTGAATTTGGTGATAGGTTTAGAGGTGTTGAGCACTGAGCAGCAGTCGATAAGCAACAGCTTTGATGTGCGTGTTCTTGTTGTCCAAGTGGTCCCATGCAGAATGGAGCATCAGTATTGATCTGTTGGCGTGGTCGGCAAATTGCAATGGGTTCAGGTCCTTACTATGGCAGAAGTTGATACATTCGTAACCAATCTCTCAATGCACCTCATCATCATGGATAGCAGTGGCACCAGCCTGGAGTGTCTGAGCCATGTCACTTTGCTCTTCTTGGGCACTGGTATTACGGCTGCCCTTTTAATGCAGATGGGGACCTCGGACCGTAGCAGTGAGAGGTTGAAAATGTTCACAAAAACTCCACCCACGCAAGTTTCTCAGCATCATAAAAGCCTTTGACTCAATGAAGAGGGAAATGGAGCATGATTCCTCAGCTTGGCTGCCCCCAGAAATTCATTACCATTCTTTGCCACACAAAGACAATTAAGCCATAAGTTTCCATCAACAGACCCACAACAGACCAAGCCTATTGCAGACTGGGGATAGCAAGGATATGTGTCATTGCAGGGTCCTCTTCTTAATTCTCTGCTGCAATATTGCTTTCTGCTGGATTGGAGTTAATTGATCAGGTGAATGAGAAACTGGTCAACTTTGTCTCCACTCTTCTTCTAAATAAATAAAGATATATCTATATCCCAATTGTGACCCTGAACTCTCCGGCTTTAAACCCACCTTGAACAACATTATCAATAAATGACTTAACTTTTAAGCATTTAAACCTATATCTCTCTGTAACACTATGAACACAGCAAATTTGCAGATGACACAAACCATTAGCAAATTTGCAGATGACACAAAGCTGGGTGGTAGTGTGAACTGTGAGGAAGATGCTATGAGGTTGCAGGGTGACTTGGACAGGTTGTGTGAGTGGGCGGATGCATGGCAGATGCAGTTTAATGTGGATAAGTGTGAGGTTATCCACTTTGGTGGTAAGAATAGAAAGGCAGATTATTATCTGAATGGTGTCAAGTTAGGAAAAGGGGACGTACAACGAGATCTGGGTGTCCTAGTGCATCAGTTATTGAAAGGAAGCATGCAGGTACAGCAGGCAGTGAAGAAAGCCACTGGAATGTTGGCCTTCATAACAATAGGAGTTGAGTATAGGAGCAAAGAGGTCCTTCTGCAGTTGTACAGGGCTCTAGTGAGACCGCACCTGGAGTACTGTGTGCAGTTTTGGTCTCCAAATTTGAGGAAGGATATTCTTGCTATTGAGGGCGTGCAGCGTAGGTTTACTAGGTTAATTCCCGGAATGGCGGGACTGTCGTATGTTGAAAGACTGGAGCGACTAGGCTTGTATACACTGGAATTTAGAAGAATGAGAGGGGATCTTATTGAAACATATAAGATTATTAAGGGATTGGACACGTTAAAGGCAGGAAACATGTTCCCAATGTTGGGAGAGTCCAGACCCAGGGGCCACAGTTTAAGAATAACAGGTAGGCCATTTAGAACGGAGATGAGGAAAAACTTTTTCAGTCAGGGAGTTGTAAATCTGTGGAATTCTCTGCCTCAGAAGGCAGTGGAGGCCAATTCTCTGGATGCTTTTAAGAGAGAGCTAGATAGAGCTCTTCAGGATAGCAGAGTCAGGGGGTATGGGGAGAAGGCAGGAACGGGGTACTGATTGAGAATGATCAGCCATGATCACATTGAATGGTGGTGCTGGCTCGAAGGGCCCAATGGCCTCCTCCTGCACCTATTGTGTATTGTCCTTGATGTCAGCAAGACGGAGGAGCTAGTTATTGACGTTAGAAAATCAAATGGTGTACATGCCCCAATCAGCATCAGGTGAAGATGGTCAGAACGTAAATATTACCAACAACCTGTCTTGGGTAAATCAAGAGGCAGACATTGATAAGGAAATCCACCACCAAAGAACCAGCAGCTAAACTGTAACAAAGTGTCACAAACAGATGTGAGAATATACAGGTAATCGTATCCTGGTTTAACGATCATGTTATTGTGATCTGTTGAAATTAGTTTATGTACTTGTGCTACGGAATATTGGCAGATATGCGGCTGGTATTTTACAAACTAGAAGATGTATAATATCTAAAACTATTACGATTATTGTACCATTTTGGTGGCTGACCATTTTCATGTCAAAAATTCGGGGAGAAGGCAGGGAGATGAGGTTGAGAGGGAAGAATACATCAACCATGATCGAATGTTGGAGCAGTCAATGTGCCAAATAGCCTCATTCTGCTCCTATGCTTTATGGTTTTAATGCCCCCAAAAGGGGATTGCCGTGTTCCAACAGCTTATTATTTTTCTGTTGCAGTCAGAGGTCAGACACCACGCTGGTAGTGCTGACACCATGTATGAGGTGGTGTCCCTGCAGAAGCAATCTGAGAGGGATGGAACTGCACCTCCTGCAACTGGCTTCATGCTGTACCTTGGGAGACAGACCAGTGTGACTCTTTCTCCTCAGGATGATGAGGAAGAGAAAGGTACGTAAAGAAGTTTTGAAAAAGTTGTTATTTAGTAGAACTGTGGGTAGAATATTTGTCTGAAAACATGATATTACAGGATGTTGGATGTACGCTGCGTGCTTATGCATGTGATTATGTTGAAGCCTCTGGAGAATTAAAGAGTCTTGGATATAAAGCCCCCAAGCCTTCCAATGTAATATTGATTTATTTTGAATTGGATATCATTTTTGACCTGCAGAAATATTGACTGAAAAAGCAGACATGAGGCAAAGTGACCAATTGAGGACAAAACAGTAAACATTGAGAAATAATTTCCACCATAAGTGTTGGTCCTGGTATTTGCACGGTATAACTTAAGGCTTTCAAGAGTTTGATGGTAAAACAATAATACAAAAAGTAGAGTAGGAAAAAACTGAGGCGGGTTTATACCACAGATAGACACAAAGTGCTGGAGTAACTCAGCAGATCTGGCAGCATCTTTGGAGAAAAAGAATAGGTGACTCAAAGTCTGAAGTCTGAGGTAAGCGTTCTGACCTGAAAGGGGCAATAGAATTATAGCAGTAGAAATGGGAAAGAGCAAAAAGAAACAGGTGTACAAAAAGATGAGCTATAATGTTAAAATGTGCCCTGAATAGTTTTGCATCATTAATTAGGCATATATTGATCTCACAGAGGCTAGTCGGCAATACATCATGAGGAAATTAAAATTGGATAACTTTGAACATATGAATGATATTGTGCCAAAGCATCATAACAAGTTGTTGATTTGTAAACTGAAATTGTAACTCTTTAAATGAATAGGAATGATTAAAACAATTGAATTTCATTATTTTATAGATATGTTTCCAAGTTCCTCATGAATTTGTTTAAAAAATGGTAATGAGTTTCATATTAAGTATTAGTTTTACACAGAAGCATATCTCCTAATTGTTGGCAATGGAATGAATGAAGTCATGCAAAATATCCTTTTGTTTGGGGAGTGATATTCTCATCTGCTTTTCAGATCTGGAACACATGTGATTGCTACATTGATATTTTCCAATTGAATGAGTTGATCAATTAAAGGCTTCCTGACTTGAGTGTCTCCATGTATATTGTTCACCAAAAAAAAAGTTGCATCTGTTCTTCTGCATACTTGGAATAATAATAATTATCCAAATTCAGAACGTTACAACTGTTGGAAATCTGAATAAAAATTGAATATGCTGGTATTGACATGTCAGGGAGTAGAGTTAATATTTTGGGTTGTTGACCTTGCGTTGGTACAGGAAAAAGTGACAGGTAAAGCAGGCACAAAAAGAGTGTGTGTAGGTGGGAAATGAAGAATAAATGTTAAAATCTGTTTTGGCGAGGGAGGCAGGACACTTTACATGACAAAGGATGAAGGTGAAAGAAAGCAGTTGTTGCTGAGTGAAAGAGGACAATCTATTAGGCTGTAATGTTCTCAGTCGAAAGATTGGCTGCTGTTCCTAAAGCCCACATTGAGCTTCGCTGGACCAGTGTCAGAGGGCAACGGCAGGAGGCTCAGAATGGAGCCTCGTCAGACGTTACGACCACATGGCACTGCATGGAGATTGGCATAATGGCAGGGTGTACCATCTCCCCATTGATTTTTACAATGGCTATGGAAGTCATCATAAGGGCCTCCAAGTGGGCGAGTGGCTGAAGTCTGGAATCTGTCTACCACCCATCAGGGCCTACATGGATGACATGACAATCATAACAACAACAGCACCTGGGGTGGAGAATGTTCATAAATTTATGTTATAGGAGCAGAATTAGGCTATTCGGCCCATCTAGTCTACACCATTCAATCATGGCTGATCTATCTTTCCCTCTCAACCCCATTCTCCTGCTTTCTCCCCGTAACCCCTGGCACCCTTACTATCAAGAATCTGTCAATCTCTTTTTATCATGTATCTGTACACTGGATGGCTCGATTGTAATCATGTAGTGTCTTTCCACTGACTGGTTAGCACGTAACTAAAGCTAACAATAAACTAAACGCAAACTCAATAACTCAAACTCCGCCTTAAAAATATCCATTGACTTGGGCCCCAGAGCCTTCTGTGGTAATGAATTCAACAGATTCCCCATACTCTGACCAAAGAAATGTCTCCTCATCTCCTTTCTAAAGGTACGTCCTTTTCTTCTGTGGCTATGGGCTCTGGTCCTAGACTCTAGAACCAAAGTAACCAGGAGCTCAGGGCCATGCTGGTAGTCTGAACGGACATGTTCTGTGGTGTAGGAGAGACTAACATCAGCAACTGAAGGCACTGAAACATTTACACTAAATATTATTGTGTACTTTGTAAGAATTGCACCATGCAGCTGACTGATCCTTCTATATATTGTAAAAATGTGAACATTAAATGACTATCTCTAAGTTTTCTGTCTCGATCAGGACCGTCAGCCACTCCCCTGTTCCATCCCGTCCTCGATGTCCATCCGTTCCCTGCCCCGTCCTTCTTTATTTTGATTCTCTGGATCATTGTTTCATTCCTTCAGTTCTTCCATTGCTACTTTAGTCATTTTGAGACTCCCCACTATAGACCTCCCTGTTGTTCTCGCCTCTCTCACTTCTGATGAAAGTTTACTATCTCAATCTTAACTATATTTCTTTCTCCACAGACTGTGATTAATCTGGCGAGCATTTCTAGTTTTTTTTGTCTTATGTTCATTTCATATTTCCAACTGCCAATGTATTTTGCATTTGCAATAGTTTAAATAACTCTCTTCTGTTTGGGGTGGCACAATTGTGCAGCAGTAGAGTTGCTGCCTGACAGCGCCAGACTAGAGTGCAATCCTGACTACAGGTGTTGTCTGTACGGAGTTTGTACGTTCTCCCTGTGACTGCGTGAATTTTCTCGGTGTGCTCTGGTTTCCTCCCACACTCCAAAGACGCACAGGTGTCTAGATTAATTGGCCTTGGTAAAATTGTAAATTGTCCCTCGCATGTAGGATTGTGCAGGGTGATCACTGGTCTGCGCAGATTTGATGGGCCGAAGGGCTTGTTTCAGCACTGTATCTCTCAAGTCTAAACGTTTATCTAAGAAGCCTGTCTACAACTGAACTATACTGAGACCCGTGTTCTATTGGGCCACACACCTAAGGGAGTGGGAGGAAATTGAAATAAACAGTGCAGCAAGCGAATAAAGTTGGGACGATGTGGTTAATCAAACAGTAAAAAGCAGACTGGAGGGAAAGGTATTCCTGCATGAAATGAGAAACTGTGGCCAGAAGGAATAGAGACAACAAATCTAAGAGTAAATCAGTAGCTGAGGCTAGAGGCTGAAAGCACTAAAGTAATGGTTCAGTATCTGAATGCACGTAGCATTTGAAACAAAACAGGTGATATTGATGGACACATGATATTTAAGAAGGTCAGGAAGCGAGGCAAAGGTGGCAAAGTGACTGTGTTAATTAATGATTGTCTTGCACAATGACCTTTCTTCAGGAAACCAGGATGACAAGGTGGTTTATAAGGAGATAAAAAGTAATGAAGGCAATGGGGCACCTGCGGGAGTGGTGAACACCAATTGCACGGTATAAAGAATAAAATAACAGAAGCTTGTCAGTGAGGTATCGTGACAATCATGGGGGATTTTAATCTGCATGTAGAATGACAAGTCATGTGGGCAGAGTTCGCCTGAAGAAAAGAATCATAGTGTTCATTGTGGAAAACATTCTGGAGCCAATCGGAGAGCAGGCTGAAGCAGATCTGATGCTGTCCAATTAGCCTGGATTAACCAGTGATCATATCATGAGGAAGTCCCGGGGTAGCAGCAACTGGAATGTCATCAGGCCATAAGGGATGGGAGTAGAATTAGGCCATTTGGCCCATCAAGTCTACTCCGCCATTCAATCATGACTGATCTATCTCTCCCTCCTAACCCCATTCTCCTGCCTTCTCCCCATAATCTCTGACACATGTACTAATCAAGAATCTATCTAACTCTGCCTTAATAAAAGGCTTGGCCTCCACAGCCTTCTGTGGCAAAGAATTCCACAGATTCACCACCCTCCGACTAAAGAAATTTCGCCTCACCTCCTTCCTAAAAGAACGTCCTTTAATTCTGAGGCTTTTAACCTCAAGTCCTAGACTCTCCCACGAGTGGGAATATCCTCTCCACTTCCACTCTATCCAAGCCTTTCACTATTCTGTAAGTTTCAATGAGGTCGCCCCTCATTCTTATAAACTCCAGCGAGTACAGGCCCAGTGCCGACAAACGCTCATCATAGGTTAGCCTACTCATTCCTGGGATCATTCTCGTAAACCTCCTCGGGACCCTCTCCAGAGCCAGCACATCCTTCCTCAGATATCATGCCCAAAATTGCTCACAATATTCCAAATGTGGCCTTACCAGCACCTTATAGAGCCTCAGCATTACATCCCTGTATTTGTAGTACAAGCCCTCTTGAAATAAACGCTAGCATTGAGTTTGCTTTCTTTACTACTGATTCTGGAAACTTGCCTGTGACAGAAAATTTACGTGAGAGAGGATAGATTCAGAACTAGAGGCCATGAAAGCAGAATGACGTTAAGGGAACTGACAATTGAGATGGGGTGGCAGACACTTTGTTCAGTTTAGTTCATTGTCACAGGTACAATGAAAAGCTTTTGTTGTGTGCTAACCAGTCAGTGGAGAGACAATACATGGTTATAATGATTAATGATACAAAGTACAGTGTTTAATAGGATTTGCAGAGCTTAAGAATAGAAAAATTCCAGAGAGGAGCCACAATTTGTGAATAACTGAAAAAAATTAAAGATAGTATCAAAGACATATGATTGCACATAGACAGGTGACTGGTCAAAACATTGGATAGAAGATAAACGCCAGCAAAGAATGGCTAAAGAACTAATAAAAAAGAATAATTAAAATGCAAAATAAAGGACATGCAAAAACAGAGTCTGGGGTTTCTACAAATATTTAAAAGTGGAGTTAACAAAGTGACTATTCTTGTGCAATTAATAATGGAAAACAATAAGATGGCTGTTGAATTACATTGGTATTTTGCAACAATATTCATTATAGAGAATATTGGAATTGGTGTATCGAGATACAGTGGAAAAACTTGCGTGTTATCCAGGCAAATCTTAACATACATGAGTACATTAGGTAATGCAAACAGAAAATAAACTGCAAAATATAGTGCCATGGCTACAGTGAAACTAAATCTATAAAAGTGCAAGAGTCGCAACAAAGTAGATTAGACGTTCGGAAATTTATCTTTAACATATGAGAGATCTGTTCAAGAGTCTGAAAACTGGGGAAGGTTATTCCTGAATTTAGTGGTATGTACTTTTATGTTTTTATATCTTCTGCATGAAGGAAAAGAGGAGAAGAGATCATTACAGGGGTGTGTGAGTGGTCCCTGATTTTGTCTACCGGGTGCTGACCTAGGTACAGGAGTTTGGAGGTGAGTTTGGTTAGGATTATAGTATTAAAGTCAACAAATAGGAGTCTGATGTAGGTGTCCGTGTGATCTAGATGTTCCAGAGCTCTCAATCTGACTTTTGAGATGGTACAGATGCAACCAAGCATTCCAGGCCAGATGACATCACAGTAACATCCTACAAATAGCTGCAAATTAGAAATCAGAAGGGAGAGAGGAACGGGGACAATTGCAGTGGCACTGCACAAAATGTTGAAGTTGTTGGCTGACAAGGCTCCAGGCTACCGGGCGGCACGGTAGCGCAGCGGTAGAGTTGCTGCTTTACAGCGAATGCAGCGCCGGAGACTCAGGTTCGATCCTGACTACGGGTGCTGCACTGTAAGGAGTTTGTACGTTCTCCCCGTGACCTGCGTGGGTTTTCTCCGAGATCTTCGGTTTCCTCCCACACTCCAAAGACGTACAGGTATGTAGGTTAATTGGCTGGGTAAATGTAAAAATTGTCCCTAGTGGGTGTAGGATAGTGTTAATGTGCGGGGATCACTGGGCGGCACGGACTTGGAGGGCCGAAAAGGCCTGTTTCCGGCTGTATATATATGATATGATATGATATGACGTCGTCTTACAGTCTGAAAAGAAATAGTAAGTAAGATAGCTGAGATGTTGATTTTAAATTTCCCAAATTCCTTGGATTTGGGGAATTTCCACTGGATTAAAAAATTCCTTTATTCAAAAAGAGAGATAGAAAGCAGGAAATCTGCAGACTAATTAGCTTAATATCTGTCACAAGAAATGATTGAAGGTGTCATGGCAAAATACTTAGATTAAAATCAAGCTAATAAGCTAAAGCCAACATTGTTTTTGAAAGCAGACTCAAACTGCTGAGTAACTCAGCGGGACAGGCAGCATCTCTGGAAAGAAGGAATGGGTGACGAATCGGGTTGAGACCCTTCCTCAGACTGATGTCAGGGGAGAGGGAGATACATAAATGGCTTGTTTGACCTATATTTTGGAGTAGGTTGAAGAAGGAACATGCTGTAGATGAAGGGGAACTAGTCGATGTACTGTTACTAGTTTTCCTTGAAAGACATTTGATAAAGTCCCGTATCAAACTGCAGGATAGTTCAGTAGAGGAACTAGTGGAATTGCTGCCTCTGATGTCGAGAGACCTGTATTCAATCCTGACCTCCCGTGCTGTCTGTGTGGAGTTTGCATGTGCTTCCAGTGATTGCGTGAGTTTCCCCAGTGCTATGATTATGCCCACATCCCAAAGATGTGCAGGTTGCTAAGTGAAATGAACAATCCAAATTGTCCCTAGTTAGTAGACAAGTGGTGGAATCTAAGAACAGTGGTAAAGTGGGAGGAATAGATCTGTAGGGGAATTGGATTACTCAGTGAGCCTGCATAGACTTGGTGGGCCAACATATCGCAAGGAAAGATGAAAGATTAAGTTACTGTGGGTATGGTTTCTGGGTTTGCTTGTGTCAGGACAGAAAAATAAAGGTGAAATGTTTGCAAGGAGGCTACAAGGACTCACAGACAGGTTAAGTGAGTAGGCGATCACAGGGAGAACGCACAAACTCCATCCAGACAGCACCCGTAGTCAGGATTGAGCCCACTGTAACCAGCAACTCTACCGCTGCGCAACTGTGCTACCCACGGTGATAGGCTGGGATTTTTTCCCCTACAGCGTCGGAAGCTGAAGGGAAAACTTGTAGAGGTATACAAAATTATGAGAGACATAAAGAAAGTAAATGGTAATAACTCTTTTCTCAGGGAAGAGGAGTCCAGAACTAGATAGCAAAGGTTTGTTAGAGAGGGAAGATTTAAAAGAGATTCTGAGGGCCCATTCTTCACGCAGAGGATGTTGCATATACGGAATGAGTTGTCAGGGGAAGCTGAGAGGGTGGGTACAATGGCAATGTTTCAAAGGCATTTAAACAGGTCCATGGAGAGTCAAGGTTTAGAGGGATATGGGAACAACACAGGGAAATGAGACTAGCTCAATTATAAAATCTTGTCGGCATAGACAAGTTGGACAGAAGGGCCAGTTTCCATGGTGAATATGTCTATGATTCTCCACAGGCAGAAACCTTAATTACTTCAGACAAGTCAATGAACATATATACTGTATACGGGTCAATCTAAACTTTGCACTCCTACGTCTTGGTTCCTAAAGCAATAGACTCTAATTTTACCTCTGCTCTTTTACTACAAAATATAAACATTTTGTGCTATGCAATAAATTTCATGTTGGCCTACAGAATTAAGTCAAGTCAAGTCAAGTCAAGTTTATTTGTCACATACACATACAAGATGCGCAGTGAAATGAAAGGTCACCCACAGTCCAGCAATAGAGCAATAAAAAACCCAATTTCACACACAATCACAACCAACACAAAACAAAACAAAAATAAACAAAAAAAACAAAAAAAAAGAAACATCCATCACAGTGAGTCTCCTCCAGTCACCTCCTCACTGTGATGGAAGGCCAGAATGACTTTTCTCTTCCCCTGCCGTCTTCTCCCGCGGTCAGGCTGTTGAAGTTGTCACGTTCCAGGCCGCGCCGGACGGTGAAAGGTCCGCAGCGGGCCGACCCAAGCCCCGCAATTCGGGGCAGGCGAAGACGCTGCCGCTGGAAGTCGGGGCGGCCGTGGCTCCCGACATTGAAGCCCCCGCCGGGCAGAGAAAATCCCGCGGCCTATTTCAGGCCGTGCCGGACAGCCAGGCTGTTCTGTTGGCCAGCATGAAATTTGAGGCACTGGGCTCTTTGTCCACTGGCAAAGTCGCTGACATTTGGTATTCTGGTAACACAGTTTCTCCGCTCACAACTACTTTGAAATTATATAAAGAGCAAAGGCTTGCTCATCTATCCTAATTACATTAGATTGGCATTCATTAACATAGGCTATAACTCATTAATAATGAATATATCAGCAATCTTTAATCATGGTGAGAATGTCGGTTCTTTGTGCATTGACGCTGGTCATTCTAATTAATTTGGACCGTGGATTACCTGAATTTCCTTATGGAATCACTGCAACCAACCTCCTGGTCTCCAAGCTCATGATTTTGCTTTTGCAAAGTGCTTTTATGTGTCTTTGTCGATGTTGTTCTGGTGTGACAAATTAATGGTTCAAAATTCAACACAGGTAAAAATAGATTCTTGTTGCAGTGGTGCTAAGAGATACTTGAATGAATTTGGATTGATGAAGTGAGTACTGGGATAATGGCTTTAACTGTTGTCGTAGGTGTAAAACTTGCCTGCAAGCATAAAGCCTAGATAATCAAACCTATTACTGAATGTTCGGCGAGGCACTGCAGGTGGGAGGCATTTAGCCATCACTAATTTGCCAAGTCCTTGAGAGCTATCCACTTGTTACCACTGACTGCCCTTTCCCCGAACTCCTGAAAATGTTCACTTCAGGTTAACATAGTTGAAAGTTGTGAATAGAATTCTTTCAAAGTTGCTGAATGAACCAAAGATAGAAATAGCAGAGGCATGATCAGAGTCTTTCAGTCCTCATTGGATATGGGAATCGTAAAGATGGGCAGGATAGTTAGTCATGTTACATTACTATCCAAAAAGCAGGGACTGAAATAAATCAGGAAAAATATAAAATTGGTGGAGGTAGGGTGATGGAGCGGTGTGGAGTTAGCTGTTGGAAAACATTGTGATGGATGAAACAACCTTTAATTTTGAAAGGCATGGGTTAGTCAAGGAGAATCAGCAAAGATATAAAGATTTCTGACAAACCACTTTATTTTTTCAAAATGGAACAGAGGAAGTTAATCATGGTAGTGTAGTATATGTAAGACGTACAGGTTTGCAGGTTAATTGGTTTAGGTAAAAATTGTAAATTGTCCCTAGTGTGTCGGATAGTGTTAGTGTATGGGAATTGTTGGTCGGCATGGACTAAGTGAGCCGAAAGGCCTGTTTTTGTGCTGTATCTCTCAACTAAAATAACTATACATGGACCAAAATACATTTGACTAAGTGTCCTAACAAAAATGGGAGGCCATGGAATTATCAGGAAAGGGACAGTGAGGGTATTGTTTCAGAGGCACTAAGTGAAGAATTACTTGCTATGACTCAGCCCATCAGCTTCATGCCGACCCCCTGGGGTGTAATCCCATCAGTCCCTTCCCCTTCCTCTAATTTTCCTGTAGACCTACAACTTACTCACTCTCACATATACTCAGCAACTCCTCTTTAGTTCCCTTGCCACTAATTTACAGTGGGAGACAGTTAACCTAATGATGCATCTTTGGGATGTGGGAGAAAGCTGGAGCAGCACACGGTCACAGGAAGAATGTGCAAACTCTGCACAGACGGCAATGGAGATCAGGGTTGAACTTTGGTCCCTGTATTTGTGAGGCAGCAGCACCATCTGCTGTACCATGCTACCCCACAGGGATTAATGCTTCTAGGACAGCGAAGGTATAGCTTTAAGGTGAGAGGGACACAGTTTAAAGGAGATATGTGGAATGTGTTTTTACACAGAGGGTGTTGTGTGCTCAGAACGTGCTGCCGGGGGTGGTGGTTGAAGCAGATACAGTTGTGACATTTAAAAGAGTTTTGGATAGGCATATTGATATGCAGGGAATGGAGGAATTTTGGTTATGTGGTTTTGGTATCATGTGCGGCACAGACATTGTGGGCTGAAGGGCCTGTTCTTGTGTTGTATTGTACTATATTCTAGTGGTTGGTTTGTAGTAGAATTGGTCAAAGTTTATTAGTGATCAGCTATTAAGTTCAAATCTTAGGAATGACTTAAACTCGAGAGTGGGGAGGAATGTAATTCCTTGTTCCCAGGCATCTCAAGATTAACATTGAAGCAGAGAAGCTTTGCTGAGCCGTTACAAAGCTCTGATATTGTGCTCAGTTGTAGTCAACACTCTTTTGGAAGCTGTAAAAATCCTGGAGAGGCACAGAGGTGATTTGCCGGAATGGTTCCAAGAATAGCCTCAAGGTTGGGTTGGAAAAGAAGGCGTTGCCTTCCTTCCAGTAAAGGAAGTCCAAGGCATATTTGATGCAAGTATTTACTGCCTAAATACTTGGCGGAAGGTGGAAATGGAAATAATCCAAGATTTTAAAAGGAAATTGGATGGGAACTTGAGGGTAATAAGGAGATAGGGCTACGGAGATAGAGAAGGCAATGAAATTGACAGGATTGCATCCCAGAGACCGAGTGGATTTGATGGGTTGAATGGCCTTCTTCTGTACTGGAACAAGTCTCCATCAGTTGCCAGAACCTGCCACAAATACCATCATTACTAGTCATCCTTACAAACACAGATACATTTCCAGGATTGTTCTAAATATGATTCCAATCCTGAGAACAGCCTGTCAACATGCAGACTTGAACTTATTTTTCAATGTGATAATTGTTTTACCTCAGGCTGCTTATTCAGCATCAGCCTCTCCTTGTCTCGACCTTGCCAGTGTTTGCAATTCTTGCTGCATTTGCCTGCTCGCTATAAGTAACTTGCTGAAGACCAGCATGGAGCAGCAGCCGGACGGGGAGGAAAGGTCGGGAACAGGAGATAGAGGTTATGGATGAGCTTGAGGCTGTGCATGGATGGCATCAGTGACAATTGGTGGGAGGAGGGGAGGATGGAATATCAATGCTACAGGTAATGGATGGTGGTGTTAGCAAGGGAACCAAGGCAGGCCAGCCTGGTGAAGGGTTTACCAGCATGGTGACCGATGCTTTCAACGTTGGTTTAAAACTCAACCACATGGACTGCAGGTTGCTGACTCCTCTCCCACTGATCCACCTGGGATAACAGCATCAGTTGCACTGCTCATGCCTCCATCAGATGAACGGCTACAGTCTCGTTACTTAATCTGTCTGTGCTTTTAAAACAAAGAAAATGCTGTGAAATAAATAGGAAATGCTGGTAACACGCAGCAGGTCAGGCAGCACCTGCGGAGAGAAAAACATTTAACATTTCAAGTGGATGGAACAAATGACTCCATTGATTTTGGGCAGGTCAAACACATCTGTGGAGACTGTAGCCAGTGATGTCCTCTCACCTCAGTTAAAATCACTTCCAGCGTGGCCTCAACCTCAAAACTTTATTGAAGATGTTTTTGTACAATACGTTCCTATTGGTGAAATTAAACACATAACAAACATAGTAGACATTAAATCTGCTGCCCTCAACCCAGGCTAGTGTGGAAATGGACATGCTGCAGAATGATGCCGTGCTGAAACTGTCTCTCCTTCTCTGCTCTCTTGCAGACAGTGATAATGAATTGTCAAGCGGCACTGGGGATGTTTCCAAAGACTGTCCTGAGAAAATCCTGGATTCATGGGGGGATCTGCTGCAGAGATGGTGAGTATCACAAGCATCCATGGGGAAATAAGCTTGCTTTGTGATCTTCCTCTGCTCATCTCTTTTGCGGTATTCGACAGAGCTAATAAAGGAAGTGAGTCAGTCCACCCAATTTTCTCCCTCCCTCCCTTTCCGCTCCCTTCCCCCTCCCTTCCCCTTCTCTCCCCTCCCTCGCTTCCCCCTCCCTCCCTTACCTCCGTCCACTTCCTCCCCCTCCCCCTCCTCCCTCTTTTCCTCCCAACCTGCTTCCCTCCTCTTTGCCGCCTCCTCTTTGCCCCCCCTCCGCTTTGTCACCCTCCTCTCTGCCCCCTCTCTGCCCCCTCCCCCTGTCCCACAACCAAGATTATGTTTCCTGGTGTCCTTGCTGATTTTTAATCTCTCGATTGATTAAAAGATGCAGCATGGAACTGGACCCTTTGGCCTACTGTCCACGCTTACCTTTGATCTCCTGTTCACATTAGTTCTATGTCATCCCACTTTTGCATCCACTCCCGACACACTGGGGGCAATTTACAGATGCCAGTTAACCTATAATGTTACAGGAAGAACGTGCAGACTCCACATTGACCGAACCTGAGGTCCGGATTGAACCCAGGTCTCTGGGGCTGTGAGACAGCAGCTGTGCCACTAAATTCTGAGGAGGGCAAGTCAGGATCTTTGGAGAAATGGCATCTCTGACAGGCCAGCATTCCCTCAGCGTTGTAGACTTTTAGACGTTAGCAATACAGCGCAGAAACAGGCCCTGCGGCCCACAGAGTTTGCGCCGGCCAGCGATCACCCCATACACTCGCACTATCCAGTACACTAGGGACAATTTACAATTTTACAGAAGCCAATTAACCTACAAACCTGGGTATTTATTCACAAAATGCTGGAGTAACTCAGCAGGTCAGGCAGCATCTCAGGAGAGAAGGAATGGGTGACGTTTCGGGTCGAGACCCTTCTTAGGCAACCTACAAACCTGTACGTCTTTGGGGTTGTGTTGAGACCACAAACAATCCAACGGTGAATTTGAAAAAAAAATGTTACAGTACAGGAGGGGTGCTGGGTTTTGCAGTACCAACGCTTTATTGGGATCGATAAACTCAGTTTGTGATTTGTGCTCAGTATTTACACCTATTGACAAAGTCTGTTCCTTCAGGCACAGCAACCTGACAACCAGACCCAAGGGGCTGCCTGTCCTTGTTCGACGTGGAGTACCAGAAGCACTCAGAGCGGAAGTTTGGCAACTGTTGTCGGGTTGCCACGACAACCAGGCAATGCTGGAAAAGTACAGAATCCTGATCACTAAGGTAGATGCAGCTCAGCAACAGAAGTTGAATTAAGTGTCTCATTGACCAAACATCCAGAGTACATTGCTTCATCATACTGACTTGTAGACCCGTGGTTTTGTTTAAATTTGTGTCTGTATCCCTTTATAGTCCCGCTGGATTGTCTTCATGCTCGCAGAAGCATGGCTATGTTCACTCCCAGCTCTGTGGACCTGTTCACACACAGTCACGTTGCTCCATGCTCACTACTTGTAGTTCCACAGCACAGTAATCGTAGTGTTGCAAGTGTCTGTATTCACACCTTTACACCAGCAGTTCTGAATAGATAGGTGCGAACCTGTGATTCTGTGGTTTGATTAACAGGTCTACACGTATGCTCACTAGCAGCCCCATCACAACATGTTCACGGCCATTCAACAAATATATTCTATCAAGCTTAGCAGATGGATGTGTTTGTACGGGCAGTTATCTTGCATGTTTTAGATTTGACTGGCTCTGCATCATCCTCTCATCCCAGGGAAATATCTGTTCTGCAAAACTCTCCCAGCTTCACTGTTCCATTTGCTGTGACACACACCTGTTCAATGGTGTTGAATATTGACATTAGGTTAATTTTTCCTTTGCAGGCGTATTTCAAGCTTCATTGCACATTTGGGCTTTTGTAACGTTTAACAGTCCTATTGGATTTCTGTTCTCATTAGTTTATCTTGTGCCTTTTAAAAAAATTTGTTGTGTTTTATGAATCTCTGTTCATTTGCCTTTGCAAAATGCACCAGCTTCTGCGAAATGGTGTTCACAGTGAGGTTGTCTTCATCGCCTGGTTTATTCATCCCATGTCGGACTGAACTTTTGAACTCACATTGGGTGATGATTGTCTACCATTGCATCGTTTCTTTAAACTTCCCCAATGGGTTGGAGACTAAACCTGGAGATTGCGCTGAATTTGGAGGCTGCACTGAATTTGGATTGCTAATGATGGAGGCATGTTTTATGCGCTTGTCTTTATTCCTTCTGCACTTGTGTTTTGGGGTTGGTGGAAAAGTCATCTGTTATGTGGGTGCATCAGGACCAATTGTATACTGTAGCGAGCACTGTGGCATTCCAGGCCTGGAGTGTGGTCTCCTTGCTAGCCGGTGTATTGACTCGGGTGTGATTGTAACTCAGGAACCGTCCTTTGTTGGAGGCACACATTCACATGGCTGGAGGTTGGGCCTCAGCAGGTGGAAGAGGGAAGTAGGTTTGGTGGTTAAAGAGGGAAGGAGATTGGGGATGAATGGGGAAGGGAATCGGGTGAGGAGGGAAGGGGATCGGGGATGGGGAGGGATGGAAGTTAAAGAGGGAAGGAGATTAGGGAAGTGAGGAGTGAAGGAGATTGATGGGGGAAAGGGAAGGAGATTGGGGGGAAAGAGGCATGGAGATTGGAGGAAAAGAGGCTGGGAGATCGGGAGTGGGATGGAAGGAGGAAAGAAGTCCAGAGGGAGTAGGAAATAAATCAGAGGAGGGGGAGGGAAGAGGCAGGAACTGGCAGAGAGGGGTTGAGGAAGGGAGGTCGGAAGAGGGGAGAGGAAAGGAGGTTGGGTGAGGGGTGGGGGGCAGGAAGGATGCCGGAGGGGGAAGAAAGAAGAGGGTTAGGAAGGGGTAAGGGAAGTTGGTTGGGAATGGGAGGAGGAAGGGGGTCAGTGGGGGGAGCACGATGGGAGGGGGAGAAGAAAAGGGGTTCAGAGGAGGTGAGAGTAGATAGGTCTGAGAAGGAAGGCAGAAACAAAACAATAACAAAATAAGAAATTGCTTGGAATAATCTGCAGGTCATGCAGCATTTTTAGAATGAAAAGCAGGTACAGTTACAGGTCTGAGACCGACGGTCAGTACTGTATCCATTTTTGCAGAGAGTTGATTAACATAATACACAGAACTGAACAAGTCAAGCAGACTCTGGGAAAGAAAAGTGGGTTTATTTTTCTGGTCAAAAACGCTGCCGATGCTGGCAATCTGAAAAAAAGAAAATAATGATTCCTACAGTTGTGCTGCTGATCCAAATAGGTATCACTGAAAATGCTGGCAATCTGATAATCTGCAATAACTTTCAGCAAATGAGGCAGTATTTGCAGAGAGTGAGTGTTAACATTCCAATTCCAAAGTAAGGTCATCAGCTGGAAATGTTAACCTGTGTTGTTTTACTCATAGTTGCTGCTCAGCTAGTTCAACACTTGTGCTATATCAACTCTCCGAGAAGAGTTCTAGATTGTAGGCTGGATGTGGCCACATTACAACACTGCATGTTGTAGGTGATTCTTCACTGGGACAGGGGGCTTCACTGGGGCAGGGGGCTTCACTGGGGCAGGGGGTTTCACTGGGGCAGGGGGCTTCATTGGGACAGGCGGCTTCACTGGGGCAGGGGGCTTCACTGGGGCAGGGGGCTTCACTGGGGCAGGGGGCTTCATTGGGACAGGCGGCTTCACTGGGGCAGGGGGCTTGATTGCACTTGGACAGTTTTGAGATTGGTTAGCTCTGATGCAAGGGTCTCACCGGGATATCTGCTGCCCTGTGTCTACAACACTGTGCTGCATTCCCACTGCAGGTGGAGTAAAGCAGGGGCAGCAATCCAGAAATAACATTTCCATGTTAAAGGAAGGATGTTGTCAAGCTGGAAAGGGTACAGAGAAAATTTACAAGGATGTTGCCAGGACTCGAGTGCCTGAGCTATCGGGAGAGGTTGAGCAGGCTAGGACTCTACTCCTTGGAGTGCAGGAGGATGAGACGTGATCTTATAAAGGTGTACAAAATCATGAGAGGAATAGATCAGGTAGACACACAGAGTCTCTTGCCCAGAATGGGGGAATTGAGAACCAGAGGACATAGGTTTAAGGTGAGGAGGGAAAGATTTAATTGGAACCTGAGGGGTAACATTTTCACACAAAGGGTACTGGGTCTATGGAATGAGCTGCTGGAGGAGGTAGCATATGTCTGAAACATATAAGATCCTGAGGGAACCTAGCAGGTTTAGAGGATGTTACATCTTGTAGGAGAATTTAGAACCTGGGTTAACTGTTAAAAAATAACAGATTGACCATTTAAGATTAGCTAAATTATTTTCTCACGGTCATGATTATTTGGAACTCTCCTCCACAAAAGATGGTGGAAGCAGTCTTTGAATATTTTTTAGAAAGATTTAGATAGGTTATTGAAGCAGGTAATATCGCAACATTTATGAAACATTTAGACAGGTACATGGATAGGACGGGTTTAGAGGGATATGGGCCAAATGCAGACAGATGGGACTAGTGTAGAAGGGAAATGTTGGTCGGTGTGGGCAAGTTGGGCCGGAGGGCCTGTTTCCACGCACTATGACCCTAATCCTCCACTATTTGAAGAATGGGCAGAGGGATCAGCTGATGTAGCTTGATGTTAATCAATGGGAAATTGTGACCCACTCAGCCAGTTTGGGAATTAGCATTTGAAAAATGATATAGGCAATTAATCAAGAATCAACATACAGTATTTTTGATTAACGCAGTATTTGTTTTTTGATTCTTCCTCCTCAATTGTTTCCACAAAAATATCTTTTTTTTTCTTAACCCTTTGGATTTTATATGATTTTTTTTTAAATCAGTTGTACTAATCATTTAGCATTGAGATTTCCAATGTTACTGAAACTGGACTAGAGAGTGCTGGTGGTAATTGCTGAGTCCTGTCGTTAGGAAAAGCAGAGTCTATCCTCAATGTCAGGATGCTCAACTACATCTTACATTATACATCTTACATCTTACATCTTACATTATTTTTCTTTTATTAGTTTGACATTTCTAACAAAATATGTTAATTAAAAGAAATACTTTATATGAAGAGATAGTTAAGAAGCCAGTACCCAGATATCTATTGTTGACTTCATCCCTCGTCCATATAAAGGGCATTGATGAAACCATGTCTGAACCAATGTTAGTGTTGGAGGAAGAATGTTATTTGAGGAAGAATGTTACAGCACTGGAAAGAGATTGGAGCATGGTTTACTAGATTGACACAGGTAACTTCTCTTATGAAGAAAGCTTGGACAAGCTGGGCTTGTATCTAGTGGAATATAGAAGAGTGAGAGGTGACTTGACTGAAACATATAAGATCCTGAGGGAACCTTGCAGATTTACATCTTGTGGGAGAATCTAGAACCTGGATTAACATTAAAAATAATGGATTGACCCTTTAAGACAAATGAGGCATATTATTTTCTCTCTCAAGATCATGATTATTTGGAACTCTCCTCAAAAAATGGTGGAAGCAGCCTTTGAATATTTTTTAGAAAGATTTAGATAGGTTGTTGATAAGCTATGGGATGAATGTTTAGGTTTATTATTGTCACATGTACCAAAGTATAGTGAAACGCTTTGTTTTGCAAGCTATCCAATTAGATCAAATAATATTAGACATAAATGCAATCTTGTCAAACTCAAGTACAATAGCAAAGGGCAAGTTATAGAGTGCAGAATATAGTTCTCAGCATTGTAGCGCAACGGTTCCAGAGACAAAGTCCAATGACCTCAATGGAGTAGAGGTGAATCAGACAGTACCCTAGCTTAAGGAAGGAAGGGCCTGACAACAAAGGGTAAGAAGCTGTTCCTGAGTCTGGTAGTGTGCTCTTTAAAGCTTCTGTACCTTCTGCCGAACGGAAGCAACAAGAAGACGGAAAGACTGATTGGGACATGTCTTTGAATATATTGGCTGCGTTTCTGAGGCAGCGTGGTGTAGATAGAGTCAGTAGTAGGGAGTCTGGTCTGTGTGATGGACTGAGCTAAATCTATAACTACAGTTTCTTGCGGTCTTGAGCAGAGCTGTTCCCAAACCCGAGGTGTGATGCATCCCGACAGTATACTTTCTATGGTTTCTTATAGAAATTTGTATGTCATTGGAGACATGACAAATTTCCTCAGTCTTCGAAGAAAGTAGAAGCGTTGGTGTGGCGCTTTGGCTGTTGCATCAATATGGTCGGTCCAGGAGATATTGTTGGTAATATTAATGCCTAGAAACTTGTAGCTCTCAACCCTTTCTACTTCGGCACCTTTGATGCCGATTGTGGCATTTACTCCACCATTTACTCCATCAACCTGTTGAGGGAAGGATATCAGAGATGTTTCACATTGCAGGTCACTGTGCTTCGTGATTAGGAAGGACAATATAAAAGGACTTGAGAAAACCGTGAGGGAAGAAGTTTAAGCTCCGCAGGTTAAAAATACGCGACCACACGGGTCTTGAATTAGAGAATGTATTTTTTTTAAAGGATTTATTTATATACGTGAATTGTGCTACATTACAGACAGTTCAAACTTTTAATCCATCCACAACAAAGCCAAACACAAGTTTAAAAAAAGAGATGGAAGATAATTAAAATTATATATTTCAAGAATACATACAATATTGATATAAAGTTGTGTATATATACACTTCTAGTTGCCCAGCTTTCCATGCCAAGGCTTGGAATAAGGTCCCTCAGCGAGGCTGTGCGTGCTTCTTTGTCAGGTTGATGGCTGGTGCGGTATGCCCAGGAGGAAGAGGAGCACCATTCTGTTGTCAGCATCGCTCCGTTCTTGGTGTGCGAGTTATAAAAGCAGGCAGAAGAATAATGGCCAGTGATATAAATGTTGTGATTAATATGCTCAAAACTAACATTAATCAGATTTTACAGCAGCCCTTTCTGCTTCACCCAATGGCTTTGATTTGCACAAGTGTGCTGGAGCAGGTTTTTCCATTTTCAGTGGTGTGTCATATGAATTGCATTTCTTTTTGTTAGCTGAGCTCAGATGAATTTTAGAATACAATTGTGACTAGAGCAAGCCTTTAAATCCCTATGGATTATGTGAAAGACACTGTGCTTTTTTTTTCTGATTCTCCCTTGCGATGAATTGGAGATTAAGTTAATGTAAAGAATGGTCTAATGTGGAGTTGTGGGTTTGGGGTGACACAGGTGGTTACTGGAATGATTTATCAAGCAGTTCGAGAGGTGACCCTTAGAAACAGGAAAGCAAAGAGGACTTTCATTGAGCAGTGCATTTTGCGACCTGATAACAAGTGATTTCTGAAGCAAATGTATTGTTAAAGTTAAAGCCAGTTTGTGTACAGCAGAACCACACAAACTCAGTCAAGCGACGATTACTGATCATCTGTTATGTTTGGTGCATTAGACCAGTGTGACATTTACTTGATGATTTGTGGAATAAGTACATGAAAGGTATGGTTGTGTACGATGGATCCTCATCTGAGCCTTTCCCAATCAACAGTGGTGTGAAACAGGGCTGTGTATTGGCACCGACCCTCTTTGGGATATTCTTCTCCCTGCTGCTGACTTACACCTTCGGGTCATCCCTGGGTGGTGTCTATCTACACACCAGATCTGGGGGAAAGCTTGTCAACCTGGCTCGCCTGCATGCTAAAACAAAGGTGAAGGAGGTCCTCATCAGGGAAATGCTCTTCGCCGATGATGCAGCACTTACATCCAACACAGAGAAGGGTCTGCAGAGGCTCATTGACAACTTTGCCCACTCCTGCAGAGTGTTTGGACTCTCAATCAGCCTGAAAAAGACCAACGTCAGTGTGCAGAACGCTAGCCACGCACCTAACATTAATATCTGTGACCACACGCTGGAGGGTGAGGGTTTCACCCACCTCGGATCTACAATCTCCACTAACCTGTCTGTGGACACTGAAATCACCAGGCGAGTCGGGAAAGCGGCAGCCACCATGGCCATGACCTAAGAGGGTGTGGAAGAACAAGCTCCTCACTGAAAACACCATAATACGTGTATGCCAGGCATGCATCCTCAGCACCCTCCTGTACAGCAGCGAGATATAGACTACATACATCACCAGGAGTGCCGTCTAAACACCTTTCATATGCGATACCTTAAACGAATGTTTAGTATCTCCCGGCAGGGCCGCGTCCCCTGCAGCCACATTCTGGAGCGTGCTGGAATCCCCAGCATGCACTCTCTGCTGAGTCAGCGACACCTCTGATGGCTTGGCCACGTTCAACAAATGGTGGATGGCCGCATGCCAAAGGACATCTTGTACGGCCAGCTTGCAACTGCCTCTCGGCGCGTTGGACGGCCTGCTCTCCGCTTCAAAGATGCCTGCAAGCAGGATATGAAGGCTTGTGGAATCAACACTGACAGCTGGGAGGCTGCGGCAGAGGATCGCTCCACATGGCGTGAGATTGTCCAGGGAGGCATCAGGAGGGCGGATGGGGGCAGGAAGTTGCATTGCTGCAGAGAGGAGGGCTGGCGGCAAGACGCGAGCTTCTACAACCCCAACGGCCTCCTTTATCTGTTCCCATTACGGCATTGTGTCACTCGAGAATTGGACTGGTCCACCACAGCAGACGCTGTCAATGCATGCAAAGACCCTGGAAACCTCACTGTGGCACAGAAGCATGGTCTTTCGAGACGTTCAAGACTTTCAAGACTGTCAATGATGTGGAATAAACTTTGAAAATAACACAGTTCGATATTTAGTTTTTATTTCATTGGCTGGTGGACACCTTCTCGACTGGGCTTGTCAGCCTGGGTCACGTGCTTCATGCTTGGATCACATAAGTTTCTGCCTCAGATTCACTCTGCCATGACGGCTTCTCGAATCCTCGAACTAAATGCATGTCTTTGAAAGGTTGCCCACGAGTTCCATTTTAAATATTTCTCTAGTTTTATTTGCAATTACTTTGGGACATTTGTGAGCCAGATTGCCATTCAGCTCTTTCTTTAATGTTTCCTGGTGCCTTACAAACTCCAGATCAGTGCTCCACAATCATTTAGTCATTTCACCAATAAAAGCATTTCCATCTCTGAATTGCTCTTCATACCATTGGGAAAAATTGCAGTTCCTTCAAATTTGCCCATGATATTACACATTTTTGTAGAGAACTAGTAAAGGGTGCACCCATTGTGCCCAAACCTCATTGGGTTCCCATTGTGACATGGGAAAATTGTGTTTTCTCTTTAAAATATATTAATTTTTTAAAGGAAATGAGATAAATCTCAATGTAAAAGGTGTTTTTTCTTTAAAATGAATGGCTTTTTTTTGCATTTATCTAGCACCCTCCCCTCCCCCACCCCACTTCCCCCTCCCCCTCCCCTCCCCATTCACCCACTCCATCCCCCCTCAAACCCCCCTTGTACCCCCTCCTCCCCTCACCCCCCTCACCCACTCCATCCCCCCTCAACACCTCTTAAAACTCCCCCAAAGCTCTCCTGCATTGGTCTAGCACCCTCCACTCCCCCCCCATCCCCTCCCCCCCCCCACTCAACCCGGGCATCAGTCAGACCCCCCCACATCCCCCTCCCCTGCAAGAGATTAATGTATATTAAAAGATATACAATATAACATTTTATATTCCTACATTATTATATTTTAAGTATTATTATTATATTATATCATTATTATTTTTATTATTATCCTGGAGGTGTGTGTGTTTGTGCCGCGCTGCCCGGTGGGGGTTGTAGTCCAGTAATGGTTCGTGGCGCTGGGGCCGGGAGGGAGTGGGGACTCGACGACGCCGTCTGTTGAAGCAGGCGCTGGAGGAGACAGAGGGGAACGATGAGACGACGGGGACGACGACCATCTTCCTCCTGCTCGGAGTCTCCCCCGGGGCCGGGGTCGGGCGAGGGAGGAGAGGAAAGGGGAGGGGGAGTCACTCACCTCGGCCCCGGGCGTCCATCGCGTCGGCTGGAGCGACCCGTGGGCCCGTTGGGTGGAAACCTCTCCGGCAGCTGCAGCTCGCCGGCGACAGCCATCTTGTTTGACTCTCTGCCACCGCGCTGCACCATGGGAGGCAGGTCAGGTCCGGGGCATGCCGGGATGGGCACCAGTCCTCCCGCCGGGGGAGGGGGAGCGCATTTATTAAAGTTTTAGGTGGACGGCTCAGCACCCCCCCCCCTCCATATTGGCCGCCACTCCCGTCACTCTGGCGGGTCCCGCCCCCGGCTGCCATTGTGGGCCCCCTCCCCCCCTCATTGGCCACCACTCCGGTCACTCGGGTGGGTCCCATTGTGATGTAGAACGCGGCTGACGGGCAGGGAAGGGCAGGTAGAAAAGGGAATTTTTAAACTTTAAAATGTCAATAACTTTTAAAATATAAGACCAATTTGAATGAAACTTGGGTTAATACAGACCCCAGGACAATGGTGAATAAGGTGAGCCTAAAATTGTCGTGCTGTCGTGTATCGTTTTGGCTGTGGTATCAACGGGGGCACAAACATACGGGACAAACATACAGAGGAACAAACAACCATACGGAGGAACAAACAAGATGAAAGTTTTAATAATATACATAGATGGAGGAGTATGACCATGTGCAGGCAGCCAAGAATAGTTTATGTTGGCATCATGTTCGACAGATACTGTGGGCCGAAGGGCCTGTTCATGTGTTGTGCTGTTATATGTTCTATGCTTTGCCTTATCGAGAGGTCACTTTCTCTGTGCAGTTCAATCTGGTGAGAGAAATGTATAAAAAGCATGACGGATTAAGCAGAGGCAGGATTCAAAGAACAGAAATCTTTGTCATTTCAGAATCATTATCATCAGATGACATGAACTGTGATTACTGCAGGTCAGCACATCTTGCCAGCACATTATATAAATGCTGCACTTTATTGTCAAAAGTGATACAAATCGATGAGGCCCATGGACTGCTTCCACCATGTCACCTTTCCCCTGCTATTCATGATTTCAACCCAGACCGAGTCAATAGCGCTATCCAATGCCTCTATATCACGACTCATGCTTTGATTTGATCCCTTTGATTCCTTAACGGTATTACCCTGCCTTCTGTTCTATTAGAACATTGTACATTGACTGGAATATTGAGCACCCAGTCCTGGTCAGACTGCCAACACATCTCCATAATACTGAATAAATCATTCTCGTGTTGTTCTCTGTACTGCCAGCACATTTATCATTTTGCAGATACTACGTACATTCAAATAGAGACCACCCCGCTTTGATTTTGTACATTTTACTCACCCTGGATTTTCTCTGAGCTGCGTACTTCTGTTTACATGTCCAGCCCCAGCCTGTCACAATTTGCTTGTCCATTTTCTCCTTCATTATCGTGCCACCGCTCTTTTCTTTCCTCCTTATTTATTAAATATCTCATTTTCAGAGTCCTCTTCCCTTCCTACATGGTTTAACTGGGAGGGGGGAATGTTTATTAGCTGGGTTGGTTGAATTCCCATGCATCGGATGTCAATGGGAGGTTCCTGATTTAATGTCATTAAATCTCAAGGGATGGTGGCTAGAACCATTTCAAAAAATATCTTACAGTGGCTAACTGTTGCAGTGTTTTTCTAAGGAATACGTGAATACACGAAGGAAACCATATTCAAATCCTCAATGTGTCTTGAGCATGATGAGCTGCAGATTAAAGTTATAATCATGGTGTTTATACAAGTATGTGTCTTTTTCAAAATGGAATGAGCACTGGGGTTGAAGTGCAGTGTGGAAGGTTCTCCATTCAACACTACATTTGGGGTTACTGCTGTATGTAAATCCTTTCTGCTCATGCACACCTTCAAAGGTCCCTAGTTATTCATCATTACCGTTGAACAAACAATTGCTGAGTGTATCACTGTCAAAGATAGTGCAGTATTAACATAGTGCCCTGGCAAACGTTTGCCTCAGTACCACTTCCCTGTTCTGACTCATAGTAATTACAGTTCGTGTTTAATGGCGATTCTGAAATTGACAAAGATTCTTTGAATTTTGGATTTTTTGAGCTCTTTAGAAATCTTCCTCAGCTGGGAGATCACTAGATTGTGCACAGAAGTGATTATCAAAGCTCTTACTGATTTTAGAAACTTGCTTTGCTGAGTAACTGTTCTCAGCAGCCTCCAAGCAGTCTGCTTTGTGTTGTTCAGTAAGATCTTAGTTAATTGATCTTTGAGGAAAGGTAGATCTTTCTCCCCAGCACTGCTGTGCAATTGCATGTTGAATTAATTTGGGTAAAATTCCCCAATCAGCTAGCATTTTAATGTTTCCCCATTTTCTTTTTGTCCTGTAATTGAGGCAATTTTCTTCATAACTCTAACAGAAGGTTAATTTGGATCATTAAAAATGTACAAGTGGCAGGGAAGAATGATGTTGTATATAATTTTAGACAGATATCCTGAAGAAGTACTTCTATTTGTTTTCTTAGGTGTACTTTAATTTAAGACACAGTGGCATTCAAGAGATTAGGAAGCTAAAAGAAAATCTAGGATTAGAATGTAGAATAATTCAAATCACTATTGTGAACTTAGGGCAAAAGAAAGGGGAAAAAGAATATTTGCAGCTTCTAAGGGAAAGGATGAAAGTTCAGAGAAATTAAGTACACAGCAGTATTAACTGAGGAAATAGGCAAAGAGGACAAGGAGCATGCATCAGACTGAACATATATTGAACTGTACAGCAACAAGCCCTTTGGTCCACAATGTTTGTGCGGACCTTGATGCCAGTTTCAACTAATCCCATCTGCTTGCACATGATCTATATGACTCCATCCCTTGTCTGTTCATGTACTTGTCTAATTGTCTTTTAAATTTTGCTATCATATCTACTTCTACCATCTCTCCTGACAGGGGATTCTAGGCACCTAGCACTCTCTATTTAAAAGACGTCTCACAAATTTCCTTTAAACTTTGCACATTTCACCTCCCTGTCCCGCTGAGTTACTCCAGCATTTTGTGTCTGTCTTTGGTTTAAACCAGCATCTGCAGTTCCTTCCTACACTAGGTACCTTGATCCTGATTTTACAGAATGAAACAGTACTAACAATTTCACCTTCCATCCCCGTCCTCTGTCCCTTGCCAGTTGTATGTGATACATTTATCTTTGTCCCTGCCTGTCCTGCTGAGTTACTCCAGCATTTTATGTCCATCTTTGGTGGGTCTGAAGAAGGGTCTCAACCCAAAACTTCACCCATTCCTTCTCCAGAGATGCCGCCTGTCCCGCTGAGTTACTCCAGCATTTTGTGTCTATTTGTAATTTTACTAATGTATCAAGATGTAATGAATCAATATATTTGAGGTCGATTTTTTAAAAAAACTTGCATTTATGTGGCACATTTCACAATATTGGCTAACCCAAAATTTACTCCACTTGCGATGCAGAAAACAAGTAACATAAATCTTACAGAAATCATCTGTTGTAGATGGAGCATTAAAATAGTGTGATCTGCTCCCTTTACTCAATTTCTGGCATTATTAAGGACATTGTTTTAATCGTATATGTTTTACTTTGTTGTCTGAGATTATGGGCTGAACGATTAATCCCTCTGGAAGCACACAACATGCAAAGATTTAGAATATGCAGTGTGCCCAACTCTCTAAAGATGGGTTAAAAATGAAAGATTCAGTGTAATCGTGGCACGGCGGAGGGAGCTTTATGGATTAAACTAATGCTTTTACAATAAATAATGGACATATAAATAGCTCATAGTTGAAGTATTGATTCTTTCCCACCTCCCTACCAGATCACACCATGTTGTTCTATTGCTGTCAATCCCAGCCATGGTAATAATTTTAATCTTTAATTACCTCCGTGGTGCAATTCCTCTATAAATAGCTGACAAGAGCACAATCTTCGCGACAAGTCTGGCAAGGCACAAAGCTCTTGGGGCGCTGCAATTTGATTGCTATATTCGGCTGCACAGCCTGAGACACAGACAGAAAGAGAGGGAGCAGCTTTACGAGCAGTCTATTGTTAATGTAAAATGTGACTCAGCACCACAGCAGCATGGACCAGTAGGTCACAAATAATAAATTACTAAGTCAAAACAGACTCCAGCACAAGGCTTGTTAAAATACAAACAAGTAATAATTCATGTAAATGGGTTAGCACTTGATGTACACTTGCAGGTAATTGTCTTGATAAACCTGAGCAGTTGAGAACCGAGTTGTTCCAGATTGGAACCCTTATAACCCAGATTCTGTTGTGTCCCATTATTTCCGCAGAGCGGGCTGAAAAATTGCAATGGGCAGAAGGAGCTGAATATGGCGCAGCTGATGGAGCTGCTGTCTCTCAGCAACAGACTCTTAACTTTATTCCCAACCGCAGTTGCTGAGTGTTTCCTAGTGGTCTCCAGTTTCCTCCAGTTTCCTCCCACATCCAAAGCCACATGGATTAGTAGGTTAAAATAGGTCAGAATAATTTTCCCGTCGTGAGTTGATGAGTGGTAGAATCTGGGAGGACTTGATGAGAATTTGGAGAGAATAATAACAAAAATGAGTTGAATACAGGATTAGTGTAAGCGGGGAGGTTGATGGTCTGCGTGGACTCAGTGGGCTGAGGAGCCTGTTTGCACTGGTGCAGACTCAATGGGACGAAGCGCCTGTTTGCACTGGCACGGACTCAAAGGGCCGAAGAGCCTATTTCCATGCTGTATTTCTGTCTGCAACTCAATGAAGAAACCAGTTGAAATGCAAGTCTTGTAGTAAAATGCTGTTAGAGGAGGAGGGATGAGCTGCATGGTTCACCGAGCATCTCTGCCATTCAGTAAGATGGTGGCTGATCCTATGCATCTCATCCTCTTCCCTCCTTGCCCAAAGATCTGGCAATCTCAGCTTTGAAAAAACAATGGCGAAGCATCCACAGCCCTCTGAGACAGTGAATTCGGGAGATTCAAGTCAAATCCTTGATCCTTCGATCATGCCGCTGAATTCTAGACCCTGCAACGCCAGGCAAGTCTAGCTCTAACTTTCCTGAGAGAACACTCCCCTGTAGTGGGAATCAGGCAGGCAAATCTCTGCTGCACTGGCTCCCATGCTTCAGTAATGGAGGTGGAAACCACACATAATATTCAAAGTGGGGTCTCAGTAAAGTCCTATGCAAACTTTGGAAGGGTTCATTTTGTTAATACCCCTTCCAGACCTAATATTTGCATTCACTTTCCATGCAGCCTACCAAAACCATTCTCTTTGCCAGTTTCTCAACATAAATGTAAAAAATCTAATTTTATTTCTTTGTTCCAAAGTGAATAACGTAACGTTTTCAATGTTAAAATGGCGTTCTGTTTTGTGTACTTGTCTGGCTCATCTATCTCTCTTTACAGAATGTTTCCACCACTGAGCCCTTATTTTATGTAATACTCTTCTTCATGGTATCTTATTAATTCCATTTTGGCCATCCAGATACATTGTATATATCTTGTGTCTGGAAAAAAACATAATTCACCAAGTGTTTTTTTCTTCAGTCCTCGAGTTGGTGCTGTGACCAAGAGGATAGAGTCCTTTGGACTGGGATAATAGAATCACAGAATACTTACAGCACAGTAGGCCATTGTGTCTGTAAACTCAATACTGCTGCTATATAAGAGCAATCTGGGCAGTTCCTTGCCTTCTTTCCACAGTCCCTGCAAATTCTTATCCAGTTGCATTCTGAGTGGTGCAATCGAATACTCCAGACTCTAACCCTTGATGATATTTTTTCCCTGGTCACTTTAGTCATTCACTGTCATTCTATGTTCTTAACTCCTCTGCCAATGGGGAAAGTTTCCCTCTGATAGTTCCGTGTATACTTGTAATTTTGAATACTTCTTTTAGACTCTCTCGCAAGTTCCTCTTTTCCAAGATAATAACCCAAGCGACAGCCTTGTCACATAATGTGGACCCTCATCGGTAGAATAATTTGAGTGAATCTCTCCTGCATCTTCCAAAGCCTTCAATACTTTGCTATAGTGCAATCCCCAGAACTGGCCACATGACACCAGTTGTGGCTGAAGCTCCACAAAGGTTCATGATGACTTCCTTGTGTCGGAAGGAACTGCAGATGCCTGGTTTAATCAGAAGATAGACACAAAATGGTGGAGTAGCTCAGCGAGACAGGCAGCATCTGGAGAGAAGGAATGGGTGAAGTCTGAAGAAGTCTGAAGAAGGGTCTCGACCCGAAACGTCGCCCATTCCTTCTCTCCAGAGATGCGGCCTGTCCCACTGAGTAAGTCCAGCATTTTGTGTCTATGATGACTTCCTTGTTCTTTTGATCCAAGCCACTATTATGAAGCTCAGGACCTTAGAGTATATCTGACTTACCTTAGAGAACTGAGAGACTGCTGCGTGCTTTGTTTCACAGAGACATGGCTCACCCCTGACATACTTGACTGTGCCATCCAGCCCGAGGGCTTGTCCCTTCACTGGATGAACTGTACGGCTTCTTCGGCCAAGGTTAGAGGCAGAGGGTCTGCTTTCTAATCAAGACCTTGTGGTGTTCTGGCATGGCGGTCTTTGCCGCACCTAGAATATCTTACTGTGAAGTGGCATCCCTACTACCTGCCGAGGGAATTCACCTCAGCTATCCTGACACCAGTCCCTATCGTGAACGTCAAGCTTGCTCTGAATGAACTGTACTCCACTATCAATAGCCTTGAGACAAAACACCCTGAAGTCCTGGACATTGTAGCCGGAGACTTCAATCAAGCCAGCCTCGGGCGTCCTACCAAAGTACTACCCGCACCACGTCCTACCAGGGGCCAGAACACTGCGACCACTGTTACAAATCCATAAAAATCGCCTACCGCTTCATTCCTTAGCCAGATTTTGGGAAATTGGACCATCTAGGTGTGATTTTACTTCCTGCCTACAAAAAAAAACCAAAGAATGAAGATATGGCACAGAATGTTGTTTAGTGCTAATCTGTGGACACGGGTGACATGCTTTGAGTCAGTGTACTGGTCCATAATCAAGGAATCTGCGGCCAACATGAATGACTATGCCAATGCCGTGACTGACTTCATCAGTGGGTTTGTAGATGAGTGTGTGCCGAAAAAGACAATCTGAGTATTCCCCAACCGTAAACCATGGATGAACTGTGAGGTACATTCTAAGGTGAAGGCCAAGACAATAGACAATAGGTGCAGGAGTAGGCCATTCGGCCCTTCGAGCCAGCACCGCCATTCAAGGTGATCATGGCTGATCATTCACAATCAGTACCCCGTTCCTGCCCTCGCCCCATACCCCCTGACTCCACTATTATTAAGAGCTCTATCTAACTCTCTCTTGAAAGCATCCAGAGAATTGACCTCCACTGCCGTCTGAGGCAGAGAATTCCACAGATTTACAACTTTCTGAGTGAAAGATCTTTTCCTCATCCCCGTTCTAAATGGCCTACCCCTTATTCTTAAACTGTGGCCTCTGGTTCTGGACTCCCCCAACATTGGGAACATGTTTCCTGCCTCTAGTGTGTCAAATCCCTTAATAATCTTATATGTTTCAATAAGATCCCCTCTCATCCTTCTAAATTCCAGTGTATACAAGCCTAGTCACTCGAGTCTTTCAATGACAGTCCCGCCATTCTGGGAATTAACCTAGTGAACCTACGTTGCACTCCCTCAATAGCAAGAATGTCCTTCCTCATATTTGGAGGCCAAAACTACACACAGTACTCCAGGTGTGGTCTCACTGCCTGCTATACCTGCATGCTTACTTTAAGTGACTGATGAACAAGGACACCCAGATCTCATTGTACTTCCCCATTTCCTAATTTGACACCATTCAGATAATAATCTGCCTCCCTGGTCTTACCACCAAAGTGGATAACCTCACATTTATCCACATTAAACTGCATCTGCCATGTATCTTCCCACTCACACAACCTGTCCAAATCACCCTGCATCCTCATAGCAACCTCCTCACAGTTCACACTGCCACCCAGCTTTGTGTCGCCTGCAAATTTGCTAATGTTACCTTTAATTCCTTCATCTAAGTCATTAATGTATATTATAAATAGCTGCGGTCCCAGCACCGAGCCTTGCAGTACCCCACTAGTCACTGCCTGCCATTCTGAAAGGGACCCGTTAATCCCTACTCTTTGTTTCCTGTCTGCCAACCAATTTTCTATCCATGTCAGTACCCTACCCCCAATACCATGTGCTCTAATTTTGCCCACTAATCTCCTATGTGGGACCTTATCAAAGGCTTTCTGAAAATCCAGGTACACTACATCCACTGTCTCACCTTTGCCCATTTTCCTAGTTACACCCTCAAAAAATTCCAGAAGATCAGTCAAGCATGATTTCACCTTCGTAAATCCACGCTGACTTGGAACGATCCTGTTACTGCTATCCAAATGTTCCGCAATTTCTTCTTTTATAATTGACTCCAGCATCTTCCCCACCACTGATGTCAAGCTAACTGGTCTATAATTTCCCGTTTTCTCTCTCCCTCCTTTCTTAAAAAGTGGGATAACATTAGCTACCCTCCAATCCACGGGAACTGATCCTGAATCTATAGAACATTGGAAAATGATCACCAATGCGTCCACGATTTCTAGAGCCACTTCCTTAAGTATCCTGGGATGCAGACCATCAGGCCCTGGGGATTTAACAGCCTTCAGTCCCATCAGACTACCCAACACCATTTCCTGCCTAATGTGAATTTCCTTCAGTTCCTCCGTCCCCCTAGGACCTCTGTCCACTAGTACATCTGGGGGGTTGTTTGTGTCTTCCTTAGTGAAGATAGATCCAAAGTACCTGTTCAACTCTCTGCCATTTCCTTGTTCCCCATAATAAATTCACCTGCTTCTGTCTTCAAGGGACCCACATTTGTCTTAACTATTTTTCTACTTCTACTCTTTTATTTTTATACTGTCCTTGACTTCCCTTGTCAGCCACGGTCGCCTCTTACTCCCCTTAGAATCTTTCTTCCTCTTTGGAATGAACTGATCCTGCACTTTCTATATTATTCCCTGGAATACGTGCCATTGTATAACAGAGTATAACAGAGCTTTATTTGTCATTCGGTACCAAGGTACCGAACGAAACTACATAGCAGTCATACAAAAAAGAACACAAGACACATAACCCCAACACAAACGTCCATCACAGTGACTCCAAACACCCCCTCACTGTGATGGAGGCAACAAAACTTCCACTCTCTTCCCCACGCCTACGGACAGACAGCTCGTCCCCGACCGACCCGCACAGTCCCCGCAAGGGGATGGAAGTCCCCGCGGCCGAGTCGCACCGGGCGCTGAAACGTCTCGTGGCCGAGCCGGGCGATGGAAGGCCCCGCGACCGAGCCTTGCGCAGCTAAGTCCCGTGGCCGAGCCGCACCGGGCGATGTTAAGTCCCGCGGCCGAGCCGCACCAGCGATGAAAAGTCCCGCGGCCGAGCCGCACCAGCGATGTAAAGCCCCGCGGCCGAGCCGCACCGAGCGATGTTAAGTCCCGCGGCCGAGCCGCACCAGCGATGAAAAGTCCCGCGGCCGAGCTGCACCGGGCGATGTAAAGTCCCGCGGCCGAGCCGCACCAGCCGATGTTAGGCCCCGCAGCCGAGCCGCACCGGGCACTGTTAAATCCAGCGGCCGAGCCGCACCAGCGATGTAAAGTCCCGCGGCCAAGCCGCACCGGGCGATGAAAAGTCCCGCGGCCGTGCCGCACCGGGCACTGTTAAGTCCAGCGGCCAAGCCACACCGGGCGATGTAAAGTCCAGCGGCCGAGCCGCACCGGGCGATGTTAGGCCCCGCGGCCGAGCCGCACCCCGCGCCGTGAGGAAGAGAAAAGTTTCCCCCACCACCCCCCCACCCACACCACCGACACCACCACCCCCCACACATACACAACCAAAAAAATACAAAAACCATCCCAACACCGACACACAACAAAAAAAAAAGGAAAAGAGACGAACAGACTGCTAGCGAGCAGCAGCCGTTAGGCGCCGCCACTTCCGATGGACGTGTTCCACCGTCTTCCCTGCTAGGGTCTCTTTCCAGTCAACTCTGGCTAGCTCCTCCCTCATGCCTCCATAGTCCCCCTTGCTCAACTGCAATACTGACACTTCTGATTTTCCCTTCTCCCTCTCAAATTGTAGATTAAAACTTATCATATTATGATCACTACCTCCTAATGGCTCTTTAACCTTGAGTTCCCTTATCAAATTTGGTTCATTGAACAATACTAAATCCAGAATTGCCTTCTCCCTGGTAGGCTCCAGTATCAGCTGCCCTAAGAATCCTTCTCGGAGACACTCCACAAACTCCCTTTCTTGGGGTCCATTACCAAGCTGATTTTCCCAGTCTACCTGCATGTTGAAATCTCCCATAACACTGCGTACAAGTTAAACCGCTGTGTACAAGTTAAACGGTCCTGAGTGGTACAAGAAAGCTCGCTATAATCTTCACAAAGCCATCAGGACTGCTAAGCGACAATACAGAGTCAAACTTGAGTCGCAGTACAATCATGCGGACACCTACAGACTGTAGCAAAGCCTGAATACTATAGCTGGCTGCAAAGCCAAGTCAGGGAAAAGAAACTAGCAGGAAGCGATGGAGAGTACTGTTTGTATACAAAAAGGTATGGTATTCACTTAACATTTCATGCAATGCTATTGGCTGCTGTACATCAAAAACACAAAGTGGTAGAGTAACTGTGGGTCAGGCAGCATCTCCTTAAGACATGGATAGGTAACATTTCATGTTGAGACATTTCTTTAGACATGTTCTCCTTTACATCGGCGAGACCAAATGTAGGCGAATGTTTTGCCTGCTGGATCTCCTGGTTGCTAACCATTTTCGCTCCCCTTCCCACTCCCAGACCGACCTCTCTATCCTTAGCCTCCGCCATTGCCAGAGTGAGGCCACACGCAAACTGGTGGAATAGTTGAATGAAGAAGGGTCCCAAACCAAAAATGTCACCTATCCATGAATTCCAGAGATGCTGCCTACCCCGCTGAGCTACTCCAGCAATTAGTGTGTTTCTTTATGTAAACTAACATTTCAGTTCCTTGTGCCTGCCGTACATCAATGTAGTTTTAAACTTTTTAGAAATGCTGATATGCTGCAATAGAACGTACGTCACCAAAAACAACACTGAAGAATAATAATCATTTTAAATCAGTACAAAAATGACCAAAAGACAAAACTGAAGGCTCGCTATCTGAATGCATGTATCAGTTGAAACAAAACAGATGAACTGAAATTACAAATGCAGATAAATAAGTGTGATCTGTAAACCACAGCACACGAATGACTGCAGAATGACGTGCATTGGGATGTGAATATTGAAAGGTACAGGACATTGAGGTGGTTGCGGAGGGAATTGGGTGTTCTTGTGCATTATTCACACAAGACCTGTGCGCAGGTACCACAAGTAATATGGGAGGCTAGCATTTTGTTTATCGGTAGGGGAATTGAATACAAAAGTAGAGAGGTTAGGCTTCATATATACATGCTATTGATGAGACCACACAAAACAGAAAATATGGAAATACTCAGCAGGTCAGGTCACATCTGTGGGAATAGAAACAGATCAAAGACTTCAGGGTCAGGGACCCTTCATAATTGGGAAGGAGGCTAAAGAAGCTCATTTAATGGCGAGGAAGGTGGTGGAGGGGTATGTCTCTAATAAGGTAAAAGTAGGGTGTCTGGGATAAGCTGTAAACAAGGTAGGATCAAAATGCTGGAGTAACTCAACGGGTCAGGCAGCACCTCTGCAGAAAAGGAATAAGTAATGTTTCTGGTCGAGACCCTTCAGTCTGAGAGTCAGGGGAAAGGGTAACTAGAGGTATGAAAAGGTTCAGAACAAATCAGAGCCAGTATTGATGACCAAGGAAAGGTGGAGCCCACAATGGCTCATTGCTGGTTGTGGAAGAGGTGATAATGAAGGGATATGTGGATGTGAACATTGAAACTGGCAGGACGACTAGTGTGAGGGAGGGACAAGAGAGAGGGAATGTGCAAGGGTTAATTGGTTTTAGGGGAATCAATATTGATATCGCTGGGTTGTAAGCTGCCCTCGTGAAATATGCTGTTCCTCCAATTTGTGTGTGGCCTCACTGACAGTGGAGGAGGCCCAGGACAGAAAGGTCGGTGTGCGATCTCCCGGTTGCCAAACATTTTAACTCCCTTTCCCATTGCCATACTGACCTTTCTTTTGTGGGCCTCCTCCACTGTCAGAGTGGGACTACACAGATTTGTTCTGAACCTTTTTATACCTCTAGTTTCCTTCTTCCCTGACTCTCAGCCTGAAGGTAGGTCTCGACCTGAAACGTCACCTATTACTTTTCTCCAGAAAAGCTGCCTGACCCGCTGAGTTACTCTAGCATTTTATGTCTATCAAGCTGTAAACAACGTTATCTAGCCAGTAAGTGAATAATAGCAGTTACCGAGTGAGAGCTCAGACAAAAGAATGTAGAAGTTGTGAAATGTGGAGCAGGGAGATCTGGCCAGGAAGTCAGGCTGGGCACGTCTTTCACTCCCAGAGGAAAATAAGGGGGAAAAAAACAAACTGAGCCACTATCACAGATGGGCGACTGAAATTAAGTTATCTGATTTTATAGAATTCAGTGTTGAGATCAGAAGACTGCAACTTCCAGATGAAATATTTCTCAAGCTTGCACTGGACCAAGCAGATACTGAACAGAAGGTCACAGACCACTCGGTCAGAGCGAGAGTGAGATATTGAATTAATGTGGCAGAAAACAGGAAGCTCAGGATTGTTCCTGCTGTCTGAACACAGGTGTTCTTCAAAGTGATCACCAATCTGCAGTTAGCTTCTCCAAAGTATAGGAAGCCACACTGTGAACACCGACTACAGTGTGGAAGATTGGAACTAGTGCAAGTGAATCGCTGCTTCACCTGGAACAATTTTTGTGTCTCTGCATGGTGGGACGGGAAGAGGTGAAAGGACAAGTGTTGCATTGCTTGGTTACAACGGAAAGTGCCGTGAAAGTGGGGTGGATGGTGGGAACGGACGAGTGAACTAAGGGAATTGCGAAGGGAATGGTCCCTGTGAAATGCTGAAAGGAGATAGCTTCTTTTGTCTCCTTCCCAGTTCTGACAAAGGTCTTTGCTCTGAAATGTTAACTCTGTTTCTCTTCCTGTTGAATATTTCCAACATTTTATTTTTTTTTAAATTTTCAGCATCTGCAGTTTTCACTTCATGTGTGAGAGCATATCTGGAATATTATGTATAGTGGTTAGACACAAAATGCTGGGGTAACTCAGTGGGACAGGCAGCATCTCTGGAGAGAAGGAATGGGTGACGTTTCGGGTCAAGACCCTTCTTCAGACTGATGTCAGGGGAGTGGGCAGGACAAAGATAGAATGTAGTCGGAGACCTCTCTCCCGCTGAGTTACTCCAGCATTTTGTGTCTATCTTCAACAATGGACCCTTGTGGGCTCCATCTTTCCTCGATCATCGGTGTAGCTCTGCTTTGTTCTGAACCTTTTTATATTTCTAGTTTCCCTCTTCCTTGGCTCTCAGTCTGAAGAAGGGTCTCGACCCGAAACCTCACCTATTCCTTTTCTCCAGAGGTGCTGCCCGACCTTCTGAGTTACTCCAGCATTTTGTGTCTACAGTTTATCCCACAGCCACCCTGCTTTACCTCAGGAGAACACGGACAGGCGATGTTTTAGGTCGGGACCCTTTTTCAGACTGGTTGTGGCTGAAGGGGGAAGTAAGCTGGAAGAGAGGATGGGCAGAACAAAGATTGCGGGGGGGGGGGGGGGGGGGGAAGAAGACGTACAGGTATGTAGGTTAATTGGCTGGGCAAATACAAAAATTGTCCCTGGTGGGTGTAGGATAGTGTTAGTGTGCGGGGATCGCTGGGCGGCGTGGACACGGTGGGCCGAAGGGCCTGTTTCTGCACTGTATCTCTAAATCTAAAAAATCTAAAACAAAATCTAAGAAAGTATGACGGGTAATGGGGGCAGGACAAAGATTGTAGAGGGAGGAAGAAGGCTGGAAGAGAGGAGGGGCACGACAATTTTTATTTTGCCTCCCCCTCCAAGCTTTTTTCCTCCCCCAAATCCTTGTCCTTCCCCTCTTTTCTTCTCTTTCTTTCTTTCTTCTTCCCCCCACAATCAGTCTGAGGAAGGAAGGATCCCAATCCAAAACGTCACCTATCTATGTTTTCATGAGATGTTGCCTGAACCGCTGAGTCATTACAGCACTTTGTGTCTTCTTTTAAAAACCAGCATCTGCTGTTCCTTGTTTCTACGAGAATCAACAAATTGGCCAGCGGGAACAGGGTGAAAGCTGTAAAGCGGGAACATCAGTAAATTAGTCAGACAGCCAATGGTAAGGTATAGCACTAATATGAAACACAATAGGACACTGAAATCTCTCACGATAAATAAGAAAGCTCAGAGATTATCGCAAGAGATATATACATTAACTACTTAGAAGGGAATGTAGGAGTATGATCAGTAGGTCTGCAAGTTACGCTGAAATTGGTGGTGTTATTGATGGTAAGGAGTCTTAGGCTACAGGATGCACTGATGGCTTGGTAAGATAGGCACTGATGGCTTGGTAAGATAGGCACTGATGGCTTGGTAAGATAGGCACTGATGGCTTGGTAAGATAGGCAGAGCAATTGCAGATGGACAGTCAGTTCCCAGTGAACTTATGAACTTATGGATTTGTTCAATTCCTTGACATTTGGGGAAGGTGTGCATTTGGAAAAAAATTATAATCTCACCAAGTCTTTGAAGAATTTTTGGAAGTACTTCACTGCTATACCAAGAGGAATGCACCAGCTAATTTGCACACTGTGATGTCCCACAGGCAGCAATAATATAATGAATAGGTCAGCTACACTAGGGTGTTGTTTAAGGGATAAATGCTGTGCAAGACACCAGGGGAAAAAAAATCAAAATAATGCCGCAGCGTCTTTTCACATTGATCTGAGACGGCAGGCAACCCCCTAGATTCCTCTAGTCAGTACAACGTTCTCTCAGTGATAAACTGCAGATACAGGAAGATCCTAAATGAGAAAAGCACCACATGCAGGAAACCATTCTCCAGCCAGACAGGGTGAAGTTGGCATTAAAAAAACATTTTAGAGAAGGACTTTACAGGAATAGAGTTTGTACATAGGGCATGGGGTGCCATTTCTGGAAGGCCCCCAATTGCTTAGCTACACAGTTCATTGCAAAGCAGCAGGTTATGAAGCAATGTCTGCTCAGTCTTTCTGCCTGAATTCAACTGGGATTTTAAAATTAAGCTCCAGTAGCTAGTCTGAAGAAGGGTCTCGACCCCAAACATCACCTAATCCTTTTCTCCAGAGATGCTGCCTGACCCGCTAAGTTACTCCAGTTGTGTCTATCTCCTGTAGCCAAAATTTGATCGAAATGAATAAGAATGCTCCTGCTCCTAATCACTATCCTGTAGTTTCTGCTGGAAAGCCTCATACAGATACCCTTTGGAAGGGGAGGACTGCATTCAACTACAATGCATGCAACATAGTTCCTTTGAGTTCCTTTGTTCAGGGATAACCAAACAACAAAAGGTAACATTAATGTGTAGGAAGGAACTGCAGATGCTGGTTTAGTCCGGTTTAGTGGTTTAGATGCTGAATCTGAAGAAGTGTCTCGACCCGAAATGTCACCATTCCTTCTCTGCAGAGATGCTGCCTGTCCCGCTGAGTTACTCCAGCATTTTGTGTCTATAAAAGGTTCTTCTCCCCAAAATTGAAGAATGAGGCAATATTTGGAAAGTGCACCATTTTTCCCAAATGCAGAATTAATTCAGAGGAAATGAAGTTCAAAAGCAAAATCAGTCTCTCAACTGATGTGAGCTAAGGGAGGGTACCTGAGAACTAAACCCCAACAAGATATAATGCTTTCAAATAAACAACCACTGGCAAAGTAATTAGAATGAAAGATAAACTATTCAGAAGCATCCCACGGTATCATCTCTATACTGCATTGATTAAACACACCTCTTGCAGAGAGTGTCTCAATCAGCATCAACTTTTCATTTTGCAAATGAATAATGCTAATATCAACAGGTTAGCCACGGAGAGTCAGACTCACTTGCTGCACAAATCTTTCATGGAAACCAATTCCCGTTTTCCTGTTCCACCTGCTCCTCTCGGCAGGACTAAACAGCTGGCTGGGGGATTACAGTTCAATTACTAACCAGCCGTTCTTTACTTCAGTGCAAACGGAGGCAAGGTGTGAGAACCGGTGGTGCATCCACCACACCCTGTCAAAATCGCCAGCTCCTCACAAACCGTGTGCTAACAACTCGTGTCTAATTACAAAATAGTTTACCCAAGGACATCTTTAATTGTGTCCTTAAAAAGTAATGTGTTCAGATAAAATATACATTGAATATAAAGATATGATTTATTTTGTGTCATGATTTATATCACTTGATAAATCCATAATTTCTTCATGTGTAATCAGATAAATTCAATAGCCCAAGTTTCACAGCTATTTTGTTAGAGGAACAGGAATCTGATTGGTTTGTTGTGTGTGTGGTTTATGTTGAGGGGAATTTGCTGACTGGGAATAGACACAAAATGCTGGAGTAACTCAGCGGGACAGGCAGCACCTCTGGAGAGAAGGAATGGGTGACGTTTCAGGTCGAGATCGTTCTTCTGATTTTGCTGACTGAGATATGGAATAAATCCTCTGATGTCACCCACATCCACCAAAGGTGAAGAACTGAATACAGCTTAACATTTCATCTTTGCAGAATACAAACTCTGTGCAGGAGAAGGCCACTCATCCTTCGAGTCTGCTCCATTATTTAATAAGATCATAGCAGATGAGGTTATATGTGATGAGGTTAGTCTCAAATCTGCATTGCCATCTATCCCCAGTGATGTGCATTTGACATCATTGGGCCTGTACTTGCTGGAGTCTAGAAGGATGAAGGGGGACCTCATTGAAACTTACCGAATAGGAAAAGACCTGGATAGGGAGGATGTGGAGAGGATGTTTCCACTAGTGGGAGAGTCTAGAACCAGAGGGCACAGCCTCAGAATAAAAGGACGTACCTTTAGAAATGAGATGGGAAGGATTTTGTTTCGTCAGAGGATGGTGAATCTGTAGATTTCATTGCCATGGAAGTGGTCACTAGATATTTTTAAGGCAGAGGTTGACAGATTCTTGATTACTACAGGTGTCAACGGTTATGGGTAGAAGGCAGGAGAATGGGGTTAAGAGGGAAAGATAGATCAGCTATGATTGAATGGCGTAGGCGAAGGGCTGAATGGCCTATCTCTGCTCAAATGACTTATGAACTTATAAACGTATCCCAAGTAACCTTTCACACTTTTGCTCACTACAAATTTACTTATCTTTGTCTTAAAAATATACAAAGTCTCTGCTTGTCCATCAGTTGACAAAGAAAATTCCAAAGATCGCAACAAATCAAAGAGAAAAAAAATCCTTTGTCGGTCTTTTCATTTTAAAATAATGGTCTCCTCGTTTCAGATTCTCCCACTAGAGGAAATATTCTCTCCATATCCATTCTTTCAAGACACCTCAGGATCCTACATGTACAGTAGGTAGTGAAGAAACCTTATGGCATGTTGGCCTTCATAACGAGAGGATTTGAGTATACAGTATCCTCCACATTATTTATGTGATTTATTTTCTCTTACAAATCTCAAATTGTGGAGTACAGAGGCAAACAAATAAATGATGGATCTTTGTCCCAAACATTATCGAGGGCACTGTAGGAGTAAAGAGGTCCTCCTACAAGGCCCTGGTGAGATCACATCTGGAGTATTGTGTGCAGTTTTGGTCTCCTAATTGGAGGAAAGACATCCTTGCTTTTCAGGGAGTGCAGCGTAGGTCCACGAGGTTAATCCCCAGGATGGCGGGACTGTCATATGAGGAAAGATTGGAAAGTCTGGGCTTGTATTCACTGGAATTTAGAAGGATGAGTGGGGATCTTGTAGAAACATATAAAATTATTGAGGGATTGGACAAGCTAGATGCAGGAAAAATGTTCCCAATGTTGGGGGAGTTTAGAATCAGTGGCCACAGTCTAAGAATAAAGGGGAGGCCATTTAAAACTGAGATGAAAAAAACCTTTTTCACCCAGAGAGTTGTGAATTTGTGGATTTCTCTGCCACAGAAGGCAGTGGAGGCCAATTCACTGGATGCATTTAAAAGAGAGTTAGATAGAGCTCTTGGGGCTAGCGGAATCAAGGGATATGGGGAGAAGGCAGGCACGGGTTACTGATTGTGGATGATCAGCCATGATCACAATGAATGGCGGTGCTAGCTCGAAGGGGCGAACGGCCTCCTCCTGCTCCTATTTTCTATGTTTCTGCGATATAATCGTCTCCCCTTGTTCTTTTAACTCTTGTTGATATAAGCATGCCCATTAATCCTTTCTTCAGAAAACATGCTCATACAATAAATAGCAAGTCTTCTCTGAATTGCTGCCAATGTATTAACCTTCCATCATAAATAAGGGGACCAATATTATACATAATAACAGGTATAACAGTATAACAGAGCTTTATTTGTCGTTCGGCACCGAAGTACCGAACGAAACTACATAGCAGTCATAGAAAAAAAGAACACAAGACACATAACCCCAACACAAACGTCCATCACAGTGACTCCAAACACCCCCTCACTGTGATGGAGGCAACAAAACTTCCACTCTCTTCCCCACGCCCACGGACAGACAGCTCGTCCCCGACCGACCCACACAGTCCCCGCACCGGGCGCTGAAACGTCCCGCGGCCGAACCGGGCGATGAAAGGCATGCGACCAAGCCTTGCGCAGCTAAGTCCAGTGGCCGAGCCGCACCGGGCGATGTAAAGTCCCGTGGTCGAGCCGCACCAGCGATGTTAAGTCCCGTGGCCGAGCCGCACCGGGCGATGTTAAGTCCCGTGGTCGAGCCGCACCGGGCGATGTTAAGTCCCGTGGTCGAGCCGCACCGGGCGATGTTAAGTCCCGCAGTCGAGCCGCACCAGCGATGAAAAGACCCGCAGTCGAGCCGCACCGGGCGATGTTAAGTCCCGCAGCCGAGCTGCACCGGGCGATGTTAAGTCCCGCAGCCGAGCCGCACCGGGCGATGTTAAGTCCAGCGGCCGAGCTGCACCGGGCACTGTTAAGTCCAGCGGCCAAGCCGCACCGGGCGATGTAAAGTCCAGCGGCCAAGCCGCACCGGGCGATGTTAGGCCCCGCATCCGAGCCGCACCCCGCGCCGTGAGGAAGAGAAAAGTTCCCCCACACCCACACCACCACCCCCTCCCACACATACACAACCAAAAAAATATATAAAAACCATCCCAACACCGACACACAACAAAAAAAAAGGAAAAAAGACGAACAGACTGCTAGTGAGCCGCTGCGGTTAGGCGCCGCAAATTGGAGGAAATATGTGTAAGAAAGAACTGCAGATGTTGGTTTAAATCGATGGTAGACACAAAATGCTGGAGTCACTCAGCGGGCCAGGCAGCATCTCTGGAGCGAAGGAATGGGTGACGTTTCGGGTTGAGACCCTTCTTCTGACTGACCCAAAATGCTGAGTTACCCCAGTATTTTGTGTCTATCTTCGATTTAAACCAGCATCTGCAGTTCCTTCCTACACACATGGTCCATTGTTGGTTGTGGAAGAGGTGATGACGAAGGGATATATGGGTGCAAACAGTAAAACTAGCTGGACGACTAGGGTGGGGGAGGGACGGAGAGAGGGAATGCAAGGGTTACTTGAAATGAGATAAATCAATATTCATACTGATGGGTTGTAAGCTGCCCCAGTCAAATATGAGGTGCTGCTTCTCCAATTTGTGTGTGGCTTTTTCTGATTATCCAGCCGTCTGCATCCTGCTATTCTGGAGTTTTGTTGCAGGAAACAATTATGATTTAAACATGCAGTGGCAAAAACCTGTGTGAAATAAGAGTAGTTTCGTTTTTTTAGCTTAGTTTAGAGTTACAGCGCAGAAGCAGGCCATTCGGCCCACCGAGTCCGCAACGACCAGCAATTCCCGTTCACTAACACGAGCCTACACATGAGGGACAATTTACAATATTACCAAAGCCAATTAACCTGTAAACCTGTACATCTTTGGAGTTTGGGAGGGAACCAGAGCATTCGGGGAAAACCTACGCGGTCACGAGTAGAACATACCAACTCCGTACAGACAGCACCCGAAGTCTGGGTTGAACCCGGGTCTCTAGTGCTGTAAGGTAGCAACTCCACCACTGCGCCACCGTGCCTACTAATCAAGTAGGTTAGAGTGCTTGAGCTACACACTCAACCCAATGGGAAAAGGAGACACTGGATTGCACGAGCCAAGGAATAGGCTGTAAATAAAAAGAAACGGTATTACTGCTACGCCAGGCACTCGGCAGCTCTCATTTGTGCTACTGAGGCTTGCCTGGTGATCTACTCGTTGAAAGGATTACAGTGCTGTTATCATCAATACAGCACATCCCTACTCTCGACTGCTGCATTCTGTCAGAGTGCAGATGAGCGGCGTGGATTTTACATTATGTACCCTCATACCACTGCCCTGGAATAGGATCATTTTATTAATATTGTGAGCCTTTGGAAGTGAAGTATAAATCACTAGAATGGAATCAGGAGAATGAAAAGCATTTTTGCTGGGCGACGGCACTTTGCATCATTGACAATGGAGCCCACTGGAAGTTGGTATGTTCTGGCTGTGCTGCATCTGCAATAGGGACTTAAGGAGTCACCTTTACAGAGATGAGAGGGAACAAAGTGAGGTTCTATATGTCCTGATAATGAGCAAAAAATAAACTCCTGGAGGAATTCAGCAGATCAAGTAGCATCTGTGGAGGAAGGACACAAAATGCTGAAGTAATTCAGCGGGTCAGGCGGCATCCCTGGAGAACATGGATAGGTGACGTTTCGGGTCCAGACCCTTCTTCCAACTGCTCAGTCTGAAGAAGAGTCCCAAACGCAAACTCCATGTTCTCCAGGGAGGCTGCCTGGCCCGCTGAGTTTCTCCGGAATTTTGTGTCTTTCCTTGGTAAATCAGCATCTACAGTTCATTGTTTCTACATCTCTGGAGGGAAATGGACAGATGACGACTTGGTTGGGACCTTTCTTTAGTCCCAAAATATCATGTCTATTTCTTTCCACAGATTCTGCCTGACCCACAGAGTTCCTCTAGCAGTTTGTATTGTAATCAAGATTCCAGCATCTGCAGTCTCTTGCATCTCCACGACTTCATTATTAGCTCTGAAATGACAGTGCCTTGTGTCCTGCCCCAACCTCCCCTTGCAGTCACCTGGTGACTCTTACCCCCCCCCCCCCCCCCCCGTACCCATATCATCTCCGTCTTCGCTTTCACCTCCTGCCCTCTGCTGCCCACACGACCCACACAATCATCTCCCAGACCTGCCCCCTCCAAACCCCTCCTCCTGCTCCCGCCTTTGGCTTCTACCCCTCCTGCATCTGTGCACCAAGCCTGCAAATGCAAATGCTATGGTATAGGAGCAAGTAAATTTATAATGAGTAGTTTTTTATTGCTATTTGTGCAATTAATAATGCATGACATTTTCTTTTGGTGTTATTTCTGCTGGCACTGCATTTAGTCTCAAGACGTTAGGCTTTGTGTTCACATTTGCTCCCGTGCAGGCTGTTTCCTCAAACTTGTGATCCGTCTCTGCACTCTCTACCTGCTTTATAAACCAGCCTTAACGGAGTAGGGCGAGTGCAAGCTCGCTAGCCCTGCCTGTCCCGTTATCTTCATTTACTCCGCTCTCGGACAGCGTTACAGTGAGTGGCTGTGAGCCCTGCGTGTGCTTGGCAACTGTTACTAAGCGACATCAAGGGAGCAAGCAGCTCCGATGGCCATTGGTGGTTCGCCTGGAAGCAGGAAGCCTAGGTAGCTGGAGTGGTGAATTCTTCCGCATCAGCTGCGATGGAGCAAAGGCGAGGGGCTCAGGTGCAGCTGCTGCGAGGCAGGGAATGTGCAGTAGCAGCACTAATGTACCACTGAATGGATTGCTTCTCCAGCACAATGGAAGTGCCAGACTCCTCGCTAAATCAGGGGATTGCTGCATTATTCTGTCAGCATTCCTTCTTGCAAGACTGAAACGCTGCTTAACATATGTGAAAAGCAGGGGATTTCGAATTGTGCAGGAATACTGCTATTTTTGTCCACTTCCTCTTACTTATCAATTGATTCCCCGATGCTCGAAGATCCCTGGATTTTTATATAGAAGGCAAAGTGTTTCAAGAGACTTCGATCAGAGGGGGCATAGCTTGCAGAGTGCAGGCATTGTGCAGAGCAGTGTGAGAGGTCTGTACATTACTCCCAGGGCTCTTGTATCTCTTTCTCTCCCACTCTGCACACAATGGGTGTGATGGAGCAGCTGGAAGCAGTACACTGGAGGCAGCTTGTCAGCAGCATTGCAACGCCGAGGTGTGTCAGCAGTCCTCTGCTGCCGAGGAGGCATGTGCGGCTGTGAAGAGCTGACTGCGGAGACCGAGGAAAGCAGGCAGCAGAGCCAGCCGGAGGAGTGGAGCGAGCAGCAGCAGCAGCAGCGGGAACAGATGCCTTGTCGGCGACCTGCAGTCACCGTGGACAGTGGCCCACATCTGTCTGTGTCATGAACCACTCCGCGACTGGATGGAGCTCCTTGAGCGCCAGCAACACCTCGGCCAACTTGTCCACTCACCGTGCATGCCCGCTGGGCTTCGGCTACTCCGACGTGGATGACATTTGCTTTTTGGAGACGGTGGTGATTGTGCTGCTGACAGTCCTGATCATCATGGGCAATCTGACGGTCATCTTTGTGTTCCATTGTGCCCCCCTCCTCCACCACTACACCACCAGCTACTTCATCCAGACGATGGCCTATGCAGACCTGTTCGTTGGGGTAAGCTGCTTGGTTCCTGCTCTGACCCTTCTTCACTACTCCACGGGCATGCAGGAGTCCCTGACCTGCCAGGTGTTTGGCTACATCATTTCAGTGTTGAAGAGCGTATCCATGGCGTGCCTGGCATGCATCAGTATTGACCGCTACCTCGCCATAACCAAACCACTCTCCTACAACCAGCTGGTAACTCCGTGCCGCCTGAGGATCTGTATCATTCTTATATGGATTTACTCCGGCGTAGTGTTCTTGCCCTCGTTCTTTGGATGGGAGAAGCCAGGTTATCACGGAGACATCTTTGAATGGTGTGCCACCTTCTGGGAAACGAATGCTTACTTCACGGGCTTTATTGTCTGCCTGCTTTATGCACCGGCAGCTTCCATTGTCTGCTTTACCTACTTCCACATATTTAAAATCTGCCGGCAGCACACCAATGAAATCAACGATCGCCGTGCCCGATTCCCCAGCCAGGACGTGGAAGCTGCTGAAGGTAGTCCCAGCCCCGACCGGCGCTATGCAATGGTCCTGTTTCGGATTACAAGTGTCTTCTACGTGCTGTGGCTTCCCTACATTGTTTATTTCCTGCTGGAGAGCTCGCGGGTGTTGGAGAGCCCCTCGCTGTCCTTTGTGACAACGTGGCTGGCCATCAGCAACAGCTTCTGCAACTGCCTTATCTACAACCTCTCCAACAGCGTCTTCAGGCTGGGACTACGGAGACTATGGGAAGCTCTCTGCTCGCTGTGCACGTGTCTGGGAGATCAGTCTCTGCGAGATCCCATCCCCAGGAAACGGGCCAATTCCTGCTCCATCTGATGGTCTACCAAGTCGGTGGAGATACACCAGTTGACATTCTGTTTGGTCTTTTGCACGCTTGTGTGAAGATGTGTAGGTGACAATTGGCATCAATCAATGACCAAGGGACTCATTGGGACGGGCTGTGGTGGAATCTGGGCCTGAGGAGGCAGTTCAGTCCTCCAGTCTGTTTTCCCCATTCAGTTTGGTAACCTCATATGCCCTCCTAGATTCTGTACCCCTAATACTCAATGTGGTTCTTTAACCTTTAATGCCTTTGGCTCAAGAAAAAATATCAATTGATTTTTTTACATTTTCAATTGAACCTCAGTCTTTGGTGCAAAGCTTGAGACCCAGAATAGGGCGAAAGCCTACTTATAATGTTTCATGGTTTGGAAATGCGTTGGAACTCGTGATACTCTTTACGTTTTAACCACCAAAAGCGCTCAACTCCATTCAGCGAGGGACTGGCTGGTTGGGGAATTGTATTTACTGTATTCTAATAAGGAACTAAATGACTGAGGAGTGAAAAACTCTTTTGTGGCAAGTATACTTGTGACAAGTCAATTGTTAAAGTCTGATCACTGAGAGTGTAGTGCAATCGTTAGTACAACTTTCTGTGAGAACCTTAACACTTTTACTAGGTGTGTCATATTCTGCGGTAGGCAGTAGTTCTTTATAATATTTCAGTGTCAGCTTGCAGATGTACTAAATATTAGATGGAGTTTATTCTTTGTCTGCGCCTGATGTACTTTCAAATGTTCACCAGTTCAAGGAGAACAATTTAAATCCAACAGGAGTTGAAATCACTTTCAAAAATTTGAAGACAAAAAAAAAGAGTGCAGTGTAGTTGATCATTACTTACCCTAAAAGTTGCTTCTAGTCGTAGCGTTTACTGCAACAATGTCTTGGCTCATACAGACTGTAGTCCTGGCACAGTTGAGATGAGCTAAGTGAATGAAATTGTTGCAAATGCCCACAGGACGTGCCCATTCACAGGCATCGGGACCGATGACTTAAGAGAGTTAAGGAGTGAATCTTCTGGTTCTTGTCGTGCTGTCGTGTTACTCAGGAATATCTTGCAAAAAGGACAACAACCGAACTTGCATTGCTGTTGATCTGAATTCTGCTGATTAACTCCTTGCGCTCTGCCGTTCCTTTGTAGTAGGCCAGCAGTGACTGGAGTGGAATTATGCTGCATTCCTCCACCACTAATGTCAAGTGGTGAAGCAGGTTTTCTATTTATATGACAAATGCAGAAATGATGCTGCAGGACACAAAGGGCTATGTACTGTGTGATAAGAAAGAGTTAAGCAGTAAGAATGTAACGTTAAATTATTGCAGAACTATTTATTGATTTATTAAACTTTTACATTAAAAACAGACTTTTATATCTATATATATATATATATAAATGTATATCTATCTAGTATCTATTTGAGCAGCCTGTATTCTTGAGGTCAATAAATGGATAATCCTGAATTAAATGGGTGTGATTGTCTCCCAGTTCAATGCATTCAGCCGCAGGCTTTCACTGCTTATCAACACATGGGCTGGATTTATTTAATAAAGGCATACTTTGTTACTGGAATTGGCCTTTTATAAGTCTGCGTTTTCATAGTTTTCGATTATCGTCAATACAAGATACATGGTGCTGTTTCCATGCTCGGCTGAACTCCATTTCATGCCGCGATTCACTCTCAGAAAGTTCGAACGCAAGAAAATAGAAGCAGGAATCAGCTGCTCGCTTTCAAGCTGACTCTGCCACTCAATCTGATCAAGGCTGGCCTACTCCTGTTCTATGCCAATTCCTTGCAGCCCTCAATTTCCTGATCTGTCAAAAATGCATCCTGTACCAGCTACTCCCGGAGGTTAATTCCCGGAATGACGGGACTGTCATATGTTGAAAGACTGGAGCGACTAGGCTTGTATACACTGGAATTTAGAAGGATGAGAGGGAATCTTATCGAAACATATAAGATTATTAAGGGGTTGGACACGTTAGAGGCAGGAAACATGTTCCCAATGTTGGGGGAGTCCAGAACCAGGGGCCACAGTTTAAGAATATGGGGTAGGCCATTTAGAATGGAGATGAGGAAAAACATTTTCAGTCAGAGAGTTGTAAATCTGGAATTCACGGCCTCAGAAGGCAGTGGAGGCCAATTCTCTGAATGCATTCAAGAGAGAGCTAGATAGAGCTCTTAAGGGTAGTGGAGTCAGGGGGTATGGGGAGAAGGCAGGAACGGGGTACTGATTGAGAATGATCAGCCATGATCACATTGAATGGTGGTGCTGGCTCGAAGGGCCGAATGGCCTACTCCTGCACCTATTGTCTATTGTCTACTCCACAGACTTCAGGAGTAGAACATAGCCTGTCTCCCAGTGCAATCTTGCAGCAAAGTAGCTGTTTTCAGGATTCAGCCCCCTCCATTCCTACCCAATCTTTAAGTAGCCCAATGCTCAAGGTGTCAGTTGATCCTTGCCCTTTAATTGAGTTTGCTCCTCATTTCAGTTTTATTGAAAAAAGTGCAAAGTGTGCCACACCAGGTAGCATCCATATAGTATAACTCCCTAACCAACGGTCTCATGCGCGCCGTCTTCTTAGAAAAATGGTTCAGTAAGTTTTCAACGTGAGATTTGTGCTCTCTGTTTAACTACATTACATGCACTGTAGTGTGGGAGTGCAGCTCTGCATTGACAATGTTCAAGGTCTCAGATGTGTTAGTTTTAGCTGTGTATGCCCACGCGTATTTTAAACCCTAGAGAAATTGTTGTACAGTACAGAAACAGGTCCTTCAGCCGAACTCAGCCATGCCGATCCAAATTGCCTACCTGAGTTCATCTCATTTGCCTACATTTGGCCAATAGCATTTTAAACCTTTTCTACTCCAGCTAATACCTGAATAAATGTGTAGGAAAGAACTGCAGATGCTGGTTTCAATTGAAGATAGACACAAATGCTGGAGTAACACCAGGACAGGCAGCATCTCTGGAGAGAAGGAATGGGTGACGTTTTGGGTCGAGACCCTTCTTCATACCTGAATAAATATCTTTTCAACATTGTACCTCTACCAATTCCTCTAGTGGCTTGTTCCACATACCTGCCACCTACAGTGTGAAATTCCTGCCCTTCAGGTCCTCTTTAAATCTTTCTTCTGTTTCCTTAAATCTGGTTTTAGACTCTCCTACCCGGGGGAAAAAAAGAGTATGAACATTCATCTTATCGAGACCCCTCATTATTTTATAAACCTTTATAAGGTCACGCCTCAGTCTCCAACTTTCCAGGGTAAAAGACCCTGCCTCTCCTTATAACTGAAGCCCTCCGGTCTCTATTGGAGGTACAGCAACATATTAACATGACATCAGCTACGGCTCATAGTACTCTTGTTCTGCATCAGAAGGTTGTGTGCTCTCACCAACACCCCATTTCTCCCCACCAAACACATTGAGGGTGGTAGTGCTGCACACCAGACATGCAGTATTTTAGTTCAAACATTGAACTGAACACACCACTGCCCCCTCGGATGGATGAACATGGAGCAATTTTCTTATCAAAGAAGAACAGAGGAATTTTCCCTGGTTTTCTGACCAACATCCATCCATCAACAACAATAGTGCTGATCTTGTGGATGCAAGGAACTGCAGACGTTGGTCTATAAAAAAAGACACAAAATGCTGGAGTGACTTTCTTGTCTGACTATAACACTGCTGTCTATGGGAATTTGCTGTGTGCAAAGTTGCTGTCAGAGTTCCATGAAAAACATTTCATTATCCTTAAAGCAGTTTCGACACCTAGAGGCTGTGAGAAACATCCTATAAATTACATTCTGGGAAAAATAAAGTTATTGACTGTCAAGGTCTACGTTCAAAACCCACAAGGATGGTAAAAGTATAGAGTCATAGATTCATGCAGCGTGGAAACAGGCCCCTTGGCCCAACTTGCCCACGCCAACCAACATGTCCCATCTACACTCATCCCATCTGCTTGTCTTTGGCCCATATTCCTCTAAACCTATCTTATCCATGTACCTGTCTAAATGTTTCTAAAACATTATGATAGTACTTGCCTCAATGACCTCCTCCGGCAGCTCGTTCCATACACCCACCACCCTTTGTGTAAAAAAGTTACCGCTCAGGTTCCCATTAAATCTTTCCCCCCTCACCTTAAACCTATGTCCTCTGGTTCTTGTATGATGGAAATGTGAAGCAGAAGCAGGTGCTGGAATCGCTTAAATGGCAGCATAAATGGAGAGAAGGGATGTGAACATACATCAGGACATTGCCTAGGTAGTCTATATCCAATACAAGGTGAACATGAGTGTGCGTGAAATTTCCCAGTCTTGTCTTAAAGTGCTTTTGAGCTTAAGAATCTAGTTACGGTTTAGGTTTATTATTGTTACGTTTACTGAGATACAGTGAAAAGTTTTGTTTTGCATGCTATCCAGTCAGATCAGAAAATACTATACATAAATACAATCGTCAAATTCAAATGCAAGTACAAATTTGAGTAAGTGTCTCGACCATTCTATATGTAACAGTTGGGCTTCACCTGTTTGGCATATTTCAGAAAGGCAGTCCCCGGGTTATGAAAGGGTTTCGTTCCTGGCAACTACTCATAACTCACACTTTTCGTTAGGTCGGAAATGAACAAAAATAGGGCATGGGAGAGGAATACAGAAACAGCTATGATGGGAAAGCAAGCATCTGGCCCCACTGTCTCAGTGAGCAAATGAATCTGCTTAGCGCTCCCAGATCTGCTCAGCCCGACCCAGATCCTGAGCATTGTGGCTCAGAGGAGGTTGTGGGAGAGATAGAGAGGGCACGTGGAAATGCCCTATTCCCACCTGGCTGAAGATGCCTGCTAGTAAAACCATCCCCATCGGTCTCGCAAATGCGTGTTTGTTTGTATAAGTGTCCATAAGTTGTGCATAAACGGAGAGGACCTGTATGTAAAACTGACTACAGGATCACAGCTGTGGAGGTACAGGGATATGCTGATGGTTCGATTGCTGGACCAGCAGCCAGAATTCAAGACCATTGGCCCTGAGGCAAGTTCCAATCCCAACATAGCAACTGCAGATTTCTATTTCAAGTGAAAAGATCAATATTTTAAAATTACAGTTAGTCTCATTGAAGCTAATCGAAAAGCCGTCTTTCAATATGGTTGACTTTCATCTGCTACCTCAATTTGGGGGCAGTAAGGGATAGGAAACAAGTGTTGGCCTTGCTAGCAATCCAATTAATATTTTCTTTTCTCTAATTTTGCTGTTGGTATCGCATCACACTTGGTTTGCCTACAGCTTGCTTGGAGTTCTCTTTCAGTGTTGCTCTCATTTCTCTTAAACAAGAAGGTTTGGTGCATTATGCAGGGCCCACCCCCTCATCTCTGTGATGTTTGTGGTTTAAAGAGAATTATTTTGTCACGTTCTAATGGAAGATGGAGATGGAACCAACAGACCTTGATGCTAAAGTGGAAGAATATGTTTGAAAAATATAATGGAGGCAGAAAAGGAAATGTTAAATGTCAAAACATTGGGGGCAGCAGAGTGGTGGAGGAGTAGAGTTGTGCCTTACAGCACCAGAGACTCGGGTTCCATCCTGACTACGGGTGATGTCTACAGAGTTTGTACGTTCTCCCTGTGACCGCGTGGGTTTTCTCCAGGTGCTCCAGTTTCCTCCCACATTTCAAAGAGGTACAGGTTTGTAGGTTAATTGGCTTCGGTAAAATTGCAAATGGTCCCCAGAGTGTAGGATAGTGTTAGTGTGCGGTGTGATCGCTGGTCGGTATTGGTGGGCCGATGCTCCTGTTCCCACGCTGTGTCTCCAAAAGTCTGAAGTGTCAGGCTTCCTTAAAAGTGGATAAAGTGCCAGGTTCTAATATAATGTCATTCAGGCTGTTAAAAGGAAGAAGGAAAACAGCAAAGGCTTTGATTACCGTGTTGTCGTTTTCTTTTGGGCTGTGGGTATGGTGCTGGAGGATTGACAAATGTGGAAATTTGTTTAAAAAGGAAAAGAACAATTGATGACAGGCAATTAGCCTAACGTCTGTGGAGTGCAGATTATTGAAAATCTTCTGAGGGAACTACATAAATCAGCATTTAGGGAGACGTAGATTAATTAAAAACAATCAGAATCGATTTGCCTCATCTCACTGCATTGACTTGAATTGGCACTTGACAAACTCACATGACAGAACGACCAGGAAAGTCAAGGCCAGTGGGATCTAAGGGAAAGTGACAAGTTGGTTAAAAATTGGTTCAGTGGCAGAAAACAAAGTTCAATGGTAGTGACTGAAGGGCCTTATGCAATGGATAGCCACCAAATTCAATACAAGGCCTCTGTTTTTGGGGGTATATTTAAACGAATGGGCAACTGTAGGCGTTGCAATTAAAAATAGTCAGTCTTTGATAGTGCGGATGTCCCGAGGTTGGATTGATTGGGTGGGCAGAAATGTGGCAAAAGGAATTCAATCAGGAGAAGTAAAAGGCGATGGAAGGTAAATAAGGCAGCTGTGATAAATGGAGACTGCAGATGCTGGAATCATGAGTAAAAAAAACATTACTGCTGGTGGAACCCAACAGGTCAGGCAGTATCCGTGGAGGAAAATGGACTATCTTTACTTTAGTGCTCCACTGTGCAATCTCCTCAATATATGCCCACTTTGAAGAAGTTCTAAGTCTGAAGGGCCCCAATCTGAAACGTTGTCTTTACAGGGCCCTAGTGAGACCACACCTGGAGTATTGGTCTCCAAATTTGAGGAAGGACATTCTTGCTATTGAGGGAATGTAGCGTAGGTTCACGAGGTTAATTCCCGGAATGGCGGGACTGTCATGTGAGGAAAGATTGGGAGTCGGCTTGTATTCACTGGAATTTAGAAGGATGAGAGGGGATCTTATAGATCTTATAGAAACATATAAGATTATTAAGGGATTGGACACGCGAGAGGCAGGAAACATGTTCCCGATGTAGGGGGAGCCCCGAACCAGGGGCTAGAGTTTAAGAATGAGGAGTCGGCCATTTAGAAAGGAGATGAGGAGAATTTTTTTCACTCAGAGAGTTGTGAAGCTGTGGAATTCTCTGCCTCAGAAGGCAGTAGAGGCCAATTCTCTGGATGCGTTCAAGAGAGTTAGATAGAGCTCTTAATGATAGTGGAGTCAAGGGATATGGGGAGAAGGCAGGAACGGGGTACTGATTGTGAATGATCAGCCATGATCATGGTGAATGGCAGTGTTAGCTCGAAGGGCTGAATGGCCTACTCCTTCACCTATTGTCTATTGTCTATTTTCCCTCACAGATGCTGCCTGGCCCGTTGAGTTCCTCCGGCAGACTGTTTCTCACTCATGGTAAATGATAGGATACTACGAAACATGGAAGAACAGAGTACATGTCCATTGATTCATAAAGTTAACAGGATTGGAGAGCAGATGATTAAGGATGCGTATGGGATTCTTACCATGAATCCCTTTTTATTCCCTGTTGATGAACTATTTTCTGTCACTGTAGAATCCAGTTGGGACAAAGTCTCAGGATGAGACTATTAGGTTTAAGGATGATAAGGTTCTTTATTTAAGGGATTTAAAATCTTTCTCAAGGGGTTGTAGATGCTCAATCATTGAGTATATTCAGTGGAGAGAAAGAAAATTCTGAACTCAAAGATAATCTGGATAAAGACAGGAACGTAGACATGAAGGACAGGATCTGCTCTAATATTGAGCAACAGAGCAGGCTTGGGAGACAGAGTGACTGACTCTTTAGACTTTAGAGATACAACACGGAAACAGGCCCTTCGGCCTACCGAGACCGCGTCAACCAGCGATCATCCCACACACTAGCACTGTCCTATACACTAGGGACAATTTACAATTTTTACCAAAGCCAATTAGTGCACAAACCTGCACTTCTTTGGAGTGTGGGAGGAAACCGGAGCACCCGTACTTGGGATGGAACATGGGTCTATGGTGCTGCAAGGCAGCAGCTCTACCACTACGCCACTGTGACGCCTGCCTCACGTTCTTGATTTCATGTTCACTAAACTCCCAGTGAGACATTCTTCAATTATTCACAGAGTTCTTGTTTCCACTGTACTCACATGGATTGCAATGAGGAGACTAGGAATTGTTGCCAGCCATAATTAGTTAAATGATCAAGTTTGGAACATTCTCCAAATTTATGTTGCTTCCTTCTTGAGCTTCACAGTCCACAGACGATGTGGAAGACTATTGAATGCAACATTTTTTTACAATTAGAAAAAGTGTTTTTGACTGTAATTAATTTCATTGTTCTGTTTTAGTACATCTGACAATGAAACTCCCCTGATTCTCGATTCTTGACTCTTGAAAACAAAATTCAGCAACACAGTTTTGAAACTTTTTATTGGGATATATATAAGGAATGGTAGCTCCCGGTTTATGCAACTTAAAAGGATCCGTGACGGGGGGGGGGGCTGAACGTGTTGGCTTTCCGTTTGTGAAGTTGGGGAAGCATGAAAGGTTGAGAATGGGGCTTTGCCTTCTAATACTGTGGGATGTATAATATCTTGTTTATGCTGCTTTTGTACTATTGACTTTTGTCATCACTGGTAATGTAAACTGTCCAGACAGTGTAGTTAAAGGTGAAACTACAGGCCGTGTAATTAAAATGTTAAAGTATGCAGTAACCTGACATAGAAGTGATCCCAAGCAAGTGCCTTGGTAAGGTTGATACCAGAGACATGTTGCTGGATATAGGTAAATCCCAGAATCACTCAGATAGTTCAGCTAGACATACTGATGTAATGTACCTGCTTCATCGTTATACATTCTGCATTCGTCATGAACATATTAAGATGCCTTTACCATTCTTTTTTTTCCAAAGGTTTCTAAACACGTGGCCTTGTTACCAATGCTTTCTCTCAGCCACTTGATGAAGCTGCATCCTGATTAATCTCTGCACTCTCACCAGCACAACCACATCCTTCCCACAGTATGACAACTAGAACTGCACACACTACCCATATAGCTTAACTAGTGCTTTGTAAAATTGCAATATTATGTCCCAGAATTTAGAGTCTATGCCCCGATCAATGAGGCAAGCACAGTATACCCTATTCTCTGTGTTGCCACTTTTTGGGAACTACTAGACCAAGTTGGGCCCAAACCTCTCCTGCATTGGTGCAGCACCCTATCCTCCCCCCCTCCCCTCCTCTCCCCCCCCCAACTCCCCCCTCCTCTCCCCCCCCCCCCCCACTCCTTCTCCTCTGCCTCCCACCCCCTCCCAGTCTACCCATTCTCTCCTTATAACTTTAATCCTCCCGAGCAGGCAACATCCTTGTGAATTTTTCTTGCATCCTCTCTTGCTTAATCATATCCTTTTTATAGCATCACAACCATTACTGCACACAATACTCCAAGTGTAATGTAACCAATGTTCTATGCAACTGTAAGGTAACGTTCTAAATCTTGCACTCAATGGCAGAGCCAATGAAAGCAAACCGAATGCCTTCTTCACCACCCTGTCTTTCTGTAGCGCCACTTTCAGGGAACTGTGTAGCTGTACCCTAGGTCTCTGTTCCCAGTGAACACTCAGTTCTCTCTCTGCCTGCTCCAATTGTTCTCCCTGCACTGCCATGTCTTTTTGTCTCTCACCAATACCCCGTCGGCCAGCTCTCTCCCACTCTCTGTTCACCCTCATCAACCATCCATTGCACTCCCTTGACCACATGCTCACGTCCCATCTGCTTGCAGTTCCTCTTGAGCCTTCTATTCACCCCTCTCTGCCCCACTCTCCCCCACTAGCTCTTCCCTATGGTCAAGGTTCCTTTATACTCCCCTCTCTTGTTTTCTCTTTTGGAGCTTGTGTTTCTCTTCTCCCGCTCCACTCCCACCTTGTTTTTCTTTGTTTTGAGGCTTAGTTCATTGTGTTCCCTACTCAGATAACATGATGACCCAAAAAGAATCCATTCAGCCCATCAGCTCCTAACACAGTAATTCCATCCGGTCCAGTCCCATCTCTCCTAATTCCCCTTACCCCTGCAACCTATTCTCTCTCACACAACTCCCTCTTGATCTTTCTTGCCATAAACCTATACTGGTGGATAATTTACAAAACCTACTAGTACTTCTTTGGGAAAAGGGAGAAAACCAGGGCACCCAGAGGAAACCCACGGAGTCACAAGTAAACGTGCAAACTCCACACGGACAGCAGAGGAGGTTGGGATTGAACCGAGTTATTGAGGCTGTGAGGCAGCAGCATCAGCCACTGTCAGTCTCGGCTAGGTGTCCTTAGATGGGATACCCTTGTCGTGTTCTCTCTTGCTCAGCAGGCTGCTGCTTCTCCCTATGGGGAAACAGTCTCTGCAGTGCTTAATTGTGCACAGACCTGACACACTGTTTTGAAAGTCGTGTTCTTTGCCATTGTCTCCAGTGTCTCACAGCAAAATCTGGCACTCGGAGTGAGCTGCACACATGTCTGTGTTGAGCAGAGCAAGAGTAGTTGCCAGGAATGAGCTTCTATTTGTGAGAAGCAATGGTTAAGTATCTCAAGATGAAAATTGTACAGCAATCCTGAATATAGCTCTTCTCATGGCTTTATACATGTTCATATTTTGAAGAGAAAAGATGTAAACAACATATATCTCAGTAGCCTTGGAAGTCACATAATACATTTTGCATTAAGATGCAATTAGTTAATATCAGTTTAAATTATTTAACAGTGCAAGTTAACTCCAGGTAATTATTAAAGCCATCGCAATTGAAAGTGATCTGGTGGAAATGCTTGGCTCTGCAGGCTGATTCTCAGCTATACTGTGGAGTGGGGTTGTCTGGGCTATTCTTCTGTCTCATTACATAAAGGAGAGATTTGGCCAGCAGTTTGTGAATTGGTGAACTGCATGTTCTCTACCACAAAGAGAGCAGCCCTGGTCGTGGCCATGGAGAAATCTGTCCTGCTTCTCGTCTGCAAGCTCTGTTGATCAGGCATGTTATACCAGATCACCGACCCTCCTCAAAGTACCACAGCTCACACACAGCTGCTCTTACAGCTTTTGCCCTTCACCGCGTGTGAACATGGTCAGGATGAAGAAATGTCCTGTTTGCAGTTCTGCTCAGTGTACAAAGACACATCACTGATTCTTCATTAGTGACAGTCACTGAGTTTGCAATATTTGCTGGGGTGGGGGTAGTCTCTGAACCCACAGTGTTGGCTGGGGTATTTAGTTACCCATGGTTGACTGGGGTGCGTGGTCACTGACTCCACAGTGTTGGCTAAGGTTGGGCCCTCGTAGGGCTGGTGCAATTCCTGAGCCACTGTCTTGGGTGAGGGTTGTACCTGTGCATAGAGGGTTTGGTGGGGGTGGGTTGTTTGCAGTGGGATAGTCCCTGGGCCTGCAGTGGCATGGAGTCATTAAGATGAAAATGGTGCAGAGGAGTGTTATAGGGAAAGTCTGAATAGGCTGGAACTCTCTTTTGTAGCGTAATTAGAGATATTGGCACACATTAGGGCGGATAAAACCCCCGGGTCTGACACGATCAATCCTTTTTTGACCCCAACAGCCGCCAGTTCTGTGCACACATTCTTTATCCCTTGCCCTTTAAACAACTATTCATTGCTATTGGGAGGTGAGATTTGTCCCATTATAATTGCAATGAGCAGTTTATTCTCATGCCATCCATGCCAGAATGGTTCCTTTTACAAGTAGCGTGCTAATCCAGAGAACTGACCCTCAGTTTTCTCTTGCATCTGTGCTGTGACAGATATGGTTTCAACTCTCTCAGATCACCGTTATCAGACTGATATATTTACATTCCACTCACCAAGCCACCCAGTGAAGAAAGGTCTCATAAATCAGATGTAAAAATTACAGCTTCATACCAGGTTAGCCATCAGTTGAATTGCTCCGAAGATGGCTGGAGCTCCAGGGCAGACTATTCTCGAGTGCCCTGGTAATATATTCATTAAAAGCAGCTTCAAATAAATAAATTACCGGGGCTGCAGCTCATGTAATTAATCGTGTGCTGCATGTACCTGTTGTACATTGGCTAGCTTTGCTTTATGCTTGGTCTGGGACCAGTACCTCATAAATGTCGTGGTAATACAGTTGGAGGCGTGCATAAAAAATGTAAAAAGAGCTTAAAAATTGATTGAGTGAAGGGATGTTGCACCCAGGGAAAATACCCGATCGTGCCAGCTAACATTCTTCCATCTGTCCAGAATCGATATACCAAAAAAAGCCTCTTTTATGTCATTAGGAAATATGGAATCTATAAATGGTGTTGAATTGGTGGAAGTGCCGGTATAATTTCGCTACTTCATGCGACACTGATGGTTATCTTAGAATGTTACAGCACAGAATCAGAATAGCTGCCCCATTCAACTCTGCAACGCCACTATTCTCAATGGCTGACAGTGATATAAATCCAGGATGAAGTTTAGTTAGACTAAAGGTGCACAGATTTCAACCAGTCTCGTTTGCTTCTTAGGGTTCCTTTAATATCGCACCTTTTGTACTTTTTGTCGGGTTCAGATAGTTGCCGAGGCGAAGCGAGCATGTCATCAGAATCGGAGCATTTCATTTGATAGTTCTTTTATTCATCTCCCCACCCTGGGGGTGACCTGATGGAAATGTTCGCAAGTAGGACAGAGCAAGGGCAGTATCAAAGCAAGTGCATGAATCATTTGTACTGCACTAAGGAATGAATCACGGCACCCTGCACTCTTATCAGACTGAACAGAGAGACTTCAAAAGATGTTCATGTCGGCCATTCAGTCTCTGTGGAGAGTTAATAGACCTCTGAATAGATTCTTTGCGAGGGAGTAAAGATCAGATCATTCAGAGAGCTTCCATCAAAAACAAGAGGATTACATTTTTATTGAAATCTGTGCACCTTTAGTCTAACTAAACTTCATCCTGGATTTATATCACTGTCAGTCAGTAGAAACTCTTTTATTTCTCTCAGATAATCCCTATTTTGGGTAAATCAGTCAAGATGCCGGTGTAATTTCTTTGCCGTTGTTTTATAGACATAGAAACAACACGGAAACAAGCCTTTTGGTCGACTGAGCCTGTGCCTATCATCAACCACCCATATGCACCAATCCTGCATTGATCCCCACTTTTTATTTTCCCCACATTCTCAACACCCCCCAAATTCTAATCTCACCTATTCATTAGAGACAGTTTAATGTGACCAATTAACCTACCAACCCGAATGTCTATGGGATGCGAAGGAAACCCATGTGGTCACAGGGAGAACTCTGCAGACTTAGTATCAGAGGTCAGGATCAAACCAAGGTCTCAAGTACATCAGTCTGAAGAAGGGTCTCGACCCGAAACATCGCCCATTCCTTCTCTCCAGAGATGCTGCCTGACCCGCTGAGTTACTCCAGCATTTTGTGATACCTTCAAGGTCTCGTGCTGTAAGGCAGTGGCTCTACTAGCTGCACCACCGTGCTCAACCCAATGGTATGAACTTTGAATTCTCCAAATTTAGGTAACCTCACCCCCTTTCTCCAGCACGTCCACACCCTCTCTTTATCGACCCCCCTTCCATCTCTTGCGCCCCACCTGGATTCCCATTTCTACCCTCCTCCAACCCTACCTTCCCTCTGCCTTAACAATCTGCAACTCTTCAAACTGTTCTCATACCTTCCTTTCTTATATCTGGCCTTTGTTCCAACCTTCTGCCTATCACCCCCCCCCCCCCCCCCTCACTTGCCTATGTTGACCTATTACTTGCCACACTCTGTCCTGCCTCTTCCCTTTTCCAGCTTCTCCCCCCCCTTGCAATCAGTCTAAATAAGGTTCTCGAGCCAAAACATATCCGTTCTCCAGAGATGCTGCCTGACCCGCTGAGTTACTCCAGAACTTTGTCTTTTTGATGTTAACCAGTATCTGCAGATCTTTGTTTCTCCACAGCGCTCTTTGTTGTTTTCAATTGTTTTCCCCTTCCCATAGTGCTGGACTGTGACCCTCTAAACTGTGTCAGGGAACAGCAAGACTATAGGCTGTTCTAGACCGCTGGGATTACAGTGGAGGCTCTGTGGTTTACAGCAAATACATGGCAGCAAACAAGCTGCTGGAGGAACTCAGCAGGTCAAGCTGCATCTATGGGGGGAGAGGAAAAGGAACTGCAGATGTTGGTATATACCGGATGGACACAAATTGCTGGAGTAACTCAGTGGGTCAGGCAGCATCCCTGGAGAAAAGGATCGGGACCCTTTTTCAGACTGAAAGTAGAGGTTGATTTCTCTCATTTCAAGTAACCATTTCAATTCCTCCCTTCCCCACTCCCCCAGCCCAGTCATCCTACTAGTTCCACTGTTCGCATCCATGTATCCCTTCGATATCACCTCTTCCCCAGCCAACAATGGGCCATTATGGGCTTCACGCTTCACGCTTCCTTGATCATCTGTTGCCCATCCTGCTTTGTTCTGGCCTTTTCTTACTTCCATTCCCTCATCTTCTTTCAGGCAGAAGAAAGGTCCTGACCCGAAATGTCACCAATCCTTTTTCTCCAGAGATGCTGCCTGGCCTGCTGACTCTAGCACTTTGTGTCTATCTTTGGAACATTTTGGGTTGAAACCTTGCATCAGTGCTGAGAGTGGGCCAGTAGGTGGTAGGTGGACCTAGGAGGGGGTGAAGGATGATCGACATATGGAGCCATGTAGTGGAAGGGGTTGGAGTTGTGAGACAGCGGCAGGTGAATGATGGATAGAGACGCACTGAAGAAAAAAGGAGACATATTGAGCCAGGTGAGGGGATGGGAGGGTGAAGGTGAGGATAGCTACTGAAACTGTTTCAGCCCATATCAGAACTGACCCTCATGAGGATGAAGTTGTGGGACCACAATGTCAAAGCTGTGATCTGGGGCAGCTGTGTGGCGGTTGGTATTGTAAGAGGAATTAGCAGTCTTAGAAGATTGTAGGATCTGTGGGACATCTGTGTGGGATTTAAGGACTGATCACAATTCACCTGGAACCAGATCCTGGGACACAGCCTATTGTAAGTATCTGTGGGCTGTCAGTTCTTTGTTTTCGTGTTTTTGTATTGAATTTATTCAGCTCATCAAAATTGCCTATTTCATGGGTCCTATTTTCCAATGTAATCTGTCACCATGCCCCCATGCACAAGGTGTCCTTAATATTGAGTGACATTCTAGCCGGCAGGCAATTTCAAGAGATCAGACCCTGGGTGACTTCATGTAATGAAATGTTATGTTCTTCATTTGCAACAGTGGACATGTCAGCATCTGTTTCAAACTAATGCTAATGCTCTCAATTATTTTTAAACCAAACTAATGCTGGCTATGTTTTTGGTGAAATAGTGGTATGCTTTGTGTGTGGATCATCGCTGGAATTTAATAATAGAAAGGAGACTGTCCTGGGAGAATTGTCAGCTTTTGTTGTGACCTTTGCAGCCTCCTTTCTCTTCACTTGATCTGCTAAGAAAAGTGTAGTTAAGAATTGGACCATAAAAGAATGTAGTTGCACAGGGTTCAGATTTTTTAATTCTCAATCGAACAATGAGTACTGAGATTAAATTAATTTAGGTCATCAAAATCACCCCTTTCCTGCCAAAGAGCCTGGCTGTTCAACAACGGGCCTCGCCTCCCATGAGATCCCGTTCCACACCACGTGTCGACTTTCCCTGATCATGGACTTTAATTTCTTTCCACTCCCCCAATCATGTCCACTCTCCCCAATCATGGACTTTAATCCCCTTCCACACCCCATATCCACTCTCTGTGATCATGAACATTTAATCCCCTTCCACACCCCATGTCTACTCTCTCTGATCATGATAATTTAATCCCCAACCACACCCCATGTCCTAAATCATGAACTTTAATCCCCTTCCAAACCACATGTCCTTATCGCCAGCTTTAGTACAGCAGCATCTGCAGTTCCTTGTTTCTACACTCTGTTTTATGGACTTTATCCGCATTTTGAATTTCCTTACAGTAGATCCCAAGCACAATTTACCATGGACTCCGTCAACTCTCCATTTTGATGGAATGAAGCTGGTTTTTTTTATTAGCATTGGGTCATATGTTAAGTTCACACATCCATTGCAGACTAATATTTAGGGGAAGTTAAGTATTTTATTGCCAGCAGTACATCATGAGAGTTTAATTGAGCCTGTGAGCCGAGTACTCAAGTACCTGGGCACTACGTTGAGATGTGCACTGTTGTGTGATTTCAGAGTACTGTACCCGTAAACCTGGTCTAAGGTATAAGATGCCTGACTTTTAACTCACTGGCCTGATCTTCATGCTGTATTAAAGCAGTTCATTCAGCCACTTGTACGTCTTTGGACTGTGGGAGGAAACCGGAGCAGGGCGGCACGGTAGCGCAGCGGTAGAGTTGCTGCTTTACAGCGAATGCAGCGCCGGAGACTCAGGTTCGATCCTGACTACGGGTGCTGCACTGTACGGAGTTTGTATGTTCTCCCCGTGACCTGCGTGGGTTTTCTCCGAGATCTTCGGTTTCCTCCCACACTCCAAAGAAGTACAGGTATGTAGGTTAATTGGCTGGGTAAAATGTAAAAATTGTCCCTAGTGCGTGTAGGATAGTGTTAATGTACGGGGATCGCTGGGCGGCACGGACTTGGTGGGCCGAAAAGGCCTGTTTCCGGCTGTATATATATGATATGATATATGATATGAAAATCCAAGAGGTCAGGGGAGAACGTGCAAATTCCCTAAAGACAGCACCTATAGATCGAACCCGGGTCTCTGCTGCTGTAAGACAGCAAGTGTACTGCTGCAGCACTGTGCCGACCCTGTTTCTACAACAGACAACATTACCATTAGAACATCTTATTTCTCCAGATACTCAGCCTTCAGCATTTAAAGTTAATTCATTAAAACTTACTGTTATCTGCAGCCGGTGACACATTTGCCGGTTTTCTGTGGTCATTAACTTTAAATGACTATTTTTAATTTATGTTTTCTGATGTCCTGGTGCATCAGTCACTGAAAGTAAGCATACAGTACAGCAGGCAGTGAAGAAAGCTAATGGCATGTCGGCCTTCATAACAAGAGGAGTTGAGTACAGGAGCAAATAGGTCCTTCTGCCATGAGAGAGAGAGAGAGAGAGAGAGAGAGAGAGAGAGGAGAGGGAGAGAGAGAGAGAGGGAGAGAGAGAGAGAGAGAGAGAGAGAGAGAGAGAGAGAGAGAGAGAGAGAGAGGAGAGAGAGAGAGAGAGAGAGAGAGAGAGAGAGAGAGAGAGAGAGAGAGAGAGAGAGAGGAGAGAGAGAGAGAGAGAGAGAGAGAGAGAGAGAGAGAGAGAGAGAGAGAGAGAGAGAGAGAGAGAGAGAGAGAGAGAGAGAGAGAGAGAGCTGCTTGTGGAGGAGTGGGTGGGGCAGGGTCCACTCTTTGCAAACTGGAGCCAGTCTGTGAGTACGTGTGAAGTGATGATTGGGGTGGGTGGGGGGGGATCCCAGGATTATGTTGCTGTTTCTCGAACCTGCAGTAAAACTCGTTCAGGTCGTTGGTCAGCTGGCGATTGTCCAAGGAGCGTGGGGTTTTCCTGTTGTAGCTGGTGATTTCTTGCAAGCCCTTCCAAACTGAAGATGAGTCATTAGCTAAGAACTTGCTCCTCAGCTTCTCAGAGTACCTTTCCTTGGCAGCTCTGATTCCTCTTCTCAGCTTGTACTTGGCCTGCCTGTAGAGGTCTGTATCCTGCAGGCCTCATCTTTTGACTGGCGGAGCTGTCTGAGTTCTGCTGTGAACCAGGGCTTGTTGTTGTTGAACCAGATCCGGGTCTTCGTGGGAATGCAACTGTCCTCGTAAAAGTTGACATAGGATGTCACAGTGTCTGTGTATTCATCGAGGCTTGTGGTTGCTTCCCTGAACACATTCCAATCAGTGCAGCCAAAGCAGGACTGTAGTTTTTCAATGTCCTCACTCGTCCACCTTTCGTTGTTCTGACCACAGGTTTAGCAGATTTTAGTTTCTGCCTGTAGGTCGGAATAAGGTGAACTAAACAATGATCGGAGAGACCCAGAGGAACAGAGCGATATGCGTTCTTGATTGAAGTGTAGCAGTGATCAAGTGTCCTCACCCCTCTGGTGGGGCAGGTAACGTCTGTACTTTGGGAGCTCACGACTGAGGTTGGCCTTGTTAAAGTTCCCCAAAACAATGACCATGGAGTCCAGGAAGTCACTCTCTACCCTCAATACCTGGTCAGCGAGTTGCGTTTGCGCCTCACGTACGCAGGCTTGGTGTGGGGGGGGGGGGGGGAACTCCAGCGAGAATAAAAGAGGTAAATTCCCTCGGAGAATAAAAGGGTTTGCAGTAGATAAAGAAAGATTCTAGATCGAGGGAGCAGAAGTTAGACAGTTAACCGTGATGTCGCTGCACCAGTCCTGGTTAGTGTAGACGCATATTCCACCTCCTCTTGATTTTCCCACTGCTTCTGCATCGCTCTGTATAGTTGAAAGCCAGCCAGTTGCAGCACGTTGTCAGTTGTCCGGGGTCGACACACAGCCAGGTCTCAGTGAAGCACAGGGCAGCAGCTCGAGAGAGGTCCTTGTTAGTGTGGCACAGAAGTTGGAGTTCGTCCACTTTGTTGTTCATCACACATGAACATGAACTCTCTGTTTCAAACGTCACCGATTTCTCTTCTCCAGAGATGCTGCCTGACCCGCTGAGTTACTCCAGCATTTTGTGTCTATCTTTTGTCTGCAGATACATGGATAGGAAAGGTTTAGAAGAATATGGGCCAAACGCAGGCAAATGGGACTAGCTTAGAAGAGGCATCTCGGTCGGCATGGATGGGTTGAGCCAAAGGGCATGTTTCCCTGCTGTATGTCTCTATGATTCTAACTCTGGGGGAAAAAAATCAGTAGTTTCTCAGGGATTTGTGGTATCCACCAGTTCCTGCACAACCTCACCTGAGAATGAAGTTCCCACTCCAGCTGAAATCTTTATACCTCAGACTATTACCAGAGGTACTCTCCTGATGTTGTTCTGCCACTCTGAAATTCCCACGTTTTATTTCAGCTTGTGAACAAGTGAAGTTGTGAGCTGGGTTTGTCCTTTTCAATTAATTTTTGCTTTGTAGCGCCAGAGGCTGCTGCAGAATAAACCTGGGAAGTAATATCACACAGTGCCCATCATACCGCAAGTTACCTTTCAAAAAGAGCTGTCTGTATTTAATTAATTGCACTCCTCTGAGGTTTCAGCATAATTCCCTTACCTCCAACCATAGACAGGAATATATATTGCAGCATTAAACAGAATCCTATTGGTGCTGAGATTATAATACTGAATTTGTAACCAGTTTCATAGCCGGGCTTTTTACCTTTCATCGTTGAGGATGTAACCCAGCTTTACAAAATGGAATGAAAGCAGAAAATATTGAAAGTACTCAATAGGTCAGACACCATGTATGGAAAAACAAACTGAATAAATATCTTAGGTCAGATACTCTTTGTGAGCAGTTTTGGGTCCCATAATGAAAGGCCTGGATAAAGAAAAGGTTAAATAATGAAAGGCCTAGATAGCGTGGGTGTAAAGAGCTGGGTTGTTGCCTGAACTGACAGTGGTCTGCTGGTCAAGATGTCCAGAAGCCAGTTGCAGATGAAGGCCCAAGTGCAAGATCCAGAAGTTTAGGGGTGAGATTATTCAGTGTTATGATGTTGAATGTTGAGCTATAGTTAATGATTAGCAAGCTGACACGGGTGCTATTATTGTCATGGTGATCCAGAGCTCAATGTCGTGCTAAAGAGTTGATGTCCTCTCCAGATCAATTTTTCATTTTTGTAGATTGCCCGGAAGACCCACAAAGATGTGGACCTTTATCAGTGTGTCAATGTACTTCATTATGATTGATGTCAGAGCTACTGGCCGATTGTCATTAACACAGGTCACTATTTTTCGTGGAGACTGGAATGATGGAGATTTCCTTGAAGCAAATGGGGACAGTAGACTATTGAAGTGAGAGGTTGGCAATGTCAGTGAAGAATGTGGCCAGTTGTTTGGTGCACAATGTCATCACCTGTCCAGGTACTCCAACTTGGCCGCTGCTTTCCAAGAGTTTACCCTCATGAAAGGTTATGGAGGGATATGGGTCACATGTAGGCAGAAGGGATTCATTTATCTTGACATCATATTCAGCACAGATATTGTGGGCTGAAGGGCCTGTTCCTGTGCTTACTTTTCCATGCTCAGTGAAAACAGATCTGACTTCTGACACCCAGATGTATAGAACAGAGACAGCGGGGGATGAGGACTTTGGAAAATACTTTGTAAACTAATCAAATATGTCACCCTCATTGTCATGGAGTCATACAGCATAGAAACTGGCCAATCAGCCCAAATTGCCCACACCGACCAACATGTCCCATCTGCACTAGTCCCAACTGCCTGCATTTGGCCCTTATCCCTCTAGATCTATCCTATCCATGTACAGATGCTCCCTGCCATATGATGCTTCGACTTACAATATTTTGACTTTGCGATGCTGCAAACGGCAGCGTCCCGTAGCAAGCCGCAGCTCGCTTCCAGCCACGTGATCAAGTGTATTAAATCCATTTCGATGTACCATATTTTCGGTTTGCGATGGGTTTCTCGGAACGTAACCCCATCGTACGTTGAGGAGCACCTGTACCTGTCCAAATGTTTTGTAAACTTTGCAATAGTACCTGCCTCAACTACCTCCTCCAGAGCTCATTCCATATATCCATCATTCTTTGTGTAAAAAAATTACCCCTCAGGTTCCTATTAAATCTTTTCCCTCTCACATTAAACTTATGTCCTCTGGTTCTCAATTCCCCTACCCTGGGCCAGAAGCTCCATGCGTTTACCCAATCTATTCCTCTCATGATTTTGTACACTTTTAAAAGAATACCCTACATTCTCCTATTCCTTAAAGGAATAGAATCCTAGTTCGCTCAGCCTCTTCCTGAAGCTCAGACCCTCGAGGCCTGGCAACATCTTTGTAAATCTCTGCACCATTTCCAGCTTGTCAGCATCTTTCCTGTAACATGGTGCCCTAAAATGAACACAATGCTCTAAATGTGGCTTCACCAACATCTTATATAACTGCAACATGACCTTCCAACCTCTATACTCAGTACTCTGACTGATGAAGGCTAATGTGCTGAAATCTACATACTAAAACTCTTGTTTGTTTGTTCCTGAACTACAGCCAAAACGGTACACGATAGCGCAACAATTTTAGGCCCACCTTACTCACAGTCATCCCTTTAGTGCTTCATTGAAATCGGTTATATTTTTTAAGTTATTCACATTTAAAAGTTTAAATCTATCTCCTGGGGAGGGAGGGGGGAGGGAGGGAGGGAGGGAGGTGGTGGGGGAAGGGGGAGGGAGGGGGAGGAGGGAGGATAAGGGGGGTTGAGGGGGATGGAATCCGGGGGAGAGGGGGAAGGGGGAGGGGAGGGGAGGGGAGGGGGAGGGAGGAGGGGAGGGGGGGAGGAGATGGTGCTGCACCAATGCAGAAGAGGTTTGGGCCCAACGGGTCCACTTGATCTAGTCTATTATAAAAACAAATTGTTGGAAATACTCATGAGTTCAGGCAGTCTCTGTGGAAAGAGAAACTGTTAATGTTTGAGGTTGATGGCCTTTCTTCTGAACTAGCCCGTTGTTGATTGTTTTCTATCAGTTGGTCAGTGTATACAGAATGCCAGAGTCATGCAGCAGCAAGCATTCTCTGTGACCTTCAGTAATTTCTGTCATGCAGTGCTGAACTTCAGTGATGGTCATCAACAACATGCAGTTTTGCTGCAGTTTGGTTTTCATGAAGCTTGGCCACTGCACACCTTGTTCTGCCTGAGACCTCTTCATCAAGATGCATTGCCTGGGGAACAGGTTAAAGCTAGATGTACTAAACAGAATGGTAACTGTCCATGACCAATGTGGCTACCCGATACCATGGCTACCCGATAAGATGGCTTCTGGAAGTCTAAACAGCTGGTAGAGCTGCTCCCTCACAACGCCTGAGATCCAGGTTGAATCCTGACCTCGGGTGTTGTCTGTGTGGAGTTTGCACATTCTCCCTGTCACTACGTGGGTTTCTTCCATGTACTCAAGTTTCCTCTCACATCCCAAAGACATGCGATTCATAGGTTAATTGGCTTCTCGAATAAAAAAATTATCCAGAATTTGTTGGGAGTGGATGAGAAAGAGGAATAACAGAACTAGTATGAATGGGTGATCAGTGGGCAGCACAAACTTGGTGGGCTGAAGGGCCTGTTTCCATGCTGTGTCTCTTAATTAAACTAAACAGATAACTTCCATAAATTTCCTATCCACTTTAATCACCTCCTTAAAAAATTCCATGAGCTTCGTCACATATCACGATCTGTAAAAGCAAGCAACTCAACATTTTCCGTCACTTAATTAAAGGACAGATGTTAGAATGTCAGTGATAAGTACCTAGTTTCCTCCTAATCCTTCCTAAATAACAGAACGATGCATGGTTTTCCAATCTGAAGGAATGGGTGATGAGACAGGAGATTTTAAAAGTGCTTCACTATTCTCATCTACTGTTAACAAACCTCTTGGCGAGCAAACAGCAGGCACTGGGATATCATTTCGTTACAGTTATTTGCTTTATTACAGTTCTTTTGCTTAATTGTTTGGAGAGTCGATCAATGATTTATTGCTATTCTCGGGAAATCAAAGATTTCTCATTACTGGGAGAAGAAAGTCTTCTCTTCATTGTAAATGCAATAACAGTTTCCTTAAATTATATTAACATCAATACCATTATCCATTTTAAAGGGGCTCACGTTGATCAAGAACACCCCCATCGGTTTGGAAATAAATTTCTTATTTGGAAATTCTTACAATTTTCTTCTTGTGCTTTGTGTTGGTATTATATTGATATTATGACTTTCTTCACATTTCTTTGCGACTATTTTAGTTTTAGTTTATTCACAAAATGCTGGAGTAACTCAGCAGGTCAGGCAGCATCTCAGGAGAGAAGGAATGGGTGACTTTTCGGGTCAAGACCCTTCTTCAGACTGATGTCAGGGGGGCGGGACAAAGGAAAGATATAGGTGGAGAGAGGAAGATAGAGGGAGAACTGGGAAGGGGGAGGGGAAGAGAGGGTCCAAGCTACAGCTTGGAAGCAGGCCTTTCAGCCCAACGAGCTGCGCCGACCAGTGATTCCCCCCTGTGCACTAACATTAGGGACAATTTACAATATTTAGCTAAGACCACTTAACCTACGTCTTTGGAGCGTGGGAAGAAAGGTATGTAGGTTAATTGACTGGGTAAATGTAAAAATTGTCCCTAGTGGGTGTAGGATAGTGTTAATGTACGGGGATCGCTGGGCGGCGCGGACTTGGTGGGCCGAAAACGCCTGTTTCCGCGCTGTATATATATGATATGATATGATATGAAACCGGAGCACCCGGGGAAAACCCACACGGTCACAGTGAGAACATCCAAGCGCCATGCAGACAGCACCCGTAATCAGGATCTCACCCAGGTCTCTGGGGCAGTAACTCTACTGCTGCGCCACCGTCTTTATGTTGCTGTTTTAAGGCCTGATACTTTTTATTTGGGTAAGAAATGGTTCTGCTGATTTGATAAAGGAGGAGTGTTTGGTCTTTAGGGAAAGATCAAATGTGATTACTTATGGGACACCACGAAGGATAACCTATACTCACTGAGAGATCTGGATGTTAGCCAGGCTTCACGCTGTTAGAACCACACTGTTCACAGTGCTTTCTGGTGCTCTTATTTCATTTTCTGTTTTTATAAGTATTAAAAGAAAAATCAGTATTTATTTATTTTATCCCTTCCCCTTCATCTCTGATATCTGCTCTGCCCTCCTCACGGGTCAACTCTCCTCCGACACCTCCAACCCGAAGTAGCAGCTTCCAGTGAGACTCATAATCTCAATACTGTAGTGGCAACAGTAAGCACAAGAGGGATGAATTTTCCACTGGCTGCAAAATGATACCCTAACCCTCCGACATGACATTGAAACACGGATGCTAGAGAAGAGCTGGAGGTCAGATGCCGGCACAGCTGGACGCGGCACTGTGCCAGATGCGGACCACTGATGTATAGATCAGGAAGGCCAGAAGCACAACAAAAAGGCATTGTTCAACACTGACCATCACCTCACCTTCTTTTTCCTTTTCTGTTCGTTTACTTATTTATCTATTTATTTTATTTTCTATGTTTTAGTAAACCCTGTAAAGCGTCTTTGAGTGTTTAGAAAAGCGCTATATAAATGTAATGCATTATTATTATTATTATTATTATTATTATTATTGTTTGCTTGCACGTTCTTCTGAAGCAGAAAAGTGAGGCTAAAGTATTTCATACACATGATACAAGTATGGGAAAGATAACAGGGAGTGTTGGCTGAGGCAAATATCTTACACATGGTGCAAGAAGCTAAGTGTAGTTACTAGGTGGTTCTCTCTGCTTTGTTTCCTGCTCTGCCATAGTTACCAATGATAATGCTAAAGCACTTTTGGATTGCTTGAAATTGTGAAATGTATGTTATTTCACAATTTGTTTTATATTAATAATTCAAAAGCCAAGGGACTGCTGTAAATCTATTAAGTTGCAATACACATCTTCAGGACAGCTGCCGTGTTTAGGATAATAGTTACAGACCGTTATCATTCACCTATCAATGGTATTTTTTTACATAATTAATCTATATGTTTTAACGTAATTGTGTTTCTGCTTAATTTTACTTTTGTACAATAATCACTTTTCAAGTGTCCAACTAATACTTCACCCTGTTTTTACAGCTCCTGGAATTACTCCATGTTTAAACTAAAATCACATCAAAATCTATAATTATCTGGCCGTGAGCATTTTGCAGGTTGAATAGCTGGAAAAAAAGGTAGAAAACTCACACACAGATCACCAGTAAGGAGTCTGTTTTGCAATCAGTCATCAATGGTCAAATTAAAAATAAGGACAATGTAATGCAGTGAATTTTTAAATAAAACTGACTTGTAAATGTCAATGTAAATGACATTTATAAACTAATAACATTTCAGAATGCTCATGTAAGTCTGTGAACCATGAAGATAATTCACATGATTTGGCATCTGTCTTCACCAACTGTTACTGTTTAACCCAATCACATCTAATTTTTAAAAAAATTCAAAAGCAAAATGTGGATGTCGGAATTTTCAGACAAAGAGAAGGAATGTTGAAAATCTTCAGGAGGGCGGCACGGTGGCGCAGCGGTAGAGTTGCTGCCATACAGCGCCAGAGACCCGGGTTAGATCCTGACTACAGGTGCTGTCTGTGTGGAGTTTGTACGTTCTCCCATGACTGCATGGGTTTTCCCCGGGTGCTCCAGTTTCCTCCCACACTCCGAAGATGTACAGGTTTGTAGGTTATTTGGCTTTGGTAAAAATTGTAAATTGTCCCTAGTGTGTAGGACAGTGCTAGTGTACGGGGGTCCTTGGTCGCCGCGGACTCAATGGGCCGAAGGTCCTGTTTCCGCACTGTATCTCTAAACTAAACTAAAGGTCTGACAGCACCTGCAAAGTCAGGTTTCGAGTCTGTGACCTATCATCAAGGCCGAGGAAGTCTTGAGATTTTAATATATAGAAAAAGAGTGTGTGGAGAGAATAAAAGGGAAGGTTCTGGGTAGAAGACCAGACGGATTAAATAGTAAAAGGCGATGGCAAGCTAGGTAAAAGAGGGTGTTAATGGAATCGTGTTGAATCCGATTCTCATTATGGAAGCATGTTTTTGCAGAATTACCAGTACATGCATTGTGTAATTTGCCTCCATTTATAGTGCCTGTGAGGGTGCTATAACAGTTGTGGATTGTGGATGGTGTAAGCAGGGTCGATACTGATTACCTCCATATCCTGAAGGAACTTGATCAATGGGTTACCGGATTAGCAAGGAGAGAGAGCATAACTTAAAAAACGATGAAATTCTCAAGGGAATCATGCAGATGACACAAAGCTGGGTGGCAGTGTGAACTGCGAAGAGGATGTTAGGAGGTTGCAGGGTGGCTTGGACAGGTTGAGTGAGTGGGCAGATGCATGGCAGATGCAGTATAATGTAGATAAATGTGAGGTTATCCACTTTGGCGGCAAAAACAAGCAGGCAGATTATTATATCAATGGTCTGAGATTAGGTAAAGGGGAAGTGCAACGAGACCTGGGTGTCCTTGTACACCAGTCACTGAAAGTAAGCGTGCAGGTACAGCAGGCAGTGAAGAAAGCTTATGGTATGTTGGCATTCATAACGAGAGGATTTGAGTATAGGAGCAAAGAGGTCCTTCTGCAGTTGTATAGGGCCCTGGTGAGACCACATCTGGAGTATTGTGTGCAGTTTTGGTCTCCTAATTTAAGGAAGGACATCCTTGCTATTGAGGCAGTCCAGCGTAGGTTCACGAGGTTAATCCCTGGGATGGCTGGACTGTCATATGTTGAAAGACTGGAGCGACTAGGCTTGTATACACTGGAATTTAGAAGGATGAGGGGGGATCTTATCGAAACATATAAGATTATTAAGGGGTTGGACACATTAGAGGCAGGAAACATGCTCCCAATGTTGGGGGAGTCCAGAACCAGGGTCCACAGTTTAAGAATAAGGGGTAGGCCATTTAGAACGGAGATGAGGAAAAACCTTTTCACTCAGAGAGTTGTAAATCTGTGGAATTCTCTGCCCCAGAAGGCAGTGGAGGCCAGTTCTCTGAATGCATTCAAGAGAGAGCTAGATAGAGCTCTTAAGGATAGCGGAGTCAGGGGGTATGGGGAGAAGGCAGGAACGGGGTACTGATTGAGAATGATCAGCCATGATCACATTGAATGGTGGTGCTGGCTCGAAGGGCCGAATGGCCTCCTCCTGCACCTATTGTCTATTGCCTATTGAAACTTTTTCACCCAGAAAGTTGTGAATTTGTGGAATTCTCTGCCACAGAAGGCAGTGGAGGCCAATTCATTGGATGAATTTAAAGGAGAGTTAGATGGAGCTCTAGGGGCTAGTGGAATCAAGGGATATGGGGAGAAGGCAGGCACGGGTTACTGATTGTGGGTGATCAGCCATGATCCCAATGAATGGCGGTGCTGGCTCGAAGGGCCAAATGGCCTCCTCCTGCACCTATTTTCTATGTTTCTATGTTACTATGAATATAAAAGTTGTGAAATGCAGGGTTCTAGGATGTGCCTCGCAAGTCAGGCTGTGCTAATGATGAGAGTAAAACCAAGCTAGCATCACACAGCCCTCCTATCATCAGCGTTTTCCAGAGGCAATTCATTGCAGTAAGATCACTTTACTCTGGTGTGCAACTCAAAGGTTAGGGTTAGGGTTACCACATGTTTTTACCACATTTACCTTCCTTATTGTTTGCTGTGGCTGCATATTAACTTCAAGTGGTTTGTGGCTAAAGGTATTCTGAACGCCAACACCTTCAAACCCGCACCATTTAAAAAAAAACTGCTATTCTTTTTCTACCTTATATTCCCTGTGCTAGGCCCTAGTCCACCCACTCATCCATGAAACATTTCTTTACCCTTGTAATAGCCCATCTGGCTTTGTAACATTATCAAACATGGGTGCAATACTCCTGAACCCCTCATCCAAATCTTTGATGTAGATTGTGAACACCAGAGGGACCAATACTCGCAGCCCCCCAACCCCCAAATGTCCCATTCATTCCTGCTGCCTGTTTCCTATCCATTGATCAGTCCTCGTCATCTGTGCTATATATCGGCCCCCAACCCCACATATTCAAATTTTGTTCAATAACTTCTGTTGGGGCCTGCTGAAAGTCCAAATACACCGCATCCACTGATTTGTTCTTATCTGCATCTCTTCCTGTCAGCAGCAGCAGCATCTCAACTGCCTCTTCTTCTTCTTTCGTGTCCATCATCCATGTTTCAAACGTTGACATCGCTGTCATCGTCCGTCCTGAAAAGGGCGCAGGCTTCCGACGACAATCAGTGGGAGCCATCACTTGTTGCAATAGACGATGGTGGTAGCAGAATTAGCTCAGGACACTTCCAGTTTCCAGCCCCGCGACGTGGACGCTTCTGCTATGGGGCCGTCTCAACTGCTGACAGGAAGAGACTGGATAAACTGATCAAGAAGGCCAGCTCTGTCCTGGGATGCCCCCTCGACTCAGTGCAGGCGGTGGGAGAGAGGAGGATGATGGCAAAGCTATCATCACTCCTGGACGACTGCTCCCACCCCATGCAGGACACTGTCACTGCACTGAGCACCTCCTTCAGTGACAGGTTTCTTCACCCCAAGTGTGTGAAGGAGAGATATCGAATATCCTCCCTTCCTGCTGCCGTCGGACTGCACAATCAGCACTGCTCCCAGCAGACCAGTAAATCAAGATAATTACTGTTATTTAATTTTTTTAATGAATGCTTATTTATTTTTGCTATCCACTTTGCTGCTGTAACCCTGCAAATTTCCCTGTTGTGGGATGAATAAAGTACTTATTATTATTATTATTATTATTATTATTATTATTATTATTATTATTATTATTATTATTATTATTATTATTATTATTATTATTATTATTATTATTATTATTATTATTATTATTATTATTATTATTATTATTATTATTATTATTATTATTATTATCTGTCCTGCAAGTTACAATCTTAAAAATAATCTCTTGATGGGTCTTGTTCAGTGTTTTCCAATAAAAATAAGTTGTACGGTTCTAATCAATTTTAAGTCTTTCCATCCTTTCATTTTTGACGGACTCCAAAGGGTGAGTCTGGCCCTAGTTGTCAGACATTCTTCCAAAAACATTCAGATATTGTCCCAGCCCATGAGACCTTGTTCACTCCTTTACACCCACTGTACTAATACAGCCAGGCTACCTACCTACCTACCATTGATTGTTTCAAAATAATTTTATGCCTTTAATGTTGTCTTTGCCACATTGGATGCACTGTGATTGTGCCTTCTGCCTTTTAGTGTAACATTTTAGATTAGGATGGCCTCATGTTTCCTTGTGGTCCACAGGAGACCTTCTCCTGCTTCTTCTGGATATTCTGGAAATGTTTCAGCACATTCTAACGGGTGCCTTTTCAACTCAAACTCACCTGATTTCTCCAGTTAAAATGGAGTTGGGAACCAAACAACATCATCAAACATTCCCGATGTTGGGGGAGTCCCGAACCAGGGGCCACAGTTTAAGAATAAGGGGTAGGCCATTTAGAACGGAGATGAGGAAAAACATTTTTCACTCAGAAAGTTGTGAAGCTGTGGATTTCTCTGCCTCAGAAAGCAGTGGAGGCCAATTCTCTGGATGCTTTCAAGAGAGAGTTCGATGGAGTTAATGATTGCAGAGTCAAGGGATATGGGGAGAAGGCAGGATCGGGGTACTGATTGTGCATGATCAGCCATAACATGGTGAATGGCAGTGCTGGCTCGAAGGGCCAAATGGCCTACTCCTGCACCTATTGTCTATTGTCTATTCCCATCGAGTCATAGAGTTATACAGCACGGAAGCAGGTCACCTCAGCCCAATTTGTCCATGCCAACCAATTTGCTTAACCAAGCTTTTCCCACTTACCTGCACATGACCCATAACCCTTCAATCCTTTCTTATCCATGCATCCGTCTAAGTGTCTTTCTAATGTCATAATTGTACCTACTTCTATCACTTCCTTTGGCAGCTAATTCCATGTACATTCCACCTTCTGTATGAAAAAGTTGCCCCTCTGGTTCCCTGTAAATCTTTCCCCTCTTGAACTTATGCTCTCTAGTTTCCGACTCCCCTACCCTGAGGAAAAGACTGAGCTATCCACCTGATTGATGCCTCTCATGATTTTTTGAACTTCTATCGGGTCACCCCTCATCCTCCTACTCTCCTTCATCTTCTTGCGTTTGAGGCAGCAGAAGTTATGAAGCTGCTTCTGCTTCTGCTGTCTCTGTTTGTTGTCGTTCGCCTGACTGAGGTCAGTTGACAGGGCTCACCACGGGGAGGTCGACAACATGAGCCCCCTCCTACTCTCCTGGGAAACAAGACAGATTCTATCCAGCCTTTCCTTATGACTCAAAACCTCCAGACCTGGTAATATCCTTGCAAACTCTTTTTGTACCCTTTCTAGTTTAATAACATCCTTCCTGAGGCAGGGTGACTAGAGGTACACTCAGTACTCCAAATATCTCGTAAAACTGTAACATAATGTCCCAATTCCTGTAATCAACCACAAACCTGTTAGTTTGTCATTGTGATGCCCTATCTTGTCTGATTGTTTTGCAGATCACACCTCTTTTTATGAAGCAATGTATCCCTGCCCCACACTGAGTCGTGTGTGATATGTTTTATGTTATTTAGCAGTGATGCCTAACACCATGCAAAGAGAAAACCAACCAATTTTAGGTTCAAAAATCACTCATTTTGTTTCATTATTTTAATCCAGGATTCTGTTCAGGAGAATGTCATCACCCGCGATATCAATCGAACTTTTCCAGCCCATGATTACTTCAAGGACACTGACGGGGATGGACAAGATTCATTGTTTAAGATTTGTAAGGTAGGATATCGGTAGATCCTAGAGCACCAAATGCTGAATAATTGCACAGAACATGGACTTTGATGCTGAATCTATACCACACTGTGTGTTACTCACTGATCTCTGTGACTTTTTTCTCAGCCACTATTCACCTGTTCTAAAGCAGTATGTTCCATTGTCCCAACAAAACATATACTGCATTGGCTCCAAAAAGTTGTGGATCTTTAAACATGCTTTTCATAATGCAATGTGCTGATTGCAATTCAACAGTGAGATGTTTATCAGAGCCTTGTTGGATATGTCTGTCTGTAATCTGTATTAAGAATATCATTGACTTATATTTTCTGTTCTGAGTGCGTGCACCTTTGCATAGGCTTCAGATAGTTTGATATTGCTGCTGCATTTCATTGTCTTTTATCTGTGTAACTTGCATACAAATAACACATCTACAGTTGTGTAGCATACAGATAGAATCAGCAGGAATAAGCGGAAGATCGTATAAAGGGACAAAGAATTTGGGGTGGCATGTGTGGTGAGGGCAAGGAAGGAAGAGAACTGAAGGAAGAAAAGAAAAAGAAAAAAAAACTGCAGATGCTGGTTTAAATTGAAGGTAGACACAAAATGCTGGGGTAACTCAGCAGGTCAGGCAGCATCTCAGGAGAAAAGGAATGGGTGACGTTTCGGTTCGAGACCCTTCTTCTGACTGATGCCAGAGGAGGGGCAGGACAAAGATAGAATGTAGACGGAGACAGGAAGACTAGTAGGAGAACTGGGAAAGGGGAGGGGATAAAGAGGGGAAGCAGGGACTACCTGAAGCGGGAGAAGTCAATGCTCAAACAGCTGGTGTGTAAACTGCCCAAGCGAAGTATGAGGTGCTGTTCCTCCAATTTGCGCTGGGCCTCACTCTGTCAACGGAGGAGGCCCAGGACAGAAAGGTCAGATTGGGAATGGGAGGGGGAGTTGAAGTGCTGAGCCACCGGGAGATCAGGTTGGTTGAGACGGACTGAGTGGAGGTGTTCAGCGAAACGATCGCCGAGCCTGCGCTTGGTCTCGCCAATGTAGAGAAGTTGGCCTCTGGAACGGCGGATACAATAGATGAGGTTGGAGGAGGTGCAGGTGAACCTCTGCCTCACCTGGAAAGACAGTTTGGGTCGAGTCGAGGGGGGAGATAAAGGGAGGTAAAGGGACAGGTGTTGCATTTCCTGCAGTTGCAGGGGAAAGTACCTGGAGATGCTACCTGATCCGCTGAGTTACTCCAGCATTTTGTGTCTACCTAAGGTAGAAAAGGAATTCATCCCAGTTTGTTTCAGTTTAGTTAATTCCTGGTCCTAATCACATTCTTTTCTAACCAGGAATTGCTCAGAAAGGCTGTGTCCTGATCTCTCCAGCCACCCCTTTGATGGTTTTTGCTTCTGGCAACCCTCTTCTGCTGCAGTGCGCTGCAATGGGTGATCCTGCAGAACTGGCTGACATTCGCCATCCTTGTGTTTTATTACTTCTGAGTTCATCAGCATCGTCTGTTTTTCCACAAGCAGCATTCAGACCAAGCAGGAGATGTCTACTGGCTTACATTACCCTGCACGTTGACATTAGGTGAGGGCAGGGATTGCAAGATGCACAGAGGTTTTTAGTAACTTCAATGAGGCTATTCATCTTTCTAATTGTTGTTAGCTGTAAATGAATCAAACTGCAGGTAGCCACTGCAAACTGCAACCACAAAATCCCACGAGAAATAACAATGCAAATAACAACAGTTGCAGGAAATCGGAAGCAAAAACAGAAGATGCTGGAAGCACTGGCATGTTTTGTGGAAGGAAACAACATGTCATTTTTCTGATGAGGGTCATTAAAATGAAATATGAGCTGTTCACTTTCCACAGATGCTGCCTGATCCAATGACTATCTCCTGCATATTCTGCTTTTATTTTAGACACTATTAAAAAGTAGAGAGGAGATTGGACTTGAACTGTGTGTATCCATTGACAGTTGTGTCATTTTTGACACACACTCAAGGACCTAACTTCTTCGGGCTTAAAATCATCAGCATGTTGTGGGGGAACTGTCAACTTATTGTAGTATTAACATTTTAGAGTGCTCTCGATTTTAAATTTTGCGTCTCTGTTTTTGCTCCTGTCTTTAGAAGGTGGTGTAATTATGGCACCAGTTATGTTCATTGAGTCTCTGCTCTTTCCTCCTCCCTCCTCAATGTGCATTGCAATCCAGTGGTCTTAACTGTTCTATTTGGAACTGAATACAAACACAGTTAAGTTTCGCACAGAGCATCACAATGAAAGGGAATTAAGGACGATGTCAACACCACTCTCTGCACCTCCTTTCCTCAGGCACTGGTTTAACATAGAAACATGGAAAATAGGTGCAGGAGGAGGCCATTAGGCCCTTCGAGCCAGCACCGCCATTCATTGTGATCATGGCTGACCATCCATAATCAGTAACCTGTGCCTGCCTTCTCCCCATATCCCTTGATTCCACTAGCCCATAGAGCTCTATCAAACTCTCTTTTAAATTCATCCAATGAATTGGCCTCCACTGCCTTCTGTGGCAGAGAATTCCACAAATTCACAGCTCTTTGGATGAAAAAGTTTCTTCTCACCTCAGTTTTAAATGGCCTCCCCTTTATTCTTAGACTGTGGCCCCTGGTTCTCGACTCCCTCAACAGTGGGAACATTTTTCCTGCATCTAGCTTGTCGAGTCCTTTTACAATTTTGTACGTCTCTACAAGATCCTCTCTCATTTTTCTAAACAGTGAATACAAGCCCAGTCTTTCCAATCTTTCCTCATATAACAGTCCTGCCATCCCAGGGATTAACCTCGTGAACCTACGCTGCACTGCCTCAATAGCAAGGACGTCCTTCCTCAAATTAGGAGACCCAAACTGCACACAATACTCCAGATGTGGTCTCACCAGGGCACTATACAACTGCCGAAGGACCTCTTTGCTCCTATACTCAAATCCTCTTGTTATGAAGGCCAACATGCCATTAGTTTTCTTCACTGCCTGCTGTACCTGCACGTTTACTTTCAGTGACTGATGTACAAGGACACCCAGGTCTCGTTGCATTTCCCCTTTACCTTATCTGACACCATTGAAATAATAATCTGCCTCTTCGTTTTTGCCACCAAAGTGGATAACCTCACATTTATCGACATTATACTGCATCTGCCATACATCTGCCCACTCACTCAACCTGTCCAAGTCATCCTGCAACCTTCGAACATCCTCTTCGCAGTTCACACTGCCACCCAGCTTTGTGTCATCTGCAAACTTGCTAATGTTACTTCTAATTCCATCATCCAAATCATTAATATATATTGTAAATAGTTGTGGCCCCAGCACCGAGCCTTGCAGCACTCCACTCACCTACCATTCTGAAAAGGCCCCGTTTATTCCTACTCTTTGCTTCCTGTCTGCCAACCAATTCTCTATCCATGTCAGTACCCTACTCCCAATAGCATGTGCTCTAATTTTGCTCACCAATCTCCCGTGTGAGACCTTATCAAAGGCTTTCTGAAAGTCTAGATACACTACATCCACTGGCTCTCCTTCATCCATTTTACTTGTCACATCCTCAAAAAATTCCAGAAGATTAGTCAAGCAGGATTTCCCCTTCATAAATCCATGCTGACTTGGACCAATCCTTTTACTGCTATCCAAATGCGCCATTATTACTTCTTTAATAATTGACTCCAGCATCTTCCTCACCACTGATGTCAGGCTAACTGGTCTATAATTCCCCATTTTCTCTCTCGCTCCTTTCTTGAAAAGTAGGATAACATTAGCTACCCTCCAATCCACAGGAACTGATCCTGAATCTATTGAACATTGGAAAATGATCACCATTGCGTCCATGATTTCAAGAGCCACCTCCTTGAGGACCCTGGGATGCAGACCATCAGGCCCTGGGGATTTTTCACCCTTCAGTCCCATCAGTCTACCCAATACTATTTCTCACAATGCAAATTTCTTTCAGTTCATCTGTCTCACTAGATCCCCTGTCCTCTAGTATATATGGGAGATTGTTTGTGTCTTCCTTAGTGAAGACAGATCCGAAGTAGCTGTTCAACTCTTCTGCCATTTCCTTGTTACCCATAATAATTTCGCCCGTTTCTGCCTTCAAGGGACCCACATTTGACTTTACTAATCTTTTTCTCTTAACATACCTAAAGAAGCTTTTACAGTCCTTCTTTATATTCTTGGCCAGCTTCCCCTCGTACTTCATCTTTACAGCCCGTATTGTCCGTTTTGTTAACTCCTGTTGTCCTTTGAAAGTTATCCAATCCTCTGGCTTCCCGCTACTCTTTGATATGTTATACATCTTTTCTTTTAGTTTTATTCCATTCCTAATTTCCCTTATCAGCCACGGTTGCCTCTTATGCCCCTTAGAATCTTTCTTCCTCTTTGGAATGAAATGATCCTGCATCTTCTGGATTATGGCCAGAAATTCCTGCCATTGCTGTTCCACCGTCATTCCTGCTAGGATCCTTTTCCAGGCGACCTTGGCCAGCTCCTCTCTCATGCCTTCATAGTCCCCTTTGTTCAACTGCAACACTGACATTCCTGGTTTAACCTTCTCCCTTTCAAATTGCAGATTAAAACTAATCATATTATGGTCACTACCTCCAAGCGGTTCCTTTACCTTGAGTTCCCTTAGTAAATCTAGTTAATTGGACACACTAAATCAAGAATTGCCTTCTCTAGTACAAGCTGCTCTAAGAATCCATCTCGGAGGCACTCTGCAAACTCCATCTCTAGGAGTCCAGAACCAACCTGATTTTGCCAGTCTACCTGCATGTTGAAATCCCCCATAAACACAATGGCATTACCTTTGTTACATGCCAATTTTAACTCCTGCTGTAACTTACACCCTATATCCAGGCTACTGTTTGGGGGTCTGTAGATAACTCCCATTAGTGTCTTCTTACCTTCACAATTTCTCAACTCTATCCACAGTGACTCTACATCGTCAGTCTCTATGTCACCCCTCGCAAGGGACTGAATTTCATCCCTCACCAACAGAGCTACCCCACCTCCTCTGCCCAGCTGCCTGTCCTTTCTATAGGATGTATAACCCTGAATATTGAGTTCCCAGTCCCGATCCTCCTGCAGCCACGTCTCTGTAATCCCCACAATGTAATATCTACCAATCTCTAACTCAGCCTCAAGCTCATCCACTTCACTTCTTATACTTCGCGCATTCAAATATAATATTTTCAATCCATTACTCATGTCAGCTTCCACATCAATTCCTATTACATTTGGCCATACTCGCCTATCTCTACGTGAGCTTTCTGTCCCGGTAATTATGGGGTCTTTCTTAACTTTCCCTATACTCTCTTTCCCTTTAACTCTATCCTTGTCTATCCCATTTGACCTCCCCCCCCCCCCCCCCCGTGTAGCAGTGGCAAACCTGAATGCTAGTCCCCCGCCTGTTGAGGTACAACCCATCCCTTTTGTACAATTCACCCGTACCCCAAAACAGATCCCATTGGTCTAAGAATCTAAATCCCTGCCCCCTGCACCAGCTCCTCAGCCACACATTCAGGTCCTGTTTCTCCCTGTTCCTGCCCTCACCAGCACGAGGAACTGGAAGCAAACCGGAGATAACCACCCTGGAGATTCTGCTATTCAGCCTTCTTCCGAGCTCTCTAAAGTCACGCTGCAGAATATGCTGAAGAAAGGTCTGAAGAACGGTCTCGACCTAAAATGTCACCTATTCCTTTTCTGGAGAGATGCTGCCTGACTCGCTGAGTTACTCCAGCATTTTGTGACTATCTTCACATCTAACAGAGCGTTCAGTGTTGCTTCCAGTCCAGCTGATTCACCTGCATGGCAAGTTGATTAATGACTCATCCAAAGTTTGCACATGGATCTAGCAGCCTGCCATCACCAATAGTACTGCTGCTCTTGTAATTATTACTGTGACAGATGGAGGAGAAGGATGAGAGGAGATCTTATCGAAACGTATAAGATTATTAAGGGGTTGGACACGTTAGAGGCAGGAAACATGTTCCCAATGTTGGGGGAGTCCAGAACAAGGGGCCACAGTTTAAGAATAAGGGGTAGGCCATTTAGAACTGAGATAAGGAAAAACTTTTTCAGTCAGAGAGTTGTGAATCTGTGGAATTCTCTGCCTCAGAAGGCAGTGGAGGCCAATTCTCTGAATGCATTCAAGAGAGAGCTAGATAGAGCTCTTAAGGATAGCGGAGTCAGGGGGTATGGGGAGAAGGCAGGAACGGGGTACTGATTGAGAATGATCAGCCATGATCACATTGAATGGCGGTGTTGGCTCAAAGGGCCGAATGGCCTCCTCCTGCACCTATTGTCTATTGTCTATTGACAGATTTTATCATAACCCAGTGCTAATTACCCCAAATTATTCAGGTCTCTAAATGGAAATTACATTTTCTTTTACTGTGTGAAAAAGTCCTTTTGTGACTTCAGGATCTCCTGATCCTTTATCACAGCCCATAGTGAGCGGTCAGAATTGTAAGGCTGGCTGGCCTTAAGGCACGGCCAGTTAATTTGGGCACAGTGAGCTCCTGCAGCTTGCAATGCAGAATCAACCAGGTAATGTTTCCGTGACCTTGGTCCAGGATAAACATTGCCCTGGATATATTTAATCAAGCTTGGTTTAATGCCTTTTCCAGAAATTGGCACATCCAGCAGTGCAGCATTCCTTCAATTCTGCATCAAGCTGTCAGCCCGAGCTATCACAATGTCTCTAGAGTGAACATGCAATGTTGGTCATGTTGAATGATGAAGGATTAATAAGAGACGAATAAGAGAAGGAGATAGTGACCACAATATGCAAGAATCCTAGATGCATTTAGAGGGTGGACATCACATGACCAAACCACTGCCTTCAACTTAAATAAGGGCAACTATAATGATGTGAAGGTGGATTGTACCAAGATGGACTGGAAAAATGAGCCAGGAGATAAGTCGGTAAAAGAATAGTGAAAGATATTCAAACAGCTGGTGCACAACATTCAGCAAGAATTTATTTCCATGAGAAAAAGGCACGCTGTGCGCTCACACAGGAGGTCAAGGATAATGTAAAACTGGAAAGTAGACATATACTGTAGCAAGACCAGTGGTAAACCAGAGGATTGGGAAGTCTAGGATCCAAGAGCGAGTGAAGGAAGAACATTTATTTTGAGAAAAAACGCTAATGTTGAGATAAGCGGTAAGAGTTTCTATGGAGGTACACATAGGAAGAAGGTGGCAGTGGTAGATGTGGGATCTACAGAGATCAAGGCTGGGGAAAGGAATAACAGGAAACAGAGAAATAGCTGATATGTTCAATCATTTTTTTATATTAGTCTTCACCATGGAGGACATTGCAAATAACCTTAAGATATACAAACAGATTTGAAATAAGAGGGAGGATCTCATAATAATCTCAATCAGAAAGGATAATGTTTCATTGGGCTAAACAAATTACTGGAGGAATTCAGTGGTCAGGCAGCATCTGTGGAGGGAAACAGACTGATGGTGTTTTGGGTCAGGACCCTTCTTCAAGACTGAAGTAGAGGGGAAATAGCTGGTAATTAGAGGTGAGGAGAAGGGGTGGGGCATGTGCAGGGAAGTGATAGGTGGAACCAGGTAAGGAGGAGTTAATTGTCAGATGAACACAAGACTGGTGTGCTTCTGATTGATATCCAAGGAAAAATATGGATAGCTGTGGATTCCTATAAACAAGCGCTCGAGTGACTGAACTCTGGACACATTACTGCATGCCCCCATCCCTCCACCGCTTGCCATTGTTCACATCCATGTTATCTCTTGCCTTCCATTTCCATTCCTGACTAAATGAACAGAGCCATCTACTTCCTGCATTGGCTTTTCTTCCAAAATTTGCACCATGTTCCCCTCATCCCAATCATTCAGATCTTTGTTTGGGGAAATTGGGGCACATTGCAACTGTCAGTGGTACCTGCTAAGAAGCATTGTAGATTTGGCTTCTCTCTGGGATCAAAGTGTGCCTCGCTGAGCAGGCTGCACTGGCCAAATACTGTGTAAGAAAATAACTGCAGATGCTGGTACAAATCGAAGGTATTTATTCACAAAATGCTGGAGTAACTCAGCAGGTCAGGCAGCATCTCAGGAGAGAAGGAATGGGTGACGTTTCGGGTCGAGACCCTTCTTCAGACTGAAGAAGAAACGTCACCCATTCCTTCTCTCCTGAGATGCTGCCTGACCTGAGTTACTCCAGCATTTTTGTGGCCACATCAGCTTGCCCCGCAGAAAACCAGCAGCAGCTCAACAAGGTGATTTAAAATCTGCCTCCCCATCATCACCCCAAATCATGAGAGGAATAGATCGAGTAGAGGCACGCAGTAGGGGAATCGAGAACCAGAGGGCATAGGTTCAAGGTGAGGGGGGAAGATCTTATTGGAATTTGAGCGGTAACTTTTTCACACAAAGGGTGGTGTGCGTATGGAACGAGATGCCAAAGGAGGTAGTTGAGGCAGGGACTATCGCAACGCAACGTTTAAGAAACATTTAGACAGGTACATGGATAGGACAGGTTTAGAGGGAAATGGGCCAAACACAGGCAAGTGGAACTAGTGTTGATGGGACATGTTGGTCGGTGTGGGCAATTTGGGCTGAAGGGATTGTTTCCACGTTCTATGACTCTAATTTATCCATCCAGCTGATGCTTGCTTTCCTTCCTGGGGTTGTAAATAGAAAAGAAAGAATCACCTTTCACTTCTTCATTATTGACCAAGTGTTTCTTAGACTATTAAATGTTTGAAGTGTCAGCACTCTTTGTTCTGAGTGTGATCCTGCATTGACCTGGATCTCCACCTTTTTGAGATTGATTTTGTTTAAAGTGGAAACTTCCACTAATAGTAAACTATATTTCATTCTGTACTGTTTCGATTTGGAGGTATTGATACTTGGAATGCAGAGGAGGCCAGTGTAGCTGTTACTTTGAAAGAGTAACCCGTTTAGTCCCACCTACCCAGTATCCATATTTCAGCTCTGTTCATGCAGTATACTTCCTCCAGCAATGCATGTAGCTGTGAGCATCTTCAACATGTTTCTTTAGCTGTGAGAAACACTTGAAGCCAACGTGTCCGTGCTGAGTGCCAGTGGTCTTTTCTACAACATTGGATGTTGTTGAATCCTCAAGCCTCCTTATTTCTCTGCTATCTTGAAGACCTCTGGCATGTGTTCCATCACTTGCCATCTGGTACCCCGCTTCTCATTTGGTCAAATTTGAACAGTGTGTAGAAAGGAACTGCAGATGCTGGTAAATACCAAAGATAGACACAAAGTGCTGGAGTATCTCTGCAGACACAAAGTGCTGGAGAAGCTGAAAAAGACAGATACAAAGTGCTGGAGTAACTGAGAAGATAGACATAAACTGCTGAAGTAACAACGAAGATAGACACAAAGTGCTGGAGTAACTCGAAGATAGACACAAAGATTTGCACACTGTATGACTACAGCAAACCTCACTGCCGATGGGCTGTCTTATCTCTTTGTGGATATGTCGAGTTTGAAGCTTTGCACTTGCCTTTAGATTGTGCATTAACACGACGTGGTGTGAACCCGCTGAGGCAGCTTCATTTACATTGCATCGGAAACAGCTCATCAAACTGAAGGTTGAAATAGTCTCAGGTGCAACGGCGCTGCTCGTAATGAGAAGTTGCAAGGTCATGGAGTTAATGACAAACCAGTCAAATCGGCCGTCTAATAATGGCAGTAAGTTGAGTAATCCTGCAACTTGCATGACTTATATGGCCCATCGTGTATCATTGTGTCTGTGAGAGAGCTGGATTGCTGAATCACTGCACATTATTGTGGTCAGGTTACTCTCTACACTCAATCAAACTGCCCGTATCCCCGGCCCTTTCTCCGGTAATCACAAGGGCTTGGCTGATTGCTGGGGCACATCAGCTTCTTTCCCAGCTGTGTGCAAGTCTGCTGACAGTGGCCATCTTTCAGAAGTCAGTGCAGAGCCAAGTCAGCTCAGTCATATTCCTGGATCGTTGATGATGGGCATTGCCTCCCACCTTCTGAGCATCAGTCACACCAGGCACAGCACACTGTCCTCCCACACCCAGCAGGGAAACACAGAGGCTCTTCCTGACCCATTGTGGCATTCCTAGGTCCACTGTCCTTTTATCTTCATTAATGTTTTTGTGATTGAATTCAAGCAGTAGTCAAATTAAATACAAAAATATGTATTTTCACAGCCCATGGGTTTTTTTGCTTACAAAAGTCATAGAATGGAACATTGTGGCTCTGGAAGGTTAACAACAGCAGTGAGGCCATGCCGAGTGGGCAACTCAGCAACCTCCTGCAGAATAGAGGAAAGAAAAGACAGTTGGGAAAATCCAGCCCCAACTCAGCTCAGTTTAGTTTCGTTTATTGTCAGGTGTACCGAGGTACAGTGAAAAGCTTTTGTTGCGTGCTAACCAGTCAGCAGAAAGACAATACATGATTACAATCGAACCATTTACAGCGTGTAGGTCCATGATAAGGGAATAACGTTTATTGCAAGGTAAAGCCAGTAAAGATCGATCAAGGTTAGTCTGAGGGTCATCAATGAGGTAGATAGTAGTTCAGCACTGCTCTGTGGTTGTGGTAGGATAATTCAGTTGCCTGATAAAAGCTGGGAAGAAACAGTCCCTGCTTACAACTGCTCACTTTGGAGAAGTCTCCAGTAGTGACCAAGTCCGTGTGTGGCATTCTAGCTTCACTTTGTCTGGTGTGCTTGCACGACTTCCTTGCCTTTAGATTCAGGTTTGGTTCAAAAATGCTTAAATCTTAAATGCATCTTCGTTTTCATCTGATTAATCTGTCCTGTTATCTTCAGGTATCTCTGGGCATGCACTTCAAAGCCACCGCATTCCTCTCCATTTATCAGTATCCTACCATTTACTGTGCTATACTTATCCATCCCAAATTCATCTCCAAATTAAACTTCAGCTTAAGTTTAGTTTAGATTAGAGATATATTACCTATCCATGTTCACCAGAGATGTTGCCTGACCTGCTTAATTACTCCAGCACTTTGTGTATTTGTTTGTAAACCAGCACCTGCAGTTCCTTGTTTCTAGGGTCTTCAACCGCTCAGGTCTATGTCTTCAACCGATCAGGTCTTTTTGCCCCTCTTCACCAATCGAATTTACTCACATTAGGACAATGTCCATCTGTCACTTGCCTATTCAATTGCCTATCTTAGTACTGGATGTTTTAAACAAAGTGATTGTTTCTGATTTCACCACTTCCTCTGGCAACAATTTCCAAATATCAATCACTTACTGTGTTTAAAAAAAACTTACCTCTCAGATCCGCTTAAATCTAAGTCCTCATGTGCTTGATACTCCTGCCATAGGAAAAAAGATTCCATCTACTCTTTTTTTGCATCTCATTATCTAATTCTATCAGCCCAACCCCTCAGATTCTTTTGCATCAAAGAAAACAAGCCCAGCCTGTCCAATCTCTCCCCATAAGCAAAGTCCTCCATTCTAGGAAGGTTCCTGGTGAATCTCCTCAGCATTCTCTCCCACGTAAACTCACATCCTTTTTGTGGTGTGGCGACTAAAACAACGCACATTACTCCAAGTAGTTGAAAATGAGCTTCCAACCTGATCACCTTAAACAAGAAGTAACTGACATTTTCTTCATTACTGGAGGTTTAGTTTAGTTTAAAGGTACAGCGCAGAAACAGGCCCTTCGAGCCATCACTGGCCAGGGTCCCCGCACACTAACACTATCCTACACCCACTAGGGACAATTACATTTATACCAAACTTGTACGTCTTTTTAGTTTTCATATCCTTCACAGATTTTTTTCCCCCTGATGTGTTTATTATCCTGAAGATAGGCACAAAAAGCTGGAGTAACTCAGCGGGTCAGACATGCATCTCTGTAGAAAAGGAATAGGTGACGTTTCGGGTCAAGACCCTTCCTCAGACTTGTTATCCTATTGATTTTTGGTACATTTGACCAGTTTCTAAGGAATTACATTTGCGAGCCTTACTAGCAATACCAAGGAGTCGAGTAAGCTGAAGAACCTGACAGTGAGAGAGAAGGATAAAAAAGATATATTGAATTGCTCAATCACAAGGGATTAAAGGGCTTTATTGATACTGCCACTCACCACCTCCACAATTTTCTCACTGTTCTCTGATAATCTCATCACAACTTTGTGCTGGAGAAACAAATGTCAAATACCAACTTGAGTAGAAAGTGAATTATATTCTCAATGAACAATATCGACCGAGGGACTTCAGTAAACCCAGTATAAACTGGCATTGTGAAGCATAAAGGGCAAAGGGGGTGGAATTCTTGCAAAGGTTACAAAAGAACATTCCATATAATTGAGTGTCAAACGCAAAGATGGAAAACGTAGTGCTGGATATTTTCCAATTTCAGGTAGCCCACTCTCCCTCTGTTTCTTTCCCACTCTCAGATCCGCTTAAATCTAAGTCCTCGTGTGTTTGATACTGCCTCTGTTTCTTTCCCATTCCCGAGCCTTGTGGATAGACAATAGACAATAGACAATAGGTGCAGGAGTAGGCCATTCAGCCCTTCGAGCCAGCACCGCCATTCAATGCGATCATGGCTGATCACTCTCAATCAGTACCCCGTTCCTGCCTTCTCCCCATACCCCCTCACTCCGCTATCCTTAAGAGCTCTATCCAGCTCTCTCTTGAAAGCATCCAACGAACTGGCCTCCACTGCCTTCTGAGGCAGAGAATTCCACACCTTCACCACTCTCTGACTGAAAAGGTTCTTCCTCATCTCCGTTCTAAATGGCTTACCCCTTATTCTTAAACTGTGGCTCCTTGTTCTGGACTCCCCCAACATTGGGAACATGTTTCCTGCCTCTAATGTGTCCAATCCCCTAATTATCTTATATGTTTCAATAAGATCCCCCCTCATCCTTCTAAATTCCAGTGTATACAAGCCTAATTGCTCCAGCCTTTCAACATACGACAGTCCCGCCATTCCGGGAATCAACCTAGTGAACCTACGCTGCACGCCCTCAATAGCAAGAATATCCTTCCTCAAATTTGGAGACCAAAACTGCACACAGTACTCCAGGTGCGGTCTCACCAGGGCCCGGTACAACTGTAGAAGGACTTCTTTGCTCCTATACTCAACTCCTCTTGTTACGAAGGCCAACATTCCATTGGCTTTCTTCACTGCCTGCTGTACCTGCATGCTTCCTTTCAGTGACTGATGCACTAGGACACCCAGATCTCGTTGAACATCCCCTCTTCCTAACTTGACACCATTCAGATAATAATCTGCCTTTCTATTCTTACTTCCAAAGTGAATAACCTCACACTTATCTACATTAAACTGCATCTGCCATGTATCCGCCCACTCACACAACCTGTCCAAGTCACCCTGCAGCCTTATTGCATCTTCCTCACAATTCAATTGTAATCATGTATTGTCTTTCCACTGACTGTTAGCATGCGACAAAAGCTTTTCACTGTACATCGATACACGTGACAATAAACTAACCTAAATATTCCCACCAGCTCACCCAGGGTCTCTCTCCCTTTGTGCATCTGTGACAGCGTCCCCCTCCCACGGGTGCTTCTCTGATGTGACATATGACAGGATATAAATGGATGAGAGTAGATCATTCTTAAAGCAGAACCTGATCTGGAGGAGGTATATGTTGGATTATTGGGAGCAAAACTAGTGGGACGTAACCTCAAAATTCCATTCCTCTTCAATTGTACTGGTGGTGCCAGTGGAGGATTTGAGGTCCTGGTAATAAGCCTAGCCTGCTTATTTTCCAGCTTTCTTTTACTTGAAATCGCCAGTAACTGTTGTGTCTGTAACTCACAGTTCCAGCAATGTTTTCTCCCCTCTGTTCTCATTTATCTCCTGTTATTCACACCTTCCTCAGACAATCAGATGCAGTTTGTAGAAATGAACTGCAAATGCTGGTTTACAAAAAAAGACAGAGTGCTGGAGTAACTCAACGGGGCAGGCAACGTCTCTGGAGAACATGGATAGGTGTGATGTTTCGGGTCAGGACCCTTCTTCAGACTTCAGATGCAATTAATAAATAATTAATAATTAATTAATAATGAATGGATGCAATTAATTAATAAACCTTCACACCCTCTGTTCACCAGTTGCATCATCCCGTCTACACTCCTCCTCTGCAATTTAAAATGCATTTGATCTTTAACTTTTTCTGGCACTAATGAAAGGTCATTGGACCTGAAACCTTGACTATGCTGCTCACTCTCCAGATGCTGCCTGACCTCCTAATTATTTCCAGCACATTCTGTTTTTATTTTTGTTTAAGCAAAGGAAATAGAATAAATCTAGCAATTAGAGGCTAGCCGGCCAAATCTCATGGGGGAATTGTCTCCAGAAAATGATCTGAGGCAAAAATAATTGGATTTTCAAAAAGCATTTGAGAAGATGCTACATATCAACAGAACTAAAGCCCGTGGGATTAAGTGAACAAAGGCAGTGTGGAAACTAAATTAGCTAAGGGACTGAATGCATATTTTTCAAACTCAAGGGAAGTGTACAGTGGTCTTCCTGAGGGGTCAGTGTTGTAACTTATGATCTTTTTGATGTATTTTAATGACATCGCCATGGTTCCACCAAATGTCACAAACATGACACAAAATAAAAAAGGGAGCATGCAGTGAGAATAGTGACAAATTTCCTGAGGGTGTAAATAAATTGGCAGAAACATGGCAGACAAATTCTTACCCCTTTACCTTTTGTTCAGAAGATTAAGGAAAGACAATTTAAATTACATGGTATCATTGTAAAGATGTGCAATAGCAGAGACCTGCCATTGAACCCAGACATATCTTGCAAGGCATTGGGACAAGTTGATCAAGCTGCTGAAATTGTATGGGGGATGTTTGGCTATATTAAGAGAGGAAAACAGTCAAAAGTAAGTGGGGTCTGTGTTTAATTCTGGGACAGCACTTTAGGAACGGTATCAATGCATCTGCGTGGCATCTCCTGATGTCAAGGTGTTGGAGAGGGTACTGTAGTGAAGAGTTCCTGAAATGAAGAAATTCATTCACATGGAGAGAATGAAGAGACTGATATTCATTGGTGAGGCTACAACTGGAGTATGATGCACAGTTCTGGTTGTCACACTAAAGATTGCTCTGGAGGGAGTATAGAGGAGATTTAACTGGATGGATTGTTTCTGGGAAGAATCTGAGGAGGTTTCTGAGGAGGAATTTCTTTGGCCAGAGGGTGGTGAATCTGTGGAATTTATTGCCACAGATGGCTGTGGAGGCTGAGACATTAGGTATTTTTAAAGATAGATAGATTCTTGATTAGCAAGGACATCAAAGGTAATGGGGAGAAGGCCGGAGAATTGAGTTGAGAGGGAGAAATACTGTAGATCAGTCTTGATTGAATGCAGAGTAGACTCAATGGGGCTGAACCTGCTCCTATATTTTATGGTCTAATGTTATGAAACAAGAATGGATGGGTTGGGTTTGTTTTCCTTGGAGAACTCAAATGAATTTGGTAAAATTGTTGGGATAGGTAGGGTCAATCCTGAGAAAGTTCCCCCCCCTAGCAGAAGTGTCAAAATTAAGAGGGCATAGGTTTAGGGTAAGGGGTAAGAAATTTAGAAGAGATCTGAGGAAGAACCTTTTCATCCAGAGCGTTGTTAGAATCTGGTACACACTGCCAGAGCGGGTGGTAGAGACGGGTACTTTCACACCATTTAAGAAATATCTAGATGAATACTTGAATTAATCCACTTGAATTGCCAGCATGTAGAAAGCTATGGATCAAGGTATGGTAAATAAAGTATTAGTATAGGTGGGCACTTCATCCTCAGTATAAACATTATGGGCCTGTTTCTATGCTGCACTACATTATGAAAGTTTAAAATAGATTGATAATGTGCTTGAGTGAATTGAATAGATTAACTAAATAGAAATACTTCCACTTGGAGAAGGGTCAGTAACCTGAAGGTATAGAGTTAAGGTGGCTGGCAAAAGAAAATAAAGGTGACCTGAAGATTTTATTTTACCCAGATAATTGTAATCTGAGACGCTCTGCCTGGGAGGCAGACCAACGTGCTTTATTCCTTATTCTAACAGTGTGGCCTCTGATCAAGGACACTCCCTACACCAGGAACATCCTAAACTTAATGTGTCCGTTTCTACTGGAATTTTCTAGGTTTCTATGAGATTCCCTTTCATGCTTCTGAAGTCCAGTGATTGGGATGCCTCATATACTCATCTAGCATGTCTGTTCTGCTCCCTGATGTTCTGCTCTCATAAATCATTGTCATTTTCCCTTTCAGCTTGACGTGAATTCTTAAGCAAGCTGTCACTCCGTGCTCATTCCACATAACCACATGCAATTTAGAAGGATGAGGGGGGACCTCATTGGAACTAACCGAATAATGAAAGGCCTGGATAGAGTGGATGTGGAGAGGATGTTTCCACTAGTGGGAGAGTCTAGGACCAGAGGGCACAGCCTTAGAATAAAAGGACATACCTATAGAAAGGAAATGAGGAAGAATTTCTTTGTTCAGAGGGTGGTGAATCTGTGGAGAAAACTGTGGAGGCCAAGTAAATCGATATTTTTAAGTTGGAGATTGATATATTCTTGTTTAGTACAGGTGTCAGGATATGGAGAGAAGGCAGGAGAATGGGGTTGAGCGGGAAAGATAGATCAGTCATGATTGAATGGCTGAGTAGACATGATGGGCGAAATGGCCAAATTCTGCTCCTGTAACTTATGAACCCTGAAAAATTTCCCTACTAATTCTGTATTTATCCAGTTCCATTTTGAAAATTATGATTGGATTTGCCTCCATTATCCATTCAGACAGCACATTCCAGTCCACCACAACAATGAAAATTAATCTCTCAATCGTTTCTTTAACGAGAAACCTTAAATCTGAATATCCACCCATGTGCCGCCCTATACAGTCAGTCATGTCAGTCCATCAAAGTCATCACATTTTGAACACACACACTAAATTCACGTTCACAAGTTATAGGAGTAGATAGAGTTAGGCCATTTGGCCCATCGAGACCACTCTGCCATTCAAACATGGCTGATCCCTTGCCTCCTAATCCCATTTTCCGGCCTTCTTCCCATAACCCCCATAACCCTTGACACCCATTCTAATCATGAATTTGTCTATCTCTGCCTTAAAAATATCCACTGACTTGGCCTCCGCAGCTGTCTGTGGTAATGAGTGGGTGGGGCGTCAGCAAATTGGAAGTGTAAGGGTGGAGTTAAAGGGAAAGAGAATGCAAGAAATGTTACAGAAGTCTCCCAAATTAATGGGACGGAAAGTTCAAGGAGGGGTAAGAGAGTACGGTCGGGTTAAATTGGAACCGGTGTGAGAAGGGAGGTGAATACCAAATTAAAGGTGTTGTATTTGAATGTGTGTAGTATAAGAAACAAAGTGGATGAGTTTGTTGCACAGTTAGAAATTGGTAGGTATGATGTTGTGGGAATTACAGAGACATGGCTGAAAGAGGATCGGAGCTAGGAGCTGAATATTCATGGTTATACGTCATATCGGAATGACAGGAAGATGTGTAGAGGGGGCGGGGTAGCTCTGTTGGTTAGGAATGAAATTCAGTCCTTAGTGACAGGTGACATAGGATCAGAAGATGTGGAGTCATTGTGGATAGAGCTGAGAAATTATACGGGTAAAAAGACACTAATGAGAGTTATTTATAGGCCCCCAGACAGTAGCCAGGATACAGGGTACAAGTTACATCAGGAGATAAAATTGGCATGAAAAAAAAGGCAATGCTACGGTGATCATGGGAGATTTCAATATGCAGGTAGACTTGGAAAATCAGGTTGGTACCGAACCCCAAGAAAGGGAATTTGTAGAGTGCAATTTTGGATTTAGTGTTATGGAATGAACCAGATTTGATAGAGGAACTCAAGTTAAAGGAACCATTAGGAGGTAGCGACCACAATATGATAAGTTTTAATCTGCAAGTTGAGAGGGAGAAAGTGTTATGGGATGTGTCGGTGTTGCAGCTGGGCAAAGGGGATGACAGAGGCATGAGGGAGGAGCTGGCCAAAGTTGACTGGAAAGGGACCCTAGGAGGGATGACAGTGGAACAGCAATGGCAGGAATTTCTGGGAATAATCCGGAAGATTCAGGATCTTTTTATTCCAAAGAGGAAGAAAGATTCTAGTGGGAGAAAGAGGCGACTGTGGCTGACAAGGGAAGTCAAGGACAGTATAAAACTAAAAGAGAAGGTGTGTATAACATTGCAAACATTAGTGGGAAGCCAGAGGATTGGGAAGCTTTTAAAGAACAACAGAGGGTAACTAAGAAGACAACACGGGGATAAAAGATGAAATACGAAGTTAAGCTAGCCAATAATATAAAAGAGGATAGCAAGAGTTTCTTTAGTTATTTAAAAAGCAAGAAAGGCAAGAGTGGAGGTTGGACCGCTGGAGAATGATGCAGGAGAAGTGATAATGAGGAATAAAGAAATGGCAGAGGAGATGAATAACTTTTTTGCATCAGTCTTCACTGTGGAAGACACCAACAATATGCCTGAAATTCAAGAGAGGGGGTGGAAGTTAGTGGAGAGGCTATTACTAGGGAGAAGGTGCTTGGGAAGCTGAAACGGCTGAAGGTGGATAAGTCACCTGGGCCGGATGGACTGCACCCTAGGGTTCTGAAAGAGGTGGCTTTAGAGATTGTGGAGGCATTGATATCATATCATATCATATCATATCATATCATATATATACAGCCGGAAACAGGCCTTTTCGGCCCTCCAAGTCCGTGCCGCCCAGTGATCCCCGCACATTAACACTATCCTAAACCCACTAGGGACAATTTTTTACATTTACCCAGCCAATTAACCTACATACCTGTACGTCTTTGGAGTGTGGGAGGAAACCGAAGATCTCGGAGAAAACCCACGCAGGTCACGGGGAGAACGTACAAACTCCTTACAGTGCAGCACCCGTAGTCAGGATCGAACCTGAGTCTCCGGCGCTGCATTCGCTGTAAAGCAGCAACTCTACCGCTGCGCTACCGTGCCGCCATAGTGGTATCTCAGGAATCACTAGAGTCAGGAGTGGTCACAGATGTTTGGAAAATTGCCAATATAACCCCGCTGCACAAAATGGGAGCAAGGCAGGATAGTGGGAACTAAAGGCCGGTTAGTCTGACCGGTGGTCAGTAAGATTTTAGAGTCCATTATAAAGGATGAGGTTACGGAGTACTTAGAAGTTCACGATAAAATAGGCCAAAGTCAGCATGGCTTTGTGAAGGGGAGATCTTGCTTGACAAATTTGCTAGAATTCTTTGAAGAAGTAAATAGCAGGACAGACAAAGGAGAGTCAGGTAGACACAAAATGCTGCAGTAACTCAGGGGGACGCAGCATCTCTGGAGAGAAGGAATGGGTGACGTTTCGGGTCGAGACCCTTCTTCAGACTGATGAATCAGTAGATGTTGTTTACTTAGATTTTCAGAAAGTCTTTGATAAGGTGCCACACGTTAGGCTGTTTAGGAAGATAAGAGCCCATGGTATCAAAGGGCAGATACTAGCATGGATAGCAAGTTGGCTGGATTGCAGAAGACTAAAGCGGGCTTTAACTAGTGGAGCTCAACAAGGGTCGGTGCTGGGACTGCTAAACCACGTTGTATATTAATGATTTGGATGAGGGGATTGCAGGCTTTGTGGCAAAGTTTGTGGATGATTGGTGGAGGGGTAGGTAGTGTAGAGAAAGCAGGGACTCAGCAGAATAACTTGGACAGGTTGGAAAAGTAGGCAGAGAAGTGGCAGATGGAATATAGTGTGGAGTCATGCATTTTGGTAGTAGGAATAAAGGCATAGACTATTTTCTAAATGGGGTGAGAATCCAGAAGTACTGGTGCAGGATTCCCAAAAAGTAAATCTGCAAGTTGAATCGGTAGTAAAGAAAGCAAACTCAATTCTAGCATTTATTTCAAGAGGGCTTGTATACAAAAACAGGGATGTAATGTTGAGGCTCAATAAGGCAGTGGTAAGGCTGCATTTGGAATTTGTGAGCAATTTTGGGCATCTATATCTGAGGAAGGATGTGCTGGCTCTGGAGAGGGTTTAGAGTAGGTTTACAAGAATTATCTCAGGAATGAGTAGGTTCACCTATGATGAGCGTTTGTCAGCACTGGGCCTGTACTCGCTTGAGTTTAGAAGAATGAGGGAGGACCTCACTGAAGCATACAGAATAGTGAAAGGCTTGGATAGAGTGGATGTAGAGAGTCTAGGACTGGAGGTCATAGCCTCAGAATTAAAGGACGTTCATTTAGAAAGGAGATGAGAAGAAATTCCTTTCGTCAGAGAGTGGTGAATCTATGGAATTCTTTGCCACAAAAAGCTGTGGAGGCCAAGTCAGCGGATATTTTTAAGGCAGAGATAGTTAGAATCACGATTAGTACAGGTGTCAGAGGTTATGGGGAGAAGGCAGGAGAATGGGGTTAGAAGGGAGAGATAAATCAGCCATGATTGATTGGCAGAGTAGATGATGGGCAGAATGGCCTAATTCTACTCCTATAACCTTGTGACATGACCCTTTGAGCCAGCTCTGCTGCTCAGCAGTGCTTGGTAGATCTACTTCCTTATGACCTTATAAGTTCCACAGATTAACTACCCTCCGACTAAAGAAGTTCCTCCTCACCTTTCTAAAAGAGTGCCCTTTAATTTTGAAGCTGTGACCTCTGGTTCTAGACTCTCCCACCAGTGGAAACATCCTTTCCACATCCACTTTATCAATGCCTTTCATTATTCTGTAAGTTTCAATGAGGTCCCCACTCAACCTTCTAAACTCCAGCGAGCAGAGGCCCAGTGCTGTCAAACGCTCATCATATGCTAATCCACTCATTCCTGGAATCATTCTTGAAAAAAAAAATTAAATCTCCTCTTAATCTTCCCTGTTCTCAAGACAACTGTTCTAGTTTCTCCAGTCTATCCAGATACCCTTCTGAGGACCTTGTGTTCCGCATTGAACACCCAGCTTCAGTTGAGGCCTATCCAAAAATGTATGAAGATTTGGCCTGGCTTTTTAGCATTCACTGTTTCCTGTAGAAGACGCAAACTTTGTAAAATATCAGCTTGAACTTTTGAAAAATATTCCCTTGATCTGACTGATAAGATATATGTACTGATTCTTAAGGCAATAATCCTTTGTCTGTTGGCATGGGGGAATTGATGAAAAGCCACTGTAATTCTCAAGATGCAGTGACAGTGCAGCAATGAGATATAAATAACTGAGATCAGCCTTTAAAGAGGCACTATTTTCTCTCCTTCATTTGCACAAGGGACACAAACCAAATGATTTACAATCAATAGCTCCACAAAAGGAATAGCCTTTTGTTATATACCTTATGAATGCACATGTCAAACAGAATAGGATTTATTTCTACTTCTCAGTCTATTTGTATAGATCCGGCTGTCAAGTCCAGTAACTTTAAAATATGTTGTGATAAAAAAAATTTAGGAGACAAAGTCTTAGACAATGAAATTTAGAATTAATGGCATGATCGAAGGTCCCTGAAAACAATCCCTGGTTACCGGCCATGTCCAGTATCACTGAAGTCATTTTGTTGTAGTCAGAGGAGTAATACAGGAGCCTTGAGATCCAATTTGAGTTCAACAAAAATGCACAAATGTAAATAAAGTATTATATTATATGGATAAAATAGATTGAGGGCAAGATGTTGTCTAGGGTACAAGGAGAACTCTCAATATTTATGTAATACATAGAAACATAGAAACATAGAAAATAGGTGCAGGAGTAGGCCATTCGGCCCTTCGAGCCTGCACCGCCATTCAATATGATCATGGCTGATCATCCAGCTCAGTAGCCTGTACCTGCCTTCTCTCCATACCCCCTGATCCCTTTAGCAGTGGGAATTCTTCCAATCTCCTTAAAGGGCAGGTGAAATAGCAAGCATACATCTCAGTTGAAAATCAGTACCTCCAACAATGTAGCGCTAACACAGCATTGTGCTAAAATTCCAGTTTGCATTATGTTCAAGAAGTTGTGAAGCCCATTTTTTCTGATGCAGTGTTGAATGGCCTAATGGAGGGTGGCAGTTTTGCCCTTAATTTTAAAGCTAAAAGTCTCTGTGTTGAATATGCCTCATTGTTGTGAGTGGACGTGGAAAGGATGTTTCCAGTAATGGGAGAGTCTAGAACCAGAGGGCTCAGCCTCAGAATAAAAGGACATTCCTTTAGAATGGGGATGAGTAAGAATTTCTTTAGTCGGAGGATGGTAAATCTGGAATTCATTGCCACAGTTGGCTGTGGAGGCCAATACACTGGGTTCTTTTAAAGCAGAGATTGATAGGTTCTTGATTCATAAGGGCGTCAAAGGTTACGAGGAGAAGGCAGGAGATTGGGGTTGAGAAGGAAAATAGATCAAATGGCAGAGTAGACTCGATGAGCCAAATGGCCTAATTCTGCTACTATGCCTTATGGTGATAACTTGTAAGTTTATTGAGATGAATCTGCCAGGGAGGACTTCTGCCGTCCATGAACAAGCAGTATTCACGCAGCTTGCCTTGGTTTTTATTGCTGCCTTTTTTTCTCTACAGGCTTACTCTGTGCACGATGAGGACATTGGTTATTGCCAGGGGCAATCTTTCCTCGCTGCTGTTCTCTTGCTGCACGTAAGTAGACTGCTGTATGTTGAGTGACAATCATAAACAGCGCGATCACTGGACACAGGTCAATATGTTATTATATCATATCATATCATATAATATATATACAGCCGGAAACAGACCTTTTCGGCCCTCCAAGTCCGTGCCGCCCAGCGATCCCCGTACATTAACACTATCCTACACCCACTAGGGACAATTTTTACATTTACCCAGCCAATTAACCTACATACCTGTACGTCTTTGGAGTGTGGGAGGAAACCGAAGATCTCGGAGAAAACCCACGCAGGTCACGGGGAGAACGTACAAACTCGTTACAGTGCAGCACCCGTAGTCAGGATCGAACCTGAGTCTCCGGCGCTGCATTCGCTGTAAAGCAGCAACTCTACCGCTGCGCTACCATGCCGCCCTTTATAGTACCCAATTAGGAGGGTTTAGAGGTTTGAGGTTTAGAAGTCAAAAATAAAGAAATCTTGCTCAGGATCTCATTTGGAGTACTGTGTGCAGTTTTGGTCTCAAGGAAAAATACACTTACCTCACACACAGAGTCGGTGTAGCTTAGATTCACTGGACACATTTCTAGGATGAAGGGCTGCCATATGATGAGAGACTGAGTGAGAATGAAGCTTTGGAGCAGGTGAGATCATTTCAGTTCAAGATTCTGAAAGGGATCTGTCGAAGCTGCTTCCAAAAGCTGAATAGTCCAGAACTACATGGTCCCGGATAAGGGACCCATTATTGGGACTGAGTGGTAATTTAATGATGCAGAAGGGCGTTAAACTTGAATTCTCTAGCTGAGAAACCGTGGAGCAGCTGAGATCAATGGGTTTTTGAACTGAAGGATTTGGGGAGGGGGCAGGTAAGCAGTCAAGGCACCCATCTTGCTCCACGGCAACTCTGTGCGACAGAATGTTTGGCTTACTCCTGCTTCCCATGTTATAAATGTTAATTCGCTGGGAAATAGTGGACAAAGCTGAACTCGGGTGTTTTGTGTTGCTCTAATGGAAATCAAATGTAAAGGGAAAATATACAGTTAAAGGTGAGAACCTTAATTAACAGCATTGATGTACAGAGGGATGATGGGATCCAAGTCCACAGCCGCCTGACAATGGCAACACAAGGAGATAGAGTGGTAAAGAAGGCATATAATATCTTTACCTTCTGGTTTAGATAGAGTAGGCAGTCAGATTTTTTTCCCATGGTTGATAATGTCATAGACAAGGGAACGTAGCTTTAAAGTAAGAGGGGGAAGGTTTAAAGGAGTTGGGTGGAGCAGGTTTTTTGCACAGTGGTGGGTGTCTGGATCACTCTGCCAGGGGTGGTGATGGTGGAAGCATGCATAATAGCGATGTTTAAGAGGCTTTCAGATATGCCCACAGATATGCTGGGGATGGAGTGATGTCGATCACATGCAGGCAGATGAGATTAGTTTAACTTGGCATCATGTTTGGCATGGACATTGTGGGCTGAAGGGCCTGAACCTGTGCTGTACTGTTCCATGGAAGCTTGCTGTGCACAAATTGCCAGCCATCTTTCCAACATATTATTTCAAAATTATTACATGGACAGAAAGCCACTTGGGCACTCTGTAGTCATGCAAGATGCTGCATAATCACAGACTAATTACCTCTACTTTTGGGGTTCAGGTAATAAGGGATTGATTGGTAAGCAGTTTACAGTGATTTTCAGCCTAGCATCACAGAGACATACAGCAGGTCGACGGGCCCACTGGCCTGCTGGGTCCATTTGAACTAACCGCTTCACTAATCCCATTTCACTACTTTTTCTAATTCACTAATTCACTCCTCCCCACATACTTATCACTTCCCCACAAGATAGGTAGAGATCAGATAAGGAAAGGGGGGGGGGAAATAGATATTTATGCCCACATAGCCATTAAATGATTGAGCAACACTCCTTTTGTGATCTCTGCCCACCTGTATGCTTCTGAGACCAGGGCAACCCACAGCAGGCATTAGAAAGGCATTGGAAACTTACTACCAACACTGTCTCCACAAAAACCTCCAAATTCCCTGGAGGAATAAGTGAACCAATGTTGAGATTCTCTCCTAGATATTGACCCCCCTCATAATTCTCAGTCAGCCCCTTTGGGCAGGTCCTATCACTCACTCACATGCTCAACACCAGACTCCCCAAACTGCCTCTATATTTCTAGCTCACAGGAGCACATTATGTGAAAGATACATCTTCTGGATGCGCTGGGACGCATCCTCAGTGATGTGACCTGGGGTCATGGGGTGTTTTGGGTCTCACAACATCAGACACCCTCGCCCAGGCGACCCAGCCGGGGTTGATCAGGCCCCGACTTGCGTCCCAGCAGCAAACACCCACGGATCAGACCTCTGCAGGGGTTGGGAGACTCTGGTGTGTGGAGAGACTGGGCTCTGTGGGGTGAGTCCTGATCGGGCTCCTCCTGCGTCTCACCAGGTTCAAGGCCAGATTGAGCAACACTCCTTTTGTGATCCCTGCCCACCTGTATGCTTCTGAGACCGGGGCAACCCACAGCAGACATTAGAAAGGCATTGGAAACTTACTACCAACACTGTCTCCACAAAAACCTCCAAATTCTCTGGAGGAATAAGTGACTCAATGTTGAGATTCTCTCCTAGGTATTGACCCCCCTCATAATTCTCAGCCAGCCCATTTGCTCACTCACATGCTCAACACCAGACTCCCCAAACTGCCTCTATATTTCTAGCTCATAGGAGCAGATTAAAGGTGTGCTCAAAGGAAACTAAAACATAGCACAAAAAGTAAGGAAATTTGTGTTTGGTAGATTATTTCTTTGTTGTAACAATGCTTCTTGGCAATAAATCTTATACTGTTGGAAAGCCTGTTTATTCCCCTTTTAAATGGTGCCAGATTTGTAAGGAACATGCATTTGTGGGATGAGCAGCAGACCTGAGTATGTGGGTTGCGCCCATGAAAAATCTGCCAAATCTTCTCTGCCAATGCCAAACAGCTTATTCTGCTGTTGCTATTGACTCCTGTTTTGAGCTTCTGGTACCACCAGGTGCTGACAATCAGGTGCCTGATTGGCACCTGATTGGCAGCATCTGTGAGCATGGGCCCTGCCACAGTGGTCAGTAGGTGTCTGCTCCAAGAATCGGCATGCCACGTTTGACTGATCTGGATAGGGCCCGTGCGATAGGGCAACTTCAAGCTGGTGTTCCGCAAAACCAAGTTGCGGCATTATTTGGAGTGAGCCCTAGTACCATCTCCAAAGTGAAGGCCAAGTTCCATATAACAGGGGATGTCAGAGACAGGCCGCGAAGTGGGCGTCCCAAGAAGACGACACCCGAAGAAGACCATTTCCTCACCCTGTCAGCACTTAGGAACCATAGGCTGTCTTCTACTGATTTGCAGTCAAGGTTTGCAGGACGATATGGCCGACGGCTCTCTGCCCAGACAATCTCCGGTCTCATAGGGCTGCCAGGAGGCCTGCCATGACTGCCCTTCACCGTCAGGCCCGTTTGCGCTGGTGTCGGCAACACGTGCACTGGAACCTGAACATGTGGAGGAACGTTATGTTCAGCGATGAGTCCAGATTCTGCCTACGGCAGTTGGATCATAGGGTCAAAGTGTGGAGAAGACGCGGAGAACGTTATGCTGATTGCTGCACCGATAGAGTAACATCTTTTGATGGAGGCAGTGTGATGGTGTGGGGCGGCATCTCCCTCACTGGAAAAACGAGGCTTGTCATCATTGGAGGCAATCTCAATGCAGAGAGATATCGAGATGAGATTCTGCAACCAATGGCAATCCCATATCTCCACAGTCTGGGACCGAACTCTATCCTCCAAAATGACAATGCTCGCCCCCACAGAGCAGCGTTTCTCAGAGACTACCTCCAGAATTTGGGAGTGGAGAGGATGGAATGGCCTGCCAGCAGTCCTGACCTCAACCCCATTGAATACTTGTGGGATCAGCTTGGGCGTGCTGTTCGTGCCAGAGTGACCAACACAACCACGTTGGCTGACTTGCGACAAATGCTGGTTGAAGAATGGGATGCCATCCCACAACAGTGTGTGACCAGGCTGGTGACCAGCATGAGGAGGAGGTGCCAGGCTGTTGTGGCTGTGTATGGTTCTTCCACACGCTACTGAGGCTCATGTTTATTAAATGAATAAATTGTTAAATTGCCAATATGTCTTGTTTCTTCAGACTTCAATCATCCAATCCACCAAACAACACCGAACAAGAGTCAATGGCAGAATAAGCTGTTTGGCATTGGCAGAGAAGATTTGGCAGATTTTTCATGGGCGCAACCCACATACTCAGCTCTGCTGCTCATCCCACAAATGCATGTTCCTTACAAATGTGGCACCATTTAAAAGGGAAATAAACAGGCTTTCCAACGGTATAAGATTTATTGCCAAGAAACATTGTTACAACAAAGAAATAATCTACCAAACACAAATTTCCTTACTTTTTGTGCTATGTTTATTTAAGAATGTTCTCAAAGACTCCTTGAAGAAATGTAAGCTCCCCACTGACTCCTGGGACTCTCTGATTGATGACTATTGAAAGTAGAGCATTAAGAGTGGTTTTAAAAATGTCACGTCCTTATATCAGGAGCACACAGAAGCCCATGTCAATGGTGAGGTGTGCACCACCTCACAAGCTACTCACCTGCCCGCCCACTAGCCACCACTTAGTTCATCTGCCACAAACCTGCACTTCCCACGTTGGCCTCATCTGTCACCTCGCCACCCAGATGGGAAGCAAGTCACCTTTGACCCTAAGGAACTTCAGAAGAAAAGGAAAATGGCTCGAGCAGCAATGTGAGTGTTTGCACATCGCAAGGCCAGAAAGACTGCGGAGAACACTCGTTGAGATACCACAACATGAGATCTTATTCTCATTGTCATTGAAGGTGTCATTGTGGATTTAGAGACATGAGACCAAAGATGCTGGATCTTGAGCAAAAGCAAACAATGGAAGAACTCAGTGGGTCAGGCAGCATCTGTGGAGGGAAATAAACAAACAGTGCGAAGAACCATGCCAATCTGAAAGGTCCATTTCTCTCCACAGATACTGCCTGGCACTATGAAATCCTCCAGCAGTTTGTTATTTGCCCAGTGTGGATCTAATCCATTATCCCACTCCACAGCATGCCTTTGATGGTAGTGTAGCATTGTGCATACCCAAGGCTACTGTGATGAGAAAGAAAGATGTATCTTGCCTTTCCTGACCTACAGAATCCCAGGATAGATCCCATGAATGACAGGCTGTCAGATAAGTGACTTGTACTCTCTCCTCTGCGTCAGGAGTTTGTGTGTTCATCGCTGTTGTGGGAGCTTCCTGTACTGAATTAAAACAGAAACACTCAGTCAGAAAGGAAACAGAGTTAACCTTTCAGATCAGTGATCCCTCATCAGAACTCCAGTTGATATGCGGGAGTTGACTGTAATTTTTCCTACGTGACATCTTTAACTGCACTTCAGACTGAGCCTCAAACCACCTTGGGAACTCATGCCCAAGAAACTCAGTAACAAACTGTTGTCTTTTTCCACACAGTGCAGTTGTAAACTACTCATTTTCTGGAGTGAAAAGTTCTAAAGGCCATTCCTGATTTTAGTATTAAAGACATGTGGAATGCCATCATTGTCCTGATGGGCATTTGGGATACATTGTCCTGGGATTCTTGAGTACTCCTGCCCTCCCTGCAGTGAGACCAGATCACGATTCCAAGCGGGTCAGTCAGTTATAAAAACGGAAAGTGCTGGAAACCCTCATCAGGTCAGGCATAATCGTTGGAAATGTGAGGCTGTGGCACTACGATGTTGGAGGTTGCAGGGGGACAATCTCCTGAGAAAAAGGAGTCAGGATGCATCAGTCAGTCAGGTGTCCTGTCGACCCACAGTACCCTAGCCCACAATGATCAACCTGCCACCACCATTCTCCACTCTGCTGGCCTGATCTGCTGAAAGCCCTCTCCTTCCCTCTCACCAATCTCATGATTCCGTTATTGAAAAGTCCAGTGGCAATTTCTTGAAGCATCTATACAGGCAACCTTCCGACAATTACTTTCGACCCTGACATCTTGACATATGCCAACAACCCCTCCAAAAAAAAATTGAATCCCACCTCCCTCAAGTTTTCTGAAATACAGGGGCGGCACAGTGGCGTAGCAGTAGAGTTGCTGCCTTATAGCGTCAGAGACCCGGGTTCAATCCTGACTACGGGTGCTTGCATGCGTGAACGGAGTTTGAACCTTCTCCCTGCGACCTGTGTGGGTTTTCTCCAGGAGGCTCCGGTTTAACTCCCATACTAAAAAGACGTACAGGTTTGGTATAAATGTAAATTGGCCCTAATGACTGTAGGATTGTGTTAGTGTGCTGGGATTGTTGGTCGGCGCTGACTCGGTGGGCCGAAGGGCCTGTTTCCACGCTGTGTCTCTAAACTAAGCTAAACTAAACCAGATGTCACGCACCTCCACTGCTTTCACTGTTAGCTGCTGACCCTTGATCCAGCCCTCCCAGAGGAGAACCTGGCCCCATGCTGGTCACTTGTGTCCGTTGAATGCACAAACCTCTGGCCCACTGCTGCTCGTTGCCACCTCGGTGATAACTAATCAAAGGAGAACGACCTTGTGGCTCATCTGCTGCATACCCAGGGCAGTGCTGTGGAAGTGCAGCCCTCCTGAAGGTGGCATCTTTCCAATGAGGTGTTAAATCCAGATGCTTTCCAACCAGCTGGATGTAAAAGCCACTGCTGGAAGAGCGTGCAGTGTTTCCTAGTTCCCTGCTCAATGTTTATTCCCCAAACAACATCGCTGCTCATTGCTGTGAGTCGGATCCTGTGGTGGACAAAGGGACGGTCTCATTTTCTATCTTTCTAATGCTACTTTTCTATAAGCCACCCAATGTTTCTGGAGGTCACTGAAAACATTACTAACAAGCAGGGCTTCATCAAAGAGCATTGTTATAGTACATCTAATCCGTCGTGCTTCTTAGGATCTTTATGTTCAAACCAGCCACTGATGTTCAATTTGGAATACATTTCAGTTTGATGTGTCTGATGTGTTAAATGAATTGCAACATTGAGGAATGATGTTTGAAGCATCCTTAACACATTCTATGAGAAAGTTAGCACCGTGAAAAGAAATTAGGTCAGTTGTTGAGAGCTGCCTCACTATGTTCAGGAAGTAGAGTCACCTGTGGTCCTTAATCCCTCTTCCTCGTCCCTGAATACATCAGTTAATAACATTCGCATTCATTTCAGCTGGTGCTACTCAAAATCTAAGCATGAAAGCCAACAGCTCTAAGCTAGCTCATTAAAGCTGGCTTAGACAACACAAGATCGGGCCACATTAGGAGGAGCCCATGACATTGTTTGCCATTTCCTAAGCCCTTAAGACAACAAATATCTCTCACGTGCTCAAATTGCAAGGCTCATCTGGAAAGGAAAGGATACCTCCGTGGCAAAGGAGAATCAGTGGTCATGATGGCCAATCTCCCAGGACGAGGTTATCCCATTGAACTTTGGTGCGCTGATGCATGTGATGTCACCAAATGCGGGATAGTCAACTACAACTGCTTTTTAAGGGTGGCACAATAGCTCAGCGATAGAGCTGCTGTCTCACAGCGCTAGAGACCTGGGTTCGATCCTGACTACAAGTGCATTCTGTAAGGAGTTTGTACGGTTTCCCTGTGACCGCGAGGGCTTTCTCTAGGTGCTCTATTTCCAGCCACATTCCAAAGATGTGCAGGTTTGTAGGTTAATTGGCTTCTCTAAATTGCCTTTAGTGTGGAGGACATAAAACTAATGTATGGGTGATCGATGGCCGCAGTGGGTCAAAGGGCCTGTTTCCATATTGTACCTCTAAGCCCTTATCACAGGGTGGTGAGGGCTGGTTCTTGTAGGATATTACCAGGAGTGACAATAGAATCTGAAAGGAGAACAGCAGATACAAAATAGAAAAGTGCTGGAATAACTCAGTGAGTCAGGCAGCATCTTTGAAGAACATGGATCGGTTACGTTTCGAGTTGGGACTCTTCCTCAGACTGATTGTGATGGGGGGCTTGACGGAGAAAGCTGGAAGAGAGGTTGGGGGAGAGGGAAACAAAGCCTGGCAAGTGATAGGTGGATACAGTTGAGGAGGGGTTTTGATTGGACAAAGATCAGAAATGAAATGACAAAAAGTGTGAGATAAGGGTAGGACAGGTTGTGAATTGTGAAGCTAGAGGAAGGAACATAGATGGAAAGGGGGTGGGGGTGGGAGGGAAAAGCAGAGAAATAGGTGTGAATCCAGGTGGTCACAGGGAAGAGAGAGGGAAAAGGGGGGGGGGGGAGGGGTATTTGTAAGCTTATTTCCTAAAATTGGAGAATTCAATGTTCATTCCGTTAGTTGGTAAGTTACCTAGGCCGAACTGTTCCTCAGTTTGCATGTGGTCACAAACTGTTCCGTCAGTTTGCATGTGGCCTTACTCTGGCAATGGAGGAGTCCCAAGACAGAAAGATCAGTATGGGAATTAGAAGGGGGGTTAAAATGGTTAGCAATTGGGAGATCCAGCAGACCTTGCCGGACCAAATGCAAATGTTCGGTGAAATGGTTGCCTAGTCTACACTTGGTCTCACTGATGTAAAGGAGGCCACATCAGTAACTGGATGTAGTAGATGAGGTTAGAGGAGGTGCACGTGAACCTCCGTTTCACCTGGAAGGACTGCTGGGGTCCCTGGATGGATGCGAGGGAGGTGTTGGGACAAATCTCCTGCATCTCCTGCAGTTTCAGGGGAAAGTACCTGGGGGGGGGGGGGGGGGGGGTGGTGGTTTGGGAGCAGTCTGCAGAAGGCAGAAAGGTGTGGGGATGAGAAGATGTGACTGGTGGTGGGATCACGTCGGAGGTGGAGGAAATGTCAGAGAATGATGTGTTAGAAGTGGAGGCTGTGGGGGGGGGGGGTAAGGTAAGGACCAGTGGAACTCTTGTCCTTGTGCTATCTTGGGGGAGGGGGAGTGATAGCAGAACTAGGGTACACAGAGGAGACATTAGCGAGGGATCTATCTATGATAGCAGAGTGGAGAAAACTAAGTTTACTAAAGAAAGAGGACATCTTGGGAAAAACATCTTGGCAGCAGATACAGGGGAGACGGAGATATTGAGAGTAGAGGACAGCGTTTTTGCAAGATACAGCCCGGGAGGAGGTATGGTCAGATAACTATGGGAGTCGGTACATTTGTAGTAGACGTTGACTGATAGTCTGTCCCCTGTGATGATGACAGAGCGATCAAGAAAGGGGAGAAAAGTACCAGAGATAGTCCAAGTGTAAATCCAAAAGTGGAGTTTCCTCTTATCTTTAGAGGTGTGGCCAGGATGGATGTATGACAAGTTGGAGGCCTACACGTAGCTCCTCTGCAGCAGCCCCCTCACTGCGATTATGGCCAATCCAGGCAAAGGGCCTACTCCAAACCAACAGATGTATTCCAGCAGAGCTGCTTCACAATGCAGGATTCAACACTGAACCTATTTCACACTGCTGGGCTGGCTCTCGCACATTATCCCACCTCCCCGTGGCCCACAAGATCCCTTTCCCTGTGGCTGGCTCCATTCCCTGTATCACAAAGAGTCCATCATGCCCACATCTGCATGGGAAATGCAGTGGAACCTGATGTAGAGTCATTGTCTTTCCGCAGATGCCAGAAGAACAGGCGTTTTGTGTCCTGGTGAAGATCATGTATGACTACGGTCTCCGAGAGCTCTACAAAAACAATTTTGAAGATCTCCATTGCAAGTTTTACCAGCTGGAAAGGCTACTCCAGGTATTGGCCATATTTAAGTAAAATTTGGGTTAATTTGCATGAAATGTAACTTATATGTGTTTAGAAAAAGGAAGTTGATGTACGTGGGTGGAGTGGATTTGGTTCAGTAGCCTATTGACCTTAGCATCAGAAGGTAGTCCTGGGGTGGGAGCTGCTTTACGTTCTCGTCGTCCACCCTGGGTAGTTCTACGGAACTGGCAAAATTTGCAGCAATGCGTCAACTATGGTACTCTGAAGCACCAATTGCCACTTTTGACATACGAAGGAAGAAGCAGACATAGTTGACATACGAAAGAAGAAGAGGAAGAAGGTATTCCTGAGGTGGAGGTCTGCTGTGATTGGGAGGTGGGCTGTTCAGAGGAGGTGGGTTAGTGCACATCCCTGTGGAGAGGAGGCATTGCATTTGTGGGTTCAGGAGTATAAGTCCAATACAGGGGAGTGGGAATTGTTTGCTTGTCTCTATGTTCAGAACCACCCATTTCTCTATTCCAGTTCGGCATTTACTTTCTCAGAAGCACATGCTGTCTTTATTTTTCTGAGGAGAGATGAGCAATGTTAAATCCATTGATAAGCTCAAAATGCTGGAGTAACTCAGTAAGTCAGGCAGCATCTCTGGAGAAAATGGTTAGGTGACGTTTCTAGTTAGAACCCTCCTTCAAACTGAAGTCTGAAGTTTCTCCAGCATTTAGTGGCTATGTTTGGTATCAACCAGCACCTGCAGTTTCTTTTTATTACTTAAATCCATTGATTCCATAGAAGGGTTCCAACTCGAAATGTCGCCCATCCATTCCTTCCACAGATGCTGCCTGACCCGTTGAGTTACTCCAGGACTTTGTGTTTTACTGAAGATCCATTGTCATTCTGCAAGCTTTGTAATCTGTCCTCCATTTTGTCCTTTTTTTGGTACCATATAGAATACAGTCTTTGTATTTGAATGTTTATCACTGAAGTGTACATGGAGTTAGGCGTTGAAATTTGCTGCCTAGGCAAATAGTGTGTCGTGCAAATTACTGCTGTTGAAGCTTCCCAATTTTCAAATCCATTGAGGTAGTTGGAATTAAAGAAGAGCTGTGTGTATCAGTGGACGCAGAGTGGGGTGGGGAGGGACCAGAACGCCTCACCTTTTTAATACACTGGCGATAAATTGAAGGACACATCCAAGGACCAAACTGATCTTGCTGTTACCCATGTATACCCGGAGTATATAGTTTGATTTATTACTTCAAAAGACATAATAAAACAAGGCTCAAATTTAAATTCTAGCTTCTGTAATATTATAATTAAACTTCATTACCGTAAATAATTGTAGCACACCTCGTTGTGCCGTTCACCTTTCTTTCTTCTTGTATTTATAGAATTCAATTACCAGTTGTGTATATCACCCCCTGGCTTTAATTGCTTAAATAGGTTTACATTGTTTAAAGTAAATTCAAATTTAAAAAATAATTCCAATCAAGAGCTGCAATCAGACTGGATCAACAGCTGTATTAATATTGTACCCTTGCTATTTCACTTTGGATTGAATGAATACTTTATTGTCACATGTGAAAGTCACAGTGAGATTCTTTGCTTGCATACCCAAGGTATGCAAATAGTCGTCCATAAAGGGCGCTTACAAAGTTACAAATTCCCCCTCCTGCACCAGTTCCCCCTTTGTTCCTCCCCCCTCCCTCACAGCGGTCTGCCCACGCCGGGTCAGTATGCACTATGTTCAGTGTATGACGCTCTTGCCTCTGAGGCACACCTGCGCTCAAGACACGCTCTAGGGCAATCAATATTTCTTAAAACATCGATTAAATAGGAATAGGTGACGTTTTGGGTGGAAACCCTTCTTCAGACTACACAGTGATGGTGAAAGGAATAAATGTTTCGGGAGATAGATGGGACGGGATGCAAATCAAACATTCCAATTCCACGCCAAAAGTCAAAACTGTAGATGCTGGGTTATACCAAAGATATCTTCAGACTAAGAAGGGTCCAGACCTGAAACGTCACCTGTCCTTTTTTCTCCGGATGCTGCCCGACCCGCTGATTTGCCCCAGCATTTTGTGTCTAGAAGAGCTCAGTTGCCTGGCACCAGGCTCAGAGGTTGGTCACAGAAACACCACCACATTTCCAACAAACAACAAATGTGTGAAAAGAACCACTCAGCTGTATTCTTGTAACCTTGCTGGGCCATTTACGAAATTAGAAGTCACGTCAATAAATTATATAATGGAACCTTATCTATTTATATACTGAACCTAACAAATGTCAGCATCTCATCCAACCTTGTTCAGGTAACATTTCCAGTTGTTGTAGCTTCGTTCATCAATGCTTATCAGCTTGGAAATGTTTTCTTCCTTCTGGGCTGTGTTGCACTGTTATAACACAGTCACTGTATTCATCGATGCTGGAAATCTGGGATAAAAACAGAATGCTGGAAACAGCAGGTCAGGCAGCAATTGTGAAGAGAGGAGCAGAGTTAATGGTTCATATTCCTGACTTTTTTATCCAAACTACTGTAATAAATGGTCCCTTCCCTGTGTGTAAGAAGGAAGAGCAGATGCTCGTTTAAACCGAAGATAGACATAAAAAGCTGGAGTAACTCAGCGGGACAGGCAGCATCTCGTGAGAGAAGGCATGGGTGACGTTTCGGGTCGAGACTGAAGAAGGGTCTCGACCTGAAACGTCACCCATTCCTTCTCTCCAGAGATGCTGCCTGTCCCACTGAGTTACTCCAGCTTTTTGTGTCAACTTTCCCTGATGCTGTCTGACCTGCTGATGTTCCCAGCATTTGCAGCAATGTTTTGGTTAACATAACAAAACTTTATTGTCACTCGGCACAACACCGAACGAAATTTCAGCAGTCACAGCAAAAAAAGAAAAGAACACAGGACACACGACCCCAACACAAACATCCATCACAGTGACTCCAAACACCCCCTCACTGTGATGGAGGCAACAAAACTTCCCCTCTCCTCCCCCGCACCCACGGACAGACAGCTCGACCCCTACCGAGGCAACCGACACGCACAGCCTCCGCAAGGGGTTGGAAGGCCCCCCGGCCGAGCCGCCCCGGGCACCGAAACGTCCCGTGGCCGCACCGGGCGATGTTAAGTCCAGCGGCCGAGCCGCACCGGGCACCGAAACGTCCCGCGGCCGAGCCGCACCGGGCACTGAAACGTCCCGCAGCCGAGCCGCACCGGGCACTGAAACGTCCCGCAGCCGAGCTGCACCGGGCACTGAAACGTCCCGCAGCCGAGCCGCGCCGGCGATGTTAAGTCCAGCGGCCGAGCCGCACCAGGCACTGAAACGTCCCGCAGCCGAGCCACACCGGGCACTGAAACGTCCTGCAGCTGAGCCGCGCCGGCGATGTTAAGTCCCGCAGCCGAGCCGCACCGGGCACTGAAACATCCCGCGGCCAAGCCGCACCGGGCACTGAAACGTCCCGCGGCCGAGCCGCGCCGGCGATGTTAAGTCCAGCGGCCGAGCCACGCCGGGCGATGGAAGGCCCCGCGGGCGAGCTGCGCCCCGGGGAAGAGACCTAATAAAAGAAAGGTTTCCCCCGCCCCACCCCCCCCCACCCCCCCACACATACACAGCCAAAAACAGAAACAAAAACCATCCCAAACACCGACACAAACAAACAAAAAAGAAAAAAAGACAAACAGACTGCCAGAGAGCCGCAGCCGTTAGGCGCAGCCAACTCCCTAAAGTAGTTCTGAACTACTTTAGCTGGCTTTCCCATCCCTCATTCACTATCTCCCATTTCTCCATTTCAACAATTGGCTGATTAGATTCAGATTTGTCTTTTCAAAATATATCTTGTTACATTGTGCAGGCTGCCAGTGATACAGATGTTGTTAACTTCAAACCTATGTTGTTAACTTCATTCACTGGGAAAATGTAGGCCGCACCTTGTCTATGAAGAGGTGAGCCAGTTTGTGCTGCCAGTTACTTGGGGAAGTGAGTGTTAAGAGTAAAACCCCTGACTGTTGCTTATTGTTTGCAGGAGCAGCTGCCGGAACTCTACAACCACTTTGTGGACCTGAACTTGGAGGCACACATGTATGCCTCACAGTGGTTTCTCACGCTCTTCACTGCCAAGTTCCCCCTCTGCATGGTCTTCCACATCATCGACCTGCTGCTCTTCGAGGTAACCACCCTCACACCCACACTCCTATCGACGCACACACGCTTGTTAAAGTGAAAAAAATAGCTCACAACATCTGTTCTGGAGTAGGATGATAAATGTGTTCATTCAATCGGCCTTTCACCTACAGGGAAAGAACGGTCTGTGCACCCTGTGGCTGAACAATCTGCACAGTATCCCCTGTGGCACAGCATTCTTATACATGCTTAGAGATAGAACAATTGCAGTTTGGCAATATACTGTGGTTTAGTTATCACTCAGGAGCCAACCCCAGATAACAAATTGATCCATTGTTACTGATCTTATTCTGCAAGGTCTCCTATCACTTCTGTAATCTTAAACTCACTCTCACACACATGTTAATGCACACTTGTTCACACACATTGCATAATGGTGTACACTCATTCACACACACCCTTACAAACATACACACTCGTTTACAGATGTTGCACAGACATGCGCACTCTTACAGACTCAATAATAATACCGTATGCATGCACACAATGTGTAGGACAGGTCCCTCTCCTGCCTACCCAGCCTACAGTGGCCAGGATTGAACTGCCATCCTTTGATGCAATAGATGACATTGAACCACAATTCTGTATTTACTGCTGTTGTATCTGTGCTTGAGGTAGAAAGACAATACTAACCTTAATGCTCACATATCCTTCCCATTCACCTCACCCCAACATTCTGAAAGCTGAGCCCCAGGTACACACTGCAGCGGTAGAGTTGCTGCTTTACAGCGAATGCAGCGCCGGAGACTCAGGTTCGATCCTGACTACGGGTGCTGCATTGTAAGGAGTTTGTACGTTCTCCCCGTGACCTGCGTGGGTTTTCTCCGAGATCTTCGGTTTCCTCCCACACTCCAAAGACGTACAGGTATGTAGGTTAATTGGCTGGGTAAATGTAAAAATTGTCCCTAGTGGGTATAGGATAGTGTTAATGTACGGGGATCGCTGGGCGGCACGGACTTGGAGGGCCGAAAAGGCCTGTTTCCGGCTGTATATATAATGATATGATATGATATATGATCTCTAATACACTACTTTATACACACACTCAAACACACTAACTCTCCTCCATTGTCAGAATGAGGCCAAATGCAAATTGGAGGAACAGCGCCTCATTTTTTACTTGGACAACATACAATCCAGCGGTATGAATATTGATTTCTCTAACTTCAAGTAACCCTTGAATCCCCTTCTCTCCTTCCCTCTCCCATCGTATTAGTTTCACTGGCGTCCTGGTGAGTTTTCACCGAGCCCACAACCAACAATGGACAGTTTCCTTAATCATCGTTACTTTTTTGCAGACCTTTCATTTCTTTGTTCTATATCTCTCTATATCGCTGTCTATATGTCTTGTTTCCTTTTCCTCTAACTCTCAATCTGAAGAAGGGTCTCGACCTGAAACGTCACCCATTCCTCCAGAGATGCTGTCTGCCCCGTTGAGTTATTCCAGCATTTTGTGTCTATCTTCGGTGTAATCCGGCATCTGCAGTTCCTTCCACCACACTAACTCTCAAATACCCGGACAATCTCTAATATATCTACTCTTCTTAATACTGAATTAATCTCTAACACATACGTTTGCCCTCAATGCACACTTGTTATCTATTCACTCAAAGTCTAATGCAAACTTGTGCTGTTTCAGCACATACTGTCCCAAATACCTGCTCAGCAATACATGACCTGCCTGCATACAAGCTGTATGTGAGAGTGAGCCCCCATGGGATTGAACTGCAGTCAGAATAAGCCCCCATGGGATTGCATGCCAGTGAGAGTCAGCATAACAGAAAGCAACCAATCAGAAGCATTATAACTTGGTTTGGCAACTCTTCTACCCAAGACCACAAGAAAGTGCGGAGAGTTGTAGACGGTGTCTCTCTATCCACCCCATCTACATCAGTCATACACCAGTCAGGGGACTGTCATATGTTGAAAGACTGGAGCGACTAGGCTTGTATACACTGGAATTTAGAAGGATGAGAGGAGATCTTATCGAAACGTATAAGATTATTAAGGGGTTGGACACGTTAGAGGCAGTGAAACATGTTCCCAATGTTGGGGGAGTCCAGAACAAGGGGCCACAGTTTAAGAATAAGGGGTAGGATATTTAGAACTGAGACGAGGAAAAACTTTTTCAGTCAGAGAGTTGTGAAGCTGTGGAATTCTCTGCCTCAGAAGGCAGTGGAGGCCAATTCTCTGAATGCATTCAAGAGAGAGTTAGATAGAGCTCTTAAGGATAGCGGAGTCAGGGGGTATGGGGAGAAGGCAGGAACGGGGTACTGATTGAGAATGATCAGCCATGATCACGTTGAATGGCGGTGCTGGCTCGAAGGGCCGAATGGCCTCCTCCTGCACCTATTGTCTATTGACTATAGTCATGCGCTGCAACGTTGAGAACTATATTCTGCACTCTGTATTTCGCCCTGTCTGTTGTATTTGAGTTTGACTTGATTGTATTTATGTATGGTATACCTGATCAGTTTGGATAGCATACAAACCAAAGCTTTTCACAGTACCTTGGTACATGTGACAATAACAAACCTAAATCTAAACCTCTATCTCTATTAAACTTCACTTGTACTAAACTTTCTGTCAACATTCTTTGCTCTAAGGAGGTGTTGTAGCTTCTGCAGTCTAACTTATCGCTGAAATCCTCATCCTTTGAAACATTCCATTAAATATCATCTGCATCCTAGCGAGGATTTTCACATCCGTCTTAAAATCTGGTGGCCTGAATTGGACACTACTTCAGCTGTGTCCCAAACAGTATTTAATAACCCTAAATCTCTCTTATAAATTTATGCTTTACTCATGCCTCTCTCAATATATCCTGCAGATTTCAATCCTTTATATACTTACACAACCAAATATCTCTATTCCAGCATACCCCTTGAAAACTGTCCATTGACTAGATCATTCTTGCATATTTTCTGCCAGTGTTTCACTTAACATTAAACTTCATCTGCCACTCGTCTGCCTATTTAGCCAACTTGGTTGTGTCTCACAGTTCAAACTTGGCCTCACTCCTTACTACACATCCAAGGTTTGTGTCACTTGCAGATGTGAAAATTTGACCCTCCACATCCGTTTCTGCCCTTAAAACAAGCAGCGAATTCAGCACTGACCCCAGAGGAATCTCACTGTTTCCCATCCTCCAGTCTGGGAAACCACCATTGCTCCCTGCTTTCCCCTATTAAGCCGATCTCCTATCCAGACATCTATTGAGACTTTAATGCCACAGGTTACAACTTTGCGAACGAGGCTTGTGTATGGAACTTTATCAACCACTTGAACATTAATATCGATGACATCTACTGTATTCCTTACACTGACCTTCTCAGATACCTCATGAAAAATTCAATCAGATCATTTGCCATTAACTGGTCTTTTATTTATACCAAATTCTTCAAGAGCCTTTTAGTGTTTCGAGGTCATTGTTTCTAAAACTTCCCTTCAGATGTTAAACAGAATATTCTGTGGTTGCAGTGCACATTTTGAACAAGAGTGTTACATTGGCCATTTTCTAATCCGTTGGCACCTCCCCTATGTTTCGGGAGGATTGGAAGGTTATTGCAGCAGGACCTTCAGAACCTCCATTCCCATCTTCCTTGGCAACGTAGGATGTTTGGGATCCTTAGAATTATCTTAGAATTATTTACTGAAAGCGTAGCAAGTCTTTCCTGCACCTCCTCCTTTCGTTGTCATCTCATTGGGCTGAAATGCACTTTGTGCCAGCCGTTTAGAAGAGAACAATGGATAACTTCTCTTGGGCAGCACATTTCAGACTTCTTCATTGAGGTGTGGAACTGCAGAACACATTGGGGCTCAGATGTCAATAGACTTGACCTGCTCCACAGCTGACACCGCATTTAATTATGGCAATTCTGTACAAAACAAAGTCATAGAAAAGTAATATTTACTCTGCGATAATTAGTGAGTCTGCTGCAGGGTGGGTTGAGCCTGATCTTGGTAGACGTTGCACACTTTTGAAGCACATGAGGGAGGATCGGAGACACTGGGACTGGTTATGAGGGACACTAATGAAAGCTGAACAGCTAAGAGGGAGTCTGGAGAGCACAGGCATGACCAAGAAGGAGACACAAACCCCAGGAATGGGTACTGGTGATCCTCCAAAATGCAAAGTTGGCAGGTCAGAAGATCTTGAAGTTCTGCACTGTTGGGTTTTAATGTAGAATAGTACAGCACAGGAACAGGCCCATTGGTCCACAGTGTCTGTATCGAATATGATGCCAGGTTAAACTAATCTCTGCCTGCATGTGATCCGTATCCATCCATTCTCTGCATATCCGTGTGTCTGCAAAACCTCTTAAATGCCACCATCGTATCTGCCTCCATCACCACCCCTGGCTGTGGATTCCAGGCACCGACCCCTCTCTGGGAAAAAAAACTTGCCCCGCACATCTTTAAACTTTGGCGCTCTCACCTTAAAGCTGTGACATTTCCACCATGGGAAAAAGGTTTTGACTGTCAACCCTATCTATGCCTCTCGTAACTTCTATTATCTCCCCTCAGCCTTTGACACTCCAGGGAAAACAATCCAAATCTGTCCAACCATGTTTATAGCTAATACCCTCTGATCGAAACAGCATTCCGATGAACCTCTTCCGCACCCTCTACAAAGCCTCTACTGTAATCCTTCCAATAATGTGGCAACAAGAACTGCACACAATATCCAAATGGGGCCTAACCAAAGTCCTATACAGCTGTAATGTAACATCCTCATTCTTACACTCAATGCATCAACTGAGGAAGGCAAACATACCATGTGCCTTCCTTACCATTCTATCTCTTTGCTGCCACTTTCAGGGAGCTATGGACTTAGAGGCCAATATCCCTTTGTACATCAGTGCTGTTAAGGATCTTACCATTAACTATATACCTTCCCCTTATATAGTTTTAACATTAAATTCTCCAATTTTAAGTAACCGCTAACAACCCCATTCCTCCCCCTCCCTGTGCTCCATCTGAACTTGCACCTATTTCTCCCCTCCCCCTTCTCCCTCTTGCTCCATAATTTTCAACTCTTCAACCCTATTGCCTTATACCTTATTGCTTTAACCTCTGGCCTTTGTTCTAACCATCTGCCTATCAAAAATCCTCGACACCCATGTCCACCTGCCACGCTTTGCCCTGCCTCCCAAGTGTGTTCCTCCCAGCTTTCTTCCACCTCCCCCCGCCCCTAAACCAGTCTGAAGAAGGTTCCCAACCTGAAACGTCACCTATCCATGTTACTCTAGAAATACTGCCTGACCCACTGAGTTACTCTTAGTGTCTTAGTGCACAGTGTCCTTTTGCAACATCTCACACCTGGTCAGATTAAACTTAATACAGACTGTAGATATCTTCTCTATCTTTAATCAGCCCTCATTTTTTTTACCAGCCCCTTGCGATTTATATCCTTTAGATTTGTTCCCTGTTATATTGCCCATCATTTTTTCCTTTTATTTTTTATTTTGCCTTCCTTTTTCAGCTTGTAATGTTCAGCCTGGTTCTCACTGTCATAAATCTTTTCTTCGCATCTCTCAGAAGGTTAGGCCAGAATTATACCCAACCCTCCAAACATGATCCAAAACTTGCAGTTTTATAGTCCCTCTCTTAACCTAAGGTCATCCCGATGGTTTCAGAACTAATGAAGTTCTTTACATTTGTGGCCTCTGTTTCAATGTAGGAAACAACAGCCAGCTGTCAGCTTGCACACAGTAAGCTCTTGTGAGTTTGTGATTCTGACTAGATCACCTGCCTAGTGAGAATGACCAGCTTCATGATATTATAGTGAATATATAAATATTAGCCGGAACACCCGGGATAGTCCCAGTGTGTCCCTTCACACTGGGATAGTCCCAGTGTGTCCACTGCCGTGGATTTATTTTTGTGTCCAGCTGAGAGAGGTTACAGATGCTGGAGTTAGCACATTCCTCTAGAGACTACACCTCTGACAGTGCAGCATTCCCTCAATGCTACACTGAGATATCAGTTGTGATCTTTGTGCTTATTTCTGAAATGGGGCAAACGCTCACAAACATTCGACTCTGAGGCAAGAATTCAATCAACGACATTGATTGTAGCCAAGATTTCACCTAAATTTTAACACTACCACTCACGCAGAAGTGTGTGGCATGGTGGCACAGTGGTAGAGTTGCTGCCTTACAGCGCCAGCGACCCAGGTTCGATCCTGACAACATGTGATGTCTGTATGGAGTTTGTACGTTCTCCCTGTAACCACATGGGTTTTCCCCGGGTGTTCCGGTATCATTCCACATTCCAAAAATGTACAGGTTTGTAGGATAATTGGCTTTGGTAAAAATGGTAAATTGTCCCTGGTGGGTAGGATAGTGTTAGTGTGCGGGGATCGCTGATCGTTGCAGATTCGGTGAGGTGAGGGGGCCTGTTTCCCTGGTCTATCTCTGAACTGAACTAAAAGTAATACAAATGCTGGAAATCGGAATTAAAAATTGAGAATGCTGGGAATGCTCAGCAGGTCGGGCAGCGTTTGTGGTGATGAGAACTGAGTCGATAACTATCAGAGATTGAAGATGTGCAGCAATTTCTGTTTTTATAATTATCTGTACATTGCATTTTTAACATTTTTACAAAAGCAGTATTTTGAAAGGCAACCATTCTTGGGAAAAGGGAGAACTCAGCTGTGTCACATAGAAACATAGAAAATAGGTGCAGAAGTAGGCCATTCGGCCCTTCGAGCCTGCACCGCCATTCAATATGATCATGGCTGATCATCCAACTCAGTATCCCGTACCTGCCTTCTCTCCATACCCCCTGATCCCTTTAGCCACAAGGGCCACATCTAACTCCCTCTCAAATATAGCCAATGAACTGGCCTCAACTACCTTCTGTGGCAGAGAATTCCACAGATTCACCACTCTCTGTGTGAAAAAAAACTTTCTCATCTCGGTCCTAAAAGACTTCCCCCTTATCCTTAAACTGTGAGCCCCTTGTTCTGGACTTCCCCAACATCGGGAACAATCTTCCTGCATCTAGCCTGTCCAACCCCTTAAGAATTTTGTAAGTTTCTAGTGCTGGCTCCATCCACTCCAAAATATTCAGATGGTACAAATCTCTGAGGACAGTTCATTGCCCCCACCATCCCATACGCTCACACATAAACACATGTGCACATGTACATACACACTCACACATACACACGCACACGTTCCCACGTGCTCACACTCTCACTCACATGACCTACCCCTTAATTGTCATTTTCAAAGTTCTGCATCACATTTTCAAAACTCTGCATCAATCCCACTTTATCTTGTGGTTGAAGAATGGAATTAATTATTTCACACAAAAAACAGTACTTAAAAATATCCCCAAAAGAAAATAAAACAATATTTTGTACTGTTCTCACCTTAAACCCAGTCTCTGAATTTAAGTGCATCAGGTCGTGTGTCACCTGGTAGTTTTGTAACAGTGCCCTCTAGTGATCTTTACAGGAATTATAAAGCAAGTACTCGGCAATGAAAGTAGATGGGCTTGTCTTAGTTAATCAGTATTACCATTGCCATCTCTGGTGGTCTGTTTTTGCTGAATCATGAAATGTTCATAACGAGCCTTCATAACGAGAGGATTTCAGTATAGGAATAAAGAGGTTCTTCTGCAGTTCTATAGGGCCCTGGTAAGACCACATCTGGAGCATTGTGTACAGTTTTGGTCTCCTAATTTGAGGAAGGACATCCTTGTAATTGAGGCAGAGCAGCGTAGATTCACGAGATTGATCCCTGGGATGGCGGGACTGTCATATGAGGAAAGATTGAAAAGACTAGGCTTGTATTCACTGGAGTTTAGAAGGATGAGAGGGAATCTTATAGAAACATATAAAATTATAAAAGGACTGGACAAGCTAGATGCAGGAAAAATGTTTCCAATGTTGGGCGAGTCCAGAACCAGGGGCCATAGTCTTAGAATAAAGGGGAGGCCATTTAAAACTGAGGTGAGAAGGAACCTTTTCACCCAGAGAGTTGTGAATTTGTGGAATTCTCTGCCACAGAGGGCAGTGGAGGCCAAATCACTGGATGGATTTAAGAGAGAATTAGATAGAGCTCTAGGGGCTAGTGCAATCAAGGGATATGGGGAGAACGCAGCCACAGGTTATTGATTGTGGACGATCAGCCATGATCACAATGAATGGCGGTGCTGGCTCGAAGGGCCGAATGGCCTCCTCCTGCACCTATTTTCTGTTTCTATGTTCCCAACATTCAAGTTAGCTGCTTTTTTTCACAATATTGAATGGCTTTTTCTTGACTAGAACACAAAATAGGAGCTGGTCACTCAAACCTGCTCCACCATTCAACATTTACGGATGAACTGCCTCAGGCCTCATCTCCCCTATGGACGATCAAGGCTTCGACCATGAGCCTTGATTAAAGCCCTCAATCTCCCCAATCTTTCAAAAATGTAACTACCTCCTCTTAAAATATTTCCAGTAATTTTAGCCTTCATAACCCTGTGGGATAATGAATTCCAGAGATTTGCCATCCTCTATGTCACCTCTTCTGATGTACTCCCACTCGTGGAAACATTTCGATACCGACCCTGCTATGCCTACTCAGGACTTACATGCTTCAATAAGATTGCCTTATTCTTCTACACCAAATAATTCAGATCCAACGTTTATGCTGATTGTGAAAGGAAGACCCTCTCATGCCAAGAAGTTGCCCAGTGGATCTGCTTTGAACTCCTGTGCTAGTTTATCTTTTCTTAAGTCAGGAGACCAAAACAGTGCACAATACTCCCAAATGTGGCCTCACCATTACCCTGTATAAATGTTATAATTCTCTATTTCTAAATTCCAAATCCTTGCAAGAAATGATAATATGCCATTTGCTTTTCTAACTACTTGCTGCATCTGCCTACTATATTTCTGAGTTTCAAGCAAATGAACACCTAGATTCTTCTGTACTTCATTCATTTGCACAGTTGCTCCATTTAGATGATAACTTGCCTTTAGATTCCTTTTACCAAGGTACATGATCTCACATTTTCACACATTAAACTCCGTTTGGTCAAGTTTTCTTCCACTCATTCATCCTATCTATATTCTGTGCAGAGTCTAAATACCCCCAGCACAACCTGCCCTCCCTCTCTTTCTGTATCATCAGTAAATGTGATTATTTTTCACTCTTCCCCTTCCTCCAATCTGATCTAATACCGTCTTCATCCTTGTTAGAGGTTTTTGTGCAGATTTTCCTGTTGGGTCCTTGTGCCTTTAAGGGATATATTTTTGTTGTAAACTATATCTTAATTCTTTAACTGTTTGACCATTCTTGACCACTTTCATAGCTGTTACCCAAACTACCATTGTCAGTCATGCTTCATACTTACATAGATTGCTCCGTTTAGATTTAAACCAAATCACTTTAAATCTTAATATAAAATTCCAACATGTTATGATAATTCTTCTCTAAAGGTCCCTTGGTGAACCCGTCCTCAAAGCCCACTGCTAGATCTAAAATGGACTGTTTCCTGTTTAATAACTCAACATACTGATCTTGAAAACTATCTTGTATTTACTCTTCCCTTCCTATCGTTAGTTCTCTGTGTAAGCACATACTCTTATTGTATTACCAAATGGGTGCTCTGACTAGAAATGACAACAGATTCTTGTGGAAAGTATAGGAATGTCATGCCAATTAATGGTGAGAGATGTGAATGAAGCCAAGTGTCACATCTCCATCAACAACATGCCAACTTCTGTGTGTAATTGCGCATTAGTTCACGTGGGTGGCATGATTTCACACCAAGCACCACGAGCCTTGCTGTGAAATTGCAGAAGATTTAGGGATTTTCTTGTGTAATGTCTACAGTATAAAAGCTTCCAGGCACGTTTAATCATGCACAAACTTTAAGCACATCCTTTCTTAACCTTAAACATCATCTTGCAAACTGATCTCAATAGCCAATTCAAGGTTAGCTGTAGGGAATGAGACATTGAAAGTCACTTCTTGTGGAATTTAAGTGCTAAGAATATGAAGAGGTAATCCAGTCTGCCTCATTTGTGAAAAGAAGACATGTAACCATATCTTAATAATTAAGGTCATGAAAGTAATATAGATCGGGGCCATTTGATCCATCCACCCTGACTGCCCTCGATATTCTTTTTTAGCTCTTTTCTGTTAGTATATCAGGAAGTCCATTTTGTGCTGTCAATTACTCCTCACCCTTGCAACAGGAATCGAGTTTTGAGAGACGTACAGGGGGAAGCCCAAGAAATATGAGGAGTTCGGCCTCAGGAAAACATTTATCATGATGAAAATGGACTTTTCCTTTATTGGCTTTACTGGGTCTCTTCCTTTTACGTATCTGGTATGAAGGGTTGAATATTTAGCTTGCTTCTTAACAATGGGTTGGACCAAGCAATAACTCATTTAATTGGATAAGTGGTGTAATTTGCCACGTAGGAGGTTCAGTTAGCTACTCTCTGAGTGGCTGCATTCCCCTCACTGGTGGCAGTGGGTGTATTGTATAACCAATACGGACATCGGTGAGACTGAAACAGCGTTCCTTCGACTGTGGCGACTCGATTTGCGTGGCAATTCAACTCCTCAGGAGGTAGTATTGGACCGAAGTTTGTTTTCATACAGTGGTGAAGGGAATACAATGAGTTTGATTCTTATAAGGGTTTGGTTCTAGCGATTCAGGAAAAACAAATTAATTACGTATTGAATTGGGAGGGACATAGCTGTGCAGGGCAGGGAAGATTTGTGATGGTTAATATTTCTGGTTATATGTATGATCCATCAGCTTTCCTTTGTGTAGAAGCAAGGAACTGCAGACGATGGTTTACAAAAAAAGAAACAAAGTGCTGGTGTAACTCAGCGGGTCACGCAGCATCTCTGGAGAACAGATAGATGACGTTTCGGGTCAGGACTCTCTGCTTTCTGACTCAGTCTAACTTCAGTCTGAAGAAGGGTGCCAACCCGAAACGTCACCTATCTATGTTCTCCAGAGATGCTGCCTGACCTGCTGGGTTACTCCAACACTGTGTCTTGTCATGTTTCCTCAGTGGGTCTTGGTGTTGGAAGTGTGTGCCACTGTATGTTTATACTGCTCAGGATCTCTTGGTTCAGAAAGCATCTTCACAGCTTGGCTGCCAGAGGATCTGGATCTGGAACATTAGATCAATTGAAGCAGTGTTGGAATACTTAGAGATCAGGAGGTGATTGTTGATTTGGATGGTGGAGGCAACCAGGTCTCGAATGATGGAATAGAAGGGGCTTGTCTAGCTGATGTGCAGTACTGAGGTAGCTAATCAATTATTTCAGGGTTGGCCTAAGCAATATTGTGACACTGTGAGTAGAGGAATGATAATGATGGGGGATATTTAATGTTGGGACAAGAATATTATCCTGTCATAAATGCCTGACAATGGGTTACGATGGTTGAGTATGGATGCTGGACTGAATGAAACTAAATTAAACTAATGAAACTAAACGAAATTTTCCAGGTGGAAACTAAATCTTGAACATGGACAGTATTCTTTGCAGTCGTTACCTATTCCTTTTGCAACAGCGGAACATTTCTGCAGTGAAAAGCAGTGCAGCCAAAAGATACAGTTGTCATTGAAGCTAATGGCATGGATCAAAGTGGTGGAACTTGTATGGAGAAAGCTAGGCACCAGGTTTTGTCATAATCTCAAAATAGCTGCAAGCATTAATAGAGACCAGCTGAACAAAAGAAGAATAGGCAGGAATGTTGCAGGGCTGGGTATGGGAGGAGACATTTACGTGGAGGCAATGCAGCCAGTGAGACAAGGGAAGGGTTGTCTGCAGAGATAGCATCTGTCTGGAATGAAGATAATCCCTTGTTTGTAGAGTCGAGCTTCACAGAGAAAGTTTGCCCCCTCTTTGGGGGAAATCCTCATGATCACGCAACTGGACCATCCTATCCACAACTAGAGAGCAGTCCTGAGCTACTATCTATCTCACTGGAGACCCCCAGACTATCTTTAATCGGACTTTACTGGACTTTATCTTGCACTAAACGTTATTCCCTTTATCACGTATCTGTACACTGTGGACGGCTCGATTGGAATCATGTATTGTCTTTCCACTGACTGGTTAGCACGCAACAAAAGCTTTTCACTGTACCTCAGTACGTATGACACTAACCTAAACTTAAACTTCATGAACAAGTTGAATAGTGTGGGAAATACATATAATGCTGTTCAGGGAAATGGGAAGTCAATGATCTAATGGTAGTTTCAGAAGAATACAGAGATTAAAACTAAGGTGAAGTAAGAGAACCATATGATTTATCAAGTATGACACAGTGCTGGAGTAATTCAGCGGGTCAGGCAGCATCTCTGGAGAACATGGACAGGTGACGTTTCAGTTCAGGACCCTTCTTTAGTCCTGACCCAAAAAGTCACCTATCCATGTTCTCCAGAGATGCTGCCTGACCTGCTGAGTTACTCCCGCACTTTGTGGATTTTTTTGTAAACCAGCAACCACAGTTCCTTATTTCCACATTTAATAAAGTTCAATAACAAAGCTACTGAAAACTATGAGGTTTAAATGATGCATGTACGGAGGAGGTAGAACAGAGAAAAGAAAAAATGCTGGCAGGGTGTATAAAGGGAAACTTCTACCAACATTTAATTCCAAATCTGAGGTCAGTGTCTCCTAAAGACACGAAAGTGGAGAGAAAGCCAAGCTTTCCAAGAAACTTTTGAGGAGAGACCTAAGAAAGCTGTTCACAGTTGAGGGAATTTTGATTGAACAAGAAAAGAAAAACTGCTTCTTCTGTGAAACTCTTCGATAACCAGAGATCACAGATTTAAAGCAATGAGCAAACGAAGTAGAGGCAATGTGAAACGAGCTGCCAGAGGAAGCTGTCGAGACAGGTACAATGGCAACGTCTCAAAGACATGGATAGAAAAGGTTTAGAATGATATGGGGCAAACACAAGCAAATAGGACAAATTTTAGTTGTAAAATCTAGTTGGCATTGACAAATTGGGCTGAAGGACTTGTTTCCATGCTGAATAACTCTGACAAGGGGTGAAAATGAGATTTCATCGTAGGGATTATATAAGAAAATAACTGCAGATCCTGGTACAAATCGAAGGTATTTATTCACAAAATGTTGGAGTAACTCAGCAGGTCAGGCAGCATCTCAGAAGAGAAGGAATGGGCGACGTTTCGGGTCGAGACCCTTCTTCAGTCTGAAGAAGGGTCTCGACCCGAAACGTCGCCCATTCCTTCTCTCCCGAGATGCTCCCTGACCTGCTGAGTTACTCCAGCATTTTGTGAATAAATTTCATCGTAGGGATAGTCTTTAAGATATGGAATGCACATGATGAATGGGTGGTGGTGACGGATTCCACTGGAACTTCAAGAAGTGAATCGGACATGTACTTGAAGAGCAGTAGTTTACAAGATTGTGTGTGCTGGCACATGGACTGAATGGTCTCCTGTGCTGATGGGGGCAGAGACTGTTGCATCTTTTAACAGAAACATTGGTATGTATGTGATGTTGAGGGAGTGTACAGAGCTAGGGGTGAGGGCAGTTGGATTAATTTAGGTTTTTCTGTCAGCTGGTGCAGGGACAGGCAGGGACCTGCATCTCAATAGATCTAATGTACCTTTAAATTGAACCCCTGTTACCTCATAATTCAGTAACAATTTACAATTGGGTTTCCCATTTCTTGTGGGTTTCAAAGATTGCTTCTCAGTAAGCAGTTTATGGATCGTGAAGCTCTGTTCTTTCCTTGTTGTGTAATCTTTAACCCATCAGACGGTGTTGCTCTTTAAGTTGCGTATCTCCCTGGATTTTCAATAGCTGGAGGCTATTTGCACTGCACAGTCAGATCAACTTTCTTCCTTCTTGTTCAGCATTCCATTGATACTTGGGATCAACGCTTTGCGCTCAAACATTTTCAGCTCCTCCTCCCTTTGATCTTCATTCCTTCTCGATTTCCTTGTTCAGTATAAGTCACATCGTTCTTTCCAGTCTGAGGAAGGGTCCTGACCTGAAAAGTCAGCTGTCTCATTTCCCTCCAGAGATGTTGCCTGACCTGTGGAGTTCCTCTAGAACTTTGTTTTTTGCACAGGTTCCTTGTTCTCCTTGAAATACTTCAACTGTCGGGATGAAATTTGATCTCCCTGTCCAAGTCACGTATGGTGCAGGTCCATCTCAGGCTCTTGAGCCTCTCCTGATGTTACACTCTTCCAGTTTGTGTAGTCCAAGCCATTCAAGTCTATAGGATGCAGTGATGGTCCTGACACCAAGTCCCCGAGGGTTTCCATTTGGTTATCTCTCTCTCTAGAGTTGGAGCTTACGTACTGCGTGCAAGGATACAGGATGAGCCCAAACATGGGACTGCAGCCAATAATTGTCTCAACTGAAGGGGTGTGATGGAGGCCTGTGGATGCATCATCACACATCAGCAGACGATGGGGCTGTGGAACTGTACTTTAATGAAGGGAAAGTTAGGTCCGTGGAACAGAATCATGGTGTCATTCAGCATTCAAAGGAGAGGAAGCAAGTCAGGAAGCATCTGTGGAAGAGGAAACATAGTCTTGCATTTGGGCACAGACCCTTCCCATCCTGACACACTGGAATGTTACACCCACTGTCCTTGTCTTTTTATATGTGGAAGATGGCATCAAACAATGTTATTTTTTTTTACAGGAGGTTTGCCCAATCTCATGAAGTTGTGTTAGCAATCCAGCATTACTAATATGACTGTATTGTGGCGTACGAGTCATGAATTCAGTGGCATGCTTCTCTAATTGAACAGCTCCTTGGCTCCCTCTACTTGTGCTCTCAAAGAGAGCAACTTTGAGTGACGAGGTGGCTGGTGGCTGAATATTCTTATTGTTTAGTTACTTTCTGCAGACAGGCAGGATGTGATTGTTCAATGATTTGTGAGGCTGCATGTATCTTTTTTTACATCGATAAATTCCTGGTGGCCGTATTCTCTAGGCATTCACTGGGGAATACCTGTGGGAGATCGACAGTGGCACAGTCCTGCATGATCGCCAATGAACGAGCCAGGCATTTGGCACACACCGTTCACAATCTCCCAACATCACACAGCACCTTGCAGGAATGGAATACAATAAAATGTGTGTGAAAGTAAGAAACGCAGCAGCCAATATGTTGACAGCAACCTTCACCAAACTACACTGAGATAATGATCAGGTGTGTCCTCTTTTAATTGAGTAAAACACAAAGTGCAAGAGGAACTCAGCGAGTCAGGCAGCATCAGTGGAGGGAATACATAGCAACATTTTGAGTCAGGACCATTTAGACCAGTGGTGTCCAAACCTTTTTCAAAGAGGGCCAGATTTGATAATGTGAAAATACCCGAGGGCCAATGGCCCCCCACCCCCCGAACCTTTAACTAATGCGCTCCCCCCCCCCCCCCCCCCGGACCTTGCGTCTGACAATCCGCAGATCGGGCAGCGCTGACCGCCGGGAGGTATAGTCGCCGTCGCCTCTCCCGCTCGGGGGGGGGGGGGTGCGGTACCCGCCCGACTGACGGGAACGCCTGCCAATGAGTGTGCGGGGTGAGGAGAGCTCAGCTGCTGCTCTCCCGCCCGTCCCCGTCCCCCGCACGCCCTGAACCCCGCCACCAGGAAGTGTAGTCGCCCTCGCCTCTCCCGCTCGGGGCGGGGGGGGGGAGGTCGGGTAGCGCTGACCGCCGGGAGGTGTAGTCGCCCTCTCCCCTCCCCCTCCCCCTACCTTCATTCTGTTAGACTGTGCTGGCGGGCCATAAATAATCAATTTTAAGACGGAAGCTGCAGGCCGTATAAAATCTGACCTCGGGCCGCGACCTTTGGACATGTCTGATTTAGACTGATTATAGTCTGGGGGAAGAAAGCAGCAAAAGAGCTTGGCACGCGATAGGTGGATACAGACAAGGGGTTAGATTGGCAGATAGGTGGAGTAAGTGACAAAGACTAGAGACAGAAAGGAGACAAAAGGGTGTCAGGTGCACAGAGAGGAAAGGTTAAGAGGGATATGGGTCAAACCTGGCCAAATGAGACTTGCTTAGATAAGGCATTTTAGCCGGCATGGGCGAATTGGGTTGAAGGGTGTGTTTCTGTGCTGTATGACTCTGACTCTGCCCCCTGACTTCACCTCTGGCTTTCTACCCTTCCATGTCAAGACGAAGCATTTTCCTTTTGCAGTGCACACCTATCAGTATTCTATTGTTGTTTTATAATGCCACAAAAACAACAATGAACTCACAGCCACTTTAGATCACAGAAAAAGTCACAATTTATATAAAAATTACCTAACAGCAAAAATTTTAATTTTAGGATATCACATTATGTTGCAAGGTGATAAAGAAGTCAGCCACTGAGAAAACCTAGTTCTTTGGTATCACAAAATGCTGGAGTAACTCAGCGGGTCAGGTAGCATCTCGTTTCGTGTCGAGACCCTTCTTCAGACTGATGTCAGGGGGGGCGGGACAAAGAAAGGATATAGATGGGGACAGGAAGATAGTGGGAGAACTGGGAAGGGGAAGAGAGGGACAGATGAGCTATCTAAAGTTAGAGAAGTCAATGTTCATACCGCTGGGCTGTAAGCTGCCCAAGCGAAATATGAGGTGCTGTTCCTCCAATTTGCAGTGGGCCTCACTACCTTCGATTTATACCAGCATCTGCAGTTATTTTCCTACAAAACCTAGTTCTTTAATAAGTATCTAACGGGTGGCCTACAAACCCGTCTGGCCCTCGTGCGGTAAGAGACCAAGATCCCACTTCTGACACCATGTAATAAAGTGCTTAAGTCCACGCTAAGATACAACGCATCATTTTATTGAAGCACTTACATCATAGGACCTGCAGTACATTACAGCTCCGAGCTGCTACATCTACTGCCTGACATAGGCGAGTTCTTAATATTATAAAGCACATATTAGGCGGGACTACTACTAACAAGCACTACGATTGGCTAGCATGCAATAGCCCATCTACAATTATTAAACCGGTTGAGGTACAATGAATTTGCATTATTATCTTGAAATTTGTTGATCATTGTCAGGTTTCGTAACAGTTGCAAGCGTTTCTTAAAAGTTTGATACTTTTTGTATGCAAATTAGACACACAAAGATTGACTAACAATGATAATTTGGCCATTGTTGCAGATCATTACTGCATTCTCCAACAGCACTCTCTGGCACTGAATAACAACCAGCTTTAATTCCCACAACTAACTTCCTATATATTAAAATTAATTGCAAAACTCATCTTTTGTGGTTATGATGCGAGTAGATTTGCTCTAATTCACTTTAGTGTTCTGCTAACATTGCAACCTTTTTAAAATAAATAAAGTTACTGCCTGCTCAGCACGAAAGCTTGAAAGCACACACCACCAGATTCAGGAATAGCTTCTTCCCCGTTGTTATCAGACTCTTGAACTGACCTCTCAAAGACATACAGGTTTGTAAGTTACTTGGCTTCTGTAGATTTTTAAATGTCCCTAGTGTGAACGATAGTGCTAGTGTATGTGGGTGATCGCTGGTCGGCGTGGACTCGATGTGCCGAAAGGCCTGTTTCCATGCTGTGTCTCTAAAGTCCACAGTAAAGTTAACAATACAGCCTGTGTACAGAGTGACTGCAGTGTTAGTGTCTACGAAATGCATTGCACTTATTTGCCCAGATACTCCCGAAACCACCTCCCAAATTTTCAGCCTTGACCCCTAAGGAGAAGAAGAGCAGCAGACACATGGAAACATCAGCACGTACAGGTTCCCCTGACTTGAAAATATATCACTGGTCCTTCATCGTAGCTAGATCTAAATCCCGGAACTCTCCTCCCCAATAGAATAGTCGTGCAGCAGTAGAGTTGCTGCCTTATAGCATCAGAGACCAGAGTTCAATCCTGACTGTGGGTGCTGTCAGTACGGAGTTTGTACGTTCTCCCCATGACCTGCGTGGGTTTTCACCCATACTCCAAAGACGTACAGGTTTGTAGGTTAATTAGCTTTGGTAAAATTGTAAATTGTCCCTAGTGTTTGTGTGCGGGGTTTGCTGGTCAGTGTGGACACAGTGGGCCAAAGGGCCAATTTCAGCACTGTATCTCTAAACTGAACTAATAGCAATGTGCGAGCGAATTCTCCAGAAAGATTTCAGGGGCTTTCTACTAATATCTGATGGGCAATAATTGCTGGCCGAGGCAGCAATTTCGAGATCCTGAAATGTTTCAAAAAAGGTGAATGGGTGTTGTTAATATGGGCAAAGCAGAACCAAAAGCAGATTTCGTAGGCATGTTGCAACCAAACTCTGACAGATACTGAGTCAATAGACCAGAGACAATCGACAATAGGTGCAGGAGTAGGCCATTCGGCCCTTCGAGCCAGCACCGCCATTCAATATGATCATGGCTGATCATTCTCAATCAGTACCCCGTTCCTGCCTTCTCCCCATACCCCCTGACTCCGCTATCCTTAAGAGCTCTATCTAGCTCTCTCTTGAATGCATTCAGAGAATTGGCCTCCACTGCCTTCTGAGGCAGAGAATTCCACAGATTCACAACTCTCTGACTGAAAAAGTTTTTCCTCATCTCAGTTCTAAGTGGCCAACCTATTATTCTTAAACTGTGGCCCCTTGTTCTGGACTCCCCAACATTGGGAACATGTTTCCTACCTCTGACGTGTCCAACTCCTTAATAATCTTATACGTTTCGATAAGATCCCCTCTCATCCTTCTAAATTCCAGTGTATACAAGCCTAGTCGCTCCAGTCTTTAAACATATGACAGTCCTGCCATTCCGTGAATTAACCTAGTAAACCTACGCTGCATGCCCTCAGTCACTCAGTCATTAAACTGAAACGCATAGAAACCGGCTCTTTGGCCCAACTCATCTGTATTGATAAAGTTGCCTAATTGAGGTAGTCCCACTTGCCTGTGTCTGGCCCATATCCCTCCAAACCTTTCCCATGCATGTTCCTGTACAAGTGTCTATTAAATGTGGTAATCATACCTGTGTCTTTCATTTCCTCTGCTAGCTCATTCCACATGCTCACCACCCTTTGTGTGCTTTTTTACGTCTTTCCCATCTCACAAACCCTCGAGTCTTTGACTCCCCTACCATGGGGAAAAGAGTCTGGCTAATCACCCTATCTGTACTCCTCAAGATTTTATTGACCTCTGTTAAGTCAGTCAACCTCTACATGTCAAAGTGGAAGCTGAAGAGTGTGAAGTGCAGTCAGTCCAAAGGGCCAGGGACACTAAGAGAGCCACTTTCAGAGAGCGACTGGGACTATTGCCAGCCCTGGCAAAATGTTTACGTTGCTCCTATATACTGTACGTTTGCTGTTGTGAAACCTTCTGTGGTGCTGCACCAAGGTGCCGATTACCAAACATGGACAATGTGCCAAAGGGCGATGATCAGTCAGATTTTGAGGAAAATCTTAACAGGTAGAGAGAAAGGCAGGAGGGAAATTTCAGGTATAGGTCTAAGGTGCCTAAAATGAAGAGGTGAAGTGTCAGAAGTTCAGTCAGCCAGAATTGGAGGAATAGAGGAACTGAGATGTGGAAAGACAAGGCCACAAAGAGATGACTGTCGGAGGTGGGGAACTGGGAAACTGAAGGACAACATTGGTGTGAAAGCAGGGGGCTTTTGATCGGGCGAGGCATTGTCCTAAACTCTCTCCACTGTGGTGTGGTGTGTGTTAGTTAAAGCAACCAAGGTTATGTTTGAGTTCTAACATGGCTTCCCTTTTCTGTTTTTTTCAGGGACTGAGCGTCATTTTCAATGTGGCCCTGGCTCTACTAAAGGTAAGATGGGAACATAGAAACAAATACTGACTACTCTTTCAAGATTTGTTTCCTTGTCTATTCCAACAGCTTTCATCCACTAAACTGGAACAGACATTTCCAGAGGTGGAATCAGATTGATCTGTTTAAATCAACATTTGAAAGCCTTTGTACCACATAAGATCACTCCATGCAGGGCACTGCCATTTACTGCTTATGTCCTGGTTTAACTCACTAAAATGCAACACTTCACACTTGTCCAAGTTAAACTCCATTTGCCATTCCATGGCCCACTTTCCCAGTCGATTATATCCTGTTGTAATATTAGATACCCAGAATTGTTTTATTACTCTCTGAGGTGGTGCATCTAATAAATCTTGTAGATCAATTGGACACTTTATCACACACATGTAATGAATTGAACTCATCCTGCTATTGCCTCTCTTTGATTAACTGTACTCAACCCGCGACTGAGCAATCGCCTCTTTGATAAGAACTTTTCTGGGATGAGTGGCTGGATCAGTTTGTTCCTGGCCATTCCTAAATAACCTTGTAAGTGCTCTGTTTACACCATGTGGTATGACAATAGACAATAGACAATAGGCAATAGGTGCAGGAGTAGGCCATTCAGCCCTTCGAGCCAGCACCGCCATTTAATGCGATCATGGCTGATCACTCTCAATCAGTACCCCGTTCCTGCCTTCTCCCCATACCCCCTCACTCCGCTATCCTTAAGAGCTCTATCCAGCTCTCTCTTGAAAGCATCCAACGAACTGGCCTCCACTGCCTTCTGAGGCAGAAAATTCCACACCTTCACCACTCTCTGACTGAAAAAGTTCTTCCTCATCTCCGTTCTAAATGGCCTACCCCTTATTCTTAAACTGTGGCCCCTTGTTCTGGACTCCCCCAACATTGGGAACATGTTTCCTGCCTCTAATGTGTCCAATCCCCTAATTATCTTATACATTTCAATAAGATCCCCCCTCATCCTTCTAAATTCCAGTGTATACAAGCCCAATCGCTCCAGCCTTTCAACATACGACAGTCCTGCCATTCCGGGAATTAACCTAGTGAACCTACGCTGCACGCCCTCCATAGCAATAATATCCTTCCTCAAATTTGGAGACCAAAACTGCACACAGTACTCCAGGTGCGGTCTCACCAGGGCCCGGTACAACTGTAAAAGGACTTCTTTGCTCCTATACTCAACTCCTCTTGTTACGAAGGCCAACATTCCATTGGCTTTCTTCACTGCCTGCTGTACCTGCATGCTTCCTTTCATTGACTGATGCACTAGGACACCCAGATCTCGTTGAACTCCCCCTCCTCCTAACTTGATACCATTCAGATAATAATCTGCCTTTCTATTCTTACTTCCAAAGTGAATAACCTCACACTTATCTACATTAAACTGCATCTGCCATGTATCCGCCCACTCACACAACCTGTCCAAGTCACCCTGCAGCCTTATTGCACCTTCCTCACAATTCACACTACCCCCCAGCTTAGTATCATCTGCAAAAGTATGGTTTCTTTGGAAATCTGTTCATGTCATTCAATCAGACTTGCTCTGCAGCCCTCTATGTACACAATCTTCTACCCCTGTTCCTGTACATATGATGCTTAAAGGCATTCATTCAGACTTGGTGGCACATATTTCCAAAGCTGTAACACAGTAACCTGGAAGAAGAACCATTGGCATAAATCAGCGAATGCAGCGCCGGAGACTCAGGTTTGATCCTGACTACGGGCGCCGTCTGTACGGAGTTTGTATGTTCTCGCCGTGACCTGCGCGGGTTTTCTCCGAGATCTTCGATTTCCTCCCACACTCCAAAGACGTACAGGTATGTAGGTTAATTGGCTGGGCAAATGTAAAAATTGTCCCTAGTGGGTGTAGGATAGTGTTAGTGTGCGGGGGTCGCTGGGCGGCGCGGACCCGGTGGGCCGAAGGCCCTGTTTCTGCGCTGTATCTCTAAATCTAAAAATCGAAATCATTGCTTGCATGGACTTTGTGATTTGCTGTAGTGCTTCCTGTTGATAATAGACATCGCTGCCACAATGCACTGCTGGTTGACATGAAAGGCTGCTTACGCTCTGTCACAGATAGGGTCGAACTGTTGCAGTTGTGTTCGTTCGGGCAAATGTTGAGTTATTCATTCTACACTGAATTGTGTTCAATGGAATTGACAAATAAGAAATATTTTGCCGCAGAATATCTATTGGTTGCTGCAATATTTCAGAATTCATATGATATTGAAAGAGATCATTCATCCCTTTGTGTTTCGCTAACTTTTGTGACATTTCCATCAATCCCATCCCCCTGCTTCATTCCCAGCAACCTGTTCTCTATCGGATGCCCATTAACTCATGATATCTCCCACCACCCAGCTACCTTTGAAGCAATTTATAGCAGCCAACTGTCCTATTAATGAGTGCATATTTTTAAATGAAAAAAAACTGCAAATCTGAAATAATAACGAAAAATACTGCTGGAAACACTTAGCCAGTCAGGCAGCATATGTGAAGGGTGAAATAAAGTTAACATCACGTGTCAAACACCTTTCGCCAGAAGTGGTAGAGAGAAAACAAGTTGGTTTGTAGTTGCAGAGATGGATGGGAAGGGATAGGTAAGATAGAGAGAATATCTCCGATAGGTTGACCGGAGACCTCTGAGAATGTTGTTAATGGGGCACCAGGAGACACGAACGGGATACCGACGACTGTAGCCGGATTGAATGGTACCAGAACAACAACCTTGCTCTCAACGTCGGTAAGACCAAGGAACTTATTGATGACTTTAGAAGAGGGAGGCCAAGGATCCACAAACCTGTCTTCAGTGATGGACGGTGTCACCAACTTCAAGTTCTTGGGCGTGCATTTCTCTGAAGATCTGTCCTGGGACAACACATCGATGGAATCGATGGGCGGCATGGTGGCGCAGCGGTAGAGTTGCTGCCTTACAGCGAATGCAGCGCCGGAGACTCAGGTTCGATCCTGACTACGGGCGCCGTCTGTACGGAGTTTGTACGTTCTCCCCGTGACCTGCGTGGGTTTTCTCCGAGATCTTCGGTTTCCTCCCACACTCCAAAGACGTACAGGTATGTAGGTTAATTGGCTGAGCAAATGTAAAAAATTGTCCTTAGTGGGTGTAGGATAGTGTTAGTGTGTGCGGGGATCGCTGGGCAGCGCGGACCCGGTGGGCCGAAGGGCCTTTTTCTGTGCTGTATCTCTAAATCTAAATCTAAAAAAATCATAAAGAAAGCCCATCAATGCCTCTACTTTCCTAAAAGATTAAGGAGATTTGGTATTTCGATGAATACCCTCTTTTTCCAGATGGGACCCTTCTTCATACTGATTGCAGTGTGGGGTGGGTGAGAGAAAACCAGAAGAAAGGAGGGGCAGGACTAAGCCTGGCATGCAATAAATGTCGGCCTTGTCAGCAACACGCACATTTCATAATTGAATTAAAAAATCGATTTGAAACATAATCAAAGTAGCATTGTGGTTCCATGAGCAGGTCAGAGGCCAAGTCCTGCAGTGAGTGACTTGAAGCCTATAGGACACCATACGCGTCTGTGATGAAGTTCTGTCCGCTTGCCTGGATGAATGTAGTTCCAATCAGACTCACGTTCAGCACCTTCCCAACCAGACAGTCACTTGAAAAAAAACCTGTTTTGCACTTTATACATTGCATCCTCCCTTCATTTCTTTACCATGGCTCCAGTGTGTATCATTTACCGAATGCCTTGCAAGGTCCCAGTAAAATGTCCACATTTCTTTACCACATCGAAAGAGGCTATTTGACCCTTTAAATCCAAGCCCACTCTCGGAGCAATCCCATTCTCCCACTAATTTTCCCTGCAAGCAATTCTCATCACATCAATTCTACTGCTCACCTTCACCAGGGGCACTTAACATTTTCCAATGAATCTGTCAGTTTGCATGTCTTTGAGATGTGGGAGGAAACTGGAGCATATGAGCGAAACCCACGCAGACACAGGAAGAATCTGCAAACTCCTCATAGACAGCACCGAGGCAAGGATCGAAGCTCGGTCACTGGAGCTGTGAGGCAGTGGCTGCACCACTGTGAGTGGTGGCTGGGAACCTCAGGCCTCAGTAATGAGAGGTTGAAGATGAGGTTAAGACTTCTTTGCTCTTACACTCCATTCTACTTGTAATAAATGTCTGATTCCACTTGCCTCCTTCATTACTTGCTGTAACTGCATGCTAACTTTATTTCTTGCAAGATGACACCAATGTTAACAATTTCACACATTGTAAGTAACACTCCGCTTTTCTATTCTTACCAAAGTGGATAACTTCACATTTTCCTTCATTAGATGCTCCATCTGCCTTTATTGCACTCGGTGTCTGCAAATAAAAGAAGACAGATTGTGTTGTCTTTGCCACTCGCTTTTCCACCTGCATTGTATCATCAGGAAATGTGATTGTTCTCAGTTCCCTCAGATTAGTCATGTATGTTAATGTATGATGAGGCTGCATCATTGATTCACTGGGTATGGGTTTCTTTTTAAAAACTGCACATTAATCCTACCTCTTGCTTTCTGTAATACTTGGCTCTCAACCCTTATCTTGTGCAGTGATTGCATCATATGCCTGTTAGAAATCCTAAGGCCTACGTGCTTTGACTCCCTTTCACCTACATATAATTCTCAAGAAACTCTAATAAAGATTGCATGTTTCCCCTGTGACTGTATAGGCCCCTTTGAATTCCCTAGTTCTCACATATCCCAAAGATGTGCGTCAATTAGCTGTCATCAATGGTCCCTTGGTTTGGGATAAATGGTAGAATCCAGGGGAAATTGATGGGAATGTGGTGAGAATTAAAAATGGCATGTGTAGGATTATTGTAAATGAGAGTTTGATGGCCAGACCTGGTGGGGTGAAGGGCCTGCTTCTGTGCTGTAACTCTCCACGACTCTTAATGTGCTAAACATGATTTCCTTTTCATCAAAATCTGCCAACTGCATGTTTTTCCCAATTCCCTAACGTTGTTTCCATCAGGAATTCCAGCACTTTCCATCACCTGAGATTAGACTATCTGGCCTGTCATTCCCAACTTCTCTCTCCTTCATTTCTTGAACAGTGGGATCAGACATGTATTTGTCCCATGAATTCTCTAATGCAACTCCAAACAATCGCATCAAACTCAATCTTCCGTTCTCACCTTATAAATGAAACACCCCATCCCATGCAACATCCCGGTGAATCCCCTCTGCAGCCTCTCAAGCGGAATCAAGTCCTTCCTGTAGTGTAACAGACAGAATTACACTCAGTGGTCCTAATCAATGTTTTAGTAGGATGTTTGCTAACCTTCCTGCTCTTATGTTCTCTATCAAAGGCAAGTACCCCATGCACCTTCTTTACTACATTTTCTATCTATGCTGTCCAGCTAAAGGGATCCTTGAGCTTGTATTGTGAGCTCCCTCTGTTGCAACATTCAAGTTGCTGGAGGAACCTAGCCTGTCAGGCAGCATCTGTGAAAAGAAATGGACAGTCAACATTTTGGTTCGAGACACTGCAACAGGACTGTGATGTAGAAGTGGGGTAGCCAGTATAGGGAGGTGAGAGGGAGGGGTGAGGCAAGATTTGGCAAGTGATAGGTGGATCCAGCTGAGGAGGGTTGATGGACAGATGGAATCAGTTGGGGGGAAAAAGAAAGAAACTGGATAAGGGGCTGGAGTGGAGAGGCGGGAGGAGCGAGGTCGGAAAAAATGGTGTGTACAAAAGGACCAGGAAATGAACACAGTGGGTTACCTGAAATTGCTAAATTCAATGTTCTTGCTGTTGGGTTCTAACTACCCAGCGGAATACGCAATGCTGTGCTTCTAGTTTGCGTTTGGCATCACCCTGGCAGTGGAGGAAGCCAAGGACAGACAGACTGGTGTAGGAATGGAGAGGCAAGTTGAAATGGCTTTCAACTCACACCCAAAAGGTCAACCATTCCTCACCCTCCACAGATGTTGCCTAACCCGCTTAGTTCCTCTAGCAGATTGTTTGCTCCAGATCCCAGCATCTGCATTCTTGTGTGTTTCTGAGGTCTCTCGTTTCCTCAAAATACCCAAGGACCTGACCATCATTTTGTATGTCCTACCCTTATTCGTCTTCCCAAAACATATCACCCCGTACTTAACATGATTAAATTGCATATGCCCTTGTTCTTCTCAAATGATCAATACTATGAATGAACATGCAGGAGACCATGTCAGTGTGTTGGAATCCTCTACCCTGGGAGACTCAGCGTTTTTCACTTTATCCAGCCCTTCTTGATCTTGTACACCTCAGTAAGGTCATCCTTCTAAGCTGCAAAGAAAAAAAGGTCCAATCTCTCCCAAGCCTTGACTATGTTGCCTCCATGTCACTCCATCCACCACCCCACACATTCATTGGCAGCACCACTAATGCGCGGTGACTGCACTGAGCTCCATCTACAAAATGGTCCCACATAGGAGATTAGTGGGCAAAATTAGAGCACATGGTATTGGGGGTAGGGTACTGACATGGATAGAAAATTGGTTGGCAGACAGGAAACAAAGAGTAGGGATTAACGGGTCCCTTTCAGAATGGCGGGCATTGACAAGTGGGGTACCGCAAGGCTCGGTGCTGGGACCGCGGCTATTTACAATATACATTAATGACTTAGATGAAGGGATTAAAAGTAACATTAGCAAATTTGCAGATGACACAAAGCTGGGTAGCAGTGTGAACTGTGAGGAGGATGCTATGAGGTTGCAGGGTGACTTGGACAGGTTGTGTGAGTGGGCAGATGCATGGCAGATGCAGCTTAATGTGGATAAATGTGAGGTTATCCACTTTGGTGGTAAGAACAGGAAGATAGATTATTATCTGAATGGTGTCAAATTAGGAAAAGGGGAAGTACAAAGAGATCTGGGTGTCCTTGTTCATCAGTCACTGAAGGTAAGCATGCAGGTACAGCAGGCAGTGAAGAAAGCTAATGGCATGTTGGCCTTCATGACAAGAGGAGTTGAGTATAGGAGCAAAGAGGTCCTTCTGCAGTTGTACAGGGCCCTAGTGAGACCGCACCTGGAGTACTGTGTGCAGTTTTGGTCTCCAAATTTGAGGAAGGACATTCTTGCTATTGAGGGAGTGAAGCGTAGGTTCACTAGGTTAATTCACGGAATGGCGGGACTGTAATATGTTGAAAGACTGGAGCGACTGGGCTTGTATACACTGGAATTTAGAAGGATGAGAGGGGATCTTATTGAAACATATAAGATTATTAAATGATTGGACGCGCTAGAGGCGGGAAACATGTTCCCATTGTTCGGGGAGTCGAGAATAAGGGGCCACAGTTTAAGAATAATGGGTAGGCCATTTAGAACGTAAATGAGGAAAATCCTTTTCACTCAGAGAGTTGTAAATCTGTGGAATTCTCTGCCTCAGAAGGCAGTGGAGGCCAATTCTCGGAATGCTTTCAAGAGAGAGTTAGATAGAGCTCTTAATGATAGCGGAATCAGGGGGTATCGGGAGAGGGCAGGAATGGGGTGCTGATTGTGGATGATCAGCCATGATTACATTGAATGGCGGTGCTGGCTCGAAGGGCCGAACGGCCTCCTCCTGCACCTATTGTCTATTGTCTATTGACTGCAGTTATTCGCCCAGGCTACTCCAACAGCACCTCCCAAAACCATGAGCCTTCTCCCACTATTGGTTCTTCATCACCTTTGGTCCTAAGTCCTGGATTCTCTCCCCCCCCACCTTGTCCTGGGAGCACCTTCCCCAGAAGGATTGTTTTGGTTCAAGAATACAGCACACCCTCTCCTCTTCAAGGGCAATTTGGGATGGGCAGTAAATGCTAGCCTCGACGGTGAAGCCCACATCCAGAAAAACATGGGCATGGTATGGACGCCATGTCTTTCTGGATGTGGTTTATTGAACTTGCTGACCCATGGTGTCAGGCTCAGTGCCATCCGTGGCAATGTGATGGTTGATAGGGACAGTGTTAGGAGTAAAACTGCAGAGCAAGTGAAAGAATGGGAATGCAGCGTAACACAGTGATGCCTGAGAGCCCTGTTGGCGACATATCCGGGACACATTACCTGATCCGAGACGCTGAGAGCTGACTACTCACTGAGGGGATGGCCGTTTTTAAACAAAGATGCATGTCGTAATGATAAATAAACTTTAAACAACAGCCGCCACTCAAGTCGTGTGGGCTAAATCTGAATCAAATTGTCACTTTTGTAAGAGAACAAAGATTAAGGAGAGCACGGAGCAGAAGGGGGCTGGACCACTGAACAGTGTGTGTCTTGCTGCCTGCTAAGGCTGCGCAACACAGGCAGCTGTCTGCAGTGGAGGGGAGGGGAGGGGAGGGGTGGGGTGGGGGCAGCATGTCAGAGGACCGAGCCAGATGGTAGCTGAGGTGTCTGGCACAGCCCCCCCCCCCCCCCCTCCTCCCACCCCCATTGGCAGGCAGCTCCCATGCGTGCTGGTTGACTGGCTTCCTCATTACACATTCACATCAGTGCTGAGAACAGCAGCCGTCACGTTTGCAGCCAGGGCGATGAGCTCACCGACTACATTATCAGGAGCAACTCTGCCTGTGCTGCTCGCCGTGGATTGCAGGCAGTCTCGGACGTGCCACCGCCTTTCCGAGGACCGTACAATGCCGGCAAGCCCGTGCTCGGCAGGCAGTCAGTCCTAAGAGCCAGGCTAACCGCCCTGCTTTCTCCTGCCCTCTGTCTCCTGAACCAGCAAGCTGGATCCGTCTTGCTTCCTCCTGTCAGACGAGGGGCTTCCCTGTCCCGCCCCTTCCCTGTCGGCCGTGCAGAGCCCCTGTTCCAAAGCTCAGGAAGCACAGGACGATGGCCACAAGATGGTGAACGAGTATGCCTGCCGACTGCTGGAGTTGCTGGGCATGGGCCATCGGTTGTTCGTACCTCGGCTGTTGCCGGTGAGCATCTTTTCCCTGAGAGATTGAGGCTGAGGGCTGGGGGAGGAGCGGGAGACGGCAGGTGGAACAGGCCGGGGGCATGTAATTAATGACGTTCACCGGGAATCTTTGAGCTGTCGATGGCTGAGTGTGGGCGGCCCTCGAACATTAAAGGCCGGCCGGCTCTCTAGGCTCCAGCCCACGGCAGAGCAGGAGGGATGCTGGCAGCTTCCCCACTCCCCTGCTGGGCTGCTTTAAATGTAAGGAGCTGTTTCAAAACCGGCACCACTTGTTTGACTGTACGTTTGCCTGTGTAGCGGGAGCTGATGACATCTTGGTCCAGTGTACCTAAATGCTCCGGTGGAATGTTGCTTCAACCGATTCCCAAAAGGTGGAAGTTTCTGTGGGTGGGAATGTGCAAAGAAAGCTTGCGATAGTTCATACATAAATGAATGAACTCCCCTGAGGAGGGGCAACCAAGGCAATTGAAGGCTGCCTTTTCACCACTGGCTTTAATGAGGGCACAAATTCTGTCTCTCAGTGACCAGAAGGAGGAGGCTGCTCCTGTGAGAAGGGTGTGGTACAGTCACCAGGCAACGTGCTGTCACAGTCAGGGTGTGGTACAGTCACCAGGCATGGTGTTGGCACTGGCACGGTGTGGTACAGGTGTCAGGCATGGTGTTGTACTGGCAGGGTGTGGTACTGTCACCAGGCAACGTGCTGTCACAGTCAGGGTGTGGTACTGTCACCGGCTATGATACAGTCACCTGCCGTGGTGTTGTCACTGTCCGGGTATGTTACAGTCATCTGCCAAGGTGTTGTCATTGTCAGGGTGTGGTACAGTCACTAGGCAAGGTGCTGCCACTGTCAGGGTGTGGTACAGTCACTCGGCAAGGTGTTGTCACTGTCAGGGTGTGGTACAGTCATCTGCCAAGGTGCTGCCACTGTCAGGGTGTGGTACAGTCACAAGGCAATGTGCTGCCACTGTCAGGGTGTGGTACAGTCACAAGGCAATGTGCTGCCACTGTCAGGGTGTGGTACAGTCATCTGCCAAGGTGCTGCCACTGTCAGGGTGTGGTACAGTCACTAGGCAAGGTGTTGTCATTGTCAGGGTGTGGTACAATCATCCTGTGATGAGGTATTGTGACTGGCAGGGATATCTTTCCCTTAACAGGAGCTTTTATTCCATATTCACAATATACAAAGTAATACATGGATCAAATTTGCTATTTGTGCAGTTTGCAAACAACGACCATCAAATTACAACATTGTCAGCCGTATCCACGACTCACTAGAACCCCCGCCTCGCAGCGACCACTGTTCACGGAGGGTCTCCATCGTCCCCATGTGCACTGCGTGCCCCTTCTCCAAGGACACACTTGGACAGTCTTAAGTCCGCAAAAGGGACAGGCAGTCGACGGGTAGGACCTTCAACTGCCCACCGCCTGGACCCGTGAATGGCCATCTTGGCCAGGCCCAGGATCAAACCCCTTACCAACCCCGACACAGGAGCGTGGTACACTTACTCTTCCAGGCCGCAGTAGGGACAGGTGGCTGCTGGGTCCTTGAACCGACGTAAAAATATATCACATGGCACTGTTCTGTGCAACACTATCCACCTCAGGTCCCCGATACAAAGAGGAGGGACTCCCATGTAGTGAGATTTCCAATGGGGACCCTCCTTGCGGTCAGATGATGAAACAGACCACCACACATGTCAGACAGAAGATGAGGGCAAGGAAGTGTAGAAGGCACAAGAGCACTCCCTACAGAAAGTGTTTCCGCACATCACGGGTATCTTGGAGAGGTGGCCCATGTTGTGTGGGACCGGCTGCCGGTGAAGGTCCCGGGACTTGGGACCCTTGGGCAAATCCGACGAAACAGGGGTAACACCAGTCAAAATCACTCCACACACACGGGCCTCTCTGACCCCCACCGTGACAGGGTGAGGTCCGGCCACTGTCACTATGGTACAGGTTGTGGTACAGTCACCAGGCATTGTGTTGTCTCTGCCGGGGCATGTGCTCACACTGCGTGCCTTACTTTTACCAAGTGTGCCACGTTCTCTGACATTGGGAAGTACTCTCTCGTTGAGTGTTGTGGTGGCACTCTCTGAGAGTGTCATGGTGGTAGCCTCTGAGAATGTGAAGGTGGTCGCCTCTGTGAGTGTTGTGGTGATAGTCTCCTGTGGCCACCCAGAGAGGGTTGGCATTCTCAACCCCTTAGTAGGGTGTTGTATAGTCACCAGGCATGGTGTTGTCACTGGCAGGGTGTGGTACAGGTGTCAGGCATGGTGTTGGCACTGGCAGTGTGTGGTACAGTCACTGGGCATGGTGTTGGCACTGGCAGGGTGTGGTACAGTCACTGGGCATGGTGTTGGCACTGGCAGGGTGTGGTACAGGTGTCAGGCATGGTGTTGGCACTGGCAGTGTGTGGTACAGTCACCAGGCATGGTGTTGGCACTGGCAGGGTGGGTACAGTCACCAGGCATGGTGTTGGCACTGGCAGGGTGTGGTACAGTCACTGGGCATGGTGTTGGCACTGGCAGGGTGGGGTACAGGTGTCAGGCATGGTGTTGGCACTGGCAGGGTGGGGTACAGGTGTCAGGCATGGTGTTGGCACTGGCAGGGTGTGGTACAGTCACCAGGCATGGTGTTGGCACTGGCAGTGTGTGGTACAGGTGTCAGGCATGGTGTTGGCACTGGCAGGGTGTGGTACAGGTGTCAGGCATTGTGTTGGCACTGGCAGGGTGTGGTACAGGTGTCAGGCATTGTGTTGGCAGTGGCAGGGCACGTGCTGACACCTCATGCACTGCTGTCACCAAGTGCGGCTCTTTCTCAGGCAGGGTTGGGCTGAACTCTGTCACTGAGTGACAGCAGCCGGTTGTTTGGTAATTTGAATAATCCCAATGTCAGCCTTTGTGTGTGTAGCTGTGGGGAACCCTGAGGTGTAAACATTGGATTTGCTGAGATTGCTGAGATTTCATTTGCCTCCTGTGTTGTATTGGACGTGTCGGCCGTGGTGCCCTGGAATGCTTCCTTGGACCAGGTTGTTGCTGGTGCAGAGGTTTTTGCAAAAATGCCCTTTTCACCAAAATCAGTGGTCTGTACAGAATGTCCTTGAGGGTTTGCAGGAGAATGGAGAAACATTTTGCAGGCTGGTGCATTTACATCATGCAGCAGAATGCATCACGAGAAGCCCAACACGTCCTACATGCCCAGATGGAGTCTCAGTCCCACACTGCCTCAGAGCAGACTGTGATGGGGGTTAAAGTGCCGTCCATTTCCTTGAGTGTGCGTTTGCTAAGGAGATCTGAAGAGGATTCAGTGCTCCTTGTCGAGCAGCAGACAAGACTCTAAACTCTACACCTGTTTCCAGCAAAACATTGAGACAAACAGCAAATGCCGCCAGTAGATTATCAACTTGTGAAGGGCAGCCTCTGGTCAGCCTGAAACCTGCTGGTTAAATGAGCTGCCCACAGTGTGGACTGATGTGTTCCAAGGTCCAGAACCAGATGTTGAGTGATGCTGGACTACTGTCACTAAAGCACAGTGGGCAAAGGCCACACTTGAAGGACCCCCGGTCTTAATGTACCTTTATGTACATGATCAATCAAAAACCTCAACTGATTGATCACAAAATGTGTATTAAAGAATAATTTATGTCACCTTGTAGATTTAGATTTAGAGATACAGCGCGGAAACAGGCCCTTCGGCCCACCGAGTCCGCGCCGCCCAGCGATCCCCGCACATTAACACTATCCTACACACACTAGGGACAATTTTTTACATTTACCCAGTCAATTAACCTACATACCTGTACGTCTTTGGAGTGTGGGAGGAAACCGAAGATCTCGGAGAAAACCCACGCAGGTCACGGGGAGAACGTACAAACTCCGTACAGACGGCGCCCGTAGTCAGGATCGAACCTGAGTCACCGGCGCTGCATTCGCTGTAAGGCAGCAACTCAGGGTTAATTGTATCATACTGTCACATCTGGGAATAATTGAGGAATCTGTGGTGGTTCAGTGATTAGCACTCTTGCCTCAAGCCAAGAGGCCATGAGTTGAAGTCCCATTGAAAATTCCAGAGCACACACTCTAAGCTGACTCTCCAGTTCTGTGGGGAATGAGTGCAGCAATGTTGGAGATGCTAACTTTCAGATGAGATGTGAAATTATGGGATCAAATGGTGCTCCTATGAGAAATTCGAATTGCTGGGCCATGATTTATTCCTCAACTTTCATCATTAAATCAGATAATCTGGTTGACATTTCACTGTTCTGGGATCTTTTTCCCTACAAATTGGCTCACAGACAACAAACAGCACACTTCACAAATCAGCTGCCAAGACTTTGGAGCATGCAAAGTTTGTGCAAAAAGCTATGTAAATCAAATTTCTCAAATACGGCCAGTCTGGAATAAATTGTCAGAGCTAGTCAGTTAAGGGGTTCATTGTTGAACTTTAATCAACACTTAAATTAAATCAAAGCAATTAAGATGAGTTTTGATATTACACCACGTTAAGAATTTACATTGGATCAGGGCTGGAGTGTAGAATGTGTCAAACTGCACCTTTGGATGCTTCTGGGATGCGACCAATTTAGATTTTAAGTGTTGGATCAAATCATGCACTTCCAAACCTGTTTATAACTCCAAGATACAAGGAAAATTGTCATTTTTCTCTGCACACAAACATCTCCATCTGCCCTCCCACCCGCACCTCCAACCCAAACCATCTGGACATTTGCCATTGTCTAGGTAGCATTCACTTGTACCTCCCACATTCTCTTGCTCTGATTCTTAACTGAACCTCATGCCTCTCAGAGTAAATCTTGTCTATGAGGTCTGATTGTTGCTTTCTCAGTCACATTCTGTTAAAAAACCTGAGCAGCCAACTTCCCTTCCGGGCCCCGTCGTATTGACACTTCCCCCTCTTCCTTTATTGTTCGTATCATTGTGCTGCTCCTCAGACCTATCTAAAACTATCATCCCAATTCCAAACTCCCGCTTCTCTCCAATACCCTGGCATGTATTTTCCAAATCCATACCCATCTTTTCTGGAGTGCTCTGTCATCTATCTCCTTATTGCAACCTTTGACATGGTCACACGCACCAAATTCCACTAATACTAATCCTGCTGTCGGCTTCTGAGAAAATGCCCCTGCTTGGTTTCTGTCCTGCCATCTAATGATGCTAGGAAGGAACAAAGGAGGACCCGGCGTGGGGCGACCACCGTGAGGAGGGGGAGGGGGGGTAGAACAAAGGGGGATTTGGTGCGGGGGTACTTTGTAACATTGTAAATGCCCTTTATGGACGACTATTTGCATACCTTGGGTATGTAAGCAAAGAATTTCACTGTGACTTGTCACATGTGACAATAAAGTATTCATTCATTCATTCATTCATTAATGGTAACCTGATTTGAGAAGAGTACTCACTCAATAGACAATAGACAATAGGTGCAGGAGGAGGCCATTGGGCCCTTCGAGCCAGCACCACCATTCAATGTGATCATGGCTGATCATTCTCAATCAGTACCCCGTTCCTGCCTTCTCCCCATACCCACTGACTCCGCTATCCTTAAGAGCTCTACCTAGCTCTCTCTTGAATGCATTCAGAGAATTGGCCTCCACTGCCTTCTGAGGCAGAGAATTCCACAGATTCACAACTCTCTGACTGAAAAAGTTTTTCCTCATCTCCGTTCTAAATGGCCTACCCCTTATTCTTAAACTGTGGCCCCTTATTCTGGACTCCCCCAACATTGGGAACATGTTTCCTGCCTCTAGCGTGTCCAATCCCTTAATAATCTTATATGTTTCAATAAGATCCCCTCTCATCCTTCTAAATTCCAGTGTATACAAGCTCAGTCGCTCCAGTCTTTCAACATATGACAGTCCTGCCATTCCGGGAATTAACCTAGTAAACCTACGCTGCATGCCCTCAATAGCAAGAATATCCTTCCTCAAATTTGGAGACCAAAACTGCACACAGTACTCCAGGTGCGGTCTCACTAGGGCCCTGTACAACTGCAGAAGGACCTCTTTGCTCCTATACTCCACTCCTCTTGTTATGAAGGCCAACATTCCATTGGCTTTCTTCACTGCCTGCTGTACCTGCATGCTTCCTTTTAGTGACTGATGCACTAGGACACCCAGATCTTGTTGTATGTTCCCTTTTCCTAACTTGACACCATTCAGATAATACTCTGCCTTCTTATTCTTACCACCAAAGTGGATAACCTCACACTTATCCACATTAAACTGCATCTGACATGCATCCGCCCACTCGCACAACCTGTCCAAGTCACCCTGCAACCTCATAGCATCTTCCACACAGTTCACACTGCCACCCAGCTTTGTATCATCTGCAAATTTGCTAATGGTACTTTTAATCCCTTCATCCACTCCTATTGTGTGTGAGCCAATTTGTATGGAGCAAGATCCCACAAGAGTGAAATAACAACCAGATAATCTAATTTAATTATGAAAGTTAAGGGGTAAACCATGGCCTAGAAATTGGAGCTCCTCAAATAAATTCTATTTGATGTGTATTTGTATGTTAATGTTTCTGTGTTGTTGTTGCCACCCTCCACTAGCCACAGTCCTCATCTCACAAGTGATTTAGACCTCATGTACGTTAGCCTGTCATCTGTTGCCTCTCTTCAACTGCCTATGCCCTAGATTCTGCATTTTAGTTCAGAGATACAACGTGGAAAGAGGCCTTTGGCCCACTGAGTCCATGCTGGCCATTGATCACCAGTTCACACTAGTTCCATGTTATTCCACTTCCTTATCCACTCCTGAAACATTTGGAACATTTTTTTCCCTGCGAGCCATTAACCTACAAACCTGTACGTCTTTGGGATGTGGTAGGAAACCCACACGGTCACAGGGAAAACATGTAAACTCGTCGCAGACAGTACCCAAGGTTAGGATTGGTCTCCTGGGGGAGCAACTCTACCACTGCGCCGCAGTGCCACAGTTACCATCTTCCATGTCTTCACCTCCTCCTTGAACCACCTACTTAATGAAGCTTTGTCTCATCTCTTCATTGAGATCTTTCTTTTTTCCTTTTGGTTTACGAATGTGTACAGCAGAATCAGGCCACAGCCTCTTGATATGTGCAGCTATTAACCCCTTAAGTATAAGAAAATAACTGCAGATGCTGGTACAAATCGAAGGTATTTATTCACAAAATGCTAGAGTAACTCAGCAGGTCAGGCAGTATCTCAGGAAAGAAGGATGAAGGAGGGTCTCGACCCGAAACGTCGCCCATTCCTTCTCTCCTGAGATGCTGCCTGACCTGCTGAGTTACTCTAGCATTTTGTGAATAAACCCCTTCTGTAAGTTCTGACCCCTTATCAGCCATTCCAATCCTGCTCCAGCTATCTAGCTCTATATGCTGGAGGAGGTTACAGATCTAGGGGGTGGTGAGGCAATGGAATGAGTTGAAAGCATTAACACATTTAGCTTTTGCATTGTTTAACTGCGGAAGGTCCTTATGGCAGTGGCTGCCTCAGGGCAGCTTGGTGGGATCATTGGTGACATAGAGAAGGGTAAACTTCCATCTCTGGCAGTGCTGCTTCCTCCTTTTCAATGAGCAGAGTTAAAGGAAGCTGTGTTACCATGTTACAATGAGCAGTGAGATGTCCATTATCTGCCTCATGCATCCCACATCCACGTTACAGTGAGATGAGTATGCAGTGTATGAGTATGAGTATGAGTATCCACGTATGCAGTGAGATGTCCATTATCTGCCTCATGCATCCCACATCCACGTTACAGCTCTCTCCCACCTTTGCCTTCACAGACCTCGAAGGAGGACTTGCTGCAGGCCGACTTTGAAGGGGCATTAAAGTTCTTCCGTGTCCAGCTGCCAAAACGCTACAGGGCCGAGGAAAATGCCAGGAGATTAATGGAGCAAGCCTGCAATATAAAAGTAAGCAAACAAGTAGATGGTAACCTGGAAAGGAGCACCTGACTGGGAAAATATGAACGCTTTGATAGTGATGCCAACCGGCTGTGAGGACAAGTAATCTTCCGTGTTGGAGACATAAAGAACTGCAGATGCTGGAATCTTGAGCAAAACACAAAGTTTGGGGAAATTCAGCAAGTCAGGCAGCATCTGCGGAGGGAATGACATTTGGGGTTCGGAGCCTTCTTCAGACTCTTCAGGAGCAATCTGTATAACAGTTCTGACCCAAAACGCCATCGGTCCATTCCCTCCACAGCTGCTGCCTGACCTGCTGAGTTCCTCCAGCACTTTGTGTTTTGCTTAATATTCTGTGTCGGTTAATTAAATAGATGCAATTAATCAGTAGAGGGCAGATTAAGCGCAGCTTCAGATGTGCAACAAGCACATGTTAGCGTTAGACTGGTAGAGTGTAAACATTGAAGCAGTGGTTACATCTCTCTCGTACAATCAAAGCAGTTCACCACATGATAAATGAGGAAAGACATTTGGCCCATTTAGGCTCCTTCATCTAAAATAACAAATTTCAGCACTATTTCATGAGAAGCTGTTACTACGGGAAAAAAGATACTCATGTGAAATAATTCACACCAATGGTTCAATGGTACTTTATTTTCACATTTACCTTGGTACAGTGAAATTCATTTTTTTGTTTGTACTTCAGTTAAAATTTAACTAACAGTACATGGATAGGATAGGTTTAGAGGGCTATGGGCCAAATGTAGTCAGGTGGGTCTAGTGTAGATGGAGCATGTTGGTCAGTGTGGGCAAGTTGGGCCAAAGTGCCTGTTTCCAAACTGTATGACTATGACAAGCATGGTCATACTTAAGTATTAGAATGTAAACAGAATAGATTACACTAAGGCAATACATAAGAGTCACTACGTTTCCAGCGCCATCTTGCATCCTTCAAGTTTCAAAGTTCTTCAAAATATAGAATCGTAACATGGCCTTAAAGATACACACTGAACATAGAACAGTACAGCACAGGAACAGGTCCTTCGGCCCACAATTCTTGTGCCGAATGTGATCCCAAGGGAATTCAGTACTCTTAAAAGACCTGTCACTGCAATTTTCAGACTGGACTGAGCAGATTATGCCGATCACTGACACCTTGCCGAAGCAACTTTGTGTGGTCATGCTCCAAATCTTCAATAATGACAGCCACTGTCTCTACTCCCTTCATTTCTGATTTCATTTCTCTGCATTCCTTAATTGTTATAGTCTGTAATTTTCTACCTGTGTGGCCTGAATTCCCCTACAATCTCAATCATACACTTGGTTTTCTCTGGCCACGTGCATCCCGTAAGCCCTTCCAACCCCAGGCCCATTACAGCATGGCACTAGAGGAAGATTCCCTTTGCCACAGTGTATAGAACTGCTCTTTCACCTGGCGTTTTGCAGCCATTATTTACTCAACCGCTACCTGGCTTCTGTAAGGTGATAAACCTGGGCTCCTTCAATTCCAATCATCCCTCGTGCTGTGGCCCTGCTTAAACGTGCTAGGAAACAGAAAAGAGCTTGCAGCATAACATAGAATTGGTGTGAATAGGTGTTGGATGGTCAGCATGGGCTCGGTGGGACAAAGGATCTGTTTCCATGCTGTACCTCTGAACTAAAACTAAAACTCAAAATTCAATCTCCCACACACAAAACCATGCTGACTCTCCCCAATCAAGCCCCATCTATCCAAAAGAAAGTACATCTTATCCATCGGAATCCACTCCAATAACTTGCTCACCATTGATGTCAGGCCTTACCACTCTATGGTTCCCAGGTGTCTGATGAGGACATTTTGGGTAGGCGACTGCTACAATGGGATGGGAAGGTGCTTATATAGGGCAGCATATGGGCTGCTTATATGTGTACTGCTGGTGCAAGGCCACAAGGTTCTCAAGGATGGTCCCCACCCGAAACATCACTTATTCATGTTCTCCAGAAATGCTGCCTGACCTGCTGAATTACTCCAGCACTTATTATTTTGTTCCCAATCCCATCTTGAAAGTTTCTTCTTGTCCTACCTGAGGATGCACAGGGCCAGAGCGTTCCATGACTCAGATGGAATGTTGAGCTTCTTCAAGGAGGCTTACGGGTTTGTAGGTAAATTGACTTGGTAAAATTGTAAATTGTCCTTAGTGTGTGTAGGATAGTGCTAGTATATTGGGATCGCTGGTCGGCGCGGACACAGTGGGCCAGAGGGCCTGTTTCTACGTTTTATCTCTAATCTTAACAAAACTAAATTCAAATTTAATTGTACATCTTTCCTTTACATTCGACCTCCCAAAGTGCAACATCTCACACTTGCTTGGATTAAACACCATCTACCATTTCACGGCTCATTTCTGTAGCTGATCTATATACCGCTGTATATTTTGACAGTCATCCTCGTAGTCTGCGATCCCAGCAATCTTGGTGTAATATGCAAACGTAATAACCAACCCATCTACAGTGCCCTCCATAACTGGCTCTGACTAAAGAAATTCCTCCTCATCTCTTTTCTAAAGGTGCGCCCTTTTATTCTGAGGATATGCCTGTTCACTAACTTGCATTTTCACTAGTCGGGGAGTCTAGGACCAGAGGGCATATCCTCAGAATAAAAGGACGCACCTTTAGAAAGGAGATGAGGAGGAATTTCTTTAGTCAAAGGGTGGTGAATATGTGAAATTCATTGCCACAGACGGCTGTGGAGGCCAAGACATTGGGCATTTTTATGGCGGAGATTGACAGATTCTTGATTAGTAAGGGTGCTGGGTTATGGGGAGAAGGTAGGAGAATGGGGTTGAGAGGGAGAGATAGATCAGCTATGATTGAATTGCAAAGTAGACTCGATGGGCTGCATGGCCTACTTCTGCACCTATGATTTATGAACCATGAACTTATGAACATCTGCCAACATATCTGACAGCTGTTGGCAGTATTTCTGTTGGAGTGGACAGGTGGGTAATTATTCCTGTTAGGAATACACAAGTCAGCCAATGCCTTTGCAAATACTGCTTCTCCACTTAGATGAATAAAAACATTTAATTCAATGCTTTGGCTGCTGCAATCATTGCTGTATTCTGAGGTCAAAAACAGGGATGTAATGGTGAGGCTCTATAAGGGGTTGGTAAGTCCGCATTTGGAATATCGTGAGCAATTTTGGGCACCATATCTGAAGGAGGATGTGCTGGCTCTGGAGAGAGTCCAGAAGAGGTTTACAAGAATGATCCCAGGAATGAGTAGTTTAACCTGTGACGAGCGTTTGTCGGCACTGGGCTTGTACTCGCTGGGGTTTAGAAGAATGAGGGGGAACCTCATTGAAACATACAGAATTGTGAAAGGCTTAGATAGAGTGGTTGTGGAGAGTTTAGGACTAGAGGTCATAGTCCTAGTGGGAGAGTTTAGGACTAGAGGTCATAGTCCTAGTGGCAGAGTTTAGGACATAGCCTCGGAATTAAAGGACATTATTTTAGGAAAGAGATGAGGAGAAATTTCTTAGGTCAGAAGGTGGTGAATCTATGGAATTCTTTGCCACAGAATTAAGCCGAATGGCCTAATTCTTTCATAGAGTCATAGAGTGATACAGTGTGGAAACAGGCCCTTCGGCCCAACTCGCCCACACAGTCAACGATGTCCCAGCTACACTAGTCCCACTTGCCTGCACTTGGTCCATATCCCTCCAAACCTGTGCTATCCATGTAGCTGTCTAATTGTTTCTTAAACGATGGGATAGTCGCAGCCTGTCCTCTGGCAGCTTGTTCCATACACCAGCCACCCTTTGTGCGAAAAGGGTTACCCCTCAGATTCCTATTAAATAACATAGTACCCAGAACTGGACACAATATTCTAAATACCAACGTCTTATACAGCTGCAACTTGACCTCCAAATTTCTATACTCAATACTCTGACTGATGAAGGCCAAAGTGCCAAAAGCCTTTTTCACTACCTTATCTACCTTCAACCCGACCATCAAGGAACCATGCACCTGTACTCCTGGATCCCTCTGCTCTACAACACCACCCAGAGAGCCATTTACTGTGAAGGTCCTGCCCTTGTTAGATGTCCCAAAATGCAACACCTCACACTTTTCTGTATTAAATTCCATCAACCATTCTTCTGCCCACCTGACCAATCAATCCAGATCCTGCTGCAATCTTTCACAACTATCTTCATTATCTGCAAAACCACTGACTTTTGTACCATCAGCAAACTTGTTAATCGCCCTGTATGTTCTCATCCAAATCATTGACGTAGATGACAAACAGTAATGGGCCCAGCACCGAACCCTGAGGCACATCACTAGTCACAGGCCTCCAGTCTGAGAAGCAACCTTTCACCATCACCCTCTGCTTCCTTCCATGGAGCCAATTTGCTATCCATTCAGCTATCTCTCCTTGGATCCCATGCGATCTAACCTTTCAGAGCAGCCTACCATGCGGAACCTTGTCGAACACCTTACTGAAGTCCATGCACACAACATCTACAGCTCAGCCCTCATCAAACATTTTGGTCACGTCTCCAAAAAAATCAATCTGATTTGTGAGACACGACCTTCCACGTACAAAACCATGCTGACTATCCCTTATTAGCCCTTGCCCATCCAAATGCCTGTATAACCTATCCCTCAGAATACTCTCCAGTAACTCACCAACTACAGATGTTAAGCTCACCGGCCTATAGTTCGCAGCATTTTCCCTGCAGCCGTTCTTGAAAAGAGGCACAACATTTGCCACCCTCCAGTCTTCCGGCACCTCTCCTGTATTTAAGGACGACTCGTAAACCACTTATGACCTTATGAATCTACCAAACCACACATACATGTTTCCTGTTTTAACGGTTTTAGTATCTGAGTTGTTTCCAGATTTTAGGTAACTGAATCTTGTTTTTAAATGTCCAAGTGTTGCATTTCTGGCCATGTTTATGTACACAATTCTTGTATTTCTTTAGGACTGTTTAGGGGCTGAGTCTTGTGTTTCCTGCTGCTGTTTTGTATGCAAAAATATTTGTCTTTTTTCTGTGTCTTACATTTGTACCCTTGGAAAAATCGTCTGACTGCCTGCTATATTTATGCTTCTCGTAATTTTATACATTTCGATCAGGCCTCCCCTCAGTTTCCGACGCTCTAAATAAAACAATCCAAGTCTGTCCAACTTCTCGTTCTAGCTTCCATCCAGTCACAATTCTAGTAAACTTCTTGTGCACCCTCCCCAAAGACTCTCCGTCCTTCCTGTAATGGGCCACGTGAACTGCACGCAATACTCCAAATGTGGCCTAACCAAACTCCTTCATAGCTGCAACTTCCCGAGCCTTACACTCAATGCCCTGACCAATGATGGCAAGTATATCATACAATTTCTTTACCACTCCATCTTCGTGTCACTTTCAGGGAGCGGTGGACTAGGAGCTCAAGTTCCCTCTGTACATCAATGCTGTTAAGAGTCTTGCCATTAACGATATACTTTCACCTTACATTTGATCTCCCAAAGTGTAACATTTTAGACATGCTCAGATTAAACTCCATCTGCTATTTATCAGCCCATTTCTATAGCTTATCTATATCCCACTGTAATCTACAGATTGACCCTAGAAATCTTGATGTCATTTGCAAACTTACTGACCAACCCATCAACATTCACGTCCAAGTCACTTATACCCTTCACAAATAACAAAGATCCCAGCACAGATCCCTGCAGAGCAACAATGGTCATATACATCCAGCTAGAATAACACCCTTCCACCCCATCCCTCTGTCTTCTAAGTTCTGAATCCATACGACAAAGTCACCATGGATCCCTTGCATCTTAATCTCTTCTGGATCAGCCTTCTATGGGAGACTTTATAAAATGCCTTACTAAAATCCATACAGACAACATCCACCGCTGTACCCTCATCGATCACCTGCCTGTCCCTGTCCCCAATTAACTTATTCTCTGCTGACTGTCCTTATTTAGCCTATTCTCTTCCAAATGTGAGTAAATCCCATACTGAAAAACCCTTCCCAACCACTGATGTGAGGGTCTCTGGCCTACAGTTTTATGGATTATCTCTACGTCCCTTCTTAAACAAAGGAACAACATTGGCTACCCTCCAGTCCTCTGGGAACTCACCGATGGCAAAAGAAGATCCAAAGATATTTGTCAAGTCCCCTGCAGCAAGCCTGTGTCTTGTGTGTCAGAGTCATGGGGTCATGCAGCATGGCCCTTCAGCCTGACACGGCCCTGCCAAACATCAAGTATTCATTGGTACCAGAATCTCATGTTTCCTGTTGTTTTTGTGCGAAGAGTCCTGTGTTTCTTCCTGTTCTTGGTGCTGGGGTCTTGTATTTCCTCCTGTGTTGATTGTCTGAGTCTTGTCTTTCATCCTCTGTTTAGTTGCGAGAGTCTCATGTTTACTCCTGAATTTTGGTGTCCAAGTCTTGAGTTTCTTTCTGCGTTTAGCTCGCCGTCTCTTGCGTTTCTTACCACATTTAGGTGACCGAGTCTCATGTTCCATTTTGTTTTGGGCGTATGTGTATCATTTTCCACCTATTATTTTGTGCCTGAATCTCGTGTTTCCTGGTGTTGAGGTTTTTGGCCTCACCTTTTTTGCCGGTTGGAGTGCCTGAATCTCATGTTTCCTCTCGTGTTTAGGGGACATCTCCATTCAACTACTTAGCTGCGCACTCTGTTGTTTTTTAAACTTTCACTCTCAGTGCTGCTTTGTTGACTAGCATTTGTCGGCCATGCCGAACTTCCTCCCAGCCATTTGTGTTCAGCAGTTAGCTTTTCCCCTGAATTACTACATTGTCATCTTTTTGAACCTGCTTGCCCAATATCAGGGATTTGTCATCCCATTTTGTTTGGTTTGTCAATTTCTCTGTGAAGGAGGGAACAGTTTCTATGTAGTTAATAATGGCAATCTTGCTCTGTGTTTTCTCCATTATCAACAAGCTCCTCCTGATGAACGGTTAAACCAATTCAAAGAGATGATCTTGCCCTGAAGACCGGGCAAGATCTTCCTGTTCAGAAAATGAATTAACTGTGGTAACCACCCTAATCCCTTTGGGTGGTTCCGCTAATTATTCCTATTCCTCAAGGCTTTCTTTTGCATCCTAGCAACCAGTATTTGGCCCCTCGAGTACAACGCAGCCTGAGGCCAAGCAGCGGAACGATGAGGACTCACTGTTCCTGCAGACTGAACGCATCCGAGTGTAAACACTCATCTCTAAGCCCACTGCACTTTCGATTAGATAAACAACAAATTATGTGTATCTACCCCTTCTCTCTCTCCTACCCATGTCCCTTTTCTTCTCCCCTCCCCTTTCCTTTCTCTCTGTCTCCCTCCCACCTCTCCCCCTTTCCTTATATCAAGCTAGTCAAGTGTTGTCATATATACTGACAACTGAACAATGAAATTCCTACCTGCAGCAGCTTAACAAGCCCATAAATGCATGCACATAGATAAATATAATAATCAAACAAATTCAATATATTAATAACTAATATTCCTGCAAAAATAATAAAATCCATGGTGCAACCAAAAGCGCAGTCTGCAGAAGATCATAGTGCTGATGTTGAAGTAGTGTAGAGTTCAAGAGCCTTTTCTTGAACACGATGACCATGGTTTTCAGGCTCCTGTACCTTCTTCCCGATGGTAGGAGTGAAATCGAGTGTGGCCCGGGTGATGTGGGTCTCTGATGATATTGGTTGACTTTTTGAGGTGGCACCTCCTATCTCTTCAAGAGTGGGAAGATCAGTACATGTAGTGTCTACCACTCTCTATAATCTCCTTCATTCATGGGCATATGAGTTTCCGAACAAGGCCTGCAACTAGTCAATGTGTTCCTTACCATACACCTGTAGAGTACACCTGAAGAGTATTCATCGACATACCAAATCTCTTAAATCTTCTAAGCAAGTAGAAGCTTTGTTGAACTTTCGTTTTGGTAGCATCAATGTGCTGGGCTCCAACAGCTCGTTGGAGATGTGCATGTGATCAGGCTGAAGAAGGCTTCTCGTCTCGAAACGTCACCCATTCCTTCTTTCCAGAGATGCTGCCTGACCCGCTGAGTTACTCCAGGATTTTGTGTCTACCCAGGAATTTGGAGCTGTTGACTTTCTCCACCGCCATCTTATCAATGAAGACTGGTTTGTGGATCCTCAATTTTCTTCTTCTGAGATCAACAATCACTTCCATGGTCTTGCTGATGTTGGGATCGCAATTGTTGTTCCGGCACCATTCAATCAGATTTTCAATCTTCCTCCTGTACTCTGACTCATTGTTACCTGTTATTCATCCAAAAATGGTGGTATCTTTGCCAAATTTAAAGATAGCACTGGAACTGTGTCTGTGTTTAGTTCTTTAGGTGCTCCTGTGTTGATCTCTGCCTCCCTTCCCGTCTCGCCCCTATTCTCTCCACTTTTCTTCCTCCTTCTCTTCATCCCCTTTCTCTCCCACTTCTCCTTTCCTCTGCCCAAACCTACTTTTCTTCTCTCCCAGTCTTACTTTAATTTTCTCTCCCCCGTATCTCTCCATATATCTTCCATCATGCCTCTTTGTCTTCCAACCTTTTCCCTGTAATGCCTACCATCATTTCACCTATCTGTCCCCTTTCTCATTCTCTCGCCCTCCCTCAATTTTGCCATTTAATATGTAGCTTCCTCACCTGGTCAAATTCTGCCATGATATATTGCAGTTGTGAAGATGCATTAGTGATGCTGCAGTCACATTATTTGTACTCCAGAAGGTTCACCAGGAATACCCAGGAGTATTTGAATAGGGTCTTGTCTGGGACTGTTAACCCAGTGTGAACTCTGACTACTGAGCAGACATTGTGATGTAATTCACTGGACCAGCCCAGTGTCCTCCTGAAAATCCCAACCTTTCCCTTTCAGATTTACGTGGAATAGATCTGACGGTTTAGTGCTGAAAACTAACAGTCCACCAACTCTTGTGAATGCAGTTTAAAACAGACTATAGATCCGATTTTATGCCACATTTCGTGCCCAGAGAACATACTGCAACCAATGAGTTTTTTGGGGAGCTGGAATATTTTCAGCAGCTGGAATATTTTCCTCTGATCCAGTGCCCTCCTCTTCCTGACACTGAATGGAATGCTGGCCTGGATTTTGCAGTTATTGAAACGTTGCGTGATACTGACCTGAGCACTAAGTCCATACTTATCCCACGGAAATCTCCCAGTGGAATATCCTTGACAAAGGCAGTTGCGACTTCGGTGGTAAGGCCCTGCTAGACAGCCTCAGGTTTAAACCCCATCAGACGGAAGAACCAAAACAAGCCTCACCCACGAGTTCGGCAAACTGACAGACAGCTGGCTGACCCACACTCAAAACAGCACAATCGTACTTCTGACATAATCTTGGAAAAAGAGTCACAGTCTTACAGTGTGGAAACAGGCCCTTTGGCCCAACTTGGCCATCCTGACCCATCTACACTAGTCCAACCTGCCTACATTTGGACTATATCCCTCTGAACCTGTCCTAGCCATGTACCTTTCTAAATGTTTCTTAAACGCTGCAATAGTACTTCTCTCAACTGTTGAAGCCTGCCTTAGGTACTGGCAGCAGATTTCCTTAATGTGAAGCCATTGGAGGAGGAGTTTGTACTTTATGTCAATGATTTGGGTGAAAATGTACAAGGTAAGTAAGTTTGCAGATGACACTAAAGTAGGTGGTATTGTAGGCAATGAAGATGGTTATCAAAAGGTACAGCAGGATCTTGATCAGCTGGGCATTGAGACTAGTGTAGAGGGGATATGTTGGCATGGTGTGGACAAGTTGGGCCGAAGGGCCTGTTTCCAAGCTGTAAAACTCTATGACTTGATGATAGACCAATGGAAGACTCGGCCATCAAATCTACACCACACAAGCTCAAAGCCTACAGATTGGGATCCCCAAGGGATCATGAACCAGCACTTCAGATCTGTACTTCTGTTTTTATATGTCAGGAGAAGTGGGCATTATTGGGTAGGCCATCATTTATCGCCCATCTCTTCTTGGCCGTGAGCATTTACGGAGCAGGTGTAGACTAAGGAGCAGGAGTAGAGCACTCGGCACCTCAGATCTGCTCATAGCTATTCGGATTTGACTGTTACTTGAGCTCCATATTCTAACCTACCCCTGGTGACCTCTCACCTTCTCATTTATCAAGAAATTATTTGTCCCCATCCCCCCAATGCATTATGCATGGCCAATGTTTGGCCATACACCAGCTCCTTCACAAGGGATACCCAAGCTTCCAACAGCGGCAGGTAGGGCTATGCCCAGAGAGCACATTGATGACACCCTGGATGTTCACAGTGCCAGAAGGCCTTTCAAAGGAGATGAGGAGGAATTTCTTTCGTCAGAGGGTGGTGAATCTGTGGAATTCATTGCCACAGAGGGCTGTGGAGGCTAAGTCAATGGAAATGTTTAAGCCGGAGATGGACAGATTCCTGATAAGTATGGATGTCAGGGTTATGGGGAGAAGGCAGGAGAATGGGGTTAAGAGGGAAAGATAGATCAGCCATGATTGAACGATGGAGTAGATATGATGGGCCGAATGGCCTAATTTTGCTCCTATAACCTATGAACCTATGAATGTTTCAGACACATAGAGAACCAGTTGACAGGAATGTATAAAATATGGAACAGTACAGCACAGGCCCTTCTGCTTGTCTGTGCCAACTTATGCTTATCTACCAGGCTCTGCCTGTTCAAGTATCTGTCTAAATACCTCTCAAAAACATTTTATGCAATGTCAGACTTCCAGCAAATGTCGTATTTGGCTTTTGGATTGTTTAAATGCTCCAGTCTAACTACCAAAAAAGCAGAAGTTCTTTTATGAAACTTGACAACCTTTTACAACCCACATGTATAGCCACTAACTAGCCTGCATTCATCACTTCGTCAGTTATAGTTGGGAGGAATAAAGGCTTTCAAAACTATTCAGTTCTTCATCGTTTAGTGAGTCAGTAATAATATAATGCCTATAGCTTGTTCCTAATTTTGAAATCTATATACTAAAACTCTTGTTCGTTTGTTTTTTGTATGTTCCTGAACTGCAGCCAAAACGGTACACGATAGCGCAACAATTTTAGGCCCACCTTACTCACAGTCGTCCCTTTGGTGATAATGGAAGAAGTTTCATTGAAATCGGTGTTATATTTTTTAAGTTATTCACATTTTAAAGTTTAAATCTATCTCCTAGGGATGGAGGGGGTGGAGGGAGGGGGGAGGGAAGGAGGAGGGAGGATAAGGGGGGTTGAGGGAGATGGAGTTGGGGGGGTTGGGGGGGAGGGAAGGGGAGGGGGAATGGGGGGGAGAGGGGAGGAGGGAGGGAGGGGGGAGTGGAGGGGAGAGGGGAGGGAGAGAAGTGAGGGGAAGGAAGGGGGGAGAGGGGAGGGGGAGTGGGGAGGAGAGGGGGGAGAGGGGAGGGGGAGTGGGGAGGAGAGGGGAGGGGAGGGGGAGGGGGGTAATAGGGGAGGGGGTGTGGGGGAGGAGAGGGTGCTGCACCAATGCATGAGAGGTTTGGGCCTAATGGGTCCACTTGGTCTAGTTATTATCTAAAATTGGCAGCCTTGCTTGGTCAAGCAGAATTCCAGCAAGTATTTTGATTTGTAGAACTGGTCAACAAACACCTGGTCACAGCTGCTTCCACGCTGATCAGTGGAGGTTAGCAGATCTCTTGCTTACAAGACTCAGAAGATATGGACATAATGTTTATGAAACAATGTCATTCATGGAGTCTCAGCAGAAAAACAGGCCATTGGAAAATAGCAAGTTTGGGGTGAGCGAAAGAAATTCTGTTTATCTTCACTTGTTCGTCAACTTGGATAACTACTTTAGGTTGCTGGGTAGCTTGAGAAACCCGTTTCATTTGTACAGTTCTGGGTCAAGGCACTGATGTTGGGAATGCAGCGGTAGGATAACAATGAGACAAGGCGAGGAGGGTTTACCTATTCTGCTGTTACAGTCTCTCCACAAGCACCGTGTATGTGGTGGATCTAAGGAAGAGTCACCGGGAAATTACTGCTCTACGTCTTTGGAAAGAAATTCCTTCAATTTCCAAACTAAACGCTCAAACTTTCTGCTTTGACCTTCCAGTCTACTAGTGCTAGTGCTTCGCCAGGCCACGATGACTGGCCTTTTGTTGAATTCCATACAGACCCTGTGCATATTTAGTGGCCTCCAACCCATTCTGTCAACCTATTTCTGAACTTGAGCTTCCAAACCTTCAAAGACGTAATTTGGAAGCTCCGAAAGGTGATGGGGGATATTTCTGTGGTCAGAGACTCAAGTGGCCAAAAGAGTTAAGTAAGTTTACACCATGTACTGTGCGGGTGGAGATGGATGTGGGAATGATTATATGATTAAAGTCTACTTGTAAATATAATAGTTTAAAGTCAATGAAGTGATGTTTGGATTTTATAGTACCATTAAGAACCAACAAAGGCTGAAAGTGAGTTCAACCAAATCAACTTGTAAAACAGTAAGCTGCAGTTTCTTCCTTTGTTAATAGGGGAAATCTTGGCCTGCTGCTGCTTGGTAGCAATCTGAGCAGAAAACCGACTGCAAATGAGCAATTGCATTTTCATACATGCGACTGAAACTTTAGTTTTTAGTGAATTGAATTGAATTGAATTGAATACATTTTATCAGCCAAGTATGTATACCTACAAGGAATTTGCCTTGGTGCTTTGCTCGCAAGTAACAACACGATAGACAGTAAACAATTAAGAATAAAACATTATAATTTAAACATGTGAAGAATGAAATAAAATACCAGAGCAAAAGGAGGCTACAGACTTTTGCTTGTTGAGTAGAGCTACTGCTCGTGGAAAAAAGCTGTTTTTATGTCTGGCTGTGGCGGCTTTGACAGTCCAGAGTCGTTTTCCAGAGGCATATGCACCATAACATGAATGGCCCTCAGAAGTGATTTGGATTAATAATCGGAACCCCTGCCTCATTAAAAGATGGGGAGCACTGATAAGGAGGGACGATACGATACAATAGAACTTTATTTATCCCAGGAGGGAAATTGATCGGCCAACAGTCATGATAACACAAAAACACAAAATACATGAAATGTGAAATTAAAATGACAAGTGGAGAGGATTGGGGATGTGCAAAGATTGGGGAGGGAGGGGGAGGGGTAGTCAGTCTCAGTCTCAGTTTACCCCACGACAGAAAGGGGAGGAGTTGTACAGTTTAGAGGCAGATAACATGTTCCCAATGTTGGGGGAGTCCAGAACAAGGGGCCACAGTTTGAGAATAAGGGGTAGGCCATTTAGAACGGAGATGAGGAAGAACTTTTTCAGTCAGAGGGTGGTGAAGGTGTGGAATTCTCTGCCTCAGAAGGCAGTGGAGGCCAGTTCGTTGGATGCTTTCAAGAGAGAGCTGGATAGAGCTCTTAAGGATAGCGGAGTGAGGGGGTATGGGGAGAAGGCAGGAACGGGGTACTGATTGATAGTGATCAGCCATGATCGCATTGAATGGCGGTGCTGGCTCGAAGGGCTGAATGGCCTACTCCTGCACCTATTGTCTATTGTCTATTGTCTATTGTTTGATAGCCACAGGGAAGAAGGATCTCCTGTGGTGTTCTGTCTTGCATCTTGGTGGAACCAGTCTGCATACTACGGTTAGTTTGGGTTGCAGGCCTCCTGAGAGATGAGCAGAGAATCAAATCTGCAGCTCCCAGAGCACGACTGACACATTATTGCACAGCGGGTGGTGCTGTTTGTCGGGTGAAACTTTTAAGCTCCCATTGAACCTTCTTATGGGCATTTAAGATCTATGTGGGAAAAAAAATCAGGAAGCTTAATGTTTCAGATTTGTCCTGCTTTTTGTGAACAGGACATACCTGGGCTGTTTCCTACAATGTGGCATAAATGCCTGTGTTGAACTGGACTAAAGCAACTTGGCTCGTGGTGCAGCTTGTTTTGGAGCACAGGTCTGAGTATTACAGCTGGGATTTGCTGTATCCAGTGCTTTCAGCCAATTCATGATATCCTGTGGGGTAGCACAGTGGTTTGGCAATAGAGCTGATGCCCTACAGCACCAGAGATCCGTGTTCGATCCTGACTACGGGTGCTGTCTACACGGTGTTTGCACGTTCTCCCTTTGAATGCATGGGTTTTCTCCGGGCGCTCTGGTTTCCTCTCACACTCCAAAGACGTACAGATTTCTAGGCAGGCAGCATCTGCGAAAGGATTGTGACCCTTCTCCAGGCTGATTATGGTGGGGGGAGAGAGGTGAGTGCGGCAGAGGTGAAAGCGGGGAAAAAAGAGGTGAGAACGGGACAAAGTGATATGTGAGTACAGGGAAGGAGTGTGTGATTGTAAGATGGGTGGACAAATGCTAGAGATAAAAATGAGACAAAAGCTGTTAGGTGAGGGGAGAAGAAATAATGGGAAAAATGTGTGCAAACTGGGTGGGGCGCGGCAGGGCACAGGAAAGTGAGAGGAGGTGGGAGTACTACTTAAAATTGGAAAATTCAATGTTCATACCATTGGGTTGTAAGCTACCCAAGGGTATTATATTCCTTTAGTTTGCATGTGGCCTCACTCTGACCATAGATACTGACCTTTCTGTCCTGGTCCTCCTTCAATGTCTTTACATTTTAGTCCTCTTCCCTACTTATCTGACACCGTTTTGCTTCCTTTTTCATCTCTAAGCTTTGTTCATCCATCTGGCAATCAAACACCCATCATGTGTCAACTGCCAGGCTTCGTCCTGCCCCCACCTCCTTTCCAGCTTTACCCTCTCTCCCCCCCCCCCCCCCACACTCCCCCCACCCACTACAATCAGTCTGAAGAACTGTCTATTCCTTCCGTAGATGCTATGTGACCTAATGAGTTCCTTCAGCATTTTGTGTTTTGATCATTTACTAGTCATGTCCCACTGGAATAGGTTGAGGATGGAAGTAATTTGAGCCTCCTTCGCCCATAAACTATTTAATTGCTCACCACCATTGATGATAAGATGTCGAGTCACAGTGGAGCTTTGATCTAATTATTTGATTATCAGACTGCTCAACTCTGCTGTTTCAAATCCAAGTCGACATTAGTCACATCTTCAATAAGTTGGCAGTTTGTACAGAACTATGTTTGCTGCTGCTTAAGGCATCTCTGGTTGCCTGCTAGTTATTTGTCACAGCCATGAGATTACAGACGGTGGTGGTGCACGTTTCTGATGGCCCACAGTGCCTCAAGGTTGCCCAGTTCTGAGCTGCTAGATCTGTACTGAGTGAGCACAGTTTCAATGCTCTGCAAAATGACTGTCTGGTGGTTGCCCCTCCCAGTGTCATCATGAACTGATGCAGGTAGGTTGGTGAGGACAAGGTCAATACATGTTCATACCTCGCTATCTGTTGCAGAACGAGACTGGTAGCTATGTCGTTAAGGACCGGGCCAGCTTGGTCATCTTCCTTTGCTCCTCTTAATGTTTTCACCTCAGCTGACGTTTAACAGCTGAGTATCCCACTCTGATAGTAAACAAGACATAGAATCTTCTAGAGCGAACGAGTGGCAGCACAGTGGCGTAATAGTAGAGTTGCTGCCTCATAGTGCCAGAGAGCCAGGTTTGTTCCTGGCTCTGGATACTGGCTGTATGGAGTTTGCACGTTCTCCCTGTGACCACGTGGGTTTTCTCCGGGTGCTCTGGTTGCCTCGCACGTTCCAAAGACGTACAGGTTTGTAGATTAATTGGTTCCTGTAAATTGTCGCAAGTGTGTAGGCTAGAACTAGACTATGGGTGATCGTTGGTCAGTGCGGACTCGGTGGGTCGAAGGGCTTGTTTCCATGCTGTATCACTAAATTAAACTAAACTAAACTAAACTGAGTGCTTTGGGCTTATTGAATGTAGCTGTGTGTCTACCCTAGGAATCGGAGGCACTGTGGATATGGAAGGTGTGCTGAGGTACCCAAATGTTAACTCGCTGGTCCGACATTGTGGCATCCATGATATCCTGAGGCACTCCGTCTTTGTGGCATTTAGAACAATGGTGTACAGATGAGAGACTTTCCTCTCCATTCACATCCTGCCAAATTCTCCATGCTACGGGTGGACCATCCTGTAGGACTCTGGCAAGCATAAAACTGCCACATGTTTGGTCCACAAACTGTGGAGAGACTGCTTAGAGACTGGCAGACAGGCATTTACATCAGAAAATTGAGAGTTCAAGTCCCACATCAGGAATGCAAACAAGAGATCCAGGATAACAATCCCAGTGAGTGCTGAATTACTGAAGAACTGAGCAGGGTTTCCAGGCTAATGTTTCCAGTGCAGTAGTGCTGGATTACAGGTGACGTGTGCAGCGAATCTGGGATAATATTCCCAGTGGAGTGGTAAGAAAGTGCTGGTTTCCTGGCGATGTGTGCAGAAGATTTGGGCGACGGTTCCCAGTGTAATAGTGAGGGAGTGCTGGATTACTGGAGATGTAAGCACGGGATCTGGGCTACCGTTCTCAGTATAATGGTGGGACAGTGGTGGAATGCAGGAGTTGCTCATTTTCAGATGAGATGTTAATCCAGGACTCTGTCACGTGAATGCGCAAAGATGCAGAACACCGTTTCAGAGAGAAGCAGAGTTATTCTGCCCTTTGTGTTTGCCAATGTTCATCACTTAACCAACATTAGATTGCCAAATTACTGTTTGTGGGAGCTTGCTGGTTGCAAATCGACAGCTGCACCACACCAACTACATTTCTTCACTGTTTGAAAGAATATTACAGAATGTGCAGAGATCATGATGCACATACTTTATTCTTTCAATCCTTAGCAAATTGCACTGTGAAAGAACTACAGATCCTCACTATAACTCAGCCTGCTTTAAACAATACTTCTGGCCCACCACACCACCCCACACAAAACAGGAATCTGTTAAGTGGACTGATCCACGTGCAATAATGTGTTAGCTAATTAACATCAGTTGCATTTCACACTGGGTTTCTCTCTGAGTGCCTTTCTCTGTGATGAGAGTAAATAGTAGTACTCTGACTGTGGGTTTTGTGGCTGCGAGCCAAATCGAGCCACTCCTCACCCTCCACTGCTGCTCATTAACCTGCCCTGAGGAACTGATGGACCGAAACAAGCCACTCCTTAAAAGAAAGCACGTGAATTGGTCAGGAATGTGGGGCATCTGAAAACTTCCCTTCAGTCACCGCTGCTTCCTGGTTCACAAAGTGAGTGTTTAAACTACAGTCAGTACTGAGGGAGAGAGAGAGAGAGAGAGAGAGAAAGAGAGAGAGAGAAAGAGGCGTGTATTTGTGGAACAGGTGCCTCGTCCTGTGAAAATCAGTGAGAGAATGTTCCAGAACCTCCAGACAACTTGTCTCACCTGACGAACCTGTTAATCTTCTCTCGGTGAGCTCGAGGGTACCTACGTGAACTGGTCAACTGGATTCGACTGGAAATCCTTCACCCTAAAACCCGCAAGACACCTGCAAAGGGAACGATCTGAACCAGGAAATAGCTGTGTGTTTCTGCAGCTCCCTGGGTGAACTGCCTTGCAGTCGCGCTGCATATTTTTTTAAGAAGTAAGGACTGTATGTGAAGAACCTTGTGTCTGCAAGTGAGCGAGTCAGCGGACTTCCTCCCTGAAGTCTTAGCCTCCACCGCTGCTGCCCTAGAAACCTATTCAAATGCAAATGTTCAAGGTGTCACTCTCGAATATCTGACTGTTGCACGAGGCTGGTCCTTCAAGGAGTATCGAAGCCACCGAGGTAACGAGAGAGCACAGCCCTCTTCCCCATCGCCACTTCACATTTCAGCAGAAAACAAGCAGGAAGTGGTTAGCAGAGTGAAGGCAAGGATATCCCTTTCACTGGGCGCACTTTTCTCGAGAGATGAAGCCACGATTCATGGCTCTCTGACTTCCAGAATGCTTACAGAGAGTCGGGGTCAAGCAACAGGTGGAGAGAGTGAGCCGTTAGTTAATGCTCTGTAATGGTCGCAACCTCCACCAGTGGGGCTTCATGCACTCAACGATAATGGAGTCTGACATGTAGCTCATGCTTAAGTCGGGACAGATTGTTATCAACTTCTCACCGCAACTAGTTTCAGAACTAAACGTGGATGCTGCCGACTCTTCATTCTCTCACCAGCTTTCCCTACCTTCAGGAAGATTCCTCTTATTTATTTAATTTATTTAAATTTAACATTCTGCATCCAAAATGATGGAAGAAGTTTCTATAACAGTAGCCTACGATGCCCATGTCTTCAGTCAGATGGATGAAGAGGACACCTTAGCCAACATGGTGGCTGTCACAAAACCCAAGTGCACGGTAGGTTGCTGCAAGTTTAGCTCCGTCATTGAGGCAGAGCAGGAGCCAGCTTCAGGGCTTCTGGACAAGTCATGTATCACTCAGATAGGGGTTAAAAGATGCCCTACCTGTATGAACAAAAGGCGAGTGAGTACTATGTGCTATCCCGATCGATATTTATCCCACAAACAATATCACCACTGTACATTGTGCATTGTTGTGGCATTGTGATTTGTAAAACTTGCTGTTCACAAATTGATTGCATTTTTTAAAAATTACTACTGCAATTCAAAAGTGTCTTATTAACTGGGAATCTCTTAGGGATCCCGAACTCGCTCCCTCTGCCTCACCTAGCTCTCAGGTTTCTATTTTGGGTGTGACGTTGTCAAGGCAATGTTGCTGTATAGAGATTCAAGGGGCAGGAGTCCCAATTGCATTGCATTGGTATTAGTTTTGGTTTATTAATGTCATGTGCACTGGGATACAGTGAAAATATTTGTTTTGCATGCGGCACGGTGGCGCAGCGGTAGAGTTGCTGCCTTACAGCGCTTTCAGCGCCGGAGACCCGGCTTCGATCCTGACTATGGGTGCTGTCTGTACGGAGTTTTGACATTCTCCCCGTGACTGCATGGGTTTTCTCCAGGATCTTCGGTTACCTCCCACACGCTAAAGACGTATTTGGCTTGTAGGTTAATTGGCTCGGTATAAGTGTAAATTGTCCCATCAACTGTGCCGGGAGCAAAGGGCAAGGTTTCTAGGCCCCTGTGAAAGCGCTGGTGTTTTTCTCCCTACATGTTCTCACATGCAGAGTCTAATTCTAACATCTGTGGTTAACAGATCCTTTAATATCTCTTCAGCCCTTGCTCCAAACTGCCCAAATTGATAATAAGTTGTAAACAATAACAAATACATGAGAGATTTAATCAACTTTCTCTGTTCCCTGAATAACACGACAGTGCTGACTGATTCAACATTGGCACATAGTTCCACGGATGACCTCTTTGATGAAATTTTAGATAACAACCAAATATTTCCTCATGTGGCTGCGTGTCAAAGTTTCCGATAAACTTCCACCAAACACTTTGGATGTTCCATCATAATGGAGTCAGTGTCAGCTTGAGCAAACCTAGGTAACTGGGTGGTACCTTAAATGGAGTGTTCATTCCACATTGGATCTTGGGTTTTTACTTTGGAAGGCCAGGTACGTGGGCATTTGGTTATCACGTTATTGAGTAGCCCTCTTTCCAGCAATGTCAGTGGCATCCTCGCATTTTAATTTCATTTTTCTGCCAGGCTGCCTTTCCAACTTCTCAAATTATGTGCAGAATCAATGCTGTTCCTGTGGTCAAACACATGAACCCTCACACGAGACATGGCTTCGATCTAACTTTAGGCCTCATCAGTTTAATTTGAGTGAGCCTCAATTAGAAAACTGCAACAAGGCATCCTATGAGATAGAAACCAAATGTACGGAGGTGGTATGAGGACATGTAGGGCTGTAAAGCAGCAGGGCAAAGAGGAGGGAGGCTAAGGGAGGGAGTTTTCAAGGCAGCTGAAGGCACAGTCGCCAATGGTGGGGAGAAGAAGGGTGTGCAAGTAAAGCTGAAATTGTCAGATGGACAGCTTAGGACAATGACATACATATAAAACAATGCTTAAGACCCTACCAAAACTGTAGGACATACCTCAAAATTAATTGCAGATGAGTTGCAGACAAATCAAACAAATTAGCAGAAAGCTACCATTGACGATTTACTGATGCCTGCAATTTGCAGCGGGCCATGATTGTTTCTGCTGAGGAAATAAGCAGCTTAAATTACAAACTTAAAAATATATATTTTATACCTGTTGTTGCCTTGCAGTTCCTGTTGAGGACCAGCTGCTGTTCTTCCTCAGTTGTCAACATTCATAGTTCAGTTCAAGGATTAAGTAGAAGGATGATTAGCACCCATGATCCGGAGGTTTGGGGGGGGGGGGGGGGGGGTGGGGGAGGCAAGTCTATGTTTTTGCCTTTCACACCTCGGATGGAAGATTTGGCCCCAACATTTGCCCAGTCCACTCCTGGAAACATGTCTCACCAGCCTGACGTCTGCTCCTCATCAGAGGGGTAGGATGATTACCCGAAACCACTGGCAGTCCATGGGGCCTGCTCTCCGACAATTGATGGTCTAGTCTTGCACAGACTGATCCCACTGCATTGTGCATTGCTGCCTTACCTCTATTTGTCTGTCTGTCCTCTTTCCATCTCCTTCTTTCTCTCCCTTCCTCCCCCAACCACTTTTTGTCTTTTTTACCCTCCCTTTCTTTCTTTTCCTCATTCACCCTCCTTTTCTTTCTCTTTCATCCTTCCTTTTCACCTCTTTCATCCTCCCTTTCCCTTCCTTTCACACTCTCTCGCGTCCTCTCTCTGGATCAGAGGTCAGCAACATAGCGACGGTGTATTTGAGAGAGGGAGTGAGGAAGATTTATTAGGCACTCAGCATCCAGGCTGATTTATACCTCCCCAGCTGCTTTCCCCCACTGCGATTAGCTCACTCAGTGGAGAGCAGGGATTGAACCAGGAAACAAACCCGCCAGTCTGTGTGACCCAGTTACACGCTGTGTGCCGTGCTGGTTCAGCACTTAAAGCCATCAAGGCATAATCACTGAGCCTTGACTGAGCAGCCTGCTGCTGAAGAGGCGGTTCGTACCTAACACCAAGACCAGTGGCCAGCCATGAAATTAACTCTGCTCGTTGCTTTCTCTGACTCTGCGTCTGAACATGTGAATTAATTTGCAGTGAACAAATTCTGGAATCTGAGTAATTTTATTCAACTGCAATTTCCACCACCTGTAACAAGATGGCATCCCCAGGTTCATCTACCCCTTCAATCCGCCTTCAGCATTCCCAAGACATCATTCCACATCCGGTTATTCCTTGCTCAAGCCCCTTATCCCATGCAACAGTAGGAGATGCCACTTATCCTTATCCTTTCACCCTGTCCCTTACAATCATCCAGAAACCTAAAAAGGTGAAGGGACGATTTATTTGCACTACTTACAATTTAGTATACTGCATTTGGGGCTCATAATGTGGTCTCTTCCCCACTGGAAAAGCCAAACACTTGCAGTATCTCAGCATCCCCCTTACCCATTTCAGCCCTCAGGAAAAAAGATTCAGCAATTTCAGCTAACGAGCCTTTCCAGTCGAGGCAGGGTTCAGGACCACTGCCCACGGATGCGGCGGGTCAGCTGGTTGTCTTTGGGCATGATGGTGACTCGCTTGGCGTGGATGGCACACAGGTTGTGGCCTCAAAGAGCCCCACCAGGTGAGCCTTGCTGGCCTCCTGCAGGGCCATGACAGCCCAACTCCGCAAGCGCAGGTCTGTCTTGAAGTTATCAGTAATGAAGGGCATCACAATTGGAGCTCAATTCAGTGAGCATCTTATCACTAAAGTTTAATTCTCTGACTTCGTCTTGCAATGAAGGAGTCTTCACAGTGAGGGCAGAGAGCAATGCCAGTTAGTGGGCACCAGACCCTCTGCAATCTCAGCATCAGTCTATACCCATTTCAGCCCTCAGGAAAGAAGATTCAGCTATTTCAGCTAACCAGGCTTTCCAGTTTATGCCAAAATGGCCAGTGCTGGCGCATAAGAGCAGAGAATACGAGAGGTGTTTGATGGTGGTTCAGGCGATATCTGAAAGGAGGGCAGGGCTTGGCCTTTTTGCTCGACGACCTTTTATGTTGAGGGATTATCGTCCTAAAATATTAACTCTGCTGTGTTTTCCCTGCCGATTCATATTACACGCTTTAAGCGCCTGCTGGAGGTGGTGGCAGAACATAACCCTGAATGTGATTGCATTATCCCACCTCATGTAAGTCTCCACAGTAAGGACAGATGACTGTGTTACTGCAATGGATACTACAGTTAGTGGGCACCAGGCCCTCTGCAAGGAGCCCTGGGTCACAGACTTCACTCATATTCCACTGAGATTCTGACATAGTTGGAATTCCGACGACAGAATATCTCTCATAACATGGCTTAGGTAAAATTAGTAATAAAGTCACATGCAACCAGAACAATGACTGGAATTGTGGTGTATGTTTGAGTCGGTTTTCTCTGGTGAATAATTCCCAGCATGAACCTCTAACGTATTTCACATCCCTAAGCTACTGTTAAGATTGATTATTGTAACCCTAGCACCAGCCCAAATAAAAGTAATTAACTCTGCACAATATCGACATTGAAACTGGACTTTTCAAACGGAAGATATGGTCACACATACTGCCAGCGGATTAGCCATGCAAAATTCTTGCAATTGCATGCCATTACTTTGCTTAGAGTAACCCAGTAACCTGATTGCTTTGTTGTGGCTGACTGATAATCAGGCAGTGCGGTTAATGATTCTTTTATTCACACATTTCAGGGTGGAGTTAAGTTAAAGATAGGACAGAAAATTAGAGGTGGGTGGATCACAATCAGCTTCTTGCTTGATATTCCTGTGTTGAATAGAAGAAATTTCATTTTGCTGATTGTTATCTTAGCTTTCCCTTTCTAGGATTTGGTTATTGTACTCTCCTGAATTATAAACAAAATTGCTGCCCTTACATGATCTTGTAAAATGGTATTACGGTTAGTTACTATACACACAAAAGTCCTTGGTTGGAGGAAAACGCAATGTGATTACTCTGGCACAGTTAGCATGACTGTGCAGATTTTGTGTATTAAGTAATTAAGGCGATCAGGGGAAGCAGCAATAAAGTGGAACTATCAAGAATGTGTGTCAGGTTAATACAGGGAAGACTGAATATAGACACAAAATGCTGGAGCAACACAGGCAGCATCTGTGGAGAGAAGGAACGGGTGACGATTCGGGTCGAGGCCCTTCTTTAGAGTCTGTCTTCGGTGTAAACCAGCATCTGCTGTTCCTTCCTACACATTAATACTAGGAACATATGTTAATCAGAGAGTCACAAAGTGCTGGAGTAACTCAGTGGGTCAGGCAGAATCAGAGGTTGCTCTCTGGTGATTTGCGTCACTTGTTTACCTCCTCATCACACTGGTCTCTACAAGGCCTCAGCCATGACTTGGTTGAGAACATACCCTTCTAAAAACAAACTGCTGGAGGAACTCTTTGCTAGTTGCTGTCTTTGGGGGCAGATACTCAGTGCAACAGAAGGCATTATTCTCTCTCACAGGAGGACGCCAACGATCCAAGGCAGTATCCTGAGGAAGGGAAGGGAGAGCTTCATCAGAGAAAATGGATGGTCTTGTAATGTTTGTCACATTGCTGATTGTGGCAAATCATTGCATGTGATCTTCCTGCATGTTTTTCTCTAATATAACGGTGACATTATTTTCTCCTGTGGGAATCTCCTGTGGGATTTGTTGCCCATCCCCAATTGCTCTGAGAAAATGGCGGCAAGCTATCTCTTTGAACTACCGCGATTCAATGTATTATGATAGTGCAGTTATGTAGAAGCTATGCACTTGGGAACGGTTACATAATTAGGATGGTGAATGGGCTAACTTGTGATGCACGCTTGGTCAGTTGTTAAACTATATGCAGTGCAGAGTATTCCATTGTTCTGAAGAAGGGTCTCAACCCGAAACGTCACCCATTCCTTCTCTCCAGAGATGCTGCCAGTTACTCCAGTTTTTTGTGTCTATCTTCGGTTTAAACCAGCATCTACAGTTCCTTCCTACACATTCCATCTTTGATTAAATGGATCAAGATGTCACGAGCTTTAGTTTAGTTTAGTTTATTGTCATGTGTACCGGAGTACAGTGAAAAGCTTTTGTTGCATGCTAACCTGTCAGCAGAAAGACTATACATGATTATAATCGAACCATACACAGTGTCCAGATACATGATGAAGAGAATAATGGTTAATGCAAAATAAAGTCCAGTAAATTCTGATTCAAGATCGTCTGAGAATATTCAGTGGGTTAGATAGTAGCCCAGGACTGCTCTCTAGTTGTTGATAGGATGGTTCAGTTACCTGATAACAGCTGGGAAGAAACTGTCCCTGTGCATTTTCACATTTCTGTACCTCTTGCCTGATGGGAGAGGGGAGAAGAGGGAGTGACGTCTTTGATTATGCTCGTGGCCTTACCGAGGCAGCGTGAAGCGTAAATGAAATCTGTGGGAGGGAGGTTGGTTTGTGTGATGGTCTTGGCTGCGTATACAATTCTCTGCAATTTATTGCGATCTTAGATGAAGCTCTTCTCAAACCATGCTGTGAGGCATCGTGACAAAATGCTTTCTACGGCGCATCTGTCGAAGTTGGTGAGAATTGTCAGGGACATTCTTCACAGATGGGTCATTCTTCACAGAAATCCAGCCACTGAGAGTTTTCTTGGTCTTTGGGCAAAGCCCATATGGGACTCCTGTGGCAGCCACTCATGTAAAATAATGCTTGTGCTACTCAAGTATTGACCGTCTACAGCAAGAGTCCAGTCTACCCTTGATATTCCATATTCCAAACCCGAGCACCCGGGGAAAGCCCACGTGGTCATGGGGTGAACGTACACACCCGTACAGACAGCACCCGTGGTCAGGATTGAACCCGGTCTCTGGCGCAGTAAGGCAGCAATTCTACCGCTGCACCACCGTGCGGCCCTATTGGTGAATTCGAGATTTTGAGATGAATCGTTACGATAAGTGAAGGAGCCAAGGTCAATTTGTAAATCTAATTGTAAATCACAGCCTTTATCTGGAAGGTTCCGTTAACAAGCTAGTCCGCACCCTCACTCTTTATTGATGTTTCACGGAGCTAAATATAACCTTCACCACAGGGAATAATGGTAGCATCTATCAGCTGCTCCCTCAGCAAGGAGAGCCTGTCACTGATGTGTTCCAGAGGTGTTGTATTATTTCCACTAACCACCCTCTCTTCTTCAATCTTTCCAGGTGCCAACAAAAAAGCTAAAGAAATACGAGAAGGAATACCAGACCATGAGAGAGCAGCAGGCACAGCAGGAAGATCCCATCGACAGATACAAGGTAGAGAGAGAAACGTGTCAAACTGGCCTTGTTTGCTGACAATGCTGGGGGGGGGGGCACTGAGGGATTGGAAACTCAGAGCCGCTGAGAAAAACAGGATTACAGTCTGGAGCCTCTAGTGCAGGCTGCACTGTCTAAAAAAGTACAGAGGTCAAATGAACAAGGTTAGCCTTGAGAGTTCACAGAGTCTGTCTGGGTTGTTTTGTAGAGCAATGTGTCGAGGAAAAAAACAGGAAGTAGGCAGTTTAGATATGGTGTTGTGTGATGAGACAGGATTAGTTAATGATCTCATGAAGGTCCTCGAGAAAAAAGTGCTCATAGCATGTTAGTCATGAGATGGGAGTCCTCTGATGAAAGTCTGCTGATGAAATATTGCAACTAATCGGAAAATACTGACCATAATTTGTACGTTTTGAGGTAGATGTGGAGAGGGATGAATCTGGAAATCAAGGTCTTGAAATGGGGGGAGGGGGTGTTGGAAGGCTGATTAAGGTCATACAACATGGTCTTGCAAAAGTAACCAGGAGCATATACTTGCTGGAGTGTGTACAAGTGGGAGTCATTCATAAGTGTACAATGAGAGGTTAGGGCAATGTGTTCCCACAAGGGTGAAATGTACAGTAAGCAAGCCCAAGGGGGGGCTAGACATTAAGGGGGTATTGTGAGTAGGGTTGCCAACTGTTCCGTATTAGCCGGGACATCCTGTATTTTGGGCTACATTGGGCTGTCCCGTACAGCCCGTGTCCCGTATTTGAGTGCTCCAGCAGTGTTCAGGGTTGGACCGCCAGGCGCTTGTGGGTTTTCATTCTCCAGGTTAGTTTCCCCCCCCCTCCCTCTCTCTCCTCTCCCTTGGGAATGTTTTTAATTTCCACGTTTTAATTATTAAATCTCTTTGGCGACTCTCAAATGCCCACCCCACCCCACCCCCACCCCCACCCCCACCGCCCCTGTTCGGTCGGAGGCTCGGAGGTGGAGCTCTCACAAATTCCCTGAGCACCAACTCTCCCGAGTTAAATCTCCCGAGTGCCAGCCCTCCCCACAGGAGCGAACGCCTGGCGAATTGTCACAGTAGGTAGCAGCTCTGAGATTTTATCAACCGGTTCATCAGATCTGTGGCCGATCGATGTCCATCTCGCCTCCTGCAAGATTCCTCACTCCTTCGTCGCTTCCTCCCAATGAAAGGCTAACACGGTTCTCTTATCTCCCTGCAAAATCTCGCCGGACGCCAGCCTCTTCGGTCCTAATTCCTGAAGCTCACCTCTTCTGTATCCACTGCACGCTTTCTCTCTTTTACTTTCTCTCTCTCTCCAGCCTCAGCTCAGATACCTCGCATACAAAACAGCTGACTCAATCGACCTTACATCAAGATAAATAGGAGAGAAAGTGCACAGGGTAGCGTTAGATACTAACAAGCCCCACCTCAGGTGAGTGAGTGCATCTGCTCAAAAGAGCAGGTGTAAATCGAAATATACCGCAGGAAAGCCATTTTAATTAAACAGTAAAGCATTACCGCTTAAATTATCAATGCAGCCCAACGCTGCCACGAGGCCAGGCCAGTGAAATACGGTTTCTACTGAATGTTCCTTTAATTAAATACAATACTTCCAAAATAGGCCGGTTCGGTACCAGTCAGAATAAGACATCACGTTTGACACATGCATCACAGCTATTATCTGGTAAATCAAACTAAGATATGGATTAAATCATTCTTTATGGAGAAACCACCAGTTATATAGTGCAGAAAAGTAAATTTTCAAGAGTTAAAGAAAAGTTTTGTTACATTACAAAAATTATGCCTTTCAAATCAAAAATCAATCTTCAGTCTACAACCTCATCTAAAGTCTTCTCTTCTGTGTACTGATGTACAACACATTGTTGCCTCGAATAAATGCATCTCCATATTTGTTCTTAAACTGACCGTTTACGTATTCTTCTGTCTGCTCCAGTGCTATGTTCATATATCCATCCAAACAAGCTAAAACACCTCGGTAATACACACCCGAGTTCAGTTTAACCACCACTGGCCTCCCTATGATTTGTTTTAGAAAATCACTGGGCGTTTGCTTTTGCATGCTCACCCTTCAGCCTATGCACGGTCCACTGATGGCTTGATTGGAACGCGGCCAAGGTTGCGTAGCAACCCGCCTCCCGGCCCGGGCGGCCGCCATTGGTGGAGCGGGAGCACGTGGCTGCTGGCTGGGTGAGGTCACGTGGGGCGCGGGGCGGTGACGTCACCTTGTCCCGTATTTGGGAGTGAGGAAGTTGGCAACCCTAATTGTGGGTTTGATGAAGAATAAAAAAGGAAGCATGTGGCACAAGTTTAGAGGACTGAGAGTGGGAGAAGCCCATCAGAAGCATAGAAAGTGTAAGGAGGTACACTCCTGGAAAAGAAATTAGGAGGCTAAATGGGAACACAAAACCTCACTGGTAGGCAAAGCTAAGGAAAATCCCAGAGCAGTTTCCAAGTTTATTATGGGCAAGAGGGTAATCAATATATGAGTGGGACCCATTAGGGACCAATAATGGAAAACGGAGAACTGGTTGTGGTTCTAAATATTTTATTTGATGTTGGCCCTTATAGTTGGATAATGAAAACATACCTGCACCACTGTAAAAACTGAAGATGTAAGCCATTGGGTTCAAGGAACTGCCAACCTGTAATCTTACTAAAACATACCAATAATAATTAACAACCAAAGGGCTAAAAGGAAGGAGGGAGTTCAAATAATTGGACTAAAAGCATAGTAGTTCCTTGGAATCAATGGCCGTCATCTTCAGATCTTAGAGTGGCTGCAGAGATGTGGATGTATGCCAAAACCACCTGGATTTTGGAGATCTCCGTAAGGATTTGAAAACTGGAAGGGTTGCAAGAAAGGAGGGAGAGAGAAATCTGGAAGCATAAGGAAAGGTTAGACCCTAAGTCTGTCATTGCGAAACATTGAAATCTTGCATTCAGAAGCTAATAGCAGGACATTTATAAAATCAGGCAGAATCATTGTGGTTTATGATAAGGAAAATGACAGATTTATTACAATTCTTTGACTTGTAATATAATGGATTGATATAGCACACCAGTTGATGTCGTGCATTCAAATTTCCAAACAATACTTCTAAAGACAAGAATGCAGGGTTTGAGGTGATTTATTAGCATGGATTGAAGAGTGGATGAAAAATAGATAACAGCTGGAAAACTAGGTGATTTGCAGATTGACAATCAGTAACTAGTAAGGTGCCACAGAGATCAGTGCTGGGACCTCAACACTTCACAATCCATAGTTACCTGTTTATTATATTTGCTTCTTGGAATAGTGCAGGACAAATGAAACGGACAATGATCCAAAGAGTCAGTGCAGTGTGTGGTGCAGCCGCACTGTTCCACACTCCGTGCAGAGCCTGTATGTTGCTGTACCTCCTTTTCAGTGGAGTGACATTAAAGGTAATGAGGTGGGGCTTTGTCGTGCCTCGTGTTGTACCGCACTGACCAGGGGTATTGGAGACAATATGTATTTTTCCATTAATTTCCCCCAACTTGCTCCTTCTTTTGCTTGGCTGCAAAGTTTTAGACTGTTGGTGAGAATGTACGTTGTGACCAGCGAGATATCATAATTCTTTGGTCAGAAACTCCTGACTTGTATGTTATCCATATCAACATGCACTTATGGGAATCCAATAATCTTGTCCTCATATGTTACTAATTTTAATTTGTAGACTAGTTGATAAACATTAATTACCATGGTTAGATCGGTAAGTCTATAAAGACTTGGTCTTTTCATATCTCATTACTACAGTGATAGTCTTGTTCTCAGGTTAACAGTGAAAATTGAGAGCTGAGACAATAATGATCCCAATTCTAACCCTTCCACCACTACCCTCTGTCTCCTTTGAATAAACCAGTTAAGATTCCAATTGACCAATTTACCATGAATCCCATGCATCATCTGGATCCACCTGCCACGTGAGCCTTTATCAAACACTTTATGAAATTCCGTGTGGACCACATCCACTGTCCTACCTTCATTAATCACTTTTATCACCTCCTCAAAAAACTCAAATCCATAAGACATGACCTGCCATGGACAAAGTTATGCTGATTCTCCCTCATCAGCCAATTCTCTTCCAAATGCGAGCAAACCCTACCCCTCAGATAACCTATCAAATAGTTTCCGTACCACTGATGTGAAATTCACCAGTCAGGATTATCTCTATTACCGTTATTAAACCAAGGAACAACATTGGCTCCTCTCCAGTCCTCTGAGACCTTGCCCTTGGCTGGAGAAGATACAAAGATCTACGTCAAAGCCTCAGCAGTCTCCTTTCATACCTCTCATCAGGCCCTGAGGATTTATTAACTTTAATCTACTTAAAGAAACTGCAAACCACTTCCTCCCTGATCTCACAATTCCCCAGCATATTCATATACCCCTTACTGATCCTTCCTGGACCTCTCTTTGGTGAATACCAATGCAAAGTACTCATTTGGAACCTCACCTACAACCCTAACTCCAAGCACACGTTGCCTCCTTTAACCCTGACCAACCTTACTTTCTCCCTAGTTACCTTCTTATTTTTAATGAGGGTATAATAAACCTTGGGATTTCTTTTAATCTGACCTCCCAATTACATATTATAGCCCCTGTTGGTCCATCTGATTTCCTGCATGAGTTCTTACTGCTTGCTTTATATTCCTCAAAGATCCTGCCTGATATCATTATTTTGTGCAGTAACTCAACACTAGCCCAGTGTCAACTTATTTATATCGGCGAAACCAAGCGCAGGCTCGGCGATCGCTTCGCTGAACACCTGCGCTCGGTCCGCATTAACGCAACTGATCTCCCGGTGGCCCTGCACTTTAACTCCCCCTCCCATTCCCAGTCTGACCTCTCTGTCATGGGCCTCCTCCAGTGCCATAGTGAGGCCCGCCGGAAATTGGAGGAGCAGCACCTCATATTTCGCCTGGGCAGTTTGCGGCCCGGTGGTATGAACGTCGACTTCTCCAACTTCAGATAGCTCCTCTGTCCCTCCCTTCCCCTCCTCCTTCCCAGATCTCCCTCTATCTTCCTGTCTCCACCTATATCCTTCCTTTGTCCCACCCCCGACATCAGCCTGAAGAAGGGTCTCGACCCGAAACGTCACCCATTCCTTCTCTCCCGAGATGCTGCCTGACCTGCTGAGTTACTCCAGCATTTTGTGAATAAATCGATTTGTACCAGCATCTGCAGTTATTTTCTTATACTAGCCCGTTCAACTGAGCTTAATTGACTTCAGTTGACAAGGTCACCATTACGTTTGCAAAGGGAGGTTTCCACCCAAGCAGCCGTGTTTACCTGCTCACCTGAAACTGCAAGCTGTGACTCAAAATAGCCTACAAGGATTTAACTGGGTAAAAAATATTTAGCTTTGACTGTTAACTTAGGAAAAATTTAGTAGCATTTGTACCTACACCTTCCTTTCTCACTCAGGTCGCTGCACTCTGAGATATACTTTGTACATTTGTCTCTGGCTGATGTTACTGTTGTTTGATCGTCAATATTTGTATTTCATGTCAGTGTTCGTCCTGTGTCTGGTGGTGAATTCCCTCATGTGTTCAGCCCATCTTCATGCTCTCCACATAGTGGATTGTTCTGTTATTTTTCTATTTGTGAGCAGCATGCACAGCTGCACTATCCTGGTTTGCTATCTTGTCTGAAGAAGAGTTGCGACCCAAAACGTCTGTCCATTCCCTCGACAGATGCTGCCTGACTCGCTAAGTTCCTCCAGCAGTTTGTCTTTTGCTGAAGATTCCAGCATCAGAAGTTTCTTGCGTCTCTGCTGTGCTCCTCTTGTTCTGTTTGTATATTAATTTCACTTTTCCCCTGAAACCCAGTTGGTAATCTTTTAGTGGCGCTGGTTCTTCACACTCCTTGGACTGGTGCTCGGCGAGGTCTGATTAATTTTCCCCATTTCCTTCTCTTCCTTTAGTTCATTTCATTTTCCTAAAGTGGGACACATCACGGAGAAATACTTGAAACGGCTTTCTACTCAGAGATGGCAAAGGTCCCGCCACATTAATAGGAGGCAGCCCACAATTTACTACAGATTGGACCATGGCCATCTATAACCAGTGCAAAGAATTCCTTATAATACAGCAGCATCTGCTTCGTAATTCCCTAGGACATGAGCATGGGTCCAGGATGCAAAAATAGCTTCTTCAACGGAGTATTCTGTTTGTTTTTCAAACGCATGTTTTCACCTCATTATCTTCCATCGAAAAAAAGAACTTTTGGACAGATCGTTGTCACCTCAAGGTGCTTTGTCGTGCTACTGTTGAAGTCTAATTACAGTCATGATCCAGGCGAGAGCATGGAAGCTTCTACGGACGTCAGACAAATGAGCAGCTAAGTCGTTTTGTGATGGCGCTGAGGATGTGAGGGAGAACTCTTCAGATGGTGCCCTGAGCATTGTGCATCTATTGAGCGGACATCTTCAATGCCTCATTCAACTTCACGTCTCTGATGGCGGCCGTCCCCAGCTTTTGCTCAGTGACGTGGTCATGTTTTAGCCCACATCATGTGCTCACTGCTCCATGGCAGTTTATTCCCACAGCCTTCTGACTCAGGAGAGAGATCTGCCAATTGCCTCAGTTATTATGTAAAGTAATGCAGCTGATATTGTTGTATTTTAATACCTCCTCTGCCAGATCCTGCCAGGAAAACCAGGAGATGGAATGAAGTTTCTTTTGATACTTACACTGTTGAGGGCAACGTACAAACTCAAGAAGAGACCATTCTTGCCTCTGAATTTTAGCCCTATTTTGGGATTGATTTTATGTAACAGTTTCTTTGCAAAATAAACGTTATTCACCCCGGCAGCATCTCTGAACAACAAGGTTAGGTGATGTTTTGAGTCGGGACCCTTCTTCAGAAATGTCACCTATCCATGTTCTCCAGAGATGCTGAATTACTCCAGCACTTTGTGTCCATTTTAAACCAACATCTGCAGTTCTTTACAGCTACTATTATTCACCTTCTCCTCAAACTTTCCAATTCCTCTTTGTGAATAGAAGGATTCCTTTTGAACGTTGTGTGCAGTTTACCATCGATCACATTACATTTATGGCATCAGAAAGTTTTCTTTTATCTTGGCTTTTCTGTATCCAAATCCTCTTGCCTATAATTTCTCTACAGTGGAAGTTATGTTTGTCTTTTCAATTTCATTGGTAATTCTTTGTGCTAAGTTCCACGTTCCACCTTCTTAACTTTGTGCCCTGGTCATCCTAGTCTTATAACTTTCCCTATAACTCAGATCACCCAATACGAGTAAACTTGCATTGTATGTGTGGTGGTTTGGGAAGAGCTTAAAAGTGAACACAGTACATTCGATGTGATCTTGCCACGTGACCTCCAGTGTTTTGTACAGTGACCTCCCTCCTGCACACAATCCCTCTTTATATGGAAATTCTGTGACTCACTGCCGTCCATCAGTTGGAAAGACATGACCAATAATTGGGCCGCACTGTGGCATAGCCAGTAGAACCATCGCCTCTCAGCTCCAGTGACCCTTGTTCAAACCTGACCTAAGGTACTGTCAGTGTTGATTTTGCACGTTCTCCCTAAGACATGTGGGTTTTCTCTCGTCCCTTTAGTTCTTCCAACAATCTAAGGCCAAGTGGGTAAGTAGGTAACTGCCCCTAGTGTGTGGGTGGGTGGTAGAATGGGAATGTGGGGAGAATAAAATGTAGTGCACTTCAGATTGGTGATGGCCAGTAATGGCCCAATCTCGAGAGGGGACATAAATATATTGTTCATTTAATACCATCCTTTGCTGGCAGCCTTTTGATGTTGTACCATTACTACCTTTAAGTGATACTGTTTAAAATCTTATCCACTAACTTCTTGCCTGGCGTTAGGTGAAATGGTTTTACTTTGAACATGAACGGCTCTTTTATAACTCCCTCCAATCTACCTGCCTACACCATCAACTTCTGCATTACCAAAGCCCCCCAACTGACTGTCCTAAGCACAGCTGTCCCACTGTCTGCAGCATAAAACCAAACACCAGTGTTGCGAGCTGGTCACTGAAGCTGGTATTGAGGTGGGCTTTGTACAGAATGAATCACCCCTCCCGAACAAACAGAGCACAAGGCCCAGGCTGATTGAGAGTACCTCAGGCTCTCCAGCAAACCCACCCTAATGACCATCACCAGGGCTAAAAGAGTTAAATCATGAGGATAATTTTTGCATTCAATAGTATATGGAAGCTTCAGGGCTTTTGAAGAGATTAAAGGATTTAATAGGCTAGACAGAAAATTATTTCCTTTGAAGGAATCCAGAAAAAGGCTTCAGGACCTTAAAATTGTGCAAGGGTGATTTTAGAAGCAGAGTGGTGAGAATCTGGTCCATCCACACTCCTCCCACCTTGGCCTAGGGTTGGAGGGCAGAATGAGGGGCCTTGGGCGGTTTTGGGCATTTGGGCTGCATCTGAAGTGAACTCATCCCACACTCTAAGCTGTGGGAGCAACGTGGGACTGAGGTTAGGTGAAGGCAGCTACTTTGTGATGGCATATCAGCCTTGATCTAGTGGAGTGGTGCAATGAGCCCATTTACTGAAATACTCCAGCACTTTAAAAAATATTTTAAAAGTGTTTTAAAGTTGTCTGTGACACAAGGTGCAAGATCAACACTCTCAACACCATTTTTCTTATCTCACTTCCCCTCACTCCCACATAGCCCACCCATCCCACCTCACCCTCAACAACACCCAGGCTTCTGCCACAGCATAGAGTGGGGAATGTGGTCCTTGCAGATGCAAAACCACCCAGGACCACACATGGGTCCCTCTGCCCTCCCTCCCCTACCAATCCCAGAAAAAAAAATCAGGATATGGGCTGGGTGGGAATTTGCAAATGTTGGTGTTTTCGCTGTCTCCGGCTGTGTAAGTGCTTGCTTTGTTTCCACTCTACTGGTCTCCCTTTAGCTGGCAGAGTGACGGGAATAGAGTCAAATTCCTCAGCGACTGTGAAAGCCTCTACAGTCACTTCACATCATGGGGTTGCTTCAGTCTCCTGGATCAGTGTAGCCAAAGCCACTCTCCACTGGAATCAAACATATTTATTGTGTAGAGACAGAGAGACTGTGGATGTTTAAAACCAAAATAACACTCCTCGGTATTTCCAAGCATACAAAACATTTATGCAGCTTGCGATTGTCACATCAAAACTATCAGCTTTAACTCCAGTTGTGTTCACAGGTTGCAGTTGTGTTTGGCATGTGACACTGCAGCCTGTTGTGATTCACACAAGCAGACCCAGTGCCCGACATGAGGGCTTAGAGAGTCATAGAGTTATACAGCGTGGAAGCAGTCTCTTCGGCCCAACTTGCCCACACCGGCCAACATGTCCCATCTGCACTAGTCCCACCTGCCTGCGTTAGGCCCATATACCTCTATGTCCTATCCATAAATGTTTCTTAAACATTGCGATAGGACCTGCCTCAACTACCTCCACTGGCAGCTCACTCCATACACCCACCACCCTTTGTGTGAAAAAGTCACCCCTCAGGTTCCTATTAAATCTTTCCCCCCTCACCTTAAACCTATGTCCTCTGGTTCTCAATTCCCCTACTCTGGGCAAGAGACACTGTTTGTCTACCCGATCTATTCATCTCATGCTTTTGCACAAAGCACTTGGATTCCTCCAGCACTTTGTGTTTTGCACTTGGATTTCCTTCTCTCCACCTTATCAGTATTATCCCGTTTTATCATCTCTGCCATAATTTCACTCCACCTGATGCCCACGCAAATTGGCATTCAGTCAAAAGGCTGGGGCTGTGGTCCCTGTGGAGTGTGTGAGGTGAAGATGCAGCATTGCACTTGGGGAGTCCTGTAAATAGCTGCTAGTCCCCAGATGTGACTGTGATCAATGTGAAGGGTGCGTGTTTTCCAATTAACACGCTAGGTTTTTAGATAATTAATATTGCAGCTTGAAACTCAAATGACAATTAACAGTCAGGCCATTGACAGCCTTCCTTTATAAAAGATATTCCCGTTCTGAGACGGGGCACTGGTGTTGAATTTGTTACTCAGGGACCAGGTGTATATTTATGAGCCTATTGTGAAAATGTTGTTGGGATTCATATGTAAGCTGCAGCTGCTGCTGCTGCCGCTGCACATTTGCACCAAACGATCAGTTGTACCGGGAAACCTCTCTTGAAATGTTAAATGTTGTTGCCTTTGAGAATGTGAATGGCAGATCCTATAAATTGGGTGATCATCCTGGAAAGGAATGATGTGAGGGCATTCGTGTCTTCCATGTCTGGGTTTAGTTATCCCCAAATTCCCTGTTTACTAACCACACCGCGTGTTCCTTGTTGCCAGTTCGTTAATACTCCTCAGTTTGGCTGCCCTGCACATCAGAATGACTCTAGGTGTTCTGTGCACCTTCGACAGCGTTGCATTTAATGAAACGTTTGTGCTCTCAGAGCACTGGCTGCCACCCAAGGCTATGCCGTGTGTGTGTGCTGTGGATCTTGTAAATGTTTTGAAAATTATTTGTGGAATGCTCATTTGCAACAAAATAAATTACATTTTGTAGCTGGTATTTAGTTGTGTTTCCTGGTGAGGGATACGGCAGAGATCCTGTGAATTAACAGGACCTGCCTCTTCCTAACAACCAAGTTACTGCCTGAGACCTATTGCAGAAACAGTGTCCTAGATCAAGTCACCACAAATGTCGATGCTGGACCCGCAACACTATTATTTCCATTTGTGAATGACTTCACTTGGCATTGCATTCAAAATAAAATTGGCAATGGGCAGCACAGGCAGACATTGAATGTCAGATGTGACAAGTCAGTCTGCTAGGGGACTTGTCACTACTCTAACTTGATGGACCACACTCCTTCCAATTGAAACACCAATTCACTTGCACTTCTTCCACTCCAGTGTACTGCATTCACCATATGGTCACCTACATACAGCTTTGCAGACCACTGCCATTTACTCCCAGGACTTCCAGTCACCCCTCACTCTAATTCTTTGTCCCATTCCCTGCACTCTTCCAATGAAGCTCATTGCAAGCTTGAGGAACAGCATTTTCATCTGACTTGGCACTGCCAGCTTTGAGGGCTCGGTGTTGAACTCAACTACTTCAGATAATTTACTACTGAAGTACTTCATCTCCCATTTTCAGCATTTTTTTTCCTCCCTTTTCTGGTATCTAAGATTTCATTCACCAGAGAAAATTCCCATTCTCCACGTACAGAATCGCTTATGTTCCACTTCACTCACCTTCACTAATCACCTTCCTTCACCCACCAGTCTCTGTCCGTTCATGGACATCAGCCACATGTCCACACGTTATTTATGTGGCCCATTACAGGGGCCGTCAGCAGAGTAACCTTCAAAACAGCAACAAAATGTAATGATTGAAATGTCGCAACCTTCTGATTGTGGATCGACTGGCCTTATATTCACTGGAATTTGGAAGGATCCAGTGAACCAGAGGATCTTATAGAAACATATAAAATTCTTAAGGGATTGGACAGGCTAGATGCAGGAAAAATGTTACCGATGTTGGGGTCAAGAACCAGGGGTTTCAGTTTAAGAATAGGCCATTTAGGACTGAGATGAGGAAAAACCTTTTCATCCAGAGAGTTGTGAATCTGTGGAATTCTCTGCCACAAAAGGCAGTGGAGGCCAATTCACTGAATGTTTTCAAGAGAGAGTTAGATATAGCTCTTGGGGCTAACGGAATCAATGAATATGGGGAGAAAGCAGGAACGGAGTACTGATTTTGAATGATCAGCCATGATCATGTTGAATGACAGTGCTGGCTCGAAGGGCCGAATGACCTACTCCTGCACCTATATTCTACGTTCCTATGGATAGCCATTAAACCAGTGGTCTCCTACTGATACATGCTTTGTCACCTCAAGATCCAATCACAATTGCTGTCATAACTACTTCCTAAAATATAACCTGGAATTGACAATGGCACTCGAGGGACTAGCCTCTTGTGGTCTGTGCCATCTCCCAGGGGAAATATCCCACCAGTCCCATTCTCCTTTTCTAACCTTCCTGTAACAGCTGCCCATCGGCTCCCATTGATTCGTCTGATTACCTACAGTAGTCAGTCAGTCCACTCATCTTTAGGATATGGAAAGAAACGGGGGAAATGCACACAGTCACAGGAAGAGCGTGCAAACTCCACAAAGACAGCACTGTAAGTCAGGTTTGCATGCAGTTCTCTGGAGCTGTGAGACAGCTGAATTAACAGTGTGTCACACCGTAATGGGTGTCTTTATTTGAAAGCAAGGTTATGAAAATTATTTTTTAATAAAATCATTTAAAATCACACATACATGCTATCCTGAAGGATAAACTGGTTAAAATGCATCGGCTGATTTTAAAGCTATGGAGGTTTGGGTGCTGAGTGTTTTCATGGATCAATAGATTTTGGATTCAAAGGAAATAAAGAGCTATGGAGTTAGTGCAGGAGGATGGCACAGAGGTGAAGGATCAACCAATATCGTATTAAATAGAAGCGTGAGCACTAGGGGCCGAATGGTCTGCTCCTGCTGTTATCTTCTGTATAAAGTTTTCAAACTCTGCTGCAAGTATCAGCTGGAAGAGAACTGTATTCATCCTTGACAGTTGCAATACTGTGGTTGTCAGGCTGTTAGCCAGCACTTGGCATACCTTCCATTCCACTTCCAGGCGCTTTGCAACAAGTGGGTGCAAAACTCTTCTCTGACGCTGCACTGAATGTGCAGGAAGAGCGGACGTGACAGGAGCTGAGACTGAGTTGATCCACAGGCCGCAAGGTTCTCTCAGTGGACTATGAGACCGAACACAATGGCAGTGCCCGGAGACAGCCCACAAGAGGTAATCAGGCTACAGTGATTGAGTGGTGGAGTTTTCCTGCATCCGGTGAATTGTTTTACTGAGCAACACCTTGCCCAGAGTCTGCATGAGGGGCTTTGCTCAGCTTTAACTTAGACCTGGCTGCCAATGATAGTGGGAGCAGGACTGACGAGATGTAGGAGAAAGGGTAGCAGGGGTTCGGAGGCTGGATGGTGCAAGGGATGGAAGAGGAAGGAAATGGAAGTGGTGAGAAAGCAGGCTGGCAAATTAAACTCTCAGCAGTCGAGATCAATCCCACCAGTTAATGACGAGATAAGATTGCAGGTGAGATGAGAATCAGGTTGGTACTGGACCCCAAGAAAGGGAGTTTGTTGGGTGCCTCCGAGATGGATTCTTAGAGCAGCTTGTACTGGAGCCTACCAGGGAGAAGGCAATTCTGGATTTAGTGTTGTGTAATTAACCGGATTTGATAAGGGAACTCAAGGTAAAAGAGCCAATAGGAGGCCGTGATCATAATAAGATAAGTTTTAATCTACAATTTGAGAGGGAGAAGGGAAAATCAGAAGTGTCAGTATTACAGTTGAGCAAAGGGGGACTATGGAGGCATGAGAGAGGAGCTGGCCAGAGTTGACTGGAAGGAGACTCTAGCAGGGAAGATGGTGGAACAGCAATGGCAGGTATTCCTGGGAATAATACAGAAGGTGCAGGATCAGTTCATCCCAAAGAGGAGGAAAGATTCTAAGGGGAGTAAGAGGCGACTGTGGCTGACAAAGGAAGTCAAGGGCAGTATAAAAATAAAAGATAAGAAGTATAACATAGCAAAGAAGAGCGGGAAGCCAGAGGATTGGGACTCTTTTAAAGAGCAACAGAAGGTAACTAAAAAGGCAATACGGGGAAAAAAGATGAGGTACGAAGGTAAGCTAGCCAAAAATATAAAGGAGGATAGTAAAAGTTTCTTTAGGTATGTGAAGAGGAAAAAAATAGTTAATGCAAATGTGGGTCCATTGAAGACAGAAGCAGGTGAATTTATTATGGGGGACAAGGAAATGGCAGATGAGTTGAACCGGTACTGTGGATCTGTCTTCACTAAGGAAGATACAAACAATCTCCCAGATGTTCTAGTGGCAAGAGATTCTAGGGTGACTGAAGGAAATTCACATTGGGCAGGAAATGGTGTTGGGTAGACTGATGGGACTGAAGGCTGATAAATTCTCAGGGCCTGATGGTCTGCATCCCAGGGTACTTAAGGAGGTGGCTCTAGAAATCGTGGACGCATTGGTGATCATTTTCCAATGTTCGATAGATTCAGGATCAGTTCCTGTGGATTGGAGGGTTGCTAATGTTATTCCACTTTTTAAGAAAGGAGGGAGAGAGAAAACAGGAAATTATAGACCAGTTAGTCTGACATCAGTGGTGGGGAAGATGCTGGAGTCAATTATAAAAGAAGAAATTGTGGAGCATTTGGATAACAGTAACAGAATCGTTCCGAGTCAGCTTGGATTTACGAAGCGGAAATCATGCTTGACTAATCTTCGGGAAATTTTTGAAGATGTAACTAGGGAAATGGACAGGAGATAGCCAGTGGATGTAGTGTACCTGGACCTTCAGAAAGCCTTCGATAAGGTTCCACAAAGGAGATTAGTGAGCAAAATTAGAGCACATGGTATTGGGGGTAGGGTACTGACATGGATAGAAAATTGGTTGGCAGACAGGAAACAAAGAGTGGGGATAAATGGGTCCCTTTCAGAATGGCAGGCAGTGACTAGTGGGGTACCGCAAGGCTCGGTGCTGGGACCGCAGCTATTTACAATATACATTAATGACTTGGATGAAGGGATTAAAAGTGACATTAGCAAATTTACAGATGACACAAAGCTGGGTGGTAGTGTAAACTGTGAAGAAGATGCTATGAGGTTACAGGGTGACTTGGACAGGTTGTGTGAGTGGGCAGATGCATGGCAGATGCAGTTTAATGTGGATAAATGTGAGCTTATCCACTTTGGTGGTAAGAACAGGAAGGCAGATTATTATCTGAATGGTGTCAAGTTAGGAAAAGGGGAAGTACAACGAGATCTGGGTGTCCTAGTTCATCAGTCACTGAAAGGAAGCATGCAGGTACAGCAGGCAGTGAAGAAAGCCAATGGCATGTTGGCCTTCGTAACAAGAGGAGTTGAGTATAGGAGCAAAGAGGTCCTTCTGCAGTTGTACAGGGCCAAAGTGAGACCACACCTGGAGTATTGTGTGCAGTTTTGGTCTCTAAACTTGAGGAAGGACATTCTTGCTATTGAGGGAGTGCAACGTAGGTTCACGAGGTTAATTCCCGGAATGGCTGGACTGTCGTACGTTGAAAGACTGGAGCGACTGGGCTTGTATACTCTGGAATTTAGAAGGATGCGAGGGGATCTTATTGAAACATATAAGGTTATTAAAGGAGTGGACACGCTAGAGGCAGGAAACATGTTCCCGATGTTGGGGGAGTCCCGAACCAGGGGCCACAGTTTAAGAATAAGGGGTAGGCCATTTAGAACGGAGATGAGGAGATACTTTTTCACTCAGAGTTGTGAATCTGTGGAATTCTCTGCCTCAGAAGGCAGTGGAGGCCAATTCTCTGGATGCTTTCAAGAGAGAGTTAGATAGTTAATGATAGCGGAATCAAGGGATATGGGGAGAAGGCAGGAACGGGGTACTGATTGTGCATGATCAGCCATGATCACAGTCAATGGCGGTGTTGGCTCCTAGGGCCGAATGGCCTACTCCTCCACCTATTGTCTATTGAACTAAACTAAACTAAAATGTAGAAACAAGGAAGTATAGATACAAAAGGACACTAAGTGCTGGAGTAGCTCAGCAGGTAACCTCTAGTCTCTCCCCCCCCCCACCACACCACCTCTTATCCCTTCCCCCCACTCCCTTCCCTGTGCCTCACCTGGACTCCTACATATTTCTGCCATGCCCCCTGCTACTTTCCTCTGTCTAGCTTCACAATTCGCAACTATTCACTCCTGTCCCACACTTCCTGCTTTTATCTCTGGCCTTTATTCCAATCATCTGCCTACCAAACACCCCCCTCGCCTGTGTCCACTTATTACCAGCCAGCCCCTTCCCTTTTCCAGCTTCTCCCCCCAGCTACAACCAGTCTGAAGAAGGGTCTCAACACGAAACGTCATTTCTCCATGTTCTTCAAAGATGCTGCCTAACCTGCTGAGTTACTCCAGCACTTTGTGACCTTTTGTAAACTAAACTAATGCCATTCCATTCCTGCTTGCTGAATGGCTTTGAGAAATGGCCCGGGCAGCTTTGATTTTGTAAATCAGTTGGCAGCACCATCCAGTGGCCATCACTTGCTCCTGCGAGTGAACTGCAACATTGTTCACGGAGCAGCCACAGCACAGTTTGCTTCAACGGAAGTGGGCCCTGCAGTATTAGTCCACGCCGAGACTGCCGAGCTGCTGGTGATAGAGGCTGGAAGACTCAGCACTCAGCACACTAGTGCTACTTGCACCCCAGCAACGTTCTAATTCCCCCTTTCCCTCCCCATTACCAGGCTGTGCCTGTGCCAACTCTCTAACGCCCCCACCATGCCCATGTTGCACCAATGTACAAATCAGCTGGAGAAATGGTAGCCAGCAAACCACAACATACTGCTGGTTTCTGATCTGTTAGGTTTGGCAGATCCTAAGAAGCACTTCCTGTTGTTAGGAATGTCAGTCTGCCCAGCTGAAGAGATTAAAAACCAAAGGAGGGGGTGTTTGTCATGGCTTTTGTTCAGAGAGCAATGTACACCTCGTTCCACCTTCACCCAAGTTTTGCACAGAGACAGACTAGCCAGATTTCTCAGGCTTTCAAGCACAAGGCAAGGACAGTGTTGGGGGAGGTGTTCAGGGTCTAAGCATACAGGGTCCAAGCATACAAATCAGATCTGTCCCAGTCACATTGGTTTCTGATTTCCCATGGCACTGCTTGGTTGCATTCAAGTGAAGTAGATAAGTCTCACCCTCAGGCAGCAGGAGGATGACACAGATCAATCAGTGATATCAGTGTCAGGAACATTGAACAAATTGTGTTCCCCTGCATTGGTTGTCATGGTGGAAGAGCGAAACTGAGCCGGTCTGAATCAGGACTGACTGCAATTATTAATGGTGCACCCTCCGGGACTTAAAACTAGGCAAAGTGATATCCAGGAGAAAGCTCCTCTCTCAAACTCACTCTACGGGCGGCACAGTGGCGTGGCGGTAGAGTTGCTGTGTCAGAGACCTGGGTTCGATCCTGACCTCGGGTGCTGTCTGTGCGGAGTTTGTACGTTCTCACTGTGACTGCGTGGGTTTTCTCCGGGTGCTCCAGTTTCCTCCCTCATACTAAAGACATGAAGGTTTGTAGGTCAGTTGGTTTCTGTAAATTGTCCCTAGTGTGTAGGATAGAGCTAGAACTAATGTATGGGTGATTGCTGGTCGGCAAGGATTCAGTGGGCCGAAGGGCCTGTTTCCATGCTGTATCTCTAAAAGGAATAAAACTGAGCCACCTCCTTGCCACATTCTCACAGCCCGACAGCATTGACAGTGGACCCAGGGATGGGGCCTAGACAGCTGTGGAGAAGTTTCCACTTTGGGTGGGAGAGGCTATGTGCTGCACCGGACTTTGCCAGTCAGGTAGAGCTGACCTCTCCTTCAGAGATTCTGCCCATGAAAATGCTCCCATTGTCTCATCAGCCAGTGAAAGACCCATCTGAATGAAATAGGACTTGGAAACCTTGCTGAAATAACCTATCTTGAGCGTCAGGTTTATTCAAAGTTGGGCCCCTCCATGACCGATATTTTCTCACGCTATGTTTGTTCCAAGAAAAAACACTTTCCATGTTGCATTCTTTGACCTTCTAAAGGCATTCGATACAGTCAGCAGCAATGCTGTTTATCAGATCCTATTGAAAATTGCCTATTGCCTATTCACAAAATGTGCTATCCCATCTAATATGGAACAAACCTTCAACTAAGTACAGCATTGATAATGCTTTGTCAGAATGCTTTGCCTTAGAGATACCAGGCTTGGCATATTTTCCATTCTTAATTATGCTTTGCAAAATAATCACACTGCCACACAATCCATCGGAAATGGATCACTGATTATTCAAAGACAAATTATTTCTGAGTAAAGGAAATATCACTCAACTTTGGCATCTGCTCATTGCAGTTGAAGCAGCATTCATCTCTAACTTATCTGATGAATCCCAAATCTTCAGGAACAAGTTCTCTGATGTACGGACCAAATTCAGCATGACAGTCACTCTCAAGAAAATTGCTGTCATGTCACAGGGAACTCACATAACAGCAACAATTTATGCTAGTAATAAAGCTGTGGACAAAGTGAATGTTTTGTGCTATTTTGATTTATCACTTGGTCTTTGTCACCTTTGTCAAATTTCCTTCAGGTGCCTGGAACAGCAAACTGCTAACATCCATCGAGCTGTAGACACAAATTGCTGGAATAACTCAGCGGGTCAGGCAGCATCTCTGGAGAAAACAGATGGGTGACGTTTTGTGTCGAAACCAATCCTCAGACCTTCTTCAGGCCTACTTTGAAGAAGTTCTCCTCCTCCCTCCGAAGTCACCCATCCCCTTTCTCCACAGATGCTGCCTGACCCGCTAAGTTACACCACCTCAGAAGGCTTAGTTACACCACCTCTTTTTTGGCTCAAAAGCTGAGGAGGATCGGCATTTAGACATTTCCATTTTTGATGCCTCAGAAAAATCCTGCTTAAAAACTTGCAACCATCATATCACCAACAATAAGAGAATTGGTCCATCGTCAACACAGAGAACGGACTCTCACAGTCTTTGCCGACTGAATAACATGAAGCAATACCATCCTCAAAACTCCATGACAAATTAAGACCAATGTACAACCCATGATGCAGAGGAAGGCCAAAGCCCCTGTGGCAGTGAGAAGGCCATCTAAAGTCTCAAGGAATTCATAATTCTCACTGACAATCAGCAAAACCCTGCCTACAACTGTTCAGTCTGAAGAAGTTAGCTTCAATGGGGTTCATTCATGGCAGAGAGACACTGAAGGCCTCAAGAGTGAGGACCACAGATGGAATGAGACTACACTTCAAACGTTTAAAGTCATTGTGGGAAGCTCTGCTACTTGCACAATGGGTTCTTCTCTCAAACTGCTGCTTTGCGATCAACTAAACTATGTCATCTTTCCTTTTGTCTGTCACACCTTGTTCAATGGAACATAGGAATCCTGCAAAATCATAAGAACAGGCATCCCTGAACCTGTTGTCACTGGAACTCTAGCAAGCCCAGTACTATTGTGCAGCCTAAACAAAGCTTGAGAAGATGGTGAGTTGCTTTTGTAAACTACTGCATTCCATATGGTGAAGATGAACCTAAACATTTGGGAGGGGAGGGGGAGTTCAGGGTATAGAGCTGACAATGATGAAGAAAAGTCCCTTTGCGTGGAAAGGGTGTGGATGTTGGACGAGGTGGAGTCGTTTCACGAAACTCACAGACCAGATCAACACTTGGTGATCTGGACCAACAATGTATTTCCAAGTCAGAATGGTGTGTGACTTGGAGGAGGACCTGCAGGTGGTGGTGTACCTCTTGGTGTTCGAGATGGTGGATCTAGGAGGTGCTGTAGGAGTAGTCTGGTGACTATCTGCAGTGCATCATGTAGATACACCAGCCTGCTGGTGAAGAAATGAAAGTTTTGCTGGTGCATGCACTGGTACTGAGCTTCTTGAGAGATTTTGATGCACTCTTCAAGGCAAGTGGAGAGCAGACCATCACACCCCTGACTTGCGTGTGGAAGGTGTTGATAGGGTCTTGGGTTGTCAGGAAGTGAGTCACTTGCCTCAAAGTACCAGCCTATGATCTGCTCTTGCCATCATATTATCAATGAATCAGGTCCTGTTGAGGTTCTGGTCATGGGTAACAGTTGACAGTGGAGGACCTGGCATTGTATGTCAAGGGCTGGTGTTTGGACTTCCTCTTGTTGGAGATGGTCATTATGTGGCACATTGGCGACACCAATGATACATGCCACATTTATCAGCTCACATCTAAATGTTATCCGGGCCTTGCTGGGTGTGGGGATCAGCTGCTTAATCTGCCGTAGAGTTGCAAATGGAATGGACATAGTGCAAACCAGCAGACTACATCCAACCTGCTCAGTGTTCCCAACATCCTCAATTTATCCCCACGTATAACCTTATGATGGATGGAAGGACATCTAAAAAGCAGCTAAAGGTGGTTATGCCTCAGACACTGTCTTGAAGAACTCCTGTATGATATCTTGGGCCTGGGATGATTGACATACGATAACTACAACCATCTTCCTTTGTGCTAGATATGACTCCAGCCACGAGTGTGTTCTTTCTTTGATGCCCTTTGAATTCAGTTTTACCAGGGCTCCTTGACGACAGACCCGGTCAAGTGCTGCCATGATGTCAAGTTGCACCTCGCCTCACCTCTGGAATTCAGTTTTCTAGTCCATATTTGGACTGAGGCTGCAACAAAGTCTGATCGTGGGGAAACTGGGCATTGTGAATAGGTTCTTAGTGAGTGCCATTTTTTTTTGGCGCTGTGGGCAACCGCTCTCATCACTTTGCTGAGGAGTGAGAACTTTAGTTTAGTTTCGTTTATTGTCACACGTACCAAGGTACAGTGAAAAGCTGTTGTTGCATGCTAACCAGTCAGTGGAAAGACAACACATGATTACAATAGAGCCATCCACAGAGTATAAATACATGATAAAGGGAATAATGTTTAGTGCAAGATAAAGTCCAGTAAAGTCCGGTTAAAGATAGTCTGTGTCTCCAATGAGGTAGATAGCAGCTCAGGACTGCTCTCTCGTTGTTGATAGAATGGTTCAGTTATCTGATAACAGCTGGGAAGAAACTGTCCCTGAATCTGGAGGTGTGCGTTTTCACATCTATACTTTTTGCCTGATGGGAGAGGGGAGAAGAGGGACTGACCGCTCATCCTTGTCTCTAAGGACGGACGATGGCCTTGCCGAGGCAGCGTGAGGTGTAAATGGAGTATATGGAAGGGAGGTTGCACAATTCTCTGCAGTTGCTTGCAGTCTGGGATGGAGCTGTTCCCAAACCATGCTACGATGTATGCCGATGCTCCGGCGCATCTGCAGAGTTGGTGAGGGTTGTTGGGGACAAGCCGAACTTCTCTAAGCCTTCTGAGATGTGTTTTCTTGGCCGTTGCAGTCTGATTAGCTGGGTTTATCCTGCTTTGGGTGGGCAGGTCATATCTGAATAATGGTCACATTGTCAATGTGTTCCTGTCTGCTGCTCTAGACCGGTTTGTTTTACATTTGGCTGATCACGTTCAAAGTGCAGAGTGACTTTCTTTCCTTTTTTTTGTTAAAAAAATCTTGTGAGAAGGTGTTTTTGAAAGTCTCCTTGTGGCCAAGTTCATGATGTGGAAAACTGAAGTTAAAATATCCTAATTAAAAGAAGTCATTTCTAAAAATGCACAACTCTTGAAGTTGGAATTATTTCATTGTGTATGTTCACAGATGGCTCATATTCTGTCATAAACACACTGTTGCTATTTAGGTAAAACTGTTCAGCCAAAAAAAATTGACATGCTGAAAATCTGAACTAAAAACAGAAAATGCTGGAACTTAGCAGGTCAGTCAGCATCTGCAGAGAGAGAAAAAATGCCAAATATGGTTTATTGTTCTCTAGACTGCGAGCATTATCAACTTATTCCCAGGGTCATCACAAAGTTTGAGGATTTGAAACTCATCCAAAAGTCAGGTCAAAGCCTGACCTGCTGCTGCAATAAGCTTCGGTTACAATTTAAGAAAGATTCAGAAGATAAAAATACCAAGATAGGATCTCAGTAACGTGTGTAGCATAAAAGATAAAATGAGTATGGCAGTGATTAAAGTGTGTTTGCTGTGGTGGTGGATGTATGACATCATTGAGCAAAGATCTTTTCCTCTGACTCCCCTCCATTTCCCTGTGCCTTGGATCTCTGCCTGCCGCTACGTTTACATCATTACAGCAGCTCTCTCTCCCTTCTTTCTCTCCGTCCCTTTCCCTCCAATCCTTTCTCGATCCATATCAACAGAATCCACCTTCTCCCATCTCCTCTCCCACTTTCTTTCTCCACAGTACCTCTGTCGCTCCATTTCGATCCCTTAATATCCCCTAAATTTCTCTTCAAATTTGTGCTTCTCTCTACGCACGGTCTCTCTTCCCTCATCTCTACTGTGCTCATTTCCCCCTAGTGACTTCCATTTCAATGTGTCTCCTTATATTGCTAGGATCCATTTATTTTGTACTTTCTTGTGACAAGAAGAGTCCATTCAGTCACCAAGCCTGTGCCAGCTCTCAGAGCAGTCCGATCAGTCCCATTATCCTACCAAGGGAGCACAGGACCTTCTGAGAGGTGAGGTCATGTCCATATTGGTACAAAGGACATATTGGTAGGAAGGGAGATGAGGTCCTGCAAAGAGAATTTAGGGAGATAGGTAGTAGGTTAAAAAACAGGATCTCGAATATTGTAATTGTATGATTACTACCCATGCCCAATGAGGCAAGAAGAGAATGAGGCATGAAGTGGAAAGATCATGTAGTTCAAAACATGGTTAAGGAGCTGGTGCAGACGTGAGATCTTCAGTTATAAGACCATAAGACATAGGAGCAGAATTAGGCCATTTGGCCCATCGCGTCTGCTCCATCATTCGAACATCGCTGATCTTTTTTTCCCTCTCAACCCCATTCTCCTGCCTTTCCCCCCTAACCTTTGACGCCCTTACTAATCAAGAACCTATCAATCTCCACTTTAAAAATACCCCAAATTACTTGGCCTCCACCGCTGTTTGTGTCAATAAATCCCACTGATTCATCAATCCTCATTTCCATTCTAAAGGTACGTCCTCTCTCCATAACCTCTCTCCGCCTCTTCACCGCTCTCTCTCTCTTCCCTGCCTTCATCTATCTCACCCACGCTCTCTGCCTCCCCACCTCCATCTCTCTCTTCTCCACCATCTATCTCCCCACCTCTCTCTCTACCTCCCCACTTCCATCTCTCTCCCTCGCCTCCGTCTCTCTCCCCCATCACTCTCTCTGCCTCCCCACCTCATTCTCTCTCTCTCCCACCTCCATCTATCTTACCCACTCTTTCTGCCTCCCCACCTCCATCTCTCTCACGGTGGCGCAGTGGTAGAGTTGCTGCCTTACAGCGAATGCAACACCGGAGACTCAGGTTCGATCCTGACTACGGGCGCCGTCTGTACAGAGTTTGTACGTTCTCCCCGTGACCTGCGTGGGTTTTCTCCGAGATCTTCGGTTTCCTCCCACACTCCAAAGACGTACAGGTTTGTAGGTTAATTGGCTTGGTAAATGTAAAAATTGTCCCTAGTGGGTGTAGGATAGTGTTAATGTGCGGGGATCGCTCGGCGGCGCAGACCCGGTGGGCCGAAGGGCCTGTTTCTGCGCTGTATCACTAAATCTAAAAATCTAAAATCTCTCCCCACCTCCATCTCTCTCTCTCCCCCACCTCCATCTCTCTCTCCCCCACCTCCGTCTCTCTCTCCCCCCACTTCCGTCTCTCTCTCCCTCACCTCCGTCTTCCCGCCGTCCCTGTTCAGGGTTCCAACTGCTGATGCTTTGTTTCCTCAGCGGGAGAACCGGCGGCTGCAGGAGGCCAGCCTGCGCCTGGAGCAGGAGAATGACGACCTGGCTCACGAGCTGGTGACCAGCAAGATCGCGCTGCGCAACGACCTGGATCAGGTGAGGCTGGCTGGCTCTCCGCACTGCTACCACTGCAGCCAGGGAAAGGGGGAGCGCTGGAGACTCATGGTGGAGTATCCTTCCTGGATTATCTCACAGCATTTTACAAACAATGAAGTGGGCCAGAACCGCTGTCATTCTGTGGGAAATATTCCAACCAATCCTTGCACAGCTGGATCCCACGAACAGTTCCGTAATGCGTCCCGCTAATTCCCACTTTAATGACGGTGGATGACTGATCCAATGGTACTTTATTGTCACATGTACAGTGAAATTCATGTTTGTATTGTTCAGTACAAGTATCACTACACATAGGCACTTAAATATATCTTAGATAAGCATCTCAGATACAGTACTGGTGTACAGTCGTGGTACACTGAGACAGTATACAGGGTCGCCAGATTTGGTGACATTTTCAAGTCCCAGTTGGTGAAAGTGCAGAGTTTCTGACCATGAAGGCCCGTTGTCCTGGCGGCGTTGCAGGGTCGGCCTGGCCAAGCATGGCCATTGGTGTCATCCACCGCTGCTCCACCGCTCTGTGCCGTTGCAGGCCATGTCCAATCCATGCGCCCGGCCTTGTGGAGCAGCGTCCGATCCAGCCAAGCCCCAGGCTACTGTGATGCCTCCAGCGGCCCACTCCACCATCGAAGCACTGCACACCTTTCCACAGCTGGTCTGCTTACCGGCTCTCTGCTCCGACTCTAAATCCCCCCTCTCTAGTCCATGGGATGAGCAGGGGCTGGGCTCAGGGGCTGGGCTCAAGGGGCTGGACTCAGAGACTGGGCTCAGGGGCTGGGCTCAAGGACTGGGCTCAGGGGCTGGACTCAGGGACTGCCTCAGGGGCTGGGCTCGGTGGCTTCCCTCTCCCAATTCCATGGCAGGCGAGCTAGGCCTGATGTCGGGTATGGTCGTGGCACTCAGGGGTGACCCTCTGCGGCCTGGCACACTGAGGTGACCTACTCCGAGCGAGTTTCAGATTTGATGATGTGCATTTGAAGAATTCACCATCAGAACCAGGGTGTGGCTCCTGCCACCATTGTTGAGGAGACCGACAGTTACTTCGGATGCAAAAGCAGAAGCGCTGACAGTACTGCTCAGGGTTTCACTACCCGCGCGCGGTTCACTTAACGTTTGTTCTCTTGTCCGGGGTATTGTATCTCTAGCTGTGCCAGCATTTACCATCCATCCCCAGCAGCCACTGAACTGGTCAATTCAGAGCCCCAGCGCGATACCAGGTGAGGATGTCCCTTGGACTGGGGGGGCAGATCACCCACAACCTCACCATGAGTTGGGAGTGTCTCCCCGTGTCAGCTTGCGGTTAGGTTTCAGCGTAAGGGCGGTACAAGGGCTGGGTGGGAAGGAAACACGTCCTCCACTGACCCAGCTGTGACCCGCCACAACAGATTGAAGACAAAGCCGATGTCCTCAACAAAGAGCTGCTGCAGACCAAACAGAAGCTGGTGGAGACTGAGGACGAGAAGAGGAGGCAGGAGGAGGAGTCGGCCCAGGTAGGCAAGGGTGTGGGAGTGAAACCTGGCACTGAAGGAATAAGGCTGTATCTGGATGTGGAACGAGGACCTGGGCCAGGCTTGAGTGTGGGAAGTAGGCCCAGAGACGAGCCCAGGTGTGGGAGGGAGCCGATCCTAGGCCTGGCCGTGAGATGGAGCCCAGAGCCAGGAAGGACGACCTGGGTGAGGGAGGGAGGTAGGGTTGCCAACTGTCCCATATTAGCCAGGACATCCCGTATTTTGGGCTAAATTGGTTTGTCCTGCACGGGACCACCCTTGTCCCGTATTAGGCCCAGACGGCGCTGTAGACCCGGACACCGTAGGCCCGGACACTGTAGGCCCGGACACTGTATGCCTGTTCACTGTAGGCCCGGACACTGTAGGCCCGGACACTGTAGCCCGGAGGCCGCTGTAGTCCCGGACAGTGTAGGCCTGGGTGCCGCCTAACGGAGGTTGCGTAGCAATCGGCCTCCCGGCCGTGGCGGCTGCCATTGGTGGAGTGGGAGCACGTGGCCGCTGGCTGGGTGAGGTCAAGTGGGGCGCGGGGCAGTGACATCACCCTTTGTCCCTTATTTGGGAGTGAGGAAGTTGGCAAACCGAAAGGGAGGGCCTGTTCCAGGCCTGGGTGTGGGAGGGAGGCCCAGGCTTGGCAGTGAGAGAGAGCCCAGAGCCAGGAGGGTGGACCTGGGTGAGGGAGGGAGGCTCTGGCCAGGCCTGTTGGTAGGAGTGAGGCCCAGGACCAGGAGGTGTGAGGGAGGCTCGGCCTATTATGATACTGACTGCATCCCCAAATGTGATGTGATTTTGCTTTTCTCTTTGGGTCTACCATTGTAGATTAAGGAGGTTTTCCGTCGAGAGTTGGAGAAGGCTGAATCAGAGGTCAAGAAGACGAGTGCTATAATCTCAGAGTACAAGCAGGTACTTGCACACGGTCTGACAAAGACCAGCATCTGTAGAGATTTTGGAGATCAGAGACACTGGGGCTGATGCCCGGAGGTTCGGGCTGATGTTGAGGATGGGAAAGGGGGTGAGAAGTCACAGGGCTGAGGGTCGGGGTCATGAGGCTGAGGGTCTGTGGTGTGCTGGGGCTGAGGGTCAGGGGTCGGCAGTGACACAGCCAAGCGGAAAGGGGCCAAGGGTCGTGGGTAATTGGGATGAAAGTCGGGGGTGACAGAGCTAAGGGTCAGGGATGACAGGGCCGAGGATCAGGGGTTAGGGGCCAAAGGTTATGGGCGATAGGCTTGAGAGTAACAGGACCAAGGATCAGGGGGAAATAGTTACGGGTCGGCGGTAATGGGGATGAAAGTCGGGTGACAGGGTTGAGGGTTGGGGTGGCATGGCCAAAAGTCACGGAGGTGATGTTACTAAGGGTGGGGAGTGACGGGCCTATAGTCAGGGTGGGGATGCACAGGGTAGGTGGTGTGACACTCCGATTTTAATGGACCATCAGCCATGGACCAATCTGACAACAGCCCCCTCCTGGCTCATAGATCTATCAGCCCTGGATTTTGAGGAACCAAACCGGGTTTACCCAGCTGCTACCCCACCCCCAGACACCGTCTCCCCAAAGCACGTCACGTGGAGCCGCTGACGTCCAAGAACATGAGTAAACATGGGCAGGAGGAGGCCACTCGGCCCTCAAGCCTATCCCGCCATTCCATATAACCATGGCTGATCTATACTGGCTATAACTCCTCTTCTATGCCAGTTCACCAAAACCATTCCTCAAATCTCCACCTTAAAAATATCCAATGATCCGTCCCCCCACCACCCACGAGGGCTATGAATTCCAGCGATTCACTATCTTGAAGAGATTGAAGAGATTTCTCCACACCTTGCTTTTAAATGACTGGTCCCTTAATCTGTTTCTGTGGCCCCGTGTTTGAGACTCTCCCATTGGTACAAACATCCCAACATCTCCCCTATCAAGCCCAGTGAGGATCTTATAGGCTTGAATAATTTCATCCCTCATTCGTCCAACCTCCAAGGTTGTGTTCAGGCACAATGTGTTTTCATTCTCTCCCTGACACATGCCTTCCCTCCATGGTCTCCGGCTGACATTCATTAATGGGAGTAACACGGACCCTTTCTTTTCTTCAGATCTGTTCACAGTTGAGCACACGACTGGAGAAGCAGCAGGCTGCCAGTAAGGAGGAGCTGGAGCTGGTGAAGGTAGGTGTGAGCCTGGCCCTGACGGAACAGCTGGTTCTGAGCTTCACTCTCCTGCCCTCATCCTGGCAAGGCTCCTATCTCCCAGCATGGCCACCACCTGAGGGTCTGTCTCCGGGTTTGTCTGGCTCTCGTGTGTGTCTATAACAGACCCGTCCTGGAATTACATCTGTCCCAGGGTGGCGCAGCGGTAGAGTTGCTGCCTTACAGCACCCGAGACCACGAGTGCTGTCTGTACGGAGTTTGTACGTTCTCCCTGTGATCACGTGGGTTTTCTCCAGATGCTCCAGTTTCCTCCCACATTCCAAAGACGTGCAGGTTTGTAGGTTAATTGACTTCTGTAAATTATCTCTAGTGTGTAGGATAGAACTAGTGTGTAGGTGATCATTGGTCGGCACAGGTGGGCCGAAGAACCTGTTTCCGCTCTGTATCTCTAAACTAAACTAAACTAAACTAAATTAAAATCAAGTCTAGCTAATTACCATCCACTGGGACAACTCTCAATCCAGCCGGTAGGTGATGAAAACCACTGTTAACAGTGCTAGGAAGCAGCACTTACTCACCAAAACCCTAGCTACTCAGGTCCAGGATGGACCACGTTTGACTGAATGTGGCATCCAGAAGCTGGTAAACTGAAATCAATGGGAGAAACATGCCCTGATGGGAGTGAAACCTCACACCAAGGAAGAGAGTTGTGGGTCCAGCCTCAGGTATCACTGTAGGAGATCGTCAGAGCAGTGCCCAGGGCCCAACCATCTTCAGCTGCTTCATCAATGACCATCTCTCCATCACATGCCCAGATGTGAGGACATTCACTGAATATTTAATTCTATTTACAACTCCTCTTCCCAAATGAAACAGTCCACTGCTGCATGCAGCAAGACTGAGAAGCCGAAGCCACTGTGTGCCGATGGAGGGAATGAGCAGAGTAGTGACACAAGCATGTGTGGTATTACCCACCCAAAGGATGTACATAACTCTCCAAAATATCCTGAGCTGCTTGGCTGAGAACAGGTTTAAATCCAGCGGTGCAGAAGAGCACTGATCTAACCTATTCTGCCTTTTACCCAGAATAGAGAATCAAGAACCAGAGGACATAGATTTAAGGTGAGAGGGAAATATTTAATAGGAACGTGAGGGACAACTTTTTCACACAGAGGATGGTGGGTATATGAAACGAGCTGCCAGAGGGAGTAGTTGAGGTAGGATCTATAACAACTTTTAAAATATGACATCACCCACAGGCTTTCTGCTGAATACATTTCTCATTGGTACCACTTTACCCTTGCACCACTATAAACTCTTCCGTAAGAATCAAACCAGGGCAGGACCTTCGCCGTGAATGGCAGGGCCCTGGGAAGTGTTTAGTTTAGTTTAGAGATACAGTGCGGAAACAGGCTCTTTTGGCCCACCGGGTCTGTGCCGACCAGCGATCCCCACACATTAACAATATCCTATACCCACTAGGGTCAATTTTTTTACATTTACCAAGCCAATTAACCTACAAAGTCTTTGGAGTGTGGGAGGAAACTGAAGATCTCGGAGAAAACCCACGCAGGTCACAGGGAGAAGGTACAAACTCCGTACAGACAGCACCCGCAGTCGGGATTGAACCCAGGTCTCCGGCACTGCATTCGCTGTGAGGCAGCAACTCTACCGCTGCACCACTGCTGCCCAGTGTTGTCGATCAGAGGGATCCAGGAGTGGAGCACATTGTTCCATGAGAGTGGCGACACATGTAGATAGAGTGGTCAACAAGGCTTTCCGCACGTTGGCCTTCATTAATCAGGGTATTGTGTCTAGAAATTGGGATGTTATGTTAAATTTTTGATAAGATGTTGGTGAGACCACATCTGGAGTAGTGTGTTCAGTTTAAGTTACCACACTATAGGAAGGATGTTGGTGGGCTGGAAAGAGTGCAGAGAAGATTTGTGAGGATGTTGCCAAAACTTGAGGGCCTGAGCTATGTCGAGAAGTTGGGTAGAGTAGAACTTTATTCCTTGGACCCCAGGAAGATGAGGAGTGATCTTATAGAGATGTTTCTGATCATGAGGGGAATAGATAGGGTAAATGCACAGAGCCTTTTAGGCTCACAGAATAGAGAATCAAGAACCGGAGGACATAGATTTAAGGTGAGAGGGGAAATATTTAATAGGAACCTGAGGGACAACTTTTTCACACAGAGGATGGTGGGTATATGAAGCGAGCTGCCAGAGGGAATAGTTGAGGTAGGATCTATAACAACTTTAAAAATATGACATTTGGACAGATACATGGATAGGAAAGATTTAGAGGTATATGGGCCATATGTGGAAAGGTGGGACTAGTGTAGACGGGGCATCTTGGTTGGCATGAACAAGTTGGGCGGAAGGGCCTGTTTTCATGCTGTATAATACCATGACTCTAAATTTTGAATCAGTTCCCTATTGTCACCGTCATTGAGCCTGGTTGCAACACCCTGCCAGTGTATTCCAGATCACTAGAGAACAAAACTGGGCCATCACCCCCATTTTCAATCCATTTCCCTGTCTTGCTTCCCTAGTCTCACAAATCCTTGCCTCACAAATCCTTGATCAACCTTATATTGTATAGTTGTGATGGTATTGAAATACTGGGCTTCACTGCTCTTGTGTGGGCGATCACTTCTGGTCAGCCCAGTTCTTCTAACGTTGCTCTGGATCTTGTCTTTTTCCACTGGCGGAACGGGAGGGTGGGCAGGTTTTGTTTCTGCTGGCACTGGGTGCCCTGGGAGGACTGGTGTGCCAGCTGATGGGTCCGTGTGCTGTTCCACTCTCAGGGTAAGGTGCTGACCTGTGAACGGTGCTGCGAGCTCTTCAGAAAGGACGGCGAGCTGCAGGTCCCGAAGCCTGGGCAGGCCTGCGCCCTCCAGCACGTGGACGAGGAGAAGGAACTGCTGACGAGGCAGCTGAGGGAGATGGAACTGGAGCTGGCACAGACCAAGCTGCAGCTCGTGGAGGCTAAATGCAAAATACAGGTACTGAACCGGCAGTAGGGAGGAAGCACCAAAACTGGCTGCTGGTGAGGGGCTCATCCCCGGCTGCACGCGGGCTCTCTTTCCGTCTCCCCCTCTCCCACCACCCCATCCCTCCCCACAAATACCTAGTACTACAGTTAGCAGTTTGTTGTTTTTTTATTCATATGTTTTTCTATCTGAGTGTATTCCATTCATGGGCCTGTTGAGCTGCTGCAAGTAAGCATTGTTCTGGTGTTGGCGTATATGACAATTGAACACTCTGGACTCATCATTCTCCCTCCTCTCCCCTCTCCCTTTCCATTCTCTTAACCTTTCTCTCTCCCAGTCTTTCCCTTTCCCCGTCTCTCGCAATCCTCCTCTTTCTCTTTTCTGCCACTCTCCTTCTCTTCACCATTCTCTCCCTCTCCTCTCTCATTCTCACTCAATGCTCTTTCTTTTTCACACTTGTTCTTGTTCTTTTCCATTCTCTTCCTCTTGCTGCTTCACTTTTTTTCTATCTGCCCCTTGTGCCCTCCCTCTGCTAATACTAATACTACATTACTAATTTCTCTCTTGTCCCTCTCATACTCTCTCATTTTTACCATGGTTCTCACTCTCCCTCTCTCCTCCTCCAATCCCATCTGTCTTTCTCTCTCTCTCTCCTCCTTGTTTCTCTCCCTTTCTGTTCCCTGCTCACTATCCATCACTATATCTCTGCATGTCCCTTTCTTTCACTCTCTTGTCCTTTCACATTTTCCTTTTACTTGCTCTTTGTTCTCCTTCTCGCTGTTTATCTTTCCTGACCTTTTATCTCTTCCTTGCTCCTCCTCCTTCTCTCTTTGCCCCTCCTCTCTCTCTCTCTCTCTCCCCCTCCCTCATTCTCTCAGCCTACCTCTCTCCCTCACTCCCTCCATCCTCCCCTCTCTGTCCCTCTCTCTATCCTTCTCTAGAATGTTCCGTCACTCCCACTCTCTCCCCCCCCCCCTCTGTCTCTGCCTGCCTGGCGTGTGCATGTGTGATGTACAGGTTCCCATCTGTTATAATGGGGCTGAAATCCCTCTCTGCTGTGCCCCTTTCCCAGGAGCTGGAGCACCACCGGGGAGCTCTGCTCAACGAGATCCAAGCCACTAGAAACTCCTGGTTCAGCAAGACCCTGAACTCGATCAAAACTGCCACCAGCACACAGCCACCACCACCTCCTCCACCGCCCAAGGAAAGCACATAGTACTGGGCAGCTACAGGCGGTGAGACAGCAGCAGCCTGGGCCTCCCCCCCCCCCTCATGGCACAGAAGGAGGGCCAGTCTCCACAGAGGAAAGGCGGGTCCTGGAGAGCACGTCTGGCCAGGCTGCCCACCGCTGACCCTTTTGTATATTCATGGACTTTGTCATTATTTAATCCAATGTTACTAATTGTTGGTTTGTGTATTGTAAAGCAACGAATGTTTGTTGTATTTTATATTACCTTGGTGTTCCTTTCATTGCCATTGGTTCTGGATCAATGTTGCCATAGGCTAATGTAGTTCCATACTCTGCATGAGGGAAGAGTGTCTCCCAGCAATCCATCCCCTGCAAACTAATAACATCCGTCCTCCCCACTCTTCCTCCTCCCCCCCACTCCATCCCACCCAGTGCTAATTGACCGAGAGCGTTCGACCTCAGTTAAGACTGACCGAGAGTGTTCGACCACAATCTAGACTGACTTAGATGTTTTGAGCTCAGTCTAGACTGACTAAGAATGTTCGACCTCTATCTAGACTGACTGAGAGCGTTCAAGCTCAGTCTAGACGGACTGAGAGTGTTCGAGCTCAGTCTAGACTGACTGAGGATCTTTGAGCTGGATCCAGACTGAGAATGTTCCAGTTCAGTACAGACTGACTGAAAATGCCCCCACTGCTCCCACTTATTTGCCCCTCTGGCTTCAGTCACATTGTTTGTTGGTTGCTAAGCCTCATCGGCCTTTATCGGACATCTTGTGTATTTCCCAAACATCCTGCTTCGATCTCCCTGCAGGAGTATCCCAACCTTCTCCTCTTAAAGACTTTACAAACCAACATGTGTAGACGTGGCAATGTAACTGATGCAGTTCTCAATTTGCACAATGTATAAAGAAATAATCTATCCTGTTTCTCTAATTTTGAAACTGGCTTGATATTAAAATGTAGTTAAAATTAGGAGCGATTTTATGCTTAACCTGCAATCTGTTCTGGCAGTGGGCAGGTTCCTTTTGTTTCTGGTTGTCTATAGTTTCAGGCTCCCCATCTCTTACTCTTGCAGCCCCATGGGAACAGCTTGAATTTCTAACAGTTGTATTTTCGGAAATAAACTACCTGGCTCTGACTTGCGTCTGCCTGAGTTCTGTGACACGTCCACAGTCGCTCTTGCATGTTTGCCTGCTGGGAGTTGCCGGCTTTCGTTCACTTTGTCAGCTCATCTGATGAGGATCAGATATAAGACGACACCCTCTCCCAGAGAACGCGTCGTTCCCCGGCTCTGCACTGCAAGCAGCAGATCCTGTAGCACAGACACCGGGGTAACTGACCAGACATGAGCCATTGACCAGGGCTCAGCCTCAGTCTGTTCCCCATGGTTGGGAAGTCTAAAACTAGAGGCATGAGGTGAGGAGGGGGGGGGGGGAAGATTTAAAGGGACCTGAGGGGCATCTTTTTCACTCAGAGGGTGGTGGGTATATGGAACGAGCTCCAGAGGAAGTGGTAGAGGTGGGTACAATTATGACTTTTAAAATATACTTGGACAGGTACATGAGAGGAAAGATTTGGAGGGATATGGGCAGACAAGCAGGACCAAATTGATTCTCAGAACGAGTTGGGCCAAAGAGCTCTAGGTTTGTCTATGTTAACAGACATTAGAACAAATTCATTGTGGATTTCTATCCCTAACCAACATAGGATGGATGACCCAGTATTAGTTACCATTGGTAAGGTACTTTTAATCCAGCACAATGACTGACTGGTCCCAATCTGAACAAACTCAATTGCCATGGAGGAAAACACAAAGTGAGAACCACAGGCAGGTCAGGGCAACATTCACAGCCACATTCTCAAACACACACCTCCAAAGAGAACATGGGCTCAGCTACACCTCCAACCAGTGCTGAAAGCCAGTTACACCCACACTCGGGTACACACTTCCACAGGGATCTGAGTGACAGTCGCAACCACACTCAAAGCTGTGCACATATTACAGTGTAGCAGTCACAGACATACTCAGGATCCCACACCTTCTGTAAAGCAGTGGATAACTGTGTGTGGTCATTTACATCCGGTCAACAGAGGTGCAGACACCTTGTGACTCTCAGGTGAGCATTGTTATTTCTTCATTAATTCTTTGCATATGATGCCATACCTGTGACGCACTTTCAAGGAACTATGTACTTGTACTTCCTAGATCCGTTTATCTACAGAACTCCCAGGGTCCTGCCATTCACTGTGAATGTCCTGCCCTGGTTTGACTTCCCAAAATGCAACATCTTGCACTTATCTGCATTAAACTTCATTAACCGTTCCTCAGCCCACTAGCCTAACTGATGAAGACCCTGTTGTAATTTTTGATTACTACCTTCACTATCCACAATAACACCCACTATAGTGTAATTCCTGTCGATGAACAGGCTCTGCTGCTGTCCAGACACAAAAGTATATGTGTGGCCATTTATATCCAGGCAATAGAGTTGCAGACACTTTGTGACAACAACTTTCAGGTGAGTGTTGTTATTTCTTCATTCATTCTCTGCATTGTTTGAAATCTTTCATTATAAATGTTTGCTATGAACATCCACAGAAACTACATGACACACATTCAGTGATGAGATGGTAAAGAGCCATCATTGGATGAAAGATGTAATTAAGATGAGAAAAAAATTACAAAGTGCTGGAGTAACTCAACAGGTCAGTCAGCATCTCTGAAGGACGTGGATTGTGACGTTCCGGATAGAGACCTTTTGTTCAGTCTGAAGAAGGATCCTGACCCAAAACATTATCTATCCATGTCCTCTAGAGATGCTGCCTGACCTGCTGAGTTACTCCAGCTCTTTGTGTTTTTTAAATTATCCAGCATCTGCAGTTCATTTTGTCTCTGTCATCTTATTTATAGATGAGTGTATCTGGGGTTACTGTCAACTTTGGCATCTCCTGTCCCATACTGTTAAAATGAGCCTTACTCCAATTTAAAACATGAACTTGTGGACCAGGGAACTCTAGATTGTCTCATCCGCAAACCTGCTAATCATGCCAGCTACATTCTCATCCAAATCAATAGTATTGATGCTATACCACCAATGGTCTGAGAATCAGGCCAAGATTTTGCCTTCTTTAGATTTGTGCACATTTCAACCAATGTCTCTGTAGACTATTGCCTAAATCATTTTTTCTTGTAAAATTGTACGAAATTGCTCTACATTTCATTCATCATTTACTAATTAAGCCAGACTGATCAACTGTTAGATTAGGAGGCAAAAGAGAAGCCAAACTACAATTATTTTACTTTAAAGGTTTTATTTGTCTAAATATTTGTAGGCATGTTCAATATTTTTATTTGTTTCAATGTAGATAGTTTTTTAGTGCCTTAGTTTCTGTAACAATTAACAAACTTAAACTACAGTCCCAGATTTAACGGATGTAAACCCACCCCTCCCAACCCTTTCGAATTTGGCGGAAAGTTTCCGCTTTCTTATTTCATTTCCGCCATTCCGATTTCGCCTCACATTTTCCCGCAAAACAGTCGGTAATTGCAATTTGTCAATTCGGCTGCTGGAGGTTCTGCGAGAAATCCCCCGTGCCCTGGAAGTCTCTCCGAAAATGTGGCACCGAGGCTGGGCAAGGCAGCCAATCTGAACCTCATCGGGACTTCCATGGCCAATTTGTCAATTCTGCCGCTAGAGGTCGCTAGGAGTTCCACGAGAAATACCCCCCCCGCCCTGGAAGTCTCCCCGAAAATGTGGCACCCAGGCTGGATAAGGCAGCCAATCTCGACCTCATCAGGACTTCCATGGCCGATCGGTGGGTTGAATTTGCAACCTGCAGCCGGGGCTCTGGAACTCCAGCCCAGCTGGAGCCGGCACATCTATCCCCATAGCTGATTTCCTTGGCCGGCTGGATAAACCAGCAAAGCTCTGGAACCAAGAGTGCCAGAAAATCAGTGGTGGAACTGTAATGAGTAAATATTAAATTTAAGTGCAAGATTATTTCACTATATTAATTAATTAAGACGGGGTTAAAATATAAAACACAGCAGAAAAGCCAATTACCACCTTTCTGGACTGATTATCAATTAATGTGCAAATTCACTTTAAGTATTTCCGTATGCTTATTTGAGTCACATATGTCAACTCTTTCTTCATAACTTAGTCATACATTTTATGACCATTGTTATTTTATTCAATACCAAGAGAATTGGGATGTGTAAGGAGATAGTACAAACAAAACAAAACAAAACAATTTTTTCTTTGTGTTGCAAAAAGTATCTCTGTTCAATAACCTTTCTATAAATAGCAGAATATACTCATGATAGGCCTGACATTGTACATATAGTCCAAGAACTACAGACTGTTGGAAATAACAGTCGTTTTTCACACATGAATGTAGCGCAATGCATATGCGCATTTGGCGTGATGCCTTTTTTTGCTGTAAGGTTGCATTATGTGCCATATTATGAATTTTGATGTAAAATTCTGAATTTTGGACATCAAAATTATGAATTTGTAAAATCAAATGTTGGTTGGTCTGTAAACCATATCACCTTGTCCAGGTTGGCTGGGTCGAGTTGTCTCACTGCACTACCAGAGACAGCTGAGACCATACTGAAGACTGTGGGCTCCTCCAGAACTGGACAAGGTAGGAGAGGGAACAGGGAGCAGGTTGATGGGCTGAATCTAATCTGGCCTAAACACTTTATGGCGTAGATCCCACAAGAAACTGCCAAATTTTCCCCATATGCTTCTGTATATATGTCACATTTATTGATAAAAGGACACAAAGTGCTTGGGTAACTCAGCAGGTCAGGCAGCATCACTGGAGAACATTCATAGGTGACGTTCAGACGTCTCGACCCACAATGTCACCTATCCATGTTCACCAGAGATATTGCCTGTTCAGTTACTCCAGCATTTTGTCCTTTTGTGTATTAACCTGCATCTGCAGTTCTTTGTTTCTACTTCCTCACATTTATTGATCCTTTGATGCTTCAATTACATTTGCAGAATGTTGGCACGCTTGTTCTCTCCACAGACGCTGTCTTGAGTTATTAATTTGATTGCAATTGGGATCTGTACCATCTGTTTCTTGCAGATATTGTCAATGATAATTAACTTTGGCATGACAGGTGTGACCACTGTGAACAAGCCCCTCCACAAAACACCTGGTCCCATCTGTTTTCCTTCTGTTTCATTACATTTTCACAAAACTGTCAGAGCCAACGGTTTCCTAGAGATGCCATGAAAATAAGTCAACAGGAACAATCCTTATGGTCTATGAGTGCAGCTTCAGCTGAAAGAACAGAGAGCAAACATCGAGAATTTATGATGCCATTTGCTATTTCACCAGACACTTAAACCATGGCAAAAGAAAATCAAAAATGCCACAGATGCTGGAAATCTGAAATAAAAACAAACCTGTTTTTGTTTGACCTGAACCACAGTTGTCGGTGAACACTACAGCCTGACAGATCAGATCCTGGGAATAAATTAATTGACCTTTTCATTACAGTAAAATGTAACCAACGGTTTCAATCATATGTGATCACACCAAATCCTGATCCCAAATGTACTTGTTTAGGCAACAATGGATTCATATGGACATTACACAGCAGCTGGTGCTTATGTGTTTTTGAAGATTCTCATGTTTTCACATACAATCCGCCCCATCCCACTCATACATTAAAGTATTGGCAATGCTGGATTGGGATTATACTAAAAATATGTCCTGAAAATCTGTCAAATCAATTCTTACTCAAATTTGAAATAAAATGAGAAAGAACCACACAAGAAGCCAGTTATGGAGTAACTTAAAAGACTTTACTGTGACACAGAGCATTAGTTTATATCAGAATTAACCATTACATACAGCCTTTAGCTTTTTAGCAAGCCTAGTTGCAGACAAATCATTGACTCAGAATTCTGTATTGAGTGAATTAAATCATTGTTCCCTTCAGGACTGCCCATTGAGAATAAGGGGTAGGCCATTTCGGACTGAGATGAGGAAAAATCTTTTCACCCAGAGTTGTGAATCTGGAATGATTTTGGATGATTTTGAAGGCAATGGAGGCCAATTCACAGGATGTTTTCAAGAGTTAGATTTAGCTCTTTGGGTTAAAGTAATCAAGGGATTTGGGGGAAAAAAGCAGGAACGGGGTACTGATTTTGGATGACCATATTGAATGGCGGTGCTGGTTCAAAGGGCCGAATGGCCTAATCCTGCACCGATTTTCTATGTTTGATCTGAAATCTTTGAGGAACCGTTGATTTACATGAATTGCTCTACTAAATCTGTTGCTTATTATCTGTGAAATGACCTGCACCCCTTTTTCTCTGTCCACTTTCACTTTTATCTGTTATTTATGATGTAACTTTGAGAAATTTTCATTTTGAGAGTGACTTTGGTCTCTCAATAGCTGTTTGGTAAACCACAAAGTTTATGATTTCATCCTTATTCTTTTTTTAATCTTTAAAAGTACATTTACAAAAAAATTTGAATGCTCAGTTTCTGAAATAAAACGGAAATACTTAGCAGGTCAGGCAGCATGTGTTGAATGAGAAACGCTTAATAGTTTAGGTCAAATAACTTTTTTATATTGTGATGAGGGAGCTTTGACTTGAAACAGCAGCTTTGTTTCTCTTTCCACAGATGTTGCTGGACTTTCTGTGTGTTTCCAGTAATTTTTTATTTCATTAGTCCAAAATCCTTTGGCTTTTACAACATGGAATCAACCTGCTGCTAAGACATTGAAGTGAAGGCAGTGAAGGCAGAGATTTACAAGGAGTCGGTCTTGGCATCATCCTGCCATTGTTCTCAGTGTAACGCTGCTGAGTGCCAGGGGTGTCAGCTTTTGGGCAAGGCATTAAAGCAAAGTCATCTGCCCTCGCCTAAGACCAGAATCAGGGCTCTCATTGTACTACTTGAAGAAAGTATCAAAATTCACCCCTCCAATATAATTGTTAAGGTTTAGGTTTACATTTAAAACTATCATGTGTATGAGGTACAGTGAAAGGCTTTGTTTTGCATGCGATCCATGCAGATCAGATATACTATACATAAATGCAATCAAGTCAAACTCCTACAATAGATGGAGCAAATGGGAAGATACAGAGTGCAGAATATAGTTCTCAACATTGGGGCACACCATTTCCATAGACAAATTCCATTATCCACAATGGGATAGAGGTAAATTAGATAAGGCAGCGTAAAGTGTAGATGGAACCAATGGTGGGGAGTCTTGTCTCCGTGATAGTTAATGGTGGGAGGTCTGGTCTGTGTAATCGGTGTAAATAATAGTTATTTCCTTCATAGCTTCATTCCTTCATGAATTTAAAAGAGAGTTAGTTAGAGGCTAGGGACTAGTGCAATCAAGGGATATGGGGAGAAGGCAGGCACAGGATACTGATTGTGGATGATCAGCCATGATCACAACAAATGGCGGTGCTGGTTGAAAGGGCCAAATGGCCTCATCCTGCACCTATTTTCTATGTTTCTATGTTTACATATTCTGCAGCAAGTAAGAATTTCATTGTTCTATCTGGGACATATGACAATAAAACACTCCTGACTCTTGAATATGTGTGATAAAGAGACAAGTGACACAACTGGCAATGGTGTTGACTGGGGGAGGGTGGGGTGGCTTGCAGACGCTGAAAACCGTCGCTATTTGCAGACCAATTTCCTTAAATTGGCTGTCATTATGTCTGCCAAACATCATTGACATCCCGAGGGGATGAAAAGCACTCAATAAGCACCGTTTCTCTCGGTGCATTGCATTTTGAAGCATGGGATTCTGACTGACAGCTCAACAGTCCTGTGCAGAACCACCAGAGGGAGGCGCTGTTGGCAGCAGGAGCTGCCGTTGTTGGTTTGGAAAGTGGCGTTTCCATTCAGTGTCCTTCACAGCGTTGTAGAGCGAGATGATGAAATCTGGAAAACGGCAAAGCCAATACGTCTCGGGGCTTCCAACTAAAATCTTGATACTGAAAAAAATAACATTATAACAAATGTACATTTTTAGTCAGTGAGAGTTTTCCTTACGCAGCCCCAGGTACCATAAACTCGGCACTCAACCAAGGTTTAAAACATCAACAGTTGTCAGGAGTTCCTTTGACAGATCAAGGGATCATAGAATATGCTTTTGCATACTCTACGCAATGGATCCAGATACCGCTCGATCCATTCCTCATCTCAGGTGACTGTGGCTCATGTTTGATTACAATGGCTGAAAACAGGCATTAGAACCAGAGTGCTGGAGTATCTCAGCAAGTCAGGCAGCACCTCTCTGCCTCTTTTTTGTTAAGCAACATCTGCAGTTCCTTGTGTCTCCATAAGAACCTGAGATGCAGAAGCAGGACGAAGCATTTCAGCCCCTGCTGCATGCTTTGCCATTCAGTAGGGTTACAGCTCATCTTTTGCCCCTGGATGACCTTCCTGTAACAAAACCATGTGCCTTGATCCACTCCATATCCAGAAATCTGTCAACCTCTGCCCTGAACCATGCTGAGCGACTGACTGTCATCAACCCCGGGTAGAGAATTCCAAGGGTTGACTGCCCTCTGGAAAAAGAAATTCCTTTTCATTTGAGTCTGAATGGTCGACCCTTTATTTTGAAACTGACTGCAGATTCCACCTGAGGGCAATATCCCCACATTTACCCTGTCAAGCCTCAAAGGGCTTTTGCGCAGAAATCCCCAATTTGTCCAAAGGGAACGCAATGCTTCATTGTTAAAAGATAACATTTATGTTTCCAGATCAGAGCAACTGAGAATGATACTGCAATACATTCATATTTAAGCAAATGTAAATACTGTCTGGAGGAAAACAACACAGGATCAGATTTTAAGCACTAGCAAGAGTTCAGAAGTCTGTTACTGCCCCATAATAGGTCTGGGAGAAAAAACAGATTCAGATGTAAACTAGGCCAATGTAGGTGATGCTGTTTTACATCATGCACCTAATGATGTCTTTAACTCAAGGTCTCAACTCTACATGTAGCATCAGAGGTAACTGTGTAAAGGTTAAAACATCGGTGGCATTAACACCATCACAAGCTTTTTACAGACTCGATCGGTCAAATATAGTACGAGTCTGAAGAAGGATCTCGACCTGAAACATCACCTATATTACTATGATTCTGTAACTACATCTTATCCTCTGGCCTTCAATAGCTACTGTTAGAGCTGAAGAAAAGGAGAAACATTAGAAATGTTTTTAAGGTTCAAATCTGCACAATAAATAAAAAAATAACTGAATATCACCAGTGTCGAGTACCTTTCATTTTTTTCATTGAAATGTTGTGTCAGATTTCTTATGAATTTCAGGAGATCATTGGTGTTGTCCGTGTAAACGTTTTTCACGGTTCGCTTCTTGCTTTGACCCATGTTCATGTCATCCAAAACTTCAGCGTCAATCTAAAGTAAAGGGAATTCGTTTTTTTATCATTTCAAATTCACTTTGTTTTTCTTTGCCCTTGAAATTCCTCTGGTGTCCTCTGCTCCTCCAGGCCACAAGATGGCACTAAACACAGAGACTGCTAAAAACTCTCAGCAGGTTAAGAAGCATCTGTGGAAATAGAAACCATGTTACATATCAAGTCGATGACCTTTAACCACTAATAGAAAATTATATTTCAATCTTATCCAATGAAGGATCTTCAACTTGAAAGATTAACTTTGTTTCTCTCTCAACAGTTGCTGCCAGACTTGCTGAGTGTTTCCAGATTTTTCTCTTTTTATTTCACGTTTCCAGCATCTTCGCGGCATATCAATCTGGTCTACAGATTTCACAAATGTTATGATTGAGCGGAGACGAGGACCAAGCAACTCACTTAGTCCACGGACAACGTCCACCCTCCCCACCCTCTCTCCACAGAAACTCTCCCTCTCCTCTCTGAGATCAGTTAACAACTGCTCCTTCATCACCATCGGCTCCACATCTTGGAACTCACTCCCCAATAGGCCGAGGGAGCACCTTCACCAGACGGAGTGGGAAAATTCAAGGAGGCAGCTCACTATCACTTTCTCAAGGGTGATTAGCGATGGAAAATGAATGCTGACCTTGTCAGAGATCCCCCCCCACTTATGCCAAAATGCTTAAAAAGAAAAATCAGGTTTCCTTGCCCTTGTTTGACCTGATGCCTCAATACCTCATGGAGTCTATTGTTGATGTTGTAGATTTCTGGCAATTTTTTAGATTTATTTTATAGATTTAGAGATACAGCGCGGAAACAGGCCCTTCGGCCCACCGGGTCCGCCGCCGCCCAGCGATCCCCGCACACTAACACTATCCTACACACTCTAGGGACAATTTTTACATTTGCCCAGCCAATTAACCTACATACCTGTACGTCTTTGGAGTGTGGGAGGAAACCGAAGATCTCGGAGAAAACCCACGCAGGTTATGGGGAGAACGTACAAACACCGTACAGACGGCGCCCATAGTCAGAATCGAACCTGAATCTCCGGTGCTGCATTCGCTGTAAGGCAGCAACTCTACCGCTGCGCCACCGTGCCGCCATCGTTTGAAGAAAGTGTGTGTCTCTAGTGGATCTATCCCACCATTGGGAGTGAATTATGGTGAACCAGTCCAAATGAGGTAAAAGTTATATTTCTGGGAATACAATTGATCAGTCCATTGTTTGACTGGACTTTGAAATAATATATAAGGTTGTGAGGTAGATTAGCTGCATTTGTCTTGTTTTCAAATCCGTGCAAAGAGGCCAAACCAGGTTTATTCTTATTGTACCCAGTAATAGTGGTTTTGTACAACTGAATAGCTTGCTATTGGTTGAAAATGAAAAATTGCAGATGCAAAATTGAAATAGAAACAGAAAATGCCGGAGGTACTCTGCTGGTCAAGCAGCCATCTATGGAGGGAGAAACAGAATTAACATTTCATTGTGGCCTTTGCTCAAAACTGGGAAAGTGAGAGCACAAACATATTTTAAGTTGCAGAAAGGAGTGGGGAGAGAACAGAGCAAATTCCTGCACTGGCGTGGGGATGAGTGTTCAGGGGACAGAAATCCAGTTGATATCATCAAAGTTAGATGCAAAACACACTATTTGCTGCAATCCTGAAGTAAAATAGAATGCTGGAAATATTCAGCATCTGTCGAGAAAAACAGTTCATGTGGATTCAACAGTTCAGGTGGATTGCTTTCAATCAGGACTGGCCAGTTCAAACTTAAGCAGGAAAGGCTGGTTATCTGAAATTGTTAAACTCGGTGTTAAATAACAAGTGCAGAGATGGAAGTTGAGATGCTGTTCCTCAATGTTATTTTTGGTTTCAAAGGAATGATATAAGAGGCCAAAGACAGAGCTCAGAGTGTAATAGAGATGGAGAATTAGAAGCGTCAGGTAACTACTCAGGGTCACCACTGCAGGCTGAGCAGAGGTGCTCTGAAGAGCCATTACCTAATCTGTATTTAGTTTCTCCAGACAGTGGAGCCAACATGACGAACACGGAATGCAGTGCACTAAGCTGAAAAAAAGTACAGGTGAATCACTGCTTTACCTGGACCCTGGTATGGTGAGAAGCGAAGAGGTAAAAGGATAGGTGTCACATCTCCTGTGGTTGCATGAGGAAAGGCTTTTGAAGGGGAGAGGTTACTGAGATGGAATGACAGACCAGGGAGTTGCAAACCTGATCTGCAAATAGACGATTTGGGTGATCAGATAGGTTGACTAGTCTACTTCAGCAACTGTTGAATTCTAAACTCCTCTGACCATCCAGTGTTAATACTAATGCAAGTATTGCATTCCAATTTCTTAAACACTCAGTACGTTCCCAGCTGCAGTGAAAACTAGTCCACTCATGTACCCCGAGTTTCTAAATCGGACTCATTGGATAACAGAAACAAAGTGGAATTGTAATGTGAACTACCAATTCAACAGCTTGCCAAATCCGACTGCGATATTTCAATCAATTATATTCAGATTACATACTTCAGAAAGCCCACTATTCCAGAGAGCACAATGTTCCTTAGATAACTAAATGTTTTACCTCTCCTGTCCACTTGTGAAATGATCTTTCCTTGTTCTTGCCAGCCTTATTCAGAATCTGTACTAGCTCACTATCCTGTTTCCGTTTTGTTACAACGTCTTCATTGGCAAGGTCTTGGACAAACTTGCTCTTCCTGAAGTGAAAACCAGAAGTGGATTAATGCCAGTAGTTACATATTCCTCCGATAACAGCTGTCAGCCTGTGTGACATTGATCAAATGAGAAATTGACTAGAAATCAATATTACTTCTATTCCCTAATGACTTGGTCAGGCAGATACAGTAAACCATAATAATCACATGTAAAGGATTTATTCTTCCAAAAGAATCAGAGCAAGATCAGAGTTGAAACTCAATTCCACTGCAGAGTTTCCACCAGGAGTGTGAAACCCATGAGGTATTCTCTGCATTAAATGTCAGTTCATCGAGTTCAAGAAGGCAGCATGGTAGGCTGGTCTGGAAGATTAGATCACATGGGGTCCAGGATGAGCCAGCCAAATGGATACAAAATTGTCCAGGGGACGAAGTTAGAGAGTGTGGTGGACAGTTGTTTTTCAGACTGGAGACCTGTGACTAGTGGTGTGCCACTGGGATCAGTGCTAGGTCCACAGTAGTTCATCATGTATATTAACGATTTGGATGAGAATGTAGGTGGCATGATCAACAGTATAATGGACAGTGAAGAAGATTGTGTAATGTTGCACTAGAACCTCGATTAACTGGGAAACTGATGGACTTTAACTCAGATGAATGCAAATTAGTGAATTTTGGGGAGTGAAACCAAGGCAGGACATACAAAGTGAAAGACAGAGCCCTGGGGGATTCCGTACAACAAAGACCGTGGGGGACAAGTACACAGTTTCCCAAAAATGTTGACATAGACAGGGTGATGAAGAAGACACATGGCATGCTTGTCTTCATCGGTCAGGGTACTGCGTACCAGAGTTGGGGTGTCATGTTACAGCTGTACAAAACATTGGTGAGACCATTGTTTGTGGTTCTGGTTACCCACCAAAGGAAGGTTGCCATTAAGCTAGAGAGGGTGCAGAAAACATTCACAAGGATATTGTTGAGTCTGGAGAGCTTGAGTTGCAAGAAGTTGGATAGGTTGGCACCATGGAGCATAGGGCGCTGATGGGTGCCATTATAGAGGTTTATAAAATTATTAGGACATTGATAAGGTGGATCGGCAGTCTTTTTACCGGGGTGGGGGAATTTAAAACTATAGGTCTCCAATTTAATTTGGGAGAGAAAAGATTTAACGAAGATTGAGGAGCAAATTTTTCATATGGAGGTGGTGGATATATGAAACCAACGGCCAGAGGGGATGGTGGGGTCAGAAACAATTACACCATTTAAATGACATTTGGACAGCCACATAGACAGAAAAGGTTTAGAGGAATATGAGTCAAAAGCATGCAAGTGAGACTAACTCAGGTAGGCACCTTGGTCAGTATGGCTCAGTTGTGCCACAGGAGCTGTTTCCTTCCTGTATAACTTTATGATTTTAACCAACAATTTTTCATGGGCTATTAGTGATAGACAATGAATGATGACCTTTCAGATATGCTCCAACTCAGCCCCAGATCATAGATTCAAAAATTCATACAGCATGACTCTTTGACCCATTGAGTCTACTCTGCCCATTAATCATCTATTTGCACTAATGCTTCATCAGACCCATTCTTATTCTCCCCACATTCCCATCAACTCCCCCTAGTTCTACCACTCACCTACATAGAGTCATAGAGTGTGGAAACAGGCCCACACCGGCCAACAATGTCCCAGCTACACTCGTCCCACTTGCCTACGCATGGTCCATATCCCTCCAAACCTGTCCTATCCATGTACCTGTCTAATTGTTTCTTAAACAATGAGATAGTCCCAGCCTCAACTACCTCCTCTGCCAGCTTGTTCCTTACACCCACCGTCCTTTATTTGAAAAGGTTACCCTTTGGATTCCTATTAAATCTTTTCCCACTTCACCTTGAACCTATGTCCTCTGGTCCTCGATTCCCCTACTCTGGGTAAACGACTCTGTGAATCTACCCGATCTATTCCTCTCATGATTTTGTATACCTCTATAAGATCTCCCGTCATCCTCCTGCGCTCCATGGAATAGAGACCCAGCCTACTCAACCTCTCCCTGTAGATCACACCCTCTAGACCTGGCAACATCCTCGTAAATCTTTTCTGAACCCTTTCAAGCTTGACAATATCTTCCCTGTACAACTGCAACATTACCTCCCAATTTTTATACTCCATACTCTAACTGATGAAGGCCAAAGTGCCAAAAGCCTTTTTGACCACCTTATCTACCTGCGACTCGACCTTCAAGGAACCATGCACTTGTACTCCTAGATCCCTCTGCTCTACAACACTACCCAGAGGCCTTCCATTCACTGTGTAGGTCTTGCCCTTGTTCGACATCCCAAAATGCACCTCGCGCTTCTCTGTATTAAATTCCATCAACCATTCCTCCACCCACCTGGCCAATCAATCCAGATCCTGCTGCAATCTTTCACAACCATCTTCACTATCTGCAAAACCACTCACTTTTGTGTCATCAGCAAACCTGTTAATCTTGCCCTGTATGTTCTCATCCAAATCATTCATGTAGATGGCAAACAGTAATGGGCCCTGCACCGAACCCTGAGGCACACTACTAGTCACTTTACATCCTTTACACACAAAGCAATTTTCAGAGGTCAGTTCATTTACCAACTTGCTTATCTTTGAGAAGTGGGAAGAAACCAGAGAATCCAGGGGAAACTCACATGATCACAGGGAGAATGTGCAAACTCCTCACAGAAAGTACTGGAGGTCAGGATTGAAACTTGCTCTCCGGACCTGTGAGGCAACAGTTCTACTCACTGGCCACTGTGTGGTGCAACTCACAAAATGCTTAAAAAATAAAATCAGATTTCCTTGTCCCCTTAAAATTCCTTCCCACTAAGGGCAGAATAGGAGGCATCTGCTGCTGCTGCTGTGCCCTGCCTGGTAACAGCCTGAAACCAAGTATCTGATGTGGAACATCAGTCATCTCTGTGCTACAAATTCTGTTGGCTTCTACCTAGTGGTTGCAACCATGCTGTTATCCCTGTGTTCCTCTGTAAAGTTCTATGCTGTAGAGATGACCAATTGAAAAATATAATTTTGTTTAATTCTGGTGCTCCTCAGATTGTTAACATTCAAATACAATAGATGTCATCTCAGCTTATCATACACTTGAGAACTATCAAACACAGCATTCTTTGTGCTCATCTGACTCACTCTGCTTCTTTCCACAGGAACGGATGTTGCTCAGCCTCCTGGAGGGTAATCCGGGTCTCCGCCGGAGCGAGCAATCTCTCTATGAAATCCCGGACTTCAGCATTCCCGGGGTTGCACAGTTCCTTGTCAAGGGATGGTTGATTCTCACACAAATCCTTATTCTCATAAGGGTCTTTTCCTTGAGTTACTAGAAAGTGCAGTAGCCGTCCCAAAGCCTGTCCAGAAAGGGAAACAAATTCAGAACTATATCCTGAGGGAAGGATACATACTTATGTTACATAATATAGATCAAGTAATATTTTATAGTTATAGTTATTTTTTATTGGTTCTGGGGATGTAGATATCACTGGAATTCCCTGGATTTACTGTCCATCTGTTATTGCCCTTAAACTGAAGAGGCAGTTAAGAGTCAACCACAAGATGTGGGTCTGCAGTCACATATAGGCCAGTCTGGCAGCTCTCCTTCTCCATCCTGAAGGGCATTATCTTAGTGAGGCAGATGAGTTTCTGCAACTGTCTAGTAGTTTCATGATTACTGTTGCTGAGAACAGCTTTAATTCGAATTCCAGATATATTTAATTAATGGTGATAATTCCCCTGCCACCTTGGTGAGAGTAATGGTCCAGAACTCTGGGTGCTGGTCCGGCAACTTAACCAGGACTCTGTCAAACCCCTAATATAGCCTGTTTTAGGTTCCACCATTCATTGTCTGTAATTTTATAGAATGGTAGAAATTGCATGCAAGAGGTCACTCACTTCATGTATGTACTATGTTCCCATTGCCCTAATGACAAGCAATTTAAAAAAAACATTTAAAATCTATTACAAATTCTATCATTATCCTCGTTTCTGGTTGGTTATTCCTTATTTTAAGAATGTCAAATAATTTACCTCAACCTCACTATTCCAATTACAGGCCCACATTCTCAAATTGAGGACACAAAGTGCTGGAGTAACTCAGTGGGTCAGGCAGCATCTCTGGGGAACATAGACTCAGTGGAGATCAACAGTAAAACCTATAATCCTGTGGTTTTCACAACTCTGTCTTGATCAGGCAGCTCCTCTACACATTAGACTATTCTGTTAACAACTAAACATAATAGATATATAAGATTAGTTATGTTGACACAATACAATATTTATATTAATGGACTGTTCACACAGGTGCTCCAATGATGAGTACGGAACATCTTCTTTCATATTAATGGATCTACACATGACTGTCAATCTTTCCTTCCCTCTTTCTTGATTTCTCTTTATTTCTTTGTTCATTCGAATCCCTAAACAGGCTGTTTTACCAGTTCTTCACTTTCCAAATCCTCACTGTACCCAGCTGACTGCTCTTCTTGCCAACTGTATCCTTGCCATCACCTAACCGAAAACAGAAACATTTTAGAAACACAGAGCCGGTCAAGCAGCATCTGTTGAGACCATCAGAGTCAATGTCTCAAGTGGATGATCTGACCTAATCTAGCCATGTTTTGCTCTCACTCTTCCCAGCCCCGGTTGCATCCTGTGGTAAAGACCTTGGCCCTTTACCCAAATGACTCAGAGAGAAAAAGAGGACCTGTAGATCTGCTGTGAACAGCTCACTCGCTTCGAAAGTTGGTGTTTGCAGTTGTTCCAGTTTCTGAAGGATTTCAGAAGCCTCCCATTTCCCTTTGGATGATATCGTCACAGCTGGATTATTACCAAAATACACACTCTTGTCAAAATCTGCCAGGTGAATACGGTTTTCAACATCTGTGGAAAATCAAAACATGTTTCTTTATATTTTTACCAGATACATGCAAAAGTGAAGGGTGTTTAAAAATCAAAATCAATGTTATGTCCTCTTTGGAATTATGCTGGAATTATCGCGGCACAGCAGTCGAGCTGCTGCCTTACAGAGACCCGGGTTTGATCCCAACTAAGGGTGTTGTCTGTACGGAGTTTGTACTTTGTCCCTGTGACCGTGTGACCCAGGGAAAGCTCCGGTTTCCTCCCACACACCAAAGACATATAGGTTTGTAGGTTAACTGGCCTTGGTAAATTATCCCTAGTGCATAAGATAGTGCTAGTCTACGTGGATCGCTGGTCAGCGCGAACTCGGTGGGCCAAAAGGTCTGTTTCCGTGCTATATCTCTAAACTAAAACGAAACTTTAAAAAAGTTTAATCAAACACAAGCAGATCTCAGTTTTATAGAGTTCATACTGAGTATCAAATAAATACCGTAAAAGTACCACCTAAAGTGAAAGGGAGACAGTTAACATTTCCAGTTGGTGACATTTTATCAGAATTGGAAAATGTTAGAGATAAAAAAATCTTTGAGAGAAAAACGGGAGGAGCGTAAATACCGAAATAACTTGAATGATGAAGGTGTAGAGCAGAAGAGGATGTTGCTGAGATAAGTAAAGAAATTGGATGGTGTAACAGAGGTGTTGTGAGAGACGGGGCATCTTTATCTGAAAGTGCAATGTACTGAGTCAAAGATTCCTTCAGTTATTGTGAACTTTGTCCTCTGCTTCTGAAACAGTTCCAACAGAGAACAGAAAAATAGGGGCAGGACTGGCAGCTTAATATTCCAGGTTACAGGCACAGAGATGGGGGTAAAATAGAGGGGGAGTTGCTTTATTAAAGGAGAATGTCACGGCAGTAGTCCGAGATGACATTACTGATGGTTTGTCTAGCGATGCCACATGGTTGGAGCTGAGAAATAAAAGTGGATGATCATGATGTTGGGAGTGTAACATAGACCCCCCCAAATAGTCAATGGGAATTAGAAGAATAAATATGCCAGTAGATTAAAGGCAACTGCAAGACTAATAGAGTTGTCATAGTTGGGGATTTTACCTTTCCCAATATAGAGGGGACTGCCATAGTACCAAGTGCTTAGAATTTGTCAAATATGTTCAGGAAAGTTTCTTTAGGCAATATGTAGAGGGCCCTACAAGGGAGTGGCCAAAGCATGATCTGCTCTTAGGAAGTTTCAGTGAGTGAGTCTTTAGGGACTAGCAACCACAGTTCTATTAACTTTAAAATAGTTATGGATAAGGACAGGGCAAGCCCACAAGTTAAGGTTCTGAATTGGGGCAAGGTCAACTTTGATGGTATTAGACCAGGAACTTGCTAAAGTTGATTGAAGTAGGATGTTTGTGTGCAAAGGGACATCTGGAAAATAGGATGCTTTTAAAAGAGTGATGGTGAGAGTTCAAGGCATGCATGTTCCTGTTAGAGAGAAGGGCAGGGCAGCTGGAGGTAAGGAATCCTGGATGATGAGAGAAACTGAGACACTGGTCAGGAAAAAGGAGGCATGGGCCAGGTATAGGCAGCTGTGATCAAGTCGATTCCTGGCGGAATTTCGGGGACTGAGAAGAAAATACTTAAGAAGGAAACCAGGAGGGTAAAAAAGGGGCTGGAGATCGCTCTGGCAGATAATATTAAGAAGAATCCAAGTACATTAAGGGAAATAGGGTAACTAGAGAGAGAATGGGGCTCATCAAAAACCCAAGCCGTCTTCTATGTGTGGAGCCGCAGGTGATGGGCAAGATACTCAATGAATATTTTTCCTCTGTTTTTACTGTGGAGAAAAACATGAAGAATAAGGAACCTGGGACAGTTAATGGAGATGTCTTGAGGACAGCCTGTATTACAGTCAAGAATGTACTGGACGTATTATGGTGTATGAAGATAGATAAATCTCCCAGGCCTAATTAGATATATCTGAGGATATTGTGGTAAGCTGGAGAAAAAATTGGGGGAGTCCTGGGTGAGATATATGAATCATCGTTAAATATGGGTGAGGTGCCAGATGACTAGAAGGTGGCTAATGTTGTACCTCTACTTAAGAAGGGCTGCAAGGAAAAGCCTTGGAAGTATAGACCAGTGAACCTAGCATCTATGATAAGTAAGTTTAAGTTTTAGACACAAGCATGGAAACTGGCCTTTCGGCCCACCGAGTCCACGCCGATCAACAATCACCCATGCACTAGTTCTATCCTACCAATTAGGGACAATTTACAAAAGCCAATGAACCTACAAGCATGTACATTTTCGGAATGTGGGAGGAAACCAGAGCACCCAGAGAAAACCCAAGTGGGAAAACATATAAACTCCTTAGACAGCACCCATAGTCAGGATTGTACCCGGTTCTCTGGCGCTGTAGGTCAGCAACACTACCACTGTGCCACTTTAAACTGGAAAGAATTCTGAGGAATAAGAATTTGGATAGACTGGGACCGATTAGGAATAGTCAGCATGGTTTAGTCGTGGGGGGTTGTGTCTTATGCAATTAATTGACTTTTTTTGAAGAGGTAACCAAAAAGGCTGGGCAAATGGGACTAGATTAAGGGGGGCATCTTGTTTGGCCGAAGACCCGGTTTCCATGCTGTATGATTCTATAAGTCTAGCTGAACGACCAGAACAGCACACAATACTCCAAGTGTGGCTGGGCTTTGTGTAGCACCACAGGGAAACAACATTTTACTGAGGAATTGCAGCTTTGGCTCTGACTGTAAATATCAAATGACTCGTTACCTATGAGGACATTTGACGGATGCAAATCCCGGTGTGCGAACTTGGCTGTGTGCAATATCTGAAGAGCCTTGATCAACTGCTGCATAATATCTGGGGGATTCAGTTGAATTTCTTTAGGTTGCTGAAGCACGTATTCTTCCAGATTATACTCATAGAGATCCAGGCATAGGTATTCACAATACTCGTCTGTTTCACAAGACACCAGTCTAGTAAACAGATTGCTTGCTTTGATCTTCGGCTCTGTGAGGCAATGCTTTTCCGTTGAAGCTTTTTCATCGAATCTCCTGTGGAATTTCACTGCCACCTCAGTCTCACAGTTATGGAAACCAAGATAGACCTCAGTTGTGTTGTCTGTGGTAATCTTAAAATCTTCAATCCTAGACAGTTTAAGGTTCCCAATAGGAGTACATGCAACTTTCTGCAGCTTCTCCAGTTTTGTATGCCAACGTTTACTGCACTTTTTCCATTTGGAAGAAGATCCTACATTTGGTTTAATATTCTTTATGTACTGATTCAATATTTTTATAATTTCAGTAGCATACAGTCTTTTGGCCATCATTATTGGTGTATTCCCAGCAGCATCAGTGCAGGAAACATCAGCTCCCATTTTACACAACCTTTCCGTCAACATGGCATTTTTCTTCTTCACTGCTGCCATGAGAGCGTTCTGCCCAGATTTGTCTTGTGCTTTGATGTCAACATTGGAATCCTCCAGCAGCAGTTCAACCACCGTCGTGAAGTCATTTTGTATTGCAAGAATCAGGGGTGTTTTCCCATCTTGGTCTGGAATGTTTATATTTGGTTTACATTTTATTAGTATTTCCATCACATCACTGTCCAGGTTATCATTTTTCAAAGCGGTGCTCAGAGGTGTTTCTTTGTTATTGTCTATGTAGTTTACAGGAGCCCCATGTTTCAACAGAATTTCCACAATTGACTTGCTGCGTTCCTTCAAAGCAAAAATTAAAGCTGTTCTGCCGAGATTGTCAACTGCATTAACATCTGCGTGCATTTCATCTAACAAGATGTTAACAATATTTTCATGACCTTCCTCCACAGCACTCATGAGTGCAGTCTTTCCACCCCTGCCCACCTTTTTTTTGGCATCAGACACTTCCCTGTGCTTGTTCACATCCGCTTTGCGATCAAACAGGAAACGTAGGGCATCCTCCCTGGCATATAATGCTGCTTCCATAAAGGCAGTAAAGCCATTGGCATCTGCCTCATTGATATCCGCACCATGGGACAGAAACAGCTGGAGCAAACTCACTTGGCCAACTATCGCAGCAGTAATGAAAGGTGTGGTTCCATTTTTCTTCCTGAGATGTGGGTCTGCCCCATGCTCCAGTAATAAATGCACAACCTTTTCATGATTTGATTGTATAGAAGTATGGAGCGGTGACCAACCATGATTCTTAGTCTGATAGTTAACATTGGCTTTGTTCTTCAAGAGCAATTCAACAAGCTGTTCATTTCCTTTATCTGCAGCTAAAAAAAGAGGGGTTCCTCTGTCATCATGATCATGATCAAAATCAACCAATCCTCCCTCAGCAATTAATCGTTCCACTTCTGTGACGTCTGGACTTGAAGAACCACAGAGGTCTTGAAGTTTCTTTCCAAGTGCCTCTGGATCCAATGCTGCAGTCATTTTTCTGTTATTGTTGCAGTTTAATTTCTTTCCTATTTAAAAAGAATGACAAATTCATGATTATAGCATAATAGCAAAGTGATTCTAAGGTATCCTCCCTGATTTTCAGGACATCAGAGAGAGATTTAGGTACTCACAACAAAGTATTAGAGATGAAATCATGATATTCGCAACACTATGCACTTTCATTTTGAATCCAGCGTGCTTATTTAATATCTTGAGGGAAAACATTATTCCCTGCCTCAAAATTGTTGAACATGTTTTCAACCCTGAGATTGGGAAGAGCTACAATCATTGAAAATATATGATACATAAGGAGGCATTCTATTTTGTTTTAGTTTAGTTTACAGATACAGCGCGGAAACAGGCCCTTGGGCCCAACGGGTCCGCACCGACCAGCGATCCCCGCACATTAACACTATCCCGAGACCCGAGTCTCCGGCGCTGTAAGCACTGTAAGGCAGCAACTCTACCGCTGCGCCACCGTGCCACCCATTTGTGTGGTTTGAAAGCAAGCTCCTTTCCCTAAACCCCCTTCCAACCCTGCAGTCATGACTCATCCCGGTACACACCCTTGTTCTGTATAAATGTGGCAGGGTTTCTGGCTCCACCATCCTCAAAGGCAGTGAGTTCCAGACCATGGCAGAGTGAGATAACCTTTCCTCATCTCTCCAGACCTACAGTAAATCTACACCCGCTCTGCTAAGGTAAATAGGTCTTCCCCATTTACACTCTCTACGTCCCTCATAATTTGTATTTACCTCATTTAAATCTCCTCCCAGCCTCCTCTGTTCAAAGCAACTCTCCTCTCTACAATCTTTCCTTGGGGCCACAATTTTCCAGTCCTAACAACATCTTTGTGATTCTCCTCTACAATCACATATTTCTATAATGTGGAGACTGGAACTGTATGTGTGCTCAAGCAAGAATAAAAGTAACTTAATTTCAAAGTTCACATAATAAATGTAAAATAAACTAAACATATACACCAGTTTATGGTCAGCATGCCAGGAGTGTTGGCCACACAATTATTAGCAGTCTCCAAGGCAGCCCCATCTCCTTCACAAGAGGAGTTCTAACTAAAACAATCACCTATCTCCTCCCCAGAATACTTTATTCTTTATTCAGGTATTCCATTATTTGTATTTTAATATTTATTACATTACATTATATGTATTTTAATATTTCAGATTGAAATTCAATCTTGCACCATTCTGCTGCTTTGCACGGCATTTTTATTGTTGTTTTATTTATCATTACTGCATTATATACAGTTTACTCAGTACTGAGTAAATTTCAATGCACCCTGGAATATCAGTAAACTAATCTGTATCATTGTAGGTGACTGAATGACAAGGGTGGTGTGCAAATAATAACAAATTGATGTTAATATATTAAATGGTTAGAACACGTTGTGGCAAATGTAAGGCGATCCTCTCACCTAAAATTAATAGAATGGAATATGAAGGCCGGAAATCGTGGATATTGTGGATGATTGCAGGAAATTGTCCAATGGAATGCTATTGTGACTGGACAACTATAATACTACATAGAAAAGGTCATGCTACAAAGATGCAAAACATTCGTTGGATCGTAAAGAATTCTGGATGCCAGAGTTTACTTTTTTGCTGGAAATTCATCAATTACAAGGTTTAATTTGCAAGGAGATATTACACATATCAGAAACAGATTCAGTATAGCCTTTATTGTCATCTAAAAAACATGTCTTTTGGACGAAATTCCGTTACCCACAGTCCAACAATAAGAAGCAATAAAAATAAAGCAATAACACACACAATCACAAAACCAACACAAAACAAAAAAAACATCCATCACAGTGAGTCTCCTCCAGTCACCACCTCACTGTGATGGAAGACCAGAATGTCTTTTCTCTTCCCTGCCGTCTTCTCCCGCGGTCAGGCTGTTGAACTTGCCACATCGGGGCGGTCGGGGCTCCCGACATTGAAGCCCCCGCCGGGCGGAGAAAATCCCTCGGCCTATTCCAGGCCGCGCCGGACGGTGAAAGGTTCACTAGGATTTAAACTGTCAAGGGAAGTTTCCATTGAAGCATTCAGGATGTTAAGGGGGAACTTAGGATTTACTGGTGAGCTCAACTCTATTTCTGCTCATACGAGAGTACAGAACGAGGAAGCACTGTGTAAAATTGGAGCCAGGCATTTCAGCAAGGTGCTTAGAAAGCACCGCAACATTCAAAGTGTGGTTGAATTGGAACTGTAACTCATGCTAGGTCAATTTTTAATTTTACGTGGATTGTATTTTGTTATACAAGGTACTAATGGATCTATGGAGTCTGGTCATTTGTGGTGGAACCTTGGGATCAGGCAATTGATAAATAACATCTGGAATATGATTAAATAAAGATTTTATGGAGTTGTCCAAAACAATAAGATTATTTAGGACTTATAAGATTATTTGGGAATAAACAATTTCCACCAGCAGGAGGGTTGGTAAGCAGAGAGATACATAGATAACTAGAGGATAGTGGGTAGGAAGGATCTGCAGGTGCTGGTTTACACTGAAGATAGACACAAAATGCTGGAGTAACTCAGCTGGACAGGCAGCATCTCTGGATTGAAGGAATGGGTGATGTTTTGGGTCGAGACCCTTCTTCAGTGGGTCCAGAGACCTTGTGTTTTTAGCAGGAAATCAGTATTCAGACACCTGCACTATTGATTGGGAGACACAACCTCTAAGGAATTTAAAAGAACTATCAAGGTTTAAAAGGGCAGTACCAGTAATGATAGCTACACAAAATTACTAGATTGTTATAAAAACCTTCTGATTTACTAATATCCTTTGGAGAAAGAACTTGGTCATTCCGAAGCAGTCTGACCTAGATACAAGTCCAGACTACCATTGAGGTTGGCTTTTGACTGTCTAATGATCCAATGATCCATTCCCAGAGCTGGGCGACTTAAAGATACGCAATAAATGTGCAGTCAGCAACAGCCACACCACCACGAATTAATAAGAAGACAGAAATTAAGGTGATTTATAAAACATCAAAGAGACCTGACCATTATTTTGAGATTTTTTAAATGTAGGAGTTAAAGATCTGGAATTTGCTGCCTGAAAAGGCAATGTTCACAGCTGCAATAGTAACTAAAAAAATGTATAAATAGTTTAAAAGGAAAACAAATCGTAAAGATGATGGAGAACGAGTAAGGAGTTAGTGAGGAGTGGATAGCAATGCAAAATAGATCAAATGGCCAATTTAATTTTCGAGGTACAGCGTGGAAACAGGCCCTTCGGCCCACCGAGATCATCGATCACCCTTACACTAGTTCTGCGCATCCTACACACTCAGGGCAATCCACACAAGCTAATTAACTTACAAACTGCACGTCTTTGGAATGTCGGAGGAAACTCACCCAGTCACAGGGAGAACGTTCAAACTCCACACAGACAGCAAACGTAGTCAGGATCGAACCCGGAACTCTGGCGCTGTGAGACCACAGCTCCGCCACTGCGCCGCAATCTATATTCTGCCTGGTTCTGTTAAGCTAAAAACACCTGACTGACAAACAAGTTGTCTCTGAACTTTAGTGACTCTTGCAAACATTTTGCAAAATGACGCACAAGAATCTTGATAAATTTCTTCACGACTGTATTTGGCACCCCAAAACATCAGAGTGTTTGAAAAGTTCAGCAAACCGATGAACAGGCACTATCATGGATATGGAATGTTCATTGTCTGGAGACCGATAGCAATTTAAGGTAGGCCCGTCTTTGGACAGATGTTGATTAAGTAACCAGAATTCAAGGCGGATTGAAGGAAACAATTATCCTTGCCTGCTTCAATCCAAAATCAGTCCAATCATACACAAGCAAGCCAAACAGTTAATAAATAAAACCGTTCAAGTCCTAGGCTAGGCAAATTACAGCAAAATTCAAGTCATTGTTAACTAAGAACCTAAATGTAAATAAAATAATTAAAAAAATTATAGGTTTACAGGTTTAGCTTTTCAAGGTGATTATAGGTGTACAGGTTTAGCTGTATCAGGTTTTCAAATGATCAAAATTTCATAGACTTACAAGCTGTTTGTCCAAAATTCTTTTTCCTTTTCTTTACAAGAAGATTACGCAAACTACTTCCTGCTCTATAATCAAATGCTGTATTATGGGCGGGGTAACATTAACCCAGCTGTTGCTCAATACAACTGCATCATATTCGACAGATGGTGGAAAGTTACATTTAGTATGAATGCTTCGCTTTACTTTTATATTGTACACCACCGATATGACAGAATTTTCAAGTGAACATTTCACTCTCGAGTTCACAGAAATTGATTAAATTTGGAATCTCTCCACTTATACAATGGATACAAACTCATTTTGCTATTTTAATAAATAAAAACTTGCATTTGTACATTCAACTTTCGCATTTCAAAGTGCTTAGTGCCCAAATCAGTGCTTATACAGTACATTACAATTACAGCTATAATAATGAAATTATCTGTGATGCAACTAGTCATTTAGATGTTGTCTCTCAACTGACTCAGCAAATGTTCCCACTCCGCTTTCAATCTGCTAACTTTTCCTTTCCCAATACTTATCAATACCAATTTGAATTTGCTTCCACCGGCACTTTTTTTGCCCATTACATTCAAGGTCGCAACATGCTGTCTTAGTCAAGAACACAGGCAATTTGCATCCAGCAAGACATCACCAACCAAATAATTCTGATCAGATGTTTCACTTTATAATGAGGGATAAATATTGTTGCAACTCTTCTTGAAAATATAGTTGTAGGGACAGATTTTAAAAAGTGAACAATATTTTCTATTAATCATCACAGGACAACATGAGTGTGTAGGAATATGGTTAATTTTACAATTGAATTATATTTACATTGAAGGCAGCGTGGAGAACTTTCCGTGTGTTGATTGATGAGTTCAAGAGATATGAAGAAAGGTTGATGTCAGGTAGGCCTATACATTTGAAGTTAGAAGAATGAGATGTGAATTTATTGAAACATATAAGGTTCTGAAGGGGGTTGACAAGATGGATGCTGAGAGGATGTTTCTTCTAGAGGATGTATTAGAACAAGGAGTGATAATTTCTGAATAATTAAGACCCAGAGAACATCCAAGCAGGGTCCAATAAGTGGCTAGACCATTTCAATCATAAGACAAGGGAGCAGACAAATCTCACACTCCCATGATTTCCTTAACTGTTGCAGTGTAGCGACCATAGAGAATGGTCCAGGTCGTCGAACCCTCGGATTGGCCAGCGAGGTCACGTGGGAACGCGACCATGGGGATTGGTCCAGGGAGCGACATCGCTGATTGGCCAGCGATGTCAGGTGCGCGTTTGGCGCCCGTTTTAGTCAGTTCGGTGAAGTCTTCAAGGAAGACAGTAAGTTTGTAATGGTTGTCCTTTACCTTGTTGTTTAACTCTGTATTCGAAGATTGCGGCTGCAATAAACTTCTTCTACAACCAACAAGTTTCGGACTCGCCATATTGGTGACCCCGACGTGATCTGGACGATCACCGACTGAGCAGGAACCCGACGCCTCGTTGACGATGACCGAGCCGGGCACACCGGAGTTAAGCGCCGGAAGCGTTCATCTTCCGTGGTTTTGGACGCACGCACCGCAAGCTTGGTTTATCCACACCGAGGCTCAATTTCATATAAAGAAGGTGTCGGACGAATCCACGAAGTACTTCTACCTCGTCGCCGGACACAACCAAGCGCGTGATGCGGTTCATCGTGGATCCACCTGCAGAAAACAAGTACGAGGCCATGAAGAAAGTATTACTGCGAACCTTCGGATTTAATAAGCATGGTGGTGCGGCAAAACTTCTGCACCTACCAGATCTTGGAGACCAACTGCCTTCCGTCCTCATGGCCGAAATGATGATGCTAGCCGGTGAGCATACGGATTGCCCTATGTTTGAACAGGCATTCCGCGAGAAACTTCCCGAGGATGTCCGACTGCTGCTCACGGATTGTTCTTTTAAGGACCCCGAAGCATATGCAGCGAAAGCGGACGCGCTCATAGCGGCAAAAAACAAGGCAAGTGGTTCGATCAACAAAGTCTCGACATCAGTGACCACACCACAGTGACGGCAAGATGGCGCCACGTCTCCCGCCAATTTTCCGAAAGCCCGCCAAAAAGATCCGCACAAGCGCGGCTGGTGCTATTATCACCTACGATGGGGTAACGAAGCCCGCAACTGCCGTTTGCCTTGTACCTTCGCGGGAAATGCCTCGGCCGATCGTACATAGGGGCAGTTACGATTGGCCAGAACCGGCGCCTCTATGTCCATGATCGATTCACGGACACAGAATTTTTGGTAGACACGGGAGCCATCGTCAGCATAGTGCCGCCGACCGACCTCGAAACTAGATCGGGTAAGACAGGTCCCACCCTCATCGCGGTTAATGGCAGCCCCATTCGCACTTTCGGTACACGGAAGATGTCCCTTGTGTTAGGCCTCCGCACGTACGAATGGCCATTCATCATAGCCGACGTCAAACAAGCGATCCTGGGCGCAGATTTTCTCTGGGCTTTTTCACTGGTTCCGGATGTCCGCGGTAACGACCTCCGACCCTCCGCCCAAGATGAGCACGTCGCTCCGACAATCGCCTCCTCGCCCAACCCTACTGTCCAGGCCGTCGTCGCGGCCCCCGACTCGTATGCTGCGATTCTGGCAGAGTTTCCGGAGCTGCTCGTCCAACGCTTTGACACGCCTTCGGCTAAGCACGGTGTGGTCCATCACATCCGCACCGAAGGCCCTCCCGTTTTCGTCGGGCCAGGAGACTACCGCCAGACAAACTGGTGGTGGCAAGGGCGGAGTTCAGGAAAATGGAGGAAATGGGAATTGTCCGTCAGTCTGACAGCCCGTAGGCCTCGCCGTTACACATGGTCTCCAAGGCATCTGGGGGGTGGAGACCATGTGGCGATTATCGGCGTCTCAATGCTGTCACCACGGCTGATCGCTACCCCATACCGCACCTACAGGATTTTTCATCTGGGCTGGAAGGAGCGGTGGTGTTTTCCAAAATCGATTTGGTGCGAGGATACCATTCCGGTGCGACCGGAGGACATACAGAAAACTGCAACAATTACTCCGTTCGGGTTGTTTGAATGGTTGCGTATGCCTTTCGGTTTAAAGAACGCGGCACAGGCTTTCCAGCGGCTGATGGACCGCGTGGGCCGGGGTTTACCGTTTGTGTTTATTTATTTAGACGACATCCTGGTCGCCAGCCCCTCCGTGCAGGAACACCAGGCCCATTTGCGGACCGTGTTCCAGCGGCTCCAAGACCACAGGCTCATAATCCAACCCTCCAAATGTCAATTCGGCCTTCCTGCTCTTGATTTTCTAGGGCACAGAATTACCCCTGCCGGCGCCTCCCCTTTGCCCGAAAAGGTGGAGGCTATTCGGGCATTTCCTAGGCCCACCACAGTAAAAGGGCTACAGGAGTTCGTAGGCATGGTTAATTTCTACCATAGGTTCGTTCCGGCAGCTGCGCGTGTCATGCGCCCACTCTTCCAATGCCTTGCAGGGAATCCGGTAGATTTGTTGTGGTCCCCGACCGCTGAGTCGGCTTTTACAGCAGCTAAGGCAGCCTTGGCAGACGCCACCATGTTGGTCCATCCGAGCCCCTCCGCCCCCACGGCCCTGACGGTTGACGCCTCTGACGTGGCGGTGGGCGGGGTTCTGGAGCAGCAGGTCGGTGGCCGTTGGCAGCCTTTAGCGTTTTTCAGCCGGCAACTAAATTCGGCCGAGCTGAAGTATAGTGCATTTGACCGAGAGCTTCTGGCCCTCTATTTAGCTGTTCGTCATTTCAGGTATTTCCTCGAGGGCCGCCCATTTGTGGCCTTTACGGACCACAAGCCATTAACATTTGCTTTTTTGAAATTGTCTGACCCATGGTCGGCCCGCCAGCAGCGGCATCTGACTGCTATCTCCGAATTTACCACCGATGTCCGTCATGTCGCGGGTAAGCTTAATGCCGTTGCTGACGCCCTGTCTAGACCTGCTTTTCCCCCTATTTCGGCGGTGGACTGCGAGGTGGATCCCCAGGAGCTTGCGGAGGCACAGCTCCTAGCGGATACCGTTTCGACTTACCGGTCCACCACTTCGGGATTGAAGTTGGCCCAGGTAGCTTGTGGGTCGGAGGGCACGAAAGTCTGGTGCGATGTTTCTCTTCCTCGTCCCAGGCCGGTAGTACCGCCCTCCCTTCAGCGCCGGGTTTTCGATGCCATTCATGGGCTGGCGCACCCGTCTATCCGCTCCACCTCTGCCTTGGTAGCAGCGAGGTTTGTCTGGCACGGCCTGCGGAAACAGGTAGCGGGGTGGGCACGTTCCTGCGTGCCCTGTCAGACCGCTAAAGTCCAACGCCACGTCCAGCCCCCCGTACAGGATTTCGAGGTCCCGGCTGTTCGTTTTTTTCACATCCACGTGGATTTAGTCGGGCCTTTGCCTTCCTCCCGGGGCTACACCCACCTCCTCACGGTGGTGGATCGGTTCACCCGGTGGCCAGAGGTTTTCCCATTGTTTGATATTTCGTCCGCGTCTTGTGCTAGGGCTTTGGCCCTTCATTGGGTAGCTCGTTTCGGGGTCCCGGCAGTTATTACCACTGACAGAGGGCCACAGTTCACTTCGTCCCTCTGGGCCGCGCTGGCAGAGCTGTACGGGTCCAAGTTACAACCCACGACTGCTTATCACCCCCAGGCAAATGGACTCGTAGAAAGGTTTCACCGCCAACTTAAAGCGTCCCTCAGTGCAAGGCTTGAAGGCCCGGACTGGGTAGACCAACTCCCTTGGGTTCTTTTGGGCATCCGGACTGCTCCTAAGCTAGATCTCGGTGCGTCGTCCGCAGAGCTAGTATATGGCTCGACACTTCGAGTACCCGGAGATCTGTTTCCTGACCCTTCAGACCAGCTGCCTACCGTCCCATCAGTGTTAGCATCTCTCCGGGAACGGGTGGGTTCCCTGGCTCCAGTTCCGACTTCACGTCATGGGTGTCCCATGGTACATGAACCGTCTTCCCTGAAGGACTGTGAGTTTGTTTTTTTGCGTAAAGATGCCCATCGCGCCCCGTTGCAGAGGGTCTATCAAGGGCCGTTCCGGGTTTTGCGTAAGGGAACGGTTACCTTCACCTTAGACATGTGCGGCAAGAGTGAGCTCGTCTCGGTGTCCCGGCTCAAACCTGCACATTTGGATCTGGATCAACAAGTCCTGGTCGGTCAAACCCCTAGGAGAGGCCGACCTCCGTTAGTTCAGCTCAGTCCAGGACCCCCCGTTCCGATAGTTCCTCCAGGACCCCCCGTTCCGGCAGTTCCTCCTGGACCCCCCGTTCCGGTAGTTCCTCCAGAACCTCCCGTCCCGGCTGTTCCGCCAAGTCCGGAACCTCCGGCTCCTGTGGTTCAGGCTGTCCCTCTCCGTACCCGTTATGGTCGCGAAATCCGGCTCCCTGTTAGGTTCCGCACCTCGGGTTCTGGGGGGGGTCATGTAGCGACCATAGAGAATGGTCCAGGTCGTCGAACCCTCGGATTGGCCAGCGAGGTCACGTGGGAACGCGACCATGGGGATTGGTCCAGGGAGCGACATCGCTGATTGGCCAGCGATGTCAGGTGCGCGTTTGGCGCCCGTTTTAGTCAGTTCGGTGAAGTCTTCAAGGAAGACAGTAAGTTTGTAATGGTTGTCCTTTACCTTGTTGTTTAACTCTGTATTCGAAGATTGCGGCTGCAATAAACTTCTTCTCCAACCAACAAGTTTCGGACTTGCCATAGCAGGATCTAAATTGTGGAACTGTGCAAATATTTTCATCAGAAGGACCTAACTGGTTCAACGGTGGTGAATCTCTGAAATTCTCTACCCCAGAGAGTCAATGGGGTGGTTGAAGCTGAAGTAGATTATCTTTTGAAAGATCAAGAAATTAAGATTCACGAGTGTTTCATTGTCATATGTCCAGGAAAGGAGGACCAGGGGGCATAACCTCAGAATAAAAGGATGTACCTTTAGAATGGAGGTGAGGGGCATTTTGTTAGCCAGAGGGTGGTGAATCTGTGGAATTCATTGCCACAGAGGGCTGTGAAGGATGTCATTGGGTATTTTTAAAGTAGAGTTTGATAGATTCTTGATTAGTAAGGGTGTCAAAGGTTACAGGGAGAGGGCATGAGAAAAATAGATCAGCCATGATCAAATGGCGGAGCAGATGGGCCAAATGGCCTAATTCTGCTCCGATGTCTTATGAGGCACTGCATCATCAGGTAATCACCCATCCAGGCTATGCCAACTTCTCACTGCTACCGCTGGGCAGGAAGTACAGAACCTGTGGTCCCACAACAGATTAAGGACGTTATTTTTCTACAACTATCAGGTTCTTGAACCAACTCACACAACTGTAATCCTACCTCAGTACTGTAACCCTCTGGGCCACGTCTTACATTATCATGGATTTGTTCTTGCATTGTGTTGCATCAATGTCATGTTTTTTCAGACTTTTTCTTTACACTGCCTTGTAGAATTTGTGTTTTTATGTGTGGTATGAAACAATGTGCTCCTGATGCTGCTGTAAGACATTCTTTCTACGTGTATATCAGCATAATTGAGCACAACAATAAACTTGACCGGACAGTCATCCTGGATTTAGTGGGCTGAAGGGTTTTTCTATGTGCTATGTGATTCCATGGGTTATGGAGGCTCTTCCTTAAAAATATTCCAGCGGTAGGAAATTTGGGAGGCGGCAGGAAAACGTCTTGAGGCTAAGACTGCAGCAGCCATCACACTTGCACTAAACGTTATACCCCTATCATGCATCATCTGCACACCGTAAATGGATCGATTGTAATCATGTCTATCTGCTGACTGGATAGTACACAACAAAAAGCTTTTCACTGTACCTCGGTACACGTGACAATAAACTGAACTGAACCCGGTCTGAGGGGCCGAATCAGCCTCTGATATTGATTTAGAATTCCGGTCAATTTAATTGGATTTTTGAGTTTAATTTCTTAAACTGAGGAATCGCGATGAAGTTATGTAAAGAGGTTGGCTGGTGATCGGGGCCTGGGCGCGGTGAGTAGGCAGCTGTCAGAGGGACATCAGGGCGGGCGAGCGAGCGAGCGAGGCAGGCCACGGTTCCTCCCACTGGCGGTTGCTCGCTCGCTCCCGCGGCCCGCTCCCGCTCCGGACGTCTGAGCGCGACTGCTGCGGGGGGATGATCGCGGCGGCGGCGGCCTCTGGAAGGGGATGATCGCGAACGCTCTGGGGCAGTGCCAGCGCCAGTGGTGGGCGCGCGGGCCGCGCTCAGCGCTGGGGGTCTGGCGCGCGCCTCGTGAATACAATCCGTTGCCGTGAAATGGCGGCGGCTGCAGAGGAACCGCCGCCTAAGATGGAGCCGGTCCCACGTTCGGGTAAGGCATGGCGCGCCGCAGCTACCGCTGGCTGGGCTCCCGCTTCCCGCTATTAGTTTTGACTCCGAGCGATCGCGATTCAGATAAAGTTAGGCTCCGGGGAACCCTTCACCCACCTCCAAGCCATGGAGGATCACCATCGCATCGTGTCGTCCGCTCGCCTCCACTCCAAGCGCAAGAGGGCCGCCCCTCGCTTTCACCTCCCACCTTCCCCTACTAATTCTAACGCAGTTATGGAGAGGGGGAAGGGTTGGGCCTACACGTTTAAGGTCCTAAAGTGGGGTATGGCCGATTTTGGAGGCATTGGGCGGGATTTTGCGGAGGTCAAATTGGGAGAACGTTTGGAGACGGCTGGCAAGTGGGAGGCTTTCAAATGTGGGCAAGCAAAAGGGCATCATGTTCGTGTTCGGGTGAAGAACACGGTTGACAAATTTACGCGAGGTGTTGACTTTTGGTCAGGAAATGAGGCACACATCGGTATTTAGTTGGGATCGAATGAGTCCCTCTGAACATTAGTAATGTTGGGGTACATTTAAGAAAGAGGGCAAAAAAGCACAGGGGTGTATTAAGAGTAAAATGGTGGTTGGAAAAATAAAGTCAGCATGGCCGTGACCAACACGACAGCCATGCTGCCTTTTCTGTCTTAATGGCTGAAATCAGTGAGCACTAATGGGTGGATCCTTCTTCTAAGACATCCAGACCATTCATTGAAATCACAGCTTTGAGGTTCTGAGCATTTTTCTGTGACAAAAGTTATGGACATTGAGCGATATATTCACCAACTCACTCAGCTGCACCTCTTTACGTTTCTGATTTCATTCTGGCAATTCCTATGCATTTCTATCATCAGCTCTGCTGATATCATCTTGATTTCTTATGTTTTCTTAATATATAAAGACCCATTCTACTTTTGAATCTGCGCTAACTCTCAGTACAAACCTATTTCCCCCCCACCTATGCCCTTATAGTTTATTTTCTCTTGTGTGCCTATCGATTCCATCTTGATTCCACCTGCCAAGCAGAAATCTCCAGTAGCCAAATAATATTGTAGCTCGCATGTTTTAAGAGGATGTGGAAAGAAACCAGAGCACCTGGGATAATACAGATAATAAATAGCCGCATTGCCTATTGCTCCACTGTGCTTCTTCACATTTTAGTCGACCATGCTCCATTCCCAGCAGGTATGCTCTCACTACCTCTGCCCCAGAACCTCCATTTGCAATGCTGGTCTTAATATCGGGTGCTACTTTGTACCACTTTTTGATGATCCAGCAAGAATACTTAACTGAAACATTCCCGTGTAGTCTGGCCACATCCCGAATATTAATTTTTCTTATGACCATCTCCCATGTAACTGCAGGAGATGCAACATCTGGCTTTTCACCCTTCCCAATTTCAATAGTCCATTTTACACAGGGAGATGGGTCAATTGTATTAATTTAGTGCACTGTATTTGCTACTCATAATGTGACTCCATAACTTATCACTTTAATTCCCCTTTCCACTCAGTTCCTGACTTCTCGATCCTCGATATTCTTTACTGTTTACTGAAACTCAAGGATAGGTATGCCTTGAGAAGTAGATTCAAGGAACTGCAGATGATGGGGATTTTTTTAAACACCCAAAAAGTGCTGGTGTCTCATTGCAACTAGCAAAATTATAGCCTTTTGGATTCTATTTTGTGTTCAATAATTTTGCATTATCTGTATTTCCTGCATTTCAAATTTTACATTTCCAACATGTACATTGCAATATTTCATTAATTTATTAATTAAACTTCTATTTACATCTTCAACCTGATTTTTTTAAACTTGTCATTAGTAGCAACTTCACCTGACTTCTAACCTATGAGACCCTTTTTCTTTTTCCATATTTCTGGTTCTGCATCATAAAAGCTATTAATCTTTGATTCCCCCCCCCCTCCTAGACCATGAAAGGTTTAAGTCTCACACCCCCACTAGTTGTTTGAGATGATGAGTATTTTCTGCATTATCTGTCTTATTAAGGAAATGTATATGTACTGTGCAACAGAAATCATTGTGTAGTTTCATCCAGTGCCCCGCCCTTGAAGGTAAGCTACTAAAGTAAATTCTTAGAAAACTACTGCATTAGGTGAAACCCAAAACCTGCCTTGAGTGGTACCTGACCCTGGGCTGCTCAGTTTACTGACAAACCAACAGGAGGAACAGACTTGTTTGAATATTTTATAATCACAAGATGCGTGGCAGTTTTACAGGTGGTTGTGATATTACAAGCTTTCTGTGTGGCCTTGAGGGTTAAGATAAGTTTATTGTCATATGTATCAGTTAAGGGACAGTGAAATTTGAGTTACCATACAGCCATACTAAATGAAAAGCAATAAGATACGCAACCACATAAAAGTTAACATAAACATCCACCACAGTGAATTCCACATTCCTCACTATAATGGAAGGCAATAAAGTTCAAACATCTTCCTCTTTGTTCTCCTGCGGTCGGGGCAGTCAAACCATCCGCAGTTGGGGTGATCAAAGCCCCCACAGCCGACGATCAAAGCCCCCGTCAGGGTGATCAAAACTCCCACATCAGGACGGTTGAAACTCTCCACGGCATGGAGCTCCCAAATCGGCCTCTTACCAGAGACTGGGCTTCACGATGTTAAAGTCCACAGGCCCCGCGGTTGGAGCTTCGATCTCCGGCAAAGGGATCGCAAGCTCTGCGATGTTAAAGTCCCGCAGACTCCCGTGGCTTGGAGCGCCGGGTCGGTCTCCAGGAAAGGCCACCAACTCCACGATGTTAGGCCGCAGTGGGGGCGGAGATGGGTATTAGTGGAAGTATGTCTTTAAATGGCAGGCTAGGTCATTGTTTTTGTCATCAGTGCCTTCCCTTCAAATGTTGATCTGGAGCAAAAGGACACAGATGATGATACTGATATTTTGCAGATTCTACCGTGAGGCTCAAAGTAAACGCTCTGATGTGTCCAGCAGCCTGATGTGTACATTGCCAAAACTATACCTTGTTTTTTATTATGCTGCTTATAGTTATGAGTCAATTGCTAACTAAATAAAGTACAAGCCTGCAAATTTCTGTCACACTGTGGTGGGTTTTGATAGACATAGGCATCGTTAAGGTTCACATTTGTAAAGTATGGTCCTGCTTTATATTTTTCTATTATTCTGGATGGCATGCTCTTATTTAAAATCAGTTTATTTTCTGATGTAATACTATATATGAGGTTCAAAGAATGGACAGCTTTAAAAAAAAAACAAATAGCTGTGATTGTCCTGCTTGTCACTACTAATTGTGATCAAGGGCTGTTGTGTAAAAGTGGACTGGGTCAATATGTCGGTGATGGATACTTGCTTGTATGTTCCAGATCACTCATGAAAATCAAGCTAGGACATTTACCTGGAAGGATGGCTTGCAGAAATACAAGAAGTAAACACCTAAAAAGAAAAGTAGGATCTTTTTGAAGTGAGGATCCTCAATATGGGACTGTATTTGGATCAGTGTGTTTTGTAAAAGAATAATGTGAGGGAGAATGACGAGGATTAGGTAAATATCTCTGAATCCCTTATTTCTTAAGGATTAATGAGAATTTTTATTGCTTGTTTTCAGAAGTTTTTGTTAACTGATACCAGGGACCCGCAACTGCTAAATGAATGAAGTTGTCAGTCTGGTATTGACAATGTGGGGGTAAAATGGTCCACAAATGGTACTGTGGAAAACTCGGAAAGATGTACTGATAGAAGTGGTGCAGCACAGAAACACTACCTTCAGCCCACCACATCTGCATGGACCATGGTGGCAGTTTAACTAAACTCATCTTCCTGCACATGGTCTGCACCGATCAGCCAAAACATTATGACCACGGATAGGCAAAGTGAATAACATTGACTATTTTGTTACAATGGCACCTGTCAAGGGGTGGGATATATTAGGCAGCAAGTGAACAGTCAGTTCTTGAAGTTGATTTGTTGGATGCAGGAGAAATGAGCCGGAGTAAAGACCCGAGCGACTCTGACAAGGGCCAAATTGTTATGGCCAGGCGACTGGGTCAGAGCATCTCTGAAACGGCAAGGCTTGTGGGGTGCTCCCGGTCAGCAATGGTGAGTACCTACCGACAGTGGTCTGAGGAGGGACAAACCAGCAACAGGGTGTTGGGCGCCCAAGGCTCATCAATGCGCGAGGGCAACGAAGGCTATCCCGTCTGGTCCGAACCAACAGAAGGTCTACTGTGGCACAGGTCACAGAAAATTTTAATGGTGGTCACGGGAGGAATGTGTCATAATACACAGTGCATCGCACCCTGCTGCGTACGGGGCTGCACACGGAGGACCAACAGCATATTAGGCATGTGGTCATAATGTTTTGGCTGATCAGTGTATATCTCTCTCTTCCCTGCATGTTTGTGTGTCTGTCTAAATGCTTCCTAACTGTTTATTATATATTTTGGACCATCTCACCTAGCAGCATGTTCTTAGCACTTACCACTCCCTATGTGGGGGAAAAGCAAGCTTACCTCTCATATCTTTTTTAAGCTTTCTTCTTCTGTTCTTAATCTGTGACATAGTATTTGACATTTCCACCCAGGGAAAAAGATTTAATTATCTACCCGAGACACAAGGGACTGCAGATACCGGAATTTTGAGTATGACGCACAGTACTGGAGTAACTGGGTTAGGTAATATCTCCAATGAACATGGATAGTCCATGGCGATGCTGCCTGACCGGCTAAGTTACTCCAGCATTTTCTGATTATCTTATCTATCCTTCTCATTTTTTCTTCTCAGCTCGCCCCTTAGCCTGTGCTCCAGAGAAAATTTGTTCAACTTGGAGCTAATATTCTCCAGATAACAACCAAGTGAACCTCACTGTGCCCTCTCCAAAACCTCTCACTTTAATTCCCCTTCCCATTGTATGTCAAAGTGCATGTAATGTCTGTTTGAGTTTAGATACTATACTCAAAACAGACTACAGCAGTTCATCAATAAAGCACACTGCCATTTTATAAAGAGCAGTTTAAGGTTAGCAAATGTAATGAATTTTTATACTATCTACATAGTTTGGAAAGTGGGGGAGAAGTTTAGTAATCTTATGTCTGTTGGTACTCGTATTCTGGTGTAAATTTGATCAGTGATGCAAATGATGATGAAGAGTATTGGGAAATGTGATGTTTTTGTTCTTCTAGACAAGTGATCTTCAAAGTAAATGTTCTGATGCATCCTGGTTCTCGTGTAGAAATAATCAGCCTTCCATTTAGTTGCATGTAGGTGGTTGTGAGGACATGCCTTAATTGGTTCTAATGTTAGATGCATGTACTATGTGTGTATGTTGTTATGGACATTAATGATTGTTTTGTGCTGTTGGCAGGGGCTTCAAGTCGTCTCTTTTTATCGTGTGGTAAGTGAATGATTATTTGGTGATATTTATTTGCTGATGTTTTGAGACTAGAATGTTTGTTCTGTGACCAAAGAGGGATGGTTACTTTCTTGAATCATGAGCAGACCGGTTTGTTTGCTTCATTTCTTTTGTTGTGATTTAAATAAATTCATTTTATTTTTGGAGTTACAACTTCAGTGTCCTTGATGCTGTGGTGGCAATATTCAGTACTCGACTTCTGTGGTTAATCCAGAACATTTGCTATTGGTTTCTGGGCATTTGGTTATGGGCAGTAAATGCTGACCTTGTTGACATTGTCCTCACCTCAAAATGGGAAAGAAAAATGCATGTGCTTTTCTGCAGGGTAATTGTGTGAGACTTGGCAGTATAATAATAATAATAATAATAATACATTTTATTTATATAGTGCTTTTCATATACTCAAAGACGCTTTACAGAGATTTTGAGAACATAGGGAAATTAATAAATAGATAAATAAGTAAATAAATAAATGAACAGAGATAGGAGACAGTAGGTGAGGTGACCTTCAGTGGTTGAAGGCAGTACTGAACAGGTGAGACTTCAGCGATGTTTTGAATGTGGTGAGTGTGGGGGAGTCTCTAACGGTTTGGGGTAGTGAGTTCCATAGGGTGGGAGCAGCGATGGAGAAAGCCCTGTCCCCCCAGGATCTGAGTTTAGTCCGGATGTGGGGGGATAGGAGATTGGCAGCGGCAGAGCGGAGGGTGCAGGTGGGAGTGTGCCTGTGGAGGAGGTTGGTCAGGTAGGATGGGGCCAGGTTATGGAGGGCTTTGTAGGTTATAAGGAGGATTTTGTATTGGATTCTCTGGGGGATGGGGAGCCAGTGGAGTTTATAAAGGACGGGGGTGATATGGTCACGGATCGAGGTGTGTGTGAGTAGACGGGCAGCGGAGTTTTGAATGTATGAGCCTTGATTCATTAATCTCCAACCAATCCTCCTCTACCTCTATCCTTTAACGTGAATTTGCTGCATAAGATCCGAGCTTAAAACTGAACTGAGCAGCAATTAAACCTGCAGCTTATCAGTTGGTGAATCCACTTGCCAGCGGGCCAACTGCGATAAAATGAATGGTTTATTTTTCTAAAACCACATGTATTGATAAATGTTGTTGCAGTAGAACTGTGCCCTCTCCAAAACCTCTCTCACTTTAATTCCCCTTCCCATTGTATGTCAAAGTGCACGTAATGTCTGTTTGAGTTTAGATACTATACTCAAAACAGACTACAGCAGTTCATCAATAAAACACACTGCCATTTTATAAAGAGCAGTTTAAGGTTAGCAAATGTAATGAATTTTTATACTATCTACATAGTTTGGAAAGTGGGGGAGAAGTTTAGTAATCTTATGTCTGTTGGTATTCGTATTCTGGTGTAAATTTGATCAGTGATGCAAATGATGATGAAGAGTATTGGGAAATGTGATGTTTTTGTTCTTCAAGACAAGTGATCTTCAAAGTAAATGTTCTGATGCATCCTGGTTCTCGTGTAGAAATACTCAGCCTTCCATTTAGTTGCATGTAGGTGGTTGTGAGGACATGCCTTAATTGGTTCCAATGTTAGATGCATGTACTATGTGTGTATGTTGTTATGGACATTAATGATTGTTTTGTGCTGTTGGCAGGGGCTTCAAGTCGTCTCTTTTTATCGTGTGGTAAGTGAATGATTATTTGGTGATACTTATTTGCTGATGTTTTGAGACTAGAATGTTTGTTCTGTGTCCAAAGAGGGATGGTTACTTTCTTGAATCATGAGCAGACAGGTTTGTTTGCTTCATTTCTTTTGCTGTGATTTAAATAAATTCATTTTATTTTTGGAGTTACAACTTCAGTGTCCTTGATGCTGTGGTGGCAATATTCAGTACTCGACTTCTGTGGTTAATCCAGAACATTTGCTATTGGTTTCTGGGCATTTGGATATGGGCAGTAAATGCTGACCTTGTTGACATTGTCCTCACCTCAAAATGGGAAAGAAAAATGCATGTGCTTTTCTGCAGGGTAATTGTATGAGCCTTGATTCATTAATCTCCAACCAATCCTCCTCTACCTCTATCCTTGAACGTGAATTTGCTGCACAAGATCCGAGCTTAAAACTGAACTGAGCAGCAATTAAACCTGCAGCTTATCAGTTAGTGGATCCACTAAAACCACATGTATTGATAAATGTTGTTGCAGTAGAACAGAAAAAACATTGATTTTGTACTTTAATAAAGATTTCTTGTGAGGTATTTTTTATCAAGGGTTATCAACAGAAGGGCATGTATTGGCTGGCTAAGTGGTTTGAGATGAAAGTCCAGAATTGTTTGGCATGAATTGCAGGGTGCAAGTGATGACTTACTTTTTTGCTGACTTTTATGAGGCTGAAAGTAAACGCTCTGATGCATTCTGAAGTTTGTGCGTACGTACATACATGAAGCTATGAAGACATCTAAACAACCGAGTTCCTACAGCAGTTTGTGTTTTATTCTAGATTCCAAAATCTACAGCCGTGTCTTGGATCTAAACGGCTGTCATATTTACCTTTTTTTAGTGGATATGGTAGCTACTATCGCTAATCTTGAGTAGCTTTATGTTCGTGGTGATCTCACCGTGTAGCTTGAAGTAAACACTACGCTGGAGTTGAGTGTGTAATTTTCAGTGCAGCTGTGAAGGAAACAAATGTCTGCATGTGGTGGGATGAAGTTTTGGCCTTGTTTCTCTGCCCATCCAGCCTTGCCGCATATAATTGGTGGTATATTGAGTGTATAGTTTTGTATTTATAAATTGTTGGGGACTATGTCGCCAGAGAATTATTTTATTGGCTGCCTTGGTCAAAAAATAAATGCAGGTGGTGATTCTTTAGTAAAGGCATCTCATGGTTTATGTACTTGAAAAGCAGCACATAATTTAAAAACACTTAAATCCAATTACCCATCTCCACCCCTTTCCGCATTCAGCAGAGACCTCCGCAACTCCCTGGTTAAGTCATCCCTTCGGTCCGCCTGGACCTACCTGATCACCCGGTTGCCAAACACTTTAATTCCCATTCCCATACTGACCTGTCCTAGGCCTCCTCCATTGTTAGAGTGACACTAATCGCAAATTGAAGGAACAGCATCTCATATTTCACTGGGGCAGGTTACAACCCAGTGGTATGAATATTGATTTCTCCTAACTTCAAGTAACCCCTACACTCTCTCGCTCTCCATCCCTCTCCCGCCCAAATCATACCAGGTACCCGTTCTCACTTAGCAAACAGATGGCCTGTTTCATTTATCATCGTTACTTTTTTGCATATCTTTCATTCATTCGTTCTATATCTCTCTACATCATTGTCTATATCTCTTGTTTCCCTTTCCCCTGACTAGTCTGAAGAAGGGTCTCGACCCAAAATTTCACTCATTCCTCTCCAGAGATGATGCCTGTCCCGCTGAGTTACTCCACTAATTTAATCCTCCAATTAAATTAAACATATAAGTGATTGTGCTGTCAGCATTAAATTTGAGTGCGTTATTCCAAACATAAATCGAACATATGTAAAATGTGAGGTGCCTGCGCCTATTTCCATATCATGAATTAGATATAATGTGATCGATGAATTTTGAGGAAACAATTTGCATTACACAGGCCAAATTGGTAATAACGTGATTTTCGTAGAGAACTACTTAAAAATTAAATTGAAAAAAATGCCATGCAAAAGAAGTCTAGGTGTCTATGTAACCTCTTGGCAGATACAGTTGTCTTTAAGAACAGTCCTTCCATTTCATATCCGGTGGGCATTGAAATTGGCAAATAATGTATATACTAAAACTCTTGTTTGTTTGTTTGTTCCTGAACTACAGCCAAAACGATACATGATACGACAATTTTAGGCCCACTTTACTCACCGTGATCCCTTTGGTCCTAATGGAAGAAGTTTCATTGAAATCGGTGTTATATTTTTTAAGTTATTCACGTTTTAAAATTTAAATCTATCTCCTAGGGAGGGAGCGGGGGGGTGCTGCCCAATGCAGGAGAGGTTTCACAGTCACAGTCTCTTCTATTGATGGAGAAACAAGATGCTAGTTGTTTTATATTGAAACTTGTGTAAGGGTGCAAAAATTCTACAGGGTAAAGGTCTTTTTGTAATTGCAAGTCTGACATTCTCTAGCCACTGAAGTGGCTCTTCCCTTTTCACCACTGACACAATTGTTTTTCTAATAAGATTGTCTATAACACTAGCTGTCTTAGAAAAGCAGCCACCATGTTATAGCAGAAGGGTGGCACGGTGGCACAGCAGTAGAGCTACTGCCTTGCAGTGCGAGAGACCCGGGTTCGATCCTGACTACAGGTGCTGGATGTACGGAGTTTGTACATTCTCCCTATGACCTGCAAGGGTTTTTTTCTGAGATCTTTGATTTTTTTCCCAAAGACGTACAGGTTTGTAGGTTAATTGGCTTGGTATAATTGTAAACTGTCCCTAATGTTAGTATACGTGAATCGGTGCACACTCGGTGGGCTGAAGGGCCTGCTTTTGCGCTGTATTTCTAAACTAAACTACCTGTGCCATGTAAACTTCTCTATACGTGCTTGGAGGTTAGCAGTGATGTGGAAATTGTGGCTATTGGTACTGGGTTCACAACTTGTTCATCGTGTATAATTTTGGGCTTTGGAGTGATTAATATTGTTCTGTGACTCTTAAACAAATTGTCATCTAGAACTAGTTATATTTATTTTAATGAGTGTCTGGTTATTTTATGATGAAGAAAGAAGACTTAGAAGTCGGACAGTTCATTTAAAAACAAATCAACATCTCCAGCTGCTTTCTAAATTTTTATTTATTCTGTTTTCAAACAGGGGCTGTCACATGAGAATGGACTTTATCAACGGATGCTCAGAGCTTTCCAGCCACTTGAAAGCACAAATTTACAACAATTGCAGTTGCCTAGTAGAAGAGCTAAAAACTTCAAAGAATGAGAGGATCTTGTTGGAGAGAATCCTCTGAAGGATGGGGATCCCTTCCAGGAATCTTTGGAGTGTTCACCAGGATCTGATCATGTGTATAATTATGTCACTTTGTTGGTCAATTAAAATTAATAGCTGATTTAAGTATGTTTCTGTTGCCTAGATTATTAACAGCACAAACCCATAGGTGAAAAATGAAGTTGTGTTTGATGTTAATTATGGGCCTTTTTTAAAACATTTTTTATTGCCCTGCCAATATTTATCCAACTGCTCTTCCCCTTGGAATTGCATTTGTCTTTGCTATATTCCACAGTAGTATATAAAGTTGAAATTGCACCCTGTAAGCCATGCACCTTTTGCATAGCTACTAGCACATTTCAGATGGTGAAATCCAGCACACAGACCTCTCGTGCTGTTTTTTCCTACCTTCTTTTCCTGTGAACAGAGTATGTTCTGATTTCTTCCCATCAGCCAAAAACGTATAGGTTGATGGGTTATTTAGCCAATGTAGATGAATGGTAGATTCTGGGGATAGAATACGCCGGGGCCTTTTTAATGTTTAGCGGACCCATATAATTCCTCACCTTTTCTTTCTGTTGGAAGTTACTTTTTTATCTGTTTCCATGAGTGAAAACTTTAAAAACAACCAAAAAAATATGAAAATTATTTATTGCAACAGAAAGAGCACAATCTCTCGCCTCCCTTGCAATGTTTCCAGTTTACTCCCCTCCTCAGCTGTGCTCCTGGGCACCTTGCTTCGTTTTTGGTCAGGCTGAATTCTTGGATTTATGTTGCCTTTTCCTTTCTTCCCTTCCGACTTCTGCCTGCTTACTGACCAGAGCACACATCCCAAATACAAACATCATTTGGGGAAATTTAACAAAGAACAGTGCATATAAAATAGTTGACAGTCAGCAATTGGTCACAGAGAGTAAAGATGTGCAGCCCAAGGGATATGGGAATGGAGAATAGTTACGGCCAAAATAATGCCTTTATAGAGATGTGGAGCAGAAGAAAATACTTATTTATGGGGAACATACTTGTAAAATGGAAATGGGATATCAACATGAGGGGAGGGGAAAGGGAAGTAAATGAAGTAAATAATCCTTTGGTAGACACAAAATGCTGGAGTACCTCAGCAGGTCAGGTGGCATCTCTGGAGAGAAGGAATGGGTGACGTTTCAGGTCGAGACCCTTCTTCAGACTGCCTCGACCCGAAACCCACCCATTTCAGCATTTTGTGTCTACCTTCGATTTAAACCTGCATCTGCAGTTCTTTCGTAAATAATCTTTTGCACAGGTCTGGCCAAAGAAATACTAAAATGCTCACTCACCCATTGGCAGGGCTTGGGTTTGTGGTGACATTTCTTTGTCCTGAAGCTTCACTTCCCACTATACATTGAAAGAGAAAGGTCTTGTGGTTAGCAGAGTGTTACATATTTTGGCTTGAAATTCATTCAGGAAATCCTTAGGATCATTACAGTCAGACAGATGCCTCCCCACGACTTCCCACCTGAGGCTGAAGGGCCCGTTTCTGTCCTGTCTAATTATGACTCTGACCTCTCCCACTCGGACAAATAGCAAGCTCCACATGGGTCTTGAGCTGTTTTTGAATGGAAAAACTGCAGAATTGAGACCTCGGGACTGGAGTCAATAAAAGTGACTGGCACCCCCCACACTCACCTATTACATGGTAATAACTGCAGAATGCCTAAAGGAGACACAGAGAGGAGAACTGGATGTACAACCTTCCCTTTCACAGAAAGTCAGACAAACTCCTTTCCCACTTGCAGTTTGGCAGATGGGAAACTTACTGTCAGATATGTCTTCCAACTACCTCTTACAAAGAATCAAATAAAGCCCCCACTCATTCACAGTTTGGCAGTCATCCTTCCCAGCTACACACAGGCAGGTGCTCTTCCCACCCCCCAAATTTAGTTACACAAACATCTGGTGCCGAAGGGTCTCTTTGACCATTGTTTATGGGCTGTAACCTGGTATGTCGTGTATGACCTGAGTTTCTGTGTGCCATTATGTCAGGCATGACAGCAGATCTTATTGTGGCGCATAAGAGGACAATTTAGCCCATTTCGCCAATGCTAGCTTCCAAAAGAGCACATGCATTACAAACCAGAGGATAGCGAGGGAGAGGGTAGGACCACTCAAGGACAAATAAGGGATTTTATGGCTGGAGATTGGTTTACTCAGATCTGAAAAAGCATGGACTTATTTGGGATAGTCAGCACACATTGTGTGAGGGAGGTCATGTTTTACAAATTTTATTACATTATTTTGAGGTGACAAAGGTGATTGATGAGGGCAGTGCAGTGGATGTTATCTACGTTTAATTTAGTAAAGCATTTAACAGGTCCCTGAAGACGATTAAGGTTCATGGAGACATGATAGTTTCAATTTAAAATGACTCAGCTGTAGAAGACAAGACAGTAGAGGTGAGGATTGTTCTAACTGGAGGTCTGTGACCAGAGAGTTCCACATGGATCAGTGCTGGGATCTGTTGTTTGTGATATCTATATAAATGGCTGGTTCAAAAATGTAGGTCGGCTGATTAGTAAGTTTGCTGACAACAAAAGAGGTGGAATTGTGGACAATGAGGAAGGTTGTCAAAGGATACAGTAGGAAACAGAAACATAGAAAATAGGTGCTGGAGGAGGCCATTTGGCCCTTCGAGCCAGCACCACCATTCATTGTGATCATGACTGATCATCTACAATCAGTGATCTGTGCCTGCCTTCTCCCCATATCCCTTGATTCCACTAGCTCCAAGAGCTCTATCTAACTCTTTTAAATTCATCCAGTGAATTTGCCTCCACTGCCTTCTGTGGCAGAGAAATCCACAAATTCACAACTCTGGGTGAAAAAGTATCTTCTCCCCTCAGTTTTAAATGACCTCCCCTTATTCTTAGACTGTGGCCCTGGTTCTGGACTCCCTCAACATTGGGAACACTTTTCCTTCATCTAGCTTGTCTAGTCCTTTTATGATTTTATATGTCTCTATAAGATCCCTTCTCATCCTTCTAAACTCCAGTGAATACAAGCCTAGTCTTTCCAATCTTAGGACATAGATAAGTTGGAAATATGGGTGGAGAAATGGGAGATAGGGCTTAAATTAGACAAGTGTGAGGTTTTGCACTTTGGGATTTCAAATGTAAGAAGAAATTATAGACAGGAACCTGAAGAGCATTGATCCACAAACCTACACGAGACAATACAGCCGTAAACTTACCTGACCAGCATGTCCTTTGTAGAAATAGCAGTACCCATGTGGGCACAGGGAGTATAAAACCAAATGAACACCAGAGGTCAGGATAGAACATGAGTCACTGAAGCAGTGGAACACCAGCAAAGCTGCACTGTAGTGTTGCCACCAAGAAGGCCATCCCCTCTGTGGTGGCTGACTGTTGGCACCAGCTATGGGGAGAGATGGTGGTCGTGCTGACCCTTGCCCTCTTCCATCTCTTGCTGCTGCATATTTAACTGGATGCCCATAGGCAAGAATGATGCTCGCCTGTATCCAATGCTCTGCTGTAAATAGCAAAGACAAGCCTGGTGCACACAGGGTTTGTGGAGAGGTGGAGGTGCCTAAGCAGTAACATCTCATTTTGAAAAGTTAGCCAAGCTCCCTTGCTACTGTAGCTTTCATCAGAACAGCTCTTCGTCACAGTAGTATAAGAAAATAACTGCAGATGCTGGTACAAATCGATTTATTCACAAAATGCTGGAGTAACTCAGCAGGTCAGGCAGCATCTCGGGAGAGAAGGAATAGGTGACGTTTCGGGTCGAGACCCTACTCCAGCATTTTGTGAATAAATCTTAGTCACAGTGGTTGGAAACCGTACAGATGAAATGTTGACTGGAAATGGTCCTCATCCCCCAATATCCATCCATCAGATAATGTAGCCACTGAAAACTACCATGGAACATCAGATACTCATACGGTTCCTGGATACCTGGCACTGTCCATGGGAAAGTTCCTCCGGTCATCTATGAGCTGAGGGAGTGGCAGACCGATATATCCAGGTTCTGAAGGGGACACCGAAGTGGAATATTAGTACAGTTCCCATGGGGTCAGTCTGTGCTGATTGAAGACGTGTTCAGGAGTTTACATCACCAGTAACCTCAGTAATACACAAAGTTCAAACAGTGGTGTTAAGCGCATACAAATGAGTGAATTCTAAACTGGGAGCCCAAAGGGGTCCAGTTTTACAGTGATTCTCACCTGTCTCTGAACGTGCATCCTGCTCTACATTCTTGGATTTATGTTGCCTTTTCTTTTCTTCCCTTCCGACTTCTGCCTGCTTACTGACCAGAGCACACATCCCAAATACAAACATCATTTGGGAAATTTAACAAAGAACAGTGCATATAAAATACTTGACAGTCAGCAATTAGTCACAGAGAGTAAAGGTGTGCAGCCCAAGGGATATGGGAATGGAGAATAGTTACGGCCAAAATAATGCCTTTATAGAGATGTGGAGCAGAAGAAAATACTTATTTATGGGGAACATACTTGTAAAATGGAAATGAAGTTGGCCACAGGATATCAACATGAGGGGAGGGGAAAGGGAAGTAAATGAAGTAAATAATCCTTTGGTAGACACAAAATGTTGGAGTAACTCAGCAGGTCAGGTGGCATCTCTCGAGAGAAGGAATGGGTGACGTTTCAGGTCGAGACCCTTCTTCAGACTGCCTCGACCCGAAACCCACCCATTCCAGCATTTTGTGTCTACCTTCGATTTAAACCTGCATCTGCAGTTCTTTCCTACACGTAAATAATCCTTTGCACAGGTCTGGCCAAAGAAATACTAAAATGCTCACTCACCCATTGGCAGGGCTTGGGTTTGTGGTGACATTTCTTTGTCCTGAAGCTTCACTTCCCACTATACATTGAAAGAGCAAGGTCTTGTGGTTAGCAGAGTGTTACATATTTTGGCTTGAAATTCATTCAGGATTCCTTAGGATCCAGACAGATGCCCCCCTCCTCCCCATGACTTCCCACCTGAGGCTGAAGGGCCCGTTTCTGTCCTGTCTAATTATAACTCTGACCTCTCCCACTCGGACAAATAGCAAGCTCCACATGGGTCTTGAACTGTTTTTGAATGGAAAAACTGCAGAGTGGAGACCTCGGGACTGGAGTCAATAAAAGTTTACAGCCGTAAACTTACCTGACCAGCATGTCCTTTGTAGGAATAGCAGCACCCATGAGAAAGCCATGTGGGCACAGGGAGTGCAAAACTACATGAACACCAGAGGTCAGGATAGAACACGAGTCACTGAAGCAGTGGAACACCAGCAAAGCTGCACTGTAGTGTTGCCACCAAGAAGGCCATCCCCTCTGTGGTGGCTGACTGTTGGCACCAGCTATGGGGAGAGATGGTGGTCGTGCTGACCCTTGCCCTCTTCCATCTCTTGCTGCTGCATATTTAACTGGATGCCCATAGGCAAGAATGATGCTCGCCTGTATCCAATGCTCTGCTGTGAATAGCAGACAAGCCTGGTGCACACAGGGTTTGTGGAGAGGTGGAGGTGCCCCAGAATGGTGTAAGCAGTAACATCTCATTTTGAAAAGTTAGCCAAGCTCCCCTGCTACTGTGGCTTTCATCAGAACAGCTCTTAGTCACAGTGGTTGGAAACCGTTCAGATGAAATGTTGACTGGAAATAGCCCTCATCCCCCAATATCCATCCATCGGATAATGTAGCCACTGTGAAAACTACCATGGAACATCAGATACTCATACGGTTCCTGGATACCTGGCACTGTCCATGGGAAAGTTCCTCTGGTCATCTATGAGCTGAGGGAGTGGCAGACCCTCCCAGGTTCTGAAGGGGACACCAAGGTGGAATATTAGTACAGTTCCCATGGGGTCAGTCTGTGCTGATGAAAACATTGAAGAAGACTTGTGTTCAGGAGTATACATCACCAGTAACCTCAGTAATACACAAAGTACAAACAGTGGTGTTAAGCGCATACAAATGAGTGAATTCTAAACTGGGAGCCCAGGGTCCAGTTTTACAGTGATTCTTACCTGTCTCTGAACGTGCGTCCTGCTCTACAGGGATCAGCAATTGTATTCCTTTGGCTAGTGTGAATCTGAGAATCGGAAAATCCTCTAGAAAACATGTAAAAGGACAATTACTTTACTAATTCCAGTTAATAAATCTAGCAAACGCAGAAGAAATATATTGGATCTCTGAATGATGATATTTCATTTAAATTGATTGATTTTTGAATCACCATTGCAAGATTTGATTTTAAATGAGGATCAGTGATTGAATCTGACAAACGTTTGGTTAAGACAAATTAAAATTATCTACATACAAAGGTAATATACATTAGGGTTAACGCAATAGTTAACAAAACTGATACTGATATTGGACGATATTATTGTGTTTGGTGCTGGGTGGATTGCAACCCACAGTAGTGATGTTTATTAGGATTTAATTTGACAAATGTATTTCAACCAAGACTTTCTAATGAAAGTAAAGAGAGAAATTAATCATCAAACAGTGTAAATCTCTCCCTAATTTGAAATCAAGAGATTAAATTCCAGTCCGCAGTAACTTCTCCAAACCCTTGTACCCACCAAATCCACACCGACCAGCTACCTGTTCACACTAGTTCTATGTATACTTGAAAGTGTTTCTCTTTGCACAGTTGCTGCCTGACTTTCTGTGTGTTTCCAGTATTTTCTGATTTTATATCAGATTTACAACATCTGCATTTCGTTTGTTTTTCATTTATTGACAATTGAAATCTCAAGCAAGACTTAAAAATCACAAACTGTATGTGAATTTCAATAGCTCCACTGAAGAAAACTGGAGTCATAGTACCAAACCAAGGGTGGCAAGAATGAACCAATTGCTGGAAAAACCTAAAGTCACAAAGTCAAAAGGCTACATTATGAATATTGAAAGTAATCGCGGAGCTTGGGTCAGCCCGCTGCAGACCTTTCACCGTCTGGCGCGGCCTGGAACGTGGCAACTTCAACAGCCTGACCGCAGGAGAAGACGGCAGGGGAAGAGAAAAGACATTCTAGCCTTCCATCACAGTGAGGAGGGGACTGGAGGAGACTCACTGTGATGGATGTTTCTTTTTGTTGTTGTTTTGTGTTGGTTGTGATTGTGTGTGAAATTGTTTATTTTTATTGCTCTATTGCTGGACTGTGGGTGACCTTTCATTTCACTGCACATCTTGTATGTGTATGTGACAAATAAACTTGACTTGATTTGACTTAGATCGGAAGAAGTGCAAACAGATCACTGCTTCAACTGAAAACAATGTTTTGGTCCCTAGATGGTGGGAGGATAGAAGTAAAAGGGCTCGCCCACTGCCAATTTTATACTCAACCTTTAAATGTTTCCAGATCAAGTGACTGAAAAGACAACATTTTCAGAATTTCTTCCTGCTTGAATGAATCACCATCAAACACATCAAAGGAGGTATAGTATAATTTAGATATAATACACATCTCCCTATACACAACCACAACTGACACTCCAGAGGCAAGAAAGGCCTATTACATTACATTTTCATCACTCAGAAGGAGACCGTAATGATGCTGGCACTCGGAACAATCCAATTCTTCCCCCAATTCTCTAACTATTCTCTCGTCCATGCCTTAAACAACACCCCTCCCTGCCCTCTGATTTTCCCACAAGCCACCAACACCAGAGGCAATTTACAGGGGCCAAACAACACATATCCAGGACAGATAAAGACTTGGTCACCTTAGAGCTCAGCTCCCTTTAAACTGCCCTCTTCAAACATTCCCTCTCAGATGTGCTGCATGGTTTAAATATAAAGTAAAGGTTTACACTTTCTGAAAAAATACTGTTCCAAAAAATATGCTCAACATAAATGCAAAGCTCCAATGAAACTTTCCTATCAAACATCGATAGAGCTGGTAAAACATTGGATAGGCACAACACAAAGCTCCTTCTATGCGATCCCATCCAGTATCACGAGGCTTGGCATGACAGAGCAAAGAAGTGAGTGACTATCTGTCCTGTTAATCATTCCCAAGGCAGAGATACATGTGTTAATGTTGAATGTTGGAGATCCCTCTCTATGACAACAATTATTTCAGAGGAAATACAGTTGGTGAGCAATTGAAGCCCAAGTTGGAAATATCATTTGGTTTAAGTGACCTTGATATTTTCCAATTGGCACTTTGCCCATTCCTTACCTCCTGGAAACATAGGGGTTATCTGAGATACACGATATTCAAGAGGCGGGTCCAAGTAATTTGGCACAATGTACTCCCTTCTCCATTGTCGCTTGGGTCGGCCGAATATTTTGAAGGCATTTCTGATACAGAATCTGTGGGAAAGACGAGAGGAACATTATTGTGATTGGGATTGGATAATTATAAAAGCACCACTCCAATTTTTATTTATAATGAAAACAGAAAATGAGGGAAACGCTCAGCAGAACCTTCAGGTCATCAACCTGAAATGTAAACTGTTTCTGTTACCACCATGGCATCTGACTTGCTGAGTATTTCCACCATTTATTGTTTTTGTTTCAAGTTAAGTGATGTCGGGTTTATTGTCATATGCAGAAGTACATCGGATACAAGAGCAATGAAAACTTTGCTGGCAGCAGCATCAGAGACTCTGACAACATATAAAAATATAAATTACACATGAATTTTACAAAAAGACTGTGAAAAAAACAAGGTATTCGTGCAAAAATATACAATTGGAAAACAAGTCCATGGAAGAGGTGATCCGTAGTGTTCCATTGCCGAGGTAGGATTAGGGTAAGAAACTGATAGTTGTAGGAAAATTGGTGTTTCTGAACCTGGTGGTGTGTAACTTCAGGCTTCTATACCACCTGCCCTTTGGTAGAAGCAAGAACAGGGGGTGACATGGATGGTGGGGATCATTGATGATAGTTGCCACCTTCTTGAGGCAGTGCCTCATGTAGATGCTTTCAATGGTGGGGAGGGCTGCATATGTGATGGACCGGGCTGAATCAACCACTCTCTGCAGCAACTTGCATACTTGTGCGTTGGAAATTCCATACCAGGCCAAGATGCAATCTTGGTAGAGTATTCGGTGACATGCTGAATCTCTTTAAATTTTAAAGAACATCGAGCTGCCGATATGCCTTCTTCCTGATTACATCTGTGCTCTGGGGCTGGGACAGGTCATCTGAGATGTTAATGAACAACCAGGAATTTGAAGCTCCCAACACTCTCCACCGTCAGCACCCCCATTGAAAACTGGAGTGCGGTCTCCCGACTTCCCCTTTCTGAAGTCAATGATCATTTCCTTTGCCTTGTTGTTCGGTGAGAAGTTGTCATGGTAACACCTAGTCAGGTTTTTTCAGCTCTCCCATATGGTGACATCACTGTCTGTGATGTGGCCAATAACAGTGGTGTCCACAATGGCATTGGAGATGTGCTTAGCAGGGAGGATAAGCAGGCAGCCTCGTGGTGCACCTTAGTTGATGGTCTGTAAGGAGATGTTGTTACCAATCTGCTCTGATTGAGAGCGAGATAAGAAAGCCCAGGTCTCACAGCTTGGTGCTGAGCTTCGAGGGGATGATAGTGTTGAATGCCAAGGTGTAGTCAATGAATGCATCCTAATGGATAACCACTCCTGTTATCCAGATGATCCAGAGTGGTGTGGCAGCACCTGGTGATCGCCTGTTCTGGCAAAAAGCAAATAGAAGCAGATCCGGATCATTCCTGAGCCAAGAGTTGGTTTGTGCCATAACCAACCTCTCCAAGCACTTAATTACAGTGGATATAAGTGCAACGGAATGGTAGTAATTGAAGCAGTTCAGAACTTTAGTCTGCAGAAGGTTGACGTTGTCCTTGAATACTCCAGCCAGTTGGTCCGCTCAGGTCTTTAGCTCTTGACTAGGTATGAAGGACTTCAAGGATCTTAGAACATTGGCCTTATCAGTCCAACCAAGCAGGGTGATAATGCTCAGTGTGATCTTGGGGCTAACCTTCTCCAGAAGTATAAGAGAGGAATGACCACAATCATGCGTGCGTGGTGAAACAAGCTGGGGTCCAGCGCTCCGTATCGCATCCCCATATTAACTCGGTCTTTCTCGTACTCTGAAATATTCACCTGTCCAAGGAGAGAGGCAAGAATGAGTACTGCAGAGAATTACATTTCTGTTGCTATCAGGTTGCACAATGAGTAGCTTTCTCACCCCTCGAAGAGTCAATCGTGTATTTTCAGTGTCATTCCAGAGGCTTGAGCACATGGCCCAGCCTGACATGCCACAAAAGAGGGTAGTCGTTCAGATGAGACATTATATTATAGCACCATCTGCATCTGATACAGAAGCAGGTCACTTGGCTCATCCATTTCATGCTGGCTCTGGAAAAACAATCCCACTAGCCCTGTTTCTCAGGACACCTGAAACTCAGGGCCGTCTTAACGCATGGGCCTGATGGGCACTTGCCCAGGGCCCCACGAGCATAGGGGCCCCATGCTGATCTGTGTATGTTAAGTGACTTGCAATAAATAAATACTACTTTAAAAATGTAGGTTCAATAAGTGCTTTTTTCGCAACATTTTCGGTCCCTAAGTGCTTCTCACAGCGATCCGTTTCACAACAATTAGCTCCCTAAGTGCTTTGCTTTTCCATCCCTAAGTGCTTCTCACAGCGATCTGTAAGTGCTTTTCGCAACAATGTAGCACCCTAAGTCCATCGCTAAGTGCTTTTCGGTAAGTGCTTTTCGCCGGCACGACAGGGGGGGGCTGGTAGGGAAAGGGGGGTGGGGGAGAGTAACGGTAGGGGCCCCAGTACACTGCTTTGCCCGGGGGCCCATAATGCTGTAAAAACGGCCCTGCTGAAACTTAATATCTCTGATGCATCTCGATGAACTCTCCTGTGCTTCTTCTTTGCCCACACTAGGGATCATTTACAAACTCATTTCCCAATTGACTTGTCTTTAGGATGTGGGAGGAAACCATTGTGTTCAATGGAAACACATAGTCATACAGCACGTAAACAGGTCCTACGGCCCTACTCTACCAAGATGTCCCATCTAAACTAGTCCCATTTACCTGTGTTTGGCCCATATCCCTCTAAAACCTTCCTATCCATGCACCTCTCCAAATCTCTTTTAAATGTCATTATTGTACTTGCCTCATTACATGCATCTCGTTCCATATACCAACCACAATGTGCGACAAAATTGCCCTTCAGGTGCCTATTAAATCTTTCCCTTCTCCACTAATATCAATGCCCTTTAGTTCTTGATTCTGTCACCCTAGGAAAAAACCCTCTTGTGCATTTACACTATACCCCGCCCCCCCGGTTTTATTCTATAAGATCAGCCCTCAGCCTCTTGTGCTCCAGTAATGGGAGAACGTGCATACTCCACACAGACAACAGCAAATGTCAGTCGCAAACTTGGGTCAGTTGGACTGTGAGGTAGCTGCACTAACTGCCGTACCCTCATTCTGCCAAAGCACAATTTCTAAAAGGAATATAAAACCATAAGACATGAGCATTCTTAGGCCACTAGGCCCATGAGTCTACTCTGCCTTTCAATCATGGCTGCTCTACTTTTCCCTCGCAGCCTCGTTCTCCTTCCTTCTCCCCATAACCTTTGACGCTTGAAGTCGGGAGTTTCCTGGCCCAAATAGTTATTCCTGAACCAATGCCACCAAATAATCCAGCCGTTTGTGTGATTGCCGTTTGTGAAATTGCACTGTGTGCAACTTCGTGATGCATTAGCTGTATTGTAAACGTCACCACACCTCCAGAATCACATTGTGCAGCGTTTTGGGATGTCTGGAATTCAGGAAGAATGCTACAGATCGACAAGACATCTATTCCAGTTATGTGTTTATTGAAATCCTGGGCATGTTTTTACTGGAGGTTAGAAGAATGAAAAGAGATCTCTGAAAAATTCTTAAATGGGAATCGAAAAACACAATCTCAGGGTACACAGTAAGAGATTCAGTACTGAGATGAGGAGAAATGTCTTGACTCGCGATGGAGAACCTGCAGAATTATCTCCCACCAAAGGTTACAGAGACCAGGTTACCAAAGGAATGTTAAGAAGGAATGTAGACTTTAGTGTTGATGGGCAAAAAGATTGGCATGGATGTGGTGGACCAAAGGGCCTGTTTCTCTGCTGAAGGACTAGATGCTTATGAGGTAGATAGATTTCTACATGCATAAGGCATCTATGGGTATGGGGAATCCAGTGGGCATATGGTATTATGTTAGAAGATCAGCCAGGATTATATTGAATGCTTGAGCAAGCTGGAATGTGCTACTTCTTTTCTCTCTTTATGTTTCTACTCGAGTGCGTCATATGCTATTCTGTCTCCTGTATCTGTACACTGTGGATGACTTGATTGTAATCATGTATTGTCTTTCCACTGACTGGATAGCACGCAACAAAAAGCTTTTCACTGTACCTCAGTACACGTGACAATAAACTAAACTGAACTAAATTAAACCAAACTAAACTAAACTATGCTGTGGACAGTGTTTCTGAAAGGTAGGCCTGACTCCTCTAGTTGAATATACCTGGAGTTCTTCAAATGTGGTGGTCAGGAGTATCCGTACTGACAGATGTTGTATGTTTGGATTTCAGGAAGACATTTAACATGTTCATTGTAGAAAATTAAATACAGGGAATGGAGTTTGAAGTAACTGCGTGGCTTGTTTTAGGATCTATTTGGCCGGGAGGGGAAGAGTTTCCTTCTCTGAGTGGTGGAATCTGACCAGTGATGGTCCCCAGTCCCCCTGTATGTTGGATGTTATTGCACGAAACATATTGAATGACATCTCCAGGGCAGGGCAGTAAGTTGGCCTGAGAGGATCAGGTGAAAGTAAAGATAGATCAAGTGAGGGCGCAAAACTCTGGTGATAGTTTGTGGTGTAGGATTATCTTTTTGGAAGCAAAGAAAAACAGATCTAGGCATCTATATACTAAAACTCTCATTTGTTTGTTCCTGAACTACAGCCAAAACGGTCCATGATATTTTAAAAGTTATTCACATTTTAAAGTTTAAATCTATCTCCTAGGGAGGGAGGGGGAGGGAGGTGGTGGGGGGAGGGGGGAGGGAGGAGGAAGAATAAGGGGGAGGGGGGAGGGAAGGAAGAGGGGAGGAAGGGGGGAGGGGAAGGGAGGTGAGAGAGGTGGGAGGGAGAACGGGGGAGGGATGAGGGTGGTGGGGAGGGGAGGGGAGAGGGGGGAGGAGAGGGTGCTGCACCAATGCAGGAGAGGTTTGGGCCCAACGGGTCCACTTGGTCTTTTAATCTAAATGTCAAGAAGCCAATGATTTAAGTAGACATTAAAGGTTTTGTTGGTCAGAGGCTGTGCAGAATTTCTGCTTGGGAACCAGAGACAAAGCAGCACATCCCACTGTGCCAAATTTACAGATCTACTGAGACCTTCCTGAAGCCTGTCTCTTTTCTCAGTGTGTTTAAAGAAGGATGATGCCATGAAAGAGTAGCCAAGCCGAGAGTGATCCCATGACAGTTCGGATTCCTAACACTCAACATGTTCCGTTCCCCTATCAATAGATTACTGTGTATCAGCTATGGCAGTGGCACAGCGGTAGAGTTGCTGCCTCACAGCGCCAGAAAGCAGTGTTCGATCCTGACGTCGGGTGATGTCTATGTGGGGTTTGTGTGTTTTCCCTGTGACCATGTGGGTTTTCTCCGGGCGCTCAGGTTTTCTCCCACATTCCCAAAGCCTGCAGGTTAATAGGCATCTGTAAATTGTCCCTTGTGTGTAGGATGGAACTAGTGCACGGGTGATTGTTGGTCGGCGCGGACTCGGTGGGCCGAAGGGCCTGTTTCCACACTGTATCTCTAAACAGAAAGGAAAGAAAATGAGATGGACAGAGGGCATTACTCACCCGGAGACGGGGAGAGTTGTCCGCCTGCAGGAACAACCTGTTGATCATCTCCACTTTGGCCCGAAGCAAACCCTCATAGATTTCATCGTGCATTCCCACACGGGCCATGATGATCGCAGCTTCTGATCGCATCACGTAACTGGAATGGCACAGCAATTATCACCACACACAGCCAAAACCTAGGCCCTCCAATCACTCCCAGTCCTCACATTCGTCAGTGACTGCTGGGGAGCCTGTGTAGGTGGAACTTTGTATCTAACGTTTGGTTTGCCAGCTCTTGGAGGGGCTAATGGCACTGTTTAAGGGGGAGATTGAATCTTTATTTTCATTCTGTTCTAAAACTGAAGTGAAGTTGGATCTTTTGGATGGATATTTCTTTTCCGTCATTGTGTACCTGTGTGTGTCTGTGGTCATTCCCATCCCATTGCTCTTCACTCCCTCCTTCCTGCGGGTAGATTAGACATCCACCCACATTATGTGTCAAGCATCTCACTGCCAGCTGGCTCCACCTGGGTCAGAATCCCACCCCAATGTCAATGGCAAAGGAGTCTTCCTTGGGTCATCAGGAAATCTGGGCTTGTAAGAGGCAGTGGGCCATGATCTCCCCTTACCCAACCATCAGGTCAATGGCAGGGGAGGGGTGTGGGGGAGGTTGGCAGCGCAGGGGCGAGACGAGGGAAGGAGAGAAAGAGAGAAAGAGAGAAAGAGAGAAAGAGAGAAAGAGAGAAAGAGAGAGAGAGAGAGAGAGAGAGAGAGAGAGAGAGAGAGAGAGAGAGAGAGAGAGAGAGAGAGAGAGAGAGAGAGAGAGAGAGAGAGAGAGAGAGAGAGAGAGAGAGAGAGAGAGAGAGAGAGAGAGAGAGAGAGAGAGAGAGAGAGAGAGAAAGAGAGAGAAAGAGAGAGAAAGAGAGAGAAAGAGAGAGAAAGAGAAAGAGAAAGAGAAAGAGAAATCTCTCTCCTAGCACTGTGTGCAGCACCACAAGATGCTGAACCGTCAAAGGTATTGTTAGTTGCTGCTGAGTTCAACAGTACCTGGGCAGTATTGAGCATGTGTTTAGCAGCCGTCCCCTCTCCTCACTCAAGACGCTCAACCCAGCTAAGGATGGTGGCACCTGGGAGATCTGCAGCTTTCCCCCACCATAGACAATAGACAATAGACAATAGGTGCAGGAGTAGGCCATTCAGCCCTTCGAGCCAGCACCGCCATTCACCACCATAGACCCACTTGTCTAAGGGAAGGATTGATTTCACTTGAAATTTCCTGTTCCCCAATCCCACGGGATTGAGGGTCTCTGTGTGGATGGGGAATTTGGGGGACCTGTGCCTTAAATTACCTCCTCGCTGCGGGGTGAGCCCTAGAAGGAGTGGCTCTTCCTCTTTTGCCCTGAGGACCACATAACCGCAACCACCTACATGCACGCAGTCTCACCATAACCACTCACACGCATACATCTCACTGGAACCATTCAATGGTATGCATGCTTCCATTACATCCACTCACACTGATACCCACTCTCAGTACGAGCACAGGGGCACACATAACTACCACCCACTGGCACACACACACTCACTACAGCCACACACACACTCTCTCACTACAGCCACACACTCACACTCTCACTACAGCACACACACACACTCTCACTACAGCCACACACACTCTCACTACAGCACACACACACACACTCTCACTACAGCCACACACACACACTCTCACTACAGCACACACACACACTCTCACTACAGCACACACACACACACACACACACTCTCACTACAGCCACACACACACACTCTCACTACAGCCACACACATGCTCTTGCACTGCAACCACATGTACACTCTCTCACTACAACCACTCACAGAAGTGCACACTCTCACCACAATCACGCACACGTATACACTCGCACACACACTCATTACAACCACTCACATACTTGTACAACAATCACCCACACAGGTACACACTCACTCACACAACCACTCACACAGGTACACACTCACTCACACAATCACTCACACACTACCTCTATCTACAATCACACACGTATTCACACACTCACCACAACCACTCACAAGTGCCCATGCTCACTCCAACTACTCACATTAATGCACACTCTCACTAAAATCACTCACACACACTTATTCTCACTATAATCACTCAGGTTTATATACTCATTACCTCCACTCATAGGCCGGCACTGCTACTACAACTCACACACGTACACACTCACTACAATCACACAACCACTAGAAGCACAAAAATGTATTCACACTTGACTAAGAAATGCACATTTCATGTTACATCCACACACACACACACACACCTCAGCCACACGGATGCATTGCAACCAGTGAACACTCACAGTGCACCATACACATACACATACACACACACACACACACACACACAAACATCACTATAAACATTCACACATTTTTGCACACTGAGCTCTGATGGACACGTGCATAAACTCTCTGTTTGCACGACACACACCATGGATGATAACCGGTACCAGTCTCTGGGTAAATTCGCACAGTCCAGTGCAATCATTGGCTCACCCCTCACTCATCCAGATATCACATGACCATTGACTTCATGGCCTCGGCCGAGACTGGGCACCCAGTCTCAGCCTAACTTACTGCTATGATAGACACATAATGCAGGAGGAGATCAGCGGGACAGGCAGCATCTTTGGAAAGAAGGAATGAGTGACGTTTCAGGTCGAAACCCTTCTTCAGACTTACTGCTGGATTTCCATGCAGAAGTGCAGGTCATTCACTAAGAAGTTGACAATGATAGGCCGGTTGCACACAATTCGCTTCTTTATTTGGGCCACCTCACCATCCTCACCATCAGGTCCACGCACCATGGATGAGTTGATCAGGGAGGGCACCGTGGATACTGTGCGTAACGTGGCCAAATCTGAAAACAACAGAGAAACACCTAATCTGGGGCAGGTCATTCATGAGCTCTATTCCCTCTGCACTTGCCGGGATTCCAGCTTGACAACCTGCCCTTCTTTCTGACAATCCAGATTTTGTTTTACCACAACAGAATCATGGAAAACTTACAATTCAGAAGAGGGCTATTTGGCCCATCATGTCTGTTACAACGTGTGCTCCTATGTACCCAGCCTAATTCCATCTGGGTCTGCAGCACCTCAAACCTGCTCTACCATTTAATCTAAACATGGCTGATGAGATTGCGACCTTAAAACTACATTTCCGTCTGCTCTGGTAATCTTTCATCTGCTTGCTTCTCAGAAGTCTATCTGTCCTTTTTGCAAACTAAATTCCCAAGAGAACATCTGAAGAGAGAAAGTTCCACGTCGCCTTATTTTCAAACATAGTAGATTCTCCTACAAGAGGAATCCTCTCCACATCCACAATGTCAAAACTATTCTGCATTTATATGTTTCAATCATAGTCTCCTCACCCTCTTCTAAACCCCAACAGATGCAAGTGTAGCTTATTGAGTCTTTCCTTTTTGGATAAGTTGCCAATTAGCCTAGTAAACCTCTCGCGGAAGTTAGACTAGTTCACAGCTTGTAGTACATTAACATCCTTCCTTACATAAATTAATTAATAAAGCCATAAGGCATAGAACCCAGTGCTAGCTTCACTGGGCCCATACTGACCATCATGCCCTATCTAAACCAGTCCCATTTACCAGTACATGGAGCCTAGAATGCTTGGTGATTCAGGTTTAGAGATACAGCATTGAAACGGATCTCTCGGCCCTGCAAGTCCACGTCAACCAGTGATCACCCGTATACTAGTTCTATCCTACACACTAGGGATAGTTTACAGAAGCCAATTAACCTACCAACCTGCATGGAATTTGGAATGTGGGAGGAAACCGGAGCACCCGTAGAAAACACGCGTGGTCACGGGGAGAACGTACAAACTCCATACAGACAGTACCCGTAGTCAGGATCGGATTCGAATACTGTACATAGTACTCTAGATGTAGACTCACCAATGGCCTATACAACTGAATCATAACTTCTCTATTTTTGTATTCAATTCCCCCCCAGCAATAAACTGTAACATAATAAAAGCTTTCATAAATACTTATATAGCATCTGTATCCAAGCCTTTGGCAATCTCTCACCATTTGGATAATAAGTTTTAATATGAAACTAAATAATTTCACATTTTCCACATTATGTTCCATGCAGCAGATCTTTGCCCAGTTGATGGAGGTTGACAAGATCATGACTACTCTTGGGGGTTGGTTAGGGGAAACTCTTCTAGGGGATCGAAAGGTGAATGGTCAGAGTCCACAGTGATTAGCAAAAGGTTTGGAGGCAGCATTCGAAGTGGAAAGTATGGCGAGGGTAGAGGATTGGGAGTAATTAGAGAGGTCCATCAGAGAGCCGGCAGATGCCCGATGATTCAGCTGCTTGGCACCATCATTCACTCTAAGTATACACCTCGGACCAAGCTGATGGGGATGGAAAATTCTTACAGGCGGACAAAGCCTTAAACTGCTCAAGAGTGACAAACTGTACCCACTGTTTGGTGAACCAGTTACAAGGAAGCAGAGCTCTAATAGTTTGTACCAGGAGAGCAGGATGGAAGTGTTTGGCTGAAAGGCCTATTTCTGTGCTGCACCACTACAACTCTACAACAGGAGAGGGTTACTGGAGCATGCAAGGTTTCACCTGCGATTGCTACTAAAGGGCCTGTCCCACTTAGGCGATCTTTTTGGCGACTGCCGGTGACTGTCAAAGTCGTAGCAGATCGCCAAACTTTTTTTTTACCTGACAACAGTGACCACGACAATGCCGAGTCAAGTCGAGATTACAGCGTCTTCTGAAACATCGCAAAAATTCCCACGCTGTCAATGCTTCGCCAGCATCCTGCTTTTCGCTGAAATCACTGGCAAGTCAGTAAGTACTTGAGAGTTTTGAACTATAACACCTTGTATAGGTTACTTAAAAAACAAGCTTCACTGTAACAAGGAATACATTGGATTTACTTCCAGTTTACTAATAGCTGTATTTAAAAAAATAATTTAAAAAGTGGTTAAGTGGAGTTTTGTGAAAAGTGTGTGGGCATTCTTTGAAAATGTACGGGAGATGCATATCTGGTTTCTGGGTTGATTATCTGGGTTTGGAGCCCACTTTAAATGTAATGGCTGAGGCCAAAAACATCGCAAAAATTCCCACGCTTACCTGACCGTCAAACTGTCACCTCCAATCTACCTGTCAAATGTCCTGACGGTAAATAAATTGGTTAATCGCAAGCATTTTATGGTATTTTGAAATGACTACTTATTTTAATATTATGTGCTTCTAAATGTATCTTAAGAGAACCTATCAAACCTGGGGACAGCATGCGACAGCGCCCGCAATAAGCAACGATACCTGGCGACAAGCCAGCCGTCGCCGAGAGATTTCAAACCGTTTGATTTCTCGGTGACGCGCCGAGATCCACTGCGATTCACTACGATCTTTGGAAGACTCCTCACGATCATGCCCGCCCGCGACACCCCGGCGAATGTTCGGCGACAGCCTAGTCGCCGGCAGTCGCCTTAAAATCGGCTAAAATGGGACAATGCAGCTGAATCTAAGATGAGAAAGAAGGAAGAATGCAAGAGGAAAGGAGATGGCTGCACTGGAGGGGCCAGGACAAGGTGGTGGATGAAGGACCTCTGCAATCCTCAGCATGTTGAGCACTGCTGGTGTAGCAACCCCACTCCCTGTGAGTGTGTAGCTCCACGTGAACTTACTTTCATCATCATTGTACATTTCATCGTGCAAGTGGCTTTCAAACATTTTACGGATTGGTGGATTCCTCAGCATCTTCAGGAACAGCATCATCATTCGGATCACCTTCTGCAGCTCCAGCCAAGCTCGGTTCTGGAAATATCAGAGGGTCAGCACAGGCCTTTATCCTTCCTCTAATGCACTCGCAGTATCAGCTCTCCCACTCCACTCTCACCACTCCCACAGCTCACCACTCCCAGACTCACCACTGTCTAACACACTCAGTCTCAGCACTCTCTCACACACCACTCCCACAGCTCACCGCTCCTACACTCACCACCCCAAACACAATCACAATCTCAGCACTCTAACACACTCAGTCTCACCACACCCGCACGCCACTCCCATTCTCAGCTCTCTCTCACTCCCATCTCATCACTCCCACAGCTCACCAGTCCCGCAGCCTCACCTCCCCACACACACCCAGTCTCACCACTGTCTACCACACTCACAGTCTCAGCACTAACACACACTACCTCAGCACTCTAACCCACACACAATCTCAACACTAACATGCCCAATATGTCAGCACTCTTACACACCCGTTCTTAGCACTCCCACACACATCAATCGCACCGTTCTCTCACACCATTTTCATCAGTCTCACACATACCAGTCCCACCACTCTAACACACACACACACACCACTCCTTCACGTACACCAGACTTACCACTTCTGTACACTGCAGTTTCACTACTCACACACGTCTCACCACTTTCACACACACCAGTTTCACCACTCCCTCACATGTCCACAGTCTCGTTGCTGCATCGCACACCCTCAGTCCCACCGCTTCACACACCTACAGGCACACCGCTTCACACACCTACAGTCCCACCGCTTCACACACCTACAGTCCCACCGCTTCACACACCTACAGTCCCACCGCTTCACACACCTACAGTCCCACTGCCCTGACACATAACATAGTCTCACTACCTCCCTCTCTCTCCCTCTCTCTCTCTCTCTCTAACTGCAGTTAAGGATTAGGTTGGGTGCTAATAAGTTTATAGGAACAGAATTAGGCCATTCGGCTCATCAAGTCTACTCTGCCATTCATCGTTCCTTCCTAATTCCATTCTCCTGCCTTCTCCCCGAAATCCCTGACACCTGCACTAATTAAGAATCTGTCAATCTCCACCTTAAAATATCAATTGAGGGCCTCCAGAGCCATATGTGGCAATGAATTGCACAGATTCACCACGCCTTGACTAAAGAAATTCCTCCTCACCTCCTTTCTAAGGGAACATTCTTGTATTCTGAGGCTATGGCCTCTGGTCCTAGATTTCCACTGGTAGAAACATTCTCTCCATATCCACTCTATCCAGGCTGCTAGTGAACAATACCATGGAGGATGAGCTTGCACACACCCTCTGCTCATGAGGATTTGGCTATGAACTGCAATTGGGCAGCCTAGATGTACAAAGATGTGCATTCGTCCTTGGTGGAGAGTCTACAAGAGATGCAGGGAGCTTGGGAGATCCTCTCAGGCCTCTGCAAGCTTGTTGGGTCTCTAGGAGTCCCTGCCTCCCAGCCAAGTGGCAGTGACTATTCTCATAGCTCTGTTCCGCATGCAGTGAGGGATTCTGAGGGCTTTGTCAAGCAGTTGTTGTCTCTCGAGAGTCTTAGTTTAGTTGGGTTTGGCCTTGTGACTGAGCAAGTGTAGGTTATGCCTACAGAGCTGGGAGGTTTAAACCTTCTCAAGCATATCAGGTACATCAATGGACTTAGCATCGAACCCTGTGATTCCCCATTCTCATATCAGCCCACTAATCAAGTAACCGGACACATTACTAAGCAGGACTTGGCGACAACCTCAGGCTTTAGTGATCCGGAGTATTCATGGCGACAGGTTACGGAGCAGTCCCACAAATCCAGCAGACACCCCACTGCATCAATAACAGCCAGTGAAAATCCTGAACTTCACCTCACTTTCCACAAAAGTAAATTGCAAACCACAAGAGGCGCCCAGTTGAAGTTTGGAGAGACTAGAAATTCCCACGCAAAACAATTACTGATCTCAAAAACTAATTTCCTTCCCTTTCCCCCAGGTTACTTGTGACCTGCTGAGTATTCTTGCACTTAATGCTAATAAATTTCTGCTTTGTTCAATCCGAATTTTTGGTTTGTGTTTGGTAAGCCTGCGCTGTGAAGAGTACTGAATGAATAAAGAGTGAAGTGCAGTTAATGGGAATACTCACTGCTGCACTGAAGACATGGATTGACCTCAACATGCCTGTAGAATCCAAGTTATATTTGGTTTGGTCTGGGTACGTTTTCAGGTAGAGATTGAACCTGCGCCAACAGAAAGCTTAAGTCATACCCCCCAGCTCAGGCATCCTCCTACATTACAAACAGCTCCTCCTACAAACCCCTCTCCTCCTGCAATGACACATGCAGTACAACTGGAGTTACCATTTTAAATGACTATTTCTCATCTGAGTTTACCGTGAAGATCATAGAAGCAATGGAATTAAGGGAAAAGAATAGTGATGCTTTGGAACTTATCCGCGTTACAAAAGGGGAGATGCTGGTGGCGTTTAAGGTGTATTCAGCTGAATAAATCTCTGGGGCCTGGCTGTGTGCATCCAAGGACATTGTGGGAAACTAGGGAAGTAGTTGTAAAGGCCCTGCCAGAGATATTTGCAGCATCTTTAGTCGAGGATGAGGTATTGGAAGACTGGAGGGTGGCTAATGTGCTTCGATTTAGAAAGGGCTGCAAGACCAGGCTGATTAGTTTTGAGAAAGTTACTGGAGAAACTTGTGAACGACAGGATGTACTAGCAATTGGAAGCTAGGGGGAGTATGCAAGGCTTTGTGCATTGGAAATCAAGTCTCACAGGTATGTTTGAGATTTTTGAAGAGCTGACAAAGTGGATTGTTAAGGGCAGGATAGTGGACATGTGTAAGGCCTTTGACAAGGTCCCGCATGGTTAAGCTAGTCTTAGATTACATGGGACCCAGGTTGAGATAACCAATTGGATACAAAATTGACCTGGTGAAAAGAGTCAGAAGTTGGTAGTGGAGTAGTGCTTTTCAGATTGAAGGCCTATGACCAATGGAGTGCCCAGGGATCAGTGCTGGGGCCACCGTTAGTTATTTAGTTATAACTGTTAGTTATCTATCTCAATGATTTGGAAGACAATGTTTTAAAATAGTTGCTAAGTTTATGGATGATACACGAATTAGTGGTATAGTGGATAGTGAAGAAGGTTCTTTTTAAAGATTATACAATGGGATCTACATCAACTGAGGAAGTGGAACAGGGAATCAAAGATGGAGTTTAACCCAGACAAGTGTGGAGTGTTATCCTTTAGTAAGTTAAACCAGAGAAGGACGTACAGCAAATGGAAGAGCCCTGGAGGATGTTGTAGAACTGAGAGCCCTGGGGGTACTGGTACATAGTTCCCTGAAAGTGGAGGCACAGGGTGGTGAAGAAGGTGTTTGGCAAGCTTGCTTTGGCATCGGTTAAGGGCATTGAGGAGATGGGGTGTCATGTTGCAACGATACAAACCATTGGCGAGACTACTCTTCGAGTATTATGTGCAGGTCTGACTGCCTAGCTATAGGAAAGATGAACCTGGAATGGGTGCTGATAAGACTAATGAGTATGCTTCTGGGACTTTCCAATCCATGTATCAGTCTAAAAGTCTTTTGAACTTGTAATTGTACCCACTTCTACAGTTTCTTCTGGCAGCTCGTTCCAGATACCCAACACACACTGTGTGAAGAAGTTGCTCCTTGGTGTCCCTTTGGAATTTTTTCCCTCATTTTAAACCTATATCCTCTAGCTTTAGACTCTCCTACCCTGGATAAAAGACTGTGACCCTCATAATGTTGAATGCGTCTGTAAAGTTACCCTTCAATCCTATGCTCAAAGCCTATCCAGTCTCTCCTTATAACTCCAGCCATCTAGTCCTGACAATATTCTTGTGAAACTTTATCCCAAGGTGGGAGAGTCTAAGACTTGAGGGCATAGGTTTAAGGTGAGAGAGAAAAGATTTAAAAGAGACTAGACTAAGTGGACCCGTTGGGGCCCATACCTCTCCTGCATTGGTGCAGCACCCTCTCCTCCTCCCCTCCCCCCTTCCCCCCCCTCCAACCTTCCCCCTCCTTCCCTCCTCCCCCTCCTTCCCCTCTCCCATCCCCCCTCCCTCCCCTCCTCTTTCCCTTCCCCCCCCCACTCCATCCCCCTCAACCCTCCTTATCCTCCCTCCCCCTCCCTCCCTTCGTCCCCCCCTCCCTCCTTCCCTCCCTCCCTCCCTAGGAGATAGATTTAAACATTAAAATGTGAATAACTTAAAAAATATAACACTGATTTCAATGAAACAACTTCCATTAGCACCAAAGGGACGACGGTGAGTAAGGTGGGCCTGAAATTGTCAAGCTATCGTGTACCGTTTTGGCTGTAGTTCAGGAACAAACAAACAAACAAACGAGAGTTTTAGTATATAGATTATTGCAATGTTTAAAGGACCTTTAAACAGACACATGGTTCAGAGGTGTATGGGCCAAGTGCAGCGAAATGGGAATAGATTCGGTCGGCAGCTTTGTTGGTGTGGTTCAAACTCTATGACTCTAAAGAGAAACTACTCACCAGTCACCTACCTGCCGGGCACCAATGTCTAACTCTCCAACCAAGGCCAGTGTTGAGAACTCCCAGCGACCCTCCTCATCAAAATTCCCCATACTCACCAAAGCTCACACTCTGAGACCACTATGCCTTGTGGAAAAGTGAATGGTTCCTTCGCCTCCCTGTTGTACATTGTTTCAGTCAGTTGCAATTATTCGATGCCGACTGAAACAGTTACGATTACAATGAGGTCCTCCAACTAGTTACCTTGTTTACTTCTTCACCTAAAACTACAAGTTCCTGCTAAGAGTTTGAAGCCAATGAGAAAATCACTGTAAAAATCACTAGCCATTTTCTGCCCCTTTTCAATGAGACCCCAACATCTCTCCTCAGCAGCATTCAGTTGTAGATGGAAGTTTTTTTTAACCTCCCATTCCTCAATCAGGAATTCCATTTCACTTATCAATTGCCCTTCATGTGCTGTAGAGAAGCTATAAGAGATGGTACAGAACTGGTGCAAACAGAAAGACTGAATGGCTACTCCAAAAACTCTAAACTCTAAAGGAACACATTATTGTTTCAATTTGAACAACCCTCAACACTCACTCAGAAAAGACCTGACTTCAGCAACATTCTGCATGGTAAGTTACCCTGTAAGGTTAGATTGAATGGGATGGAGTTATCTAACTGGATACATAATTGACTTGATGGTAATTGGCAGAGTGTGATGGTAGAAAGGGAAGTGAAGAAGATTTTTGCCACACTGGCCTTAATCAGTAAGGGCATTGAGTATAGAAGTTGGGACAGTTGTACAAGACGTTGGTAGGGGCATACATGGAATATTGTGCTAAGTTTTGGTCACCCAGCTATAGGAAAGATGTCATTAAGCTGGAAAGAGTGCAGAAAGGATTTATGAGGATGTTGCCAGGACTCCAGGAACTCCAAGGATTTTCCTTCAACAGGCCCACCTTACTCACCGTCATCCCTTTGGTGCCAATGGAAGAAGTATCATTGAAATCGGTGTTATGTTTTTAAAGTTATTCACATTTTAAAGTTTAAATCTATCTCCTAGGGAGGGACGGGGAGGGAGGGGAGAGGAGGGAGGATAAGGGGGGGTTGAGGGGGATGGATTTGGTGGGAAGGGGGATGGGGAGGGGGAAGGGAGGGTGAGGGGGGTAGGGGGGAGGGGAGGAGGGGGAGGGGAGGAGGGGGAGGGGAGGAGGGGGAGGGGAGGAGGGGGAGGGGAGGAGGGGGGAAGGAGGAAGGGGGTGAGGAGGGGGAGGACGGAGGGGAAGAGGGAGGGGGATGGGGAGGGGGAGAGGGGAGGGGGGGAAGGAGGAGGGGGGAGGGGGGGAGGGGGGAGGAGAGGGTGCTGCACCAATGCAGGAGAGGTTTGGGGCCAACGGGTCCACTTGGTCTAGTTAACTCTATGCCCCTGCTGATGAATACAAACATTCTATTGATGTGATACAATGTGCTATAATGCTGAGGTCTATATTCTGCATTCTATGTCTTCCCCTTTGTTCTATCTATTGTACCTGAGCTTGAACAGATTATAACTATGCATGGTATATCTAATCTGTTTGGATAACATGCAAAACAAAGCTTTTCACTGTATCTCAAAACATGCAACAATAATAAAATGGAGCCTAAACCTAACACCCAGTGTCCTTTCTTCAACACTCAATCTACCTGTGCTGACACCAGCGGGGATCTTTGGACTTACATTTCAAGGTATCTGTTCCATAATACTCCCTACCATTCATGGTGTATGTCTTCCTTATTTGAACCCTCCACCCCCACCAAAAAGCATTATGTATTTTATTGTCCTAACATTTGTCCCTTTCTATAGACAATAATAGACAATAGACAATAGGTGCAGGATTAGGCCATTCAGCCCTTCGAGCCAGCACCACCATTCACCGTGATCATGGCTGATCATCCACAATCAGTACCCTGTCCCTGCCTTCTCCTCATATCCCTTGACTCTGCTATCATTAAGAGCTCTCTCTTACTCTTTCTTGAAAGCATCCAGAGAATTGGCCTCCACTGCCTTTTGCGGCAGAGAATTCCACAGATTCACAACTCTCTGAGTGAAAAAGTTTTTCCTCATCTCCGTTCTAAATGGCCTACCCCTTATTCTTAAACTGTGGCCCCTGGTTCGGAACTCCCCCAACATCGGGAACATGTTTCCTGTCTCCAGCGTGTCGAATCCCTTAATAATCTTATATGTTTCAATAAGATCCCCTCTCATCCTCCCAAATTCCAGAGTATACAAGCCTAGTCGCTCCAGTCTTTCAACATACGACAGTCCCGCCATTCTGGGAATTAACCTGGTGAACCTATGCTGCACTCCCTCAATAGCAAGAATGTCCTTCCTCAAGTTTAGAGACCAAAACTGCACACAATACTCCAGGTGTGGTCTCACTAGGGCCCTGTACAACTGCAGAAGAAGCTCTTTGCTCCTAATACTCAAATCCTCTTGTTGTGAAGGCCAACATTCCATTGGCTTTCTTCACTGCCTGCTGTACCTGCATGCTTCCTTTCAGTGACTGATGAACTAGGACACCCAGATCTTGTTGTGCTTCCCCTTTTCCTAACTTGACACCATTCAGATAATAATCTGCCTTCCTGTTCATACCACCAAAGTGGATAAGCTCACATTTATCCACATTAAACTGCATCTGCCATGCACCTGCCCACTCACACAACCTGTCCAAGTCACCCTGCAACCTCATTGCATCTTCCTCACACTTCACATTGCCACCCAGCTTTGTGTCATCTGCAAATTTGCTAACGTTACTTTTAATCCCTTCATCCAAGTCATGAATGTATATTGTAAATAGCTGCGGTCCCAGCACCGAGCCCTACCACTAGTCGCTGCCTGCCATTCTGAAAGGGACCCGTTAATCCCTACTCTTTGTTTCTTGTCTGCCAACCAATTTTCTATCCATGTCAGTACCCTACCCCCAATACCATGTGCTCTCATCTTGCCCACTAATCTCCTATGTGGGACCTTGTCGAAGGTACACTACATCCACTGGCACTCCCCTGTCCATTTTCCTAGTTACAGCCTCAGTTCTCTCAAGCCCTCCCTTTTTTCTACAACTGGAAACATCTTTTTTTCTACATTTCCCTGATCTGATAAAAAAAGGTCTTGAACTTCAAACACCGTCTCAGCTTCTGTCTCCACAGATGCTGATGTTTCCAGCATTCATAAGCTCTAGGAGTGGAATTGGGCCATTGGGGCCCATCAAGTCCACTCCACCATGCAATCACGGCTGATCTATCTTTCCCTCTCAACCCCATTCTCCTGTCTTCTACCCCATACCCACTGACACCCTCACTAATCATTCTTTGTTTCTATTTCACATTTCCTGTAGTTGATGGGTCCAGGACGATGGGCTTTAGTGCCAGATGAAATGTGAGTGATATTATACAGTATGCACCCAATTTCACAGCTCTGCCTGCTGGTGGAACTCATTGCTGGTGTTTGTGGTGGAGACATAAATTGTATCAATATGCAAAGTTAGGTAGACACAAACTGCTGGAGGGAGTAACTCAGCGGGTCAGGCAGCATCTCAGGAGAGAAGGAATGGGTGACATTTCGGGTCGAGACCCTTCTTCAGACTGATGTCAGGGGAGGTGCCGGTACAAAGATAGGATGTCATTGGAGACAGGAAGACAGTGGGCCAACTGGGAAGGGGGAGGGGAAAGAGAGGGACAGAGGAACTATCTGAAGTTAGGGAAATCAAAGTTCATACCGCTGGGGTTTTCCTACACAATATGCAAAGTTAGATCAGCTGACTGGGTGAAGGAAAAATGAGTTTAAGGGACACAAATGAGACTGCAGAAGTTGTAATCTGGAGCAAAAAATAAACTACTGGAGGAACTAAATGGGTCAGGCAGCATCTGTGAAGACAAAGGGTATTGACATTTCAGGTTGAGACTATGCATTAAGAATATGTTGGTGTATTCAGGATTTGAAACTGGAGAGATAACTGTAATTAGAACTCTTCTTACAAAAACTAATTGAGCAGAATTACTGGTTACAACATCACATTCCAGTTATCCAATGCCCCTCCTCACTCTAGCACAAAATGTTTCAGATGACCCTAAATGGCAAATCCGCAATACTGACCAGGACTGCATGGCTTTTTGAACTGCTGACTGAGCCTGTAATAGCATGCTCATGGTGATTGTTTTTCCACTATCAATCACTTCCAGAATCTGTTTGATGATTGGCGCACCGCACTGCAGTAAGTCCTCTGAGAGATCGGGGATGGGGTTGTGATGTGGGGAGAAACATAAGAATGAAATGGGAATTAATCCGTGCATTCAGCAAACATACCCCCTACTCTCGCCACTTTATGCAGGCACTTGTTGGTAACTTTTTGGCAAAAGGCACTTGCTTGACAAAGCTTAATGCTGATGTTTCTCGCTCCACTGGTCCCACTACATGAACAGCGGTACCCAATGGCAATTGTAAGCATGGCATAGAAGATGAGGCTGTCTTGAAAGACCCACCATAAACACCATGTACAGTGGATGACTGACCATTTACTTTTGTGGCAGAACCTGTGTCCTCCATTCTACAAAGAGGTCTGGATGGAGACCATCATGTGACATGGCGGTAGAAGTATTCACAGAAACAGGCCCTTTGGCCCACTGTGTCCATGCTGACCATCCGCTACCATCTACACTAACTACTGCTCCTTGTGACTTCCCAGCCCGGCTTGTCTACAGTTTCTGTGATTGTACAGCCCACCAAGGCTCAGAGAACCTATCGTGAAGCCCCTCACACGTGCATGTAGAACCAAACACAACGTATGAAGGGGGGCTATCCAGGCACAGAGGCAGGCTGCTTCAGACTGACAACTCTTGTGTGAATCTGGAAATTCCTACTCCAGCAAGAGGGCTGCTATTATCTAGCACTGAGGATATTCCAGGCTGAGACCAATGAAGTCTTGCACATGAAGGCAATCAAGTCTTCTTCTTCTTGCGTTTGAGGCAGCAGAAGTTATGTAACGCCCTCCAGGCGCTGTAGCCAGTTCAATGTGCTGTTGTCGAATGGCGTGAGGTCTACCCCTCCACCAGGTGGGCGGAGGACAGCGCAGTCGAAAATGACGTGCTGCGCTGTTTGCTGGTCTGCTCCACACACGCAGGCTGCTGATGATCGCAACCCCCAACGATGCATGTTGGCGTTGAACCGGCCGACCCCTGTACGGAGCCGGCTCAGGGTGACCCACTGTTTGTGGGGCATGTCCGAGCCGGGTGGGGCTGTGGTGTTCGGTGCGACAGTGAATTGAGGAGGTCGCAAAGTCTGTTCCCAGCTGGTTCTCCATGCTCCCAGTATGTTGAAACTGGAGCCACAGAGGGTCGCTGCATGACGGGAGAAAGGGTGACGAGATGACAGGCGTTGAGGTCCCAGTTGCTGTGAATCCTGGGCGAGGTGGTGCAGAGGATATTTGACGTCCGATGGGGCCTTGCACACCAGCCTATGAGTGAAGAACTCTCTGCGAAGCTTAGCGGGCGCGATACCTGCGTGCACCGGCAGAAGATCCATTGGAGTACGGTGTAGGCAGCCGGTGATGATCCGCATGGTGTCGGTTAGGGAATCAAGTGATATAGTGATTGTTTGACAATGAAAACAAGATGCATAATCAATGATGAACCTATTGAATGTTACAGCAAGCCTGAGTTCCAAATCTTGCTCCAATTTCTTATGTTCTTACAAGACCTCGGTCAGAGATGAGTTTTAAAGGTTATTTTAAGGGTGGAAGAGAAGCAAAGTAATTGAGAGTTTGGGTCAGCAACTTAAGGAGCTTTAGGGTCTTGGCAGCTGAAGGCATAGAGTGATACAATGTGGAAACAGGCCCACACCGGCCAACAAAGTCCCAGCTACACTAGTCCCACTTGCCTGCGCTTGGTCCATATCCCTCCAAACCTGTCCTTCTATGTACCTGTCTAACTGTCTCTTAAACCATGGGATAGGCCCAATAGACAATAGGTGCAGGAGGAGGCCATTCGGCCCTTCGAGCCAGCATCGCCATTCAATGTGATCATGGCTGATCATTCTCAATAAGTACCCCGTTCCTGCCTTTTCCCCATACCCCCTGACTCCGCTATCCTTAAGAGCTCTATCTAGCTCTCTCTTGAATGTATTCAGAGAATTGGCCTCCACTGCCTTCTGAGGCAGAGAATTCCACAGATTCACAACTCTCTGACTGAAAAAGTGTTTCCTCATCTCAGTTCTAAATGGCCTACCCCTTATTCTTAAACTGTGGCCCCTTGTTCTGGACTCCCCCAACATTGGGAACATGTTTCCTGCCTCTAACGTGTCCAACCCCTTAATGATCTTATACGTTTCGATAAGATCCCCTCTCATCCTTCTAAATTCCAGTGTATACAAGCCTAGTCGCTCCAGTCTTTCAACATATGACAGTCCCGCCATTCCGGGAATTAACCTAGTAAACCTATGCTGCACGCCCTCAATGCAAGAATATCCTTCCTCAAATTTGGAGACCAAAACTGCACACAGTACACCAGGTGCGGTTTCACTAGGGCCCTGTACAACTGCAGAAGGACCTCTTTGCTCCTATACTCAACGCCCCTTGTTATGAAGGCCAACATTCCATTGGCTTTCTTCACTGCCTGCTGTACCTGCATGCTTCCTTTCAGTAACTGATACACTAGGACACCCAGATCTCATTGTATGTCCCATTTTCCTAACTTGACACCATTCAGATAATACTCTGCCTTCCTATTCTTACCACCAAAGTGGATAACCTCACACTTATCCACATTAGACTGCATCTGCCATGCATCCGCCCACTCACACAACCTGTCCAAGCCACCCTGCAACCTCATAGCACCTTCCTCACAGTTCACACTACCACACAGCTTTGTATCATCTGCAAATTTGTTAATGGTACTTTTAATCCCTTCATCCAAGTCATGAATGTATATTGTAAATAGCAGCAGTCCCACCACTATTTATGTTTTTTGCTAATAGTAGTGGAAGTTCCAGTGCTGACTCCTTTGCAACAGACATCTTGCTAACCCTTTGTCACAACTCTGTTTACTGTTACTCAACCAATCCCATGTCCATGGTATTGTATTACCACTGAGCCATAACCTTTAACCATGCGTGGAAATTATTTGAATGGCACCTTATCATGTGTTATTTAGAAATCCACTACCTCTACCGATTCCCCTTGTTTGTTAAACCCTCAAAATCATAGAGTCAGAGTGTGGAAACAGGCCCTTTGGCCCAACTTGCTCATACCGACCAACGTCCCATCTACACCAGTTCCACTTGCCTGCGTGTGGCCCATACACCTCTAATTTCAATAAGTATTCCAATAAACTTGTCTAACATGACTTCCCCACCATAAAGCCTTGTTGGCTCTGGTTGTTAGCATTATTTTTGTTTAAATGTCCTGCTGTTACTTCCTGAATAATGGATTGCACCATTTTCCCTGCTATAACCAGACAACAGTTTCCTGCCTTCCGTTTTCCTCCTTTGCCCTGCTGCTGCGTTTGTGATCTGCTGGGAGTTTTCCAGAATCTACGGAACTTTGGAAAATTACTGCAGTCACTTTTAAGATCCTAGGACACAAGCCATCAGGCCCATGGGACCTCTCCAGCTTCCGTCCCATCAGTTTGCCTGGTACCCTTTCCCTTGTGATTATGATTATTTTAAGTTCCTCCCTTCTGCTCCTGTTTTCTGATATTAGTCATTGTTTTCAGTCTGCCACCATAGAAAATATTTTCCAAAGTCTCTTTCCATTTAATTCCCCACTCTGTGTCTACGGAGACCAACATTTTAACTGCGCTCGAGTTCAATATAAATACACCTTCTTCCTGTTTAATGTTTCTTGCGAGTTTATTGTCAGAATTTCTCCCATTATCATTTTAGTTATTATTTATTGGCTTATAAGATTCCTTAAAATCTTTCAAAATGTCCCAGATTCTTTCAATATTGTATGCCGTTTCGTTCAATTTGGTACTGCCCTTAATTTCCTTTTTCAGTCACAGAAGAATCTTCTGTAAAGTCTCCAATTCTCAATAAATTATATCTCCGTAGAGAATTACAAACTTTGTAACCACTCAATAAAACTTTACCTTGTGACTTGACTTAATCCCTAGTTACTGTTACTTTATATATAAACAATCCAAATGCTCAATAAAGCACCAATCAAGTATATGGTATCGCATTGACAAAATGCATGTAGCATTGATTAGACTCTAGCCTGTCAAATTATTCCAGATATAAATCCCACTGATTTCTATAAGGTGACTCAATCTATAGAATAGGATGTTCTGTATTTAACCCATCCAAATGCCTTGATTCGACTCCTATCTATAACGCACTTCCAGGTGCCTAAGAAATACAAATGTTCTCTGGACATACTGGAAGAGTTTCGGAAGGATTTCTCTGGCTGTAGCCTCTATGTGGCACCCACCTGGATCGATGTTCTTGTTGAAGAACTGTTTAATAATCCAGTTGATATATTGTTGTTTCTTGCTCGCAGAGGTGATGTTTTGGAGGTTCTCTATTGCCTTCCAGAACTGCAGTGGAAAGTCAGCATCATAGGCTTCCAGGAACCTCTGGAAGAAAAGCAATCCCGTTGCGTCCGTCAGCACATCTGTCAGTTTCCTGCCAAGACACACAGCAAGTCAAAGTTAAAAGATGGTCAAAATCCACTGTAAAATCCTCTGGGGTTAGTCTCCAAATCCTGGCAGTGGTGGGTAAATTTAGTTTAGTTTTGTTTAGAGATACCGCATGGAAAACAGGCCCTTCGGCCCAATGAGTCCGCACTGACCAATTAACCTACAAACCTCGATGTCTTTGGAGTATGGGAGGAAACTGGAGCACCTGGAGAAAACCCACACGGTCACAGGGAGAATGTACAAATTTCATATGGACAGCACCCGTAGTGAGGATGGAACCTGGGTCTCTGGCGCTGCAAGGCAGCAACTCTACCACTGCACGATGTCCATAAAGGTACAAAATGCAGGAAATATGTTAGGTCAAAGACCTTTCAGTGGTAAACACTGTTTTGCTCTCCGGAGAGCTGGTGGTGTGTCTCCAGTGTATTATTATTGTGCAGACTTCCTGCAGTACTTTGCACTTCAGTTGGTAGATTAAGTGAACATGTGCAAGTGTGCGTAGTGTTTGTGCACAACTGTAGAGGGTTGCCGGCACTAGAATGGCAACATTAATTTATTTGTACATAGATTAATTGGATAGGGGGTAAAACTCCCTCTTCACTGTCTCCATCAAACACTCTTGAGGCAGGTCCGCACTGCCCCAGTTCAGTGTAAACTCTGTACTAAGCAACAACAGTACAAGTTTATCGTATTATGTCACCCTGCCCCAAACTCACATGGAGTTGTCAGTTCACAGGAGGTTGCTTTTGCGCAGCACTCAAGGCAAGGGATCAACTTGGCATGGACCACGGTTTGGGAGCTACATTGAGAAACAACATGGGCAGGCCCACAACACAGCTGTGATCGCTACTCCCAGTGTAGATCATGTACCCAGCCCTGCTCTCTATCTGTGGCATCCTGAGTGAGTCATGTCTGTGGTGAGGCTGTCTTACTTGGGAATTACTTTGGCTCTTGTTAAGATCTTGTTCCCGACTTTTATGTGCTTCACGTTCAGCTTTGTGTACAGATTCTCCCGCAAAATCTCTTTATCCAGCAGACCTGTGGGAACAGAGGCAGAGGGAGACAGAATTAAGGCCTTGCTTGTTATTGTTAGCACTGTGGGCAGATGAGCAAGATGCAGATTGCCCGTGATCTGGCAGAGCAGGCTTAGCGGCTGAATGACGTTATGCTCCCAAGAGAGGTCACTGCTTCTGGAGAAGGGGAGGACTTTCAGGTGAAGGGGTAACTGCTCGGAATAAAGGGGCCAGTTGCCATTGGAGAGAGTGCCTGCATTCTTCCCAAGCAACACTCTCATCTTTGCTGCTCTCAGCCCCCATCCTGCTTCCCACATTGGGAGGCCATTGCCAATTTCAAGCACCCAATTATTCTATTGCATTTTAGCATGAAGGCCAGCATCTTGCTCTTTCTGCCTTTTGACCATTTCTCCTTAGCCAATTAACCTACAAACCTGTACGTCTTTTGGAGAGTGCGAGGAAACTAGAACACCCAGAGAAAACCCACGCGGTCACAGAGAGAAGGTACAAACTCCGCACAGACAGCACCCGTAGTCAGGATCGAACCCGGGTCTCTGGTGCTGTAAGACAGCAACTCTACCGCTGCTCCACTGAATAGTGGATGCTAGAAGGTATATGGTAGAGTGAACAAACTCCATGTCAGATATCCTTAAATCCTGAACCAGTATTCCATCCATCAATCACTTGATCCAGATAGAATTCAGGGGCAGCACAGCGACGTGGCTGTTGGAGCTGGTGCCTCACAATGCCAGCGACCCACGGTTGATCCTGACCTCTCTGCGTGGAGTTTGCATTTTCGTCCTGTGACCGCATGAGTTTCCTCCAGGCACTCTGGTTTCCTCCCACATCCCAAAGATGTGCGGTTATTTGGCCACTGTATACTGCCCTAATGTGTAGAGAGTGGATCAAAGGACGGAATAACATAGAACCCGTGATCAATGGGTGATCAATGGTCGGCATGGATTTGGCGGGCTGAAGGGCCTGTACTTCAGTACAGTATCTCTTAAAACCAAAAAGAAACTGACTGCTATAGGAACTGAAGCATGGTTAACTATGGGGCATACGTTTATGTAAGGGGCTGATTTTGCAGTGATAACTCTGCCATCACTGGTAACTGATGCTCTAGTGCTCTAAGTTACAGGGGTTGATGTCAGGTATTTTCTATTCTAGAACAGCCCTCCACGCATTGCCTTTTGCTGGAGAAGAAAATCCTTTTGCTGTCATGAGGATTTGTTATTGTACTCATCACAAGTCATGTTTGCGGCAATCTATTTAGATGGTCTCTGTAATAAATGGACCGGATGCAAGGTATGTGGTGTTAAAATATTTCACTCTGCCCTATTTATAAAGTCTGTTGTTTTAATAGTCTCTCCTATCAGGTGATCTTGAGTGAAGTCTTTGGTAGTGCAAGAGGTATGTGGACTGGATTGCTGAATAGCAATCTTTACAAGAACCTATGGTGATTTGTTTAAGTCAATTCTCCTGCAAAAACATAAGTTAACAATATTTCCTGTATTTAACTGCACCTTCATGTCATGAGCAGATTAGATAGATTTTTCTATAATTCAGTGTGTGATTGCAGCCTGCTTTTGATGTAATGGCTGTGTTTAAATAAATCCTGCTGCAGTCAAATGTGTAATTTAATTGTTTCCTTTATTTCTGTGCATAAATAGACTTTTGCAGTCCAAGGGTAAATGGACTCTTGGTCGCAATTTTGTTACGTTTTTAAAAATTCTGCTGAAGTTCAATGTGTAAATAGTCTCAGTTTGTTATATTGTAGATGCTGGAAATCTGAATTAAAATCAGAAAGTACTGGAAACACCTTACAGGTTAGGCAATGGTTAAAAGACAATTAACTTTTTAGATCTGGGACCTTTCACCAGATCTAAGATAGAAAGAATTAGTTAGGAACCAGAGAAGGTGAAACAAAGAAGCTTTTGAAGGTGAGAGAGAATCACCTGCATCTCCTCCAACCATGTCCATTGCATTCTCTCTGTGCTCTCTCTATGGCCTCTTCCATGCTGGTGAGGCCACCTGCAGTCGCTGTAGCTGTTTTGCAGGGCACTTGGCCAGATGTGGCCATTCGTTCTCTCGGTTATCACCCCCCTTCCCATTGCCACATCTGCATGTCCATCTCAGCCTCCTCCATTGCCAGGGTGAGGTCAAATGGAGGGTGAAAGGAACAGCACCTCATATTCCACGTAATAGTCTACAATCCAATGGCATCAACACTGACTTCTCCAGTTTCAAGTAACTCTGACGTTTTTTTCTCTCCTCCGATTATTTTGACTATCTCACACATGCCCCTCATCCAGCCCCTTCTCAGCCTCCACACACTCTTCCCACTGGATTATTTTATTTATTTTATTTATTTTCTCTCTCTCTCTCTCTCTCTCTCTCTCTCTCTCTCTCTCTCTCTCTCTCTCTCTCTCTCTCTCTCTCTCTTCCCCCCCCCCCCCCCCCCCCCCCGGCTGCTCGCCCCTCCCATCGCACTGTTCCCATCAGGCACCACTCTCCTTATTCAGTTCCACTCTTCACTTTCTTTTCCAATTAGATTACAGAATCCCCACTTAACACCACCCAGCTTCTGTTGCTACCGTAGTGTTTTGTTGTTGAGTTGTCATGTTTAAATAGACTTTGTTGTGGTCCAGATTGTAAGTGGACTGCTTATATCATTGCCATAATGTGGTATAATGCATAAAACACCTGATTAGCTGCAATGTTGTTTAAAGAGAATCCACAATAGTGCGGTGTTCAAATGAATTGTTGGTAAAAAAGGTTTTTCTCTAACTCTATCTCTTCCTTGGACAACACAGTGATGTTAATAGAAGCACTAAACAAAAGTGTTGGATGGGATTGGAGGGCAAGTGCCCAGAGAATTACTATTAACAATACCCATACATACCAAGTAGAACCAACTTCTTGTAATATCGATGAAAGTTCTTGCTCAGCTCCTCTATTGCCAGCTTCGGATGCTTCAGTGCAAGCTCCTCAAAGGTCATGTTCTTGATCTCTGTGGGGAGGGGTGATGGTGGGATGTGGACGGAAAGGAGCACAATGAGTGACAAATGTCTGGAGTCACGCTGGAATGAAATGGCTAGTCTTTAGATATGCAGGATATGGGAATGGGAAGAGGCCATTCAGGAACGTGATGGATTCCACTTCCCCATTAGATTGTGTCTGAGCTGCACAGAATGGCGGCAAGCTTCAATTGGCCCAGTCGTCACTGGGTACACACAGCAATGGCCACACACCTAGATGCATAGGACAGGATTAGAGGGATATCGGCTAAATGGAGGTATAGGTGGGACTAGTGCAGATGGGACATGTTGATCAGTGTGGACAAGTTGGGCCGAAGGGCCTTTTTTCCACGCTGGGTTACTCTTTGACTCTATGACCTAGATATTGGCACAGCTTAAAGACTGCCTGACATCAGGAGCGAGGTCCCTGCACAAGCATCAAGTTACCAGTCGTAGCCTGCGACTGAGAGTTGTTCCCACAGCTCAAGCCCAGCATCCATGCGCTGTATTGCTGATCTGGAGCCTGTCAGAATGCCAAGAACCAAGAGGCCAGATTGTTGCCGTGTCATATGTGCCAAAACGGTACAACAAAATTCCTACTTGCAGCAGCACAACAGATACGTAAACAGAGTACTCTGTAAACACCATAATCAACAAAGAAAGTTCAGAAAATATATATTAAAAAAACAACAAGGAATAATAGTGCAAAGACAAAATTAATGCCCCCAAGCCTATGTAGTTCAGAGCTTATTTGGAGATTGTAGTGCTTAATAGCCTGTTGCTTATCATATCATATCATATCATATATATACAGCCGGAAACAGGCCTTTTCGGCCCACCAAGTCCGTGCCGCCCAGCGATCCCCGTACATTAACACTATCCTACACCCACTAGGGACAATTTTTTTAAACATTTTACCCAGCCAATTAACCTACATACCTGTACGTCTTTGGAGTGTGGGAGGAAACCGAAGATCTCGGAGAAAACCCACGCAGGTCACGGGGAGAACGTACAAACTCCTTACAGTGCAGCACCCGTAGTCAGGATCGAACCTGAGTCTCCGGCGCTGCATTCGCTGTAAAGCAGCAACTCTACCGCTGCGCTACCGTGCCGCCCCTTGTAGAGATGAACCTGCTCCTGAACCTGGACATTAGTTTTCAGGCTCCTATACCTTCTTCCTGGTGGCAGGAGTGAAATGAGTGTGTGGCCAGGGTGGTGTGGGTCTCTGGCTGGGTCACACCCACAGGGTGGTGTGGGTCTCTGGCTGGGTCACACCCACAGGGTGGTGTGGGTCTCTGGCTGGGTCACACCCACAGGGTGGTGTGGGTCTCTGGCTGGGTCACACCCACGGGGTGGTGTGGGTCTCTGATAATGCTGGCTGTCTTTTTGAGGCAGCGACTCTTGTAGATCCCTTCCATGGTGGGGAGGTCGGTACCCGTGATGGACTATTCTTTGTGCATCATTGAGGATTCATTCCCCTCTCCCTGCAGCCAGGTGCATGGTTGATACCCAGTGGTTTCCCGCAAAAGCACCGTGCCACCAATAAAAAGTCAGGCCTGAGTTATAAACAATCTTGTTTTCTAATTACTCTCTCTTCTGTGTGCAGACAGGCAAGAAGAATCAACCAAGTCTAATTGAACAGCCCACATTTATGCCGACAGCACATTGCCTTTTTCCCATGTGGCTGTGCAGGGAATAAATGCTCAGTATTTAAGTGGTTGGAGTGAAGGAGTCAGCTCCAGGTGGTGACTTGGACAGGACTTCCTCTCTCTCTCTCCCCCCACTAATGTCCACATGCCAGGCATGTCCAGCTGCTCTGCATTATTTTGTCTACATTATTTAGTTCATGTTCTTATTCTCCAAATGCTCTCATTGACTTAGAGAACCCACAGCTTACTCCCTGCGGCCACTCTGGCCTTGCATATCAGAAACACTCCCTTCCCTCACCCTCAGCAAGCTTCTTTTGTCTTTTGGATGGACAAGGAACTGCAGATGCTGGTTTATATTTTTTAAAAAGCAACAAAATGCTGGAGTAATTTAATGTGTCAGGCAGCATCATGTGGAGAACATGGATAGGCAGCATTTCGGGTCGGGACCCTTCTTCGGACCGACTGTAGTAAGGGGAGAAATCTCGAAGAGATGTGGTGGTGGGGCAAAGTCTGGAGAGTGATCGGCTGTTACAAGTGAGAGGTGTTTTACTGGCAGATTGTGGGACAAACGCCAGAGATGAGAAGTCAAAATGTGTGAGATAGAGAGACAAGGGTAGAAGAGGCACAAAATGTGAAACCAGAGGAATATAGGAGGAAAGGTTGAAAGAGAAGGGGAAAGGGAGACATGGGTGCACATCCAGGTGGGACACAGGGAAGAGAGTGGGGAAAAGGGGAGGAAGAGGGGAAAAAAGGGGAGGCGTGTGTTTGTAGGTTAGTTACCTAAAATTGGAAAATTCAAAGTTCATACTGTTGGATTGTAAACTTCCCAAGCAGAATATGAGGAGTTGTTCCTCCTGTTTGCATGTGGCCTCATTCTGGCAGTGGAGGAGGCGCAGGGCAGAAAGGTCATTATGGGAATGGGAAGGGGAGTTCAAGTGGTTTAGGTGGGAAGAGATGAGTGGTTACCTCTCCTGTAGTTGCAGGGGAAAGTACTTGGGGAGGGGATGGCTTGGGATGGGTGGATACAGGAGGGTGGGGGAGGGGGGGGGGGGAAGGGTTAATTGGCAGATGGGCAAATGAAGGCCAGAGATGAAAAGGAGACAAATGCGTGTAAGATAAGGAGAGATGAGGGATAAAATGTGAAGAAAGCAGGACAAAATACAATATAGCATCTGGAGACACAAGAGTCTGAAGACAACATGCTCTTCAACATCATAAAGAGCCACATTCGGATACACATTCTGTGGCTCTTTGTTTGGACAACTGGAGTGCACGGTGCTACTTGTGTGATGATGTCGTTTATTATGAAGCAAGAGTAAAAAACAAACCGCTGGATGAATTCAGCAGGTCAGATGGAGGCAAAGAGATGGTCGAGACCTTGCACCAGGGCTGAAAGGAGAGAGGGCCAATATGACATTTGTCTTGTCCCATCTTGGAGGTAGTTTGCCTAAATTCAGAGTCTAATTCTGCAATTGGACCAAGGCTTAAGATCTGGGTTGACGCCAAGGTCACATCCTGGACACACATCAGCTTCAGCACAGGCCGAGAACGAGGACAACTCCATAGACAGAGTCCTCCTTATAGGGTTGGGTAACTATGGCAAAAAAAAAACATTCTAAGGATCAAGCTGGTTTTCGCAAAATACACAGAGTGAACATAATAAAGTTTGCGTCAAGGAACAGAAGATCATAAGCGATAGGAGCAGAATTAGGCCATTCTGCCCATCAAGTCCACTCTGCCATTCAATCATGGCTGATCTATCTCTCCCTCCTAACCCCATTCTCCTGCCTTCTCCCCACAACATCTGACACCTGTACTAATCAAGAATCTATCCATCTCTGCCTTAAATATATCCTCTGACTTAGCCTCCACAGCCTTCTGTGGCAAAGAATTCCACAGATTCACCACCCTCTAACTACAGAAAGTCCTCCTCATCTCCTTCCTAAAAGAACGTCCTTTAAATCTGAGGCTGTGACCTCTAGTCCGAGACTCTCCCACTAGTGGAACCATCCTCTCCACATCCACTCTATCCAAGCTTCGATACTGGGACAAAAACTCCAGGAAAATTCTCAGAGCAGCTGGTGGATCAGTGGCGTCCAACTTTGCCTCCAATGGCAGCCTCTGCGGGAAGCCTGGTGACATTAGCTCTTACTGAATCTGTTTTGACACACTGGCAGACAATGAGCGGATTCTCGCAAAAAACACTCAAGAGACTGGCTGGGGAACGAGACTCCTTGTGTTTATTGAACTTTTTCAACAGAAAACCCCTGAACCGGTTTATTTTAGAGTCGGGTGACCGATCAAAAGCAGCCACCAAGATCCCATTCACTGGGATTGGTTTCCTGTCTCCACTTTAGTCCCTTTTTTTCTCAAATGACGTTTCTGGTGAGTTTCCATCTATAAAAATAAATGATTAAAATGACTTCAATTTCTGGTGGCTGCTTTTGCTGATCTTACTAATTATGTACTATCAGTACATAGGCACAAAATGCTGGAGTAGCTTAGTGGATCAGGCAACACCTCTGAAGGAAAGGTATAGGTGAGGCTTCGGGTCGAGACCGAAACGTCACCTATTCCTTTTTCCAGAGATGCTGCCTGACCCACTAAGTTACGCCAGCATTTTGTGTCTATCTTCGGTGTAATTCGGCATCTGCAGATCCTTCCTACACATGTACTGTCAGTGGTTAGCTTACAAAAAAGGCCGCCAAACATATGTTATACTGTAGTCTGAAGAAGAAGATTATGGGCTCATCTACTCCAGAGCGTAAAGTTCATAATCTTGGATGACAGTCTCTAGTGAAGTTCTAAGGGACTTCTGCACTGTCAGAGGTGTTGTCATTCAGAGCTTGTGATGAATGTCTGTCAATCAATCAAGTTTATTTATAAAGCACATTTAAAAACAACCCACGTTGACCAAAGAGCGGTTACTAAAAACACAATAAGGAACAGACATCACAGCACACAGGCACAAAAAACTATTCAAAGGGATCAGCACAAAATAAAAATCAGCCCCATCAGAAGGCTTCAAAACGCTAAAGAATAGAAGTATGTTTTGAGCCTGGACTTAAAGAGCCGATGGAGGGGCAGATCTGACAGGGAGGGGGGTACTGTTCCACAATCTAGGAGCTGGAACCGCAAAATCGCGGTCACCCCTGAGCTTAAGCCTAGACCACGGGACAGCCCAAGTCGGCCGACCTGAGGGACCTGGAGGTAGAGTGAGGGGTTAGAAGGTTTTTGATAGGGGGGGGGGGGGGGGGGGGGGAAGGTTGGTGTAGGTAGGGCAGTAATTGAATGAGAATTACCTTTTCGAGAATCTTTGACAGGAATGGAAGTTTAGAAATTGGTCTGTAGTTGCTAGGCAAGGTGGGGTCTAAATTAGTTTTTTTCAGGAGGGGCTGGACCATTGCGTGCTTGAAGCAAGTTGGAACGGTACCAGTGGTCAGAGAGCTGCTGATAATAGAAAGGATGCTGGGACCGGCTATGTTAAAGACAATTGGGGGCGTGGCTGTGTTCTGCAGCTGCAGCTCACCGGCAGTCTCTCCGTTTTTTTTGGTGTTTTTTTTGTCATTGTCGTTCTTAAATGTACGTTTTGTTTTATTATTAATTCTGTGTATGTGGGGGGGTGGTGGGGGGGTTGGGGGAAACCTTTTTTTCAATCTCCTCCTCAACGGAGATGCGACCTTTACCGTGTCGTATCTCCGTTCGCGCTACGGCCTAACATCGTGGAGTCGGCGGCCTCCAGCTGGGATCGACCTCGAAGACTCCGGTCGCAGGCCTGGACTTACCATCTCGGAGGCTTCGGCCGTGGGCCCTGCAGACCGCAACATCGGGAGTTCGCAGGTCCCTGGCTGGCGACCGGCTTTTGGGAGCTCCAGCCGTAGCAGCTTCGACCGCCCCGAAGCGCGAGGTACGATCAACCCGCCCGCAGGCCCTTCATCGCCCTGCGTGGCCTGGCCGCAGCACTTTACATCGCCCGGTGGGGGCTCAGGACTCTCATCGCCCTGCGTGGCTCGGCCCTGGGACTTTACATCGCCCGGTGGGGGCTTCAAGGGGTTGGGAGCCTCAACTGCCTCGTGGCGCCACGGGAGAAGAATGAGGAGGAGATAAGACTTTGCCTTCCATCACAGTGAGGGTATGCCTAGAGCAATCACTGTGATGGCTGTTTTGTGTAAAAAATTGTATCTGTGTGTCTTGTGCTTTTTGATGTCTGCTGCCGGACCCTGACGTGAGAGGACGCTGGCGTTGAGTATTCGCCGCTTTTCCGTCAGGATAGTTTGTCTGTTTGTCTTTATGTTAATTGTTTTTGTAAAGCGCTTTGAGCATGTGATAAGGCGCTATATAAAATAAATATATTATTATTATTATTATTATTATCCTTCAGGAGGGCAGTGGGGACAATGTCAAGGGAGCAGATTGCAGGTTTCATGATGGAAACAAGCTTTGCAAGGGCAGATAGCGTAATGGGTTGGAAACAATCCCATTTAGATGAACAGACCAGTGAGACAGCTCAGTCACAAGTGCAAGGGGAAATGTTCATTCTATTGTCCTCAACTTTGCTTGTGAAAATTTGTAAGAATTCTTCGCACTTAGCAGGGGACCCAACTATGCTGGTACTGGGGGCGGGACATATGACAGAGGTAATGGTACTGAATAAGACCTTGGGATTATGAGAGCTTTTGGAAATAAGGTCAAAGAAGTATTTTGCTCTCGCAACCTTAACTGCTTCCTGATATTTGTGAAGATTGTTTCTCAAAATTTCAAAGGAAATTTGAAGCTTATCACATTTCCATCTCCGTTCTGATTTTCTGCACTCCCTCCTTAGGGCTCCAGTGGTGTCATTAAGCCAAGGCCAACCTTTAGGCTTAGGCTTTTTCACTTTAAGGGGAGCAACAGAATTCAGAATGGAAGAGCAAGTGGTATTAAATAAAGAAGTAAGATCCTCAGTGCTAAGAAGGGGGGGAGGAGCGCCTCAATAGTGCAGGTATTGGGAGCAGCTGTGAGAGCCTCAGAGAACTTATTGGCCGTCGAAGAGTTAATGTAGCAAGAGCAACGTACAGGGAGATGAGAATTGGTGGGAGAGAAAGGCAGAGATGCATTAAATATAACAGCACTATGATCCGACAGACAAGCATCAATAATTTCTATATTGCAGATTGGGAAACCAGATGATAATACGAGGTCGAGTGTATGGCCTAGCTTGTGAGTAGGACCAGTGTTAAGTAAAGTCAGATTGAAAGACTCAACCAGATGCATAAATTCACTTACAAGAGGCTTAGCAGGACAGCAAACATGAATATTAAAATCACCAAGAATCAGGAGTTGGGCATAGTGTAAGAGATGAAATCAGCAAATTGAGTGATAAAGTCTTTATGCAGTTTTGGTGGGCGATACACAACAATTAAGAGGGGATAGACCAGGCCTGCCCTAATTAATTGCACCTCGAAGCTGGAAAAATGTTCAGAGTTCAGTAGGCGGGAGTTAAAATGTATTTTAAACACAGCGGTGAGGCCCCCACCACGCCCGGAGAGCCCAGGCGAACTAAAAAAGTTACAGTCATCAGGACAGAGTTCAACGAGTGGAGCAAGCTCACCAGGGTTAAGCCAGGTTTCTGTCACCAATAAGAAGTCCAATCCACAGGCGGTGAAAAAGTAATTGAGGATAAAAGTCTTATTGGATAAGGATCGGGCCCACACACCTTCAGGTAGATGGGAAAATAGAGAGCCGTGAAAGGATCTTTGTGCGGGACCCCGGGTGCAGAGGTCCACCACAGAGGACAGAATATTCAGTGGCGTTTGACGCTCGTAGACTATAGCGGCTTGCACATCATGCAAGCTCAGAGACACAAACAGAACCAGGGCAAACAGGAGCGGTAACAGGCGACTAGACTGCAAGCAACCAGACACAGCGACGTGGCCATACCGGTCTGGAAAGGCTCTCCTCTCAGATGGATATAAAAGATCCCACTGCACTGTTTTGAAATTTTCCAGGGAGTTTGATCCACTGCTAGTATTTATTCCTTATTCCAAATCACTAAAACAAGTTAGCAGAATTCTGCTGCTGTGATTTGGCTATGCTACCTCTTACAACACCGATGACACTTAAAAAGCACTTCATTGGCCGGTATCATTTGATGCACAGAATGCTTACAATGACTCCACATGAGTTAACAGGCACATCCTCCGCCGAATATATGTTCAAGTGCACTCTACACACCAGATCAGGTCTCCTCCAGCCGGCTGTACAGGAACCCATTGGCAACAAACAGGAGGCCATGAAACAAAACTACGATACTCACACCAAACTACGGACATTTAGGGCTGAAGACAAAGTCTACACTCAACTTGCACACAAAACTGGCTACCAGCCATTGCCCGTCAGTGTAATAGTCAAGTGGCAGAACTAGAACTGACAGACGGGAGAGTTGTTAGACGGCATTTGGATCATAGACGCTGTCGAACTGACAAAAGACCTGATGAAGCTGCAGAAATGGCTCCTGTTGTCAACCCAGTTAATTCAGTAGATGAACCAACGGACGCTGCATTGAGTAACAGGGAACGTCACAGCCGACCGTCCCCTTCAGCAGCTGAGCACAAAGATCCCCGTGTAGAAACCACTGCAGCGGCCCAAGAGGGGCATCGGCCAGTCGGCCAGTACCGGGCAGTACCGGGCAGGATGGTGGCAAGGAAATCACTTCATTGTTCTTCTATCAACATTTAACCGCTACTTTTCCTCTTTTGCACTTACCCCCTACATGGTGGGGGATGAACCGCCCTGAACTGTTAACCAACACTCATGCATGCTGGCATCTTACGTGTGTGAGCGGCAGCATCTTACGTGTAGGGTGACATACCATGCTCAAAGTTAATGAATAAATTACTGTTTAATTACTTACTCCATTGTTATTGGTCCGGGCAATACATAACACTGCTCATGTCAGTCTTCCCAAAATGTACCATCTAACAATTCCCTGTACTAAATTCCATCTACCATTCTTCAGTCCAACTGATCAAGATGCTGCTGAAATGTTTGACATCCATCTTTACGATCAACAATACCACCCACTTGAGTGTCATCTGCAAACTGCTAGTCATGCCATGTACGTTCTCATACAGATCATTGATGTTGATGACAAACAGCAATGGGCCCAACACTGAACTTCAGGCACACCACTAGTCATATGCTTCTAGTCTGAAAAGCAACCTTCCACAGTCACAATTATATATTTCTCGCAGTCACTTCCATGCCATTTAATAGTTTCTGTCCTGATAATTTAAGATGACAATGTCACACTTGTCAGCCATCACTTTGTTAACACTGTTTTGATCTTTAGGATTGAAAGTTGGAGAACCATATTGTTGAAGGAGCAGACACAAAAAGCTGGAGTAACTCAGATGGACAGGTAGCGTCTCTGTTACTCCAGCTTTGTGTGTCTATCTTCGGTTGAAACCAGCATCTGCAGTTGCTTCCTACACATTTTGTTGAAGGAGCATCTGTGAGTCCTATCCTTGATTGCTATCACAATGCTGTTTGTAGTTTCTTGACTCTTTGCATCATAGCAATTCCAAAGCACAGAAATGCAGGAAGCTGCAGATATTGGTGGACTCAGCCCAGTCCATCCTCACCATCAAAAGCATCTACACCAGGCACTGCCTCAAAAAAACAGCATGTATCATCCGGGACCTGCTCTCTTCTCATTGCTACCATCAGGAGGAGCTACAGGAGCCTGAAGTCCCACACTACCAGGTTCAGGAACAGCTACTTTCCTACAACCACGAGGTTCTTGAACTGACTTGTACAACCCTCATCTTACCTTGGCAACCAGACATAAAAGATCAGCTCTTGAATTACCATGCACTTGTTTTCTAATGCCTTCTATTTTTGCACAGTCTATTTATTTCATTGCCTTGCAAACCTTTTGTGTAATATTTACACTAATGTAGAGCTTATGTTTTCATGTATTATCTGCAAGTATATGCCAGTGATACTGCTCCAAAGAAGATTTTCATTATACCTCATTATATTTAATAATAATAATAATAATACATTTTATTTATATAGCGCTTTTCATATACTCAAAGACGCTTTACAGAGATTTTGAGAACATAGGGGAAATGAATAAATAGATAAATAAGTAAATAAATAAATGAACAGAGAAAGGAGACAGAAGGTGAGGTGACCTTCAGTGGTTGAAGGCAGTACTGAACAGGTGAGACTTCAGCGATGTTTTGAATGTGGTGAGTGTGGGGGAGTCTCTAACGGTTTGGGGTAGTGAGTTCCATAGGGTGGGAGCAGCGATGGAGAAAGCCCTGTCCCCCCAGGATCTGAGTTTAGTCCGGATGTGGGGGGATAGGAGATTGGCAGCGGCAGAGCGGAGGGTGCAGGTGGGAATGTGCCTGTGGAGGAGGTCGGTCAGGTAGGATGGGGCCAGGTTATGGAGGGCTTTGTAGGTTATGAGGAGGATTTTGTACTGGATTCTCTGTTTGTACATCTATATACTAAAACTCTCGTTTGTTTGTTTGTATGTTCCTGAACTACCACCAAAACGGTACACGATAGCGCGACAATTTTAGCCCCACCTTACTCACCATCGCCCCTTTCGTGCTAATGGAAGAAGTTTCATTGAAATCGGTGTTATGTTTTAGCGGGAGGGAGGGAGGGAGGGGAAGGAGGGAGGATAAGGGGGTTTAGGGGGATGGAGTGGGGAGGAAGGGGGAAGGAAGGGAGGGGGAGGGGAGGGGGATGTGAGGGGGAGGTGAGGGGGGAGGCGAGGGGGGAGGGGGAGGGGAGGAGGAAAGGATGGAGGGGAGGAGGAAAGGATGGAGAGGAGGAGGGAGGGATGGGGAGGAGGGAGGAGGAAGGAGAGGAGGGGGAGGGTTGTGGGGGGAAGGGGAGTGGATGGGGGAGGGGGAGGGAGGGAGGAGAGGGGGAGGGGCAGGGGTGAGGAGGGGAAGAGGGAGGAGGGGGGAGGGGCGGAGGGGGAGGGGGCAGAGGGGGAGGTGCGAGGGGGGAGGGGGGAGGAGGGAGGGGGCAGGGTGGAGGGGGGAGGAGAGGGTGCTGCACCAATACAGGAGAGGTTTGGACCCAACGGGACTACTTGGTCTAGTTTTACAATAAACCCGACTTGACTTGACTTGAAACTTACTGTGCAAAGATTTCCTCCCTGCATTATGGTTTGTTACTTGGCTTCAAAGGTTTCTCACTGACTGTGCAGCATGTTGGGAGGTGCTGAGGCGGTAAAAGGTGCTTCTTTCGCTTTAGGCACATCCAGACAGAGCCCACAGCTTCCTAATGACCACATGGCCTTGTCTTGTGCTGTGCTGTGCTTCTTCCCCACCTGGGTGTTTAGGGAACATACACATTTTGGAACTGGCTCAGGGTAAGTGTCAGTGTCTCTCCCCCAGGAGAAGAAAGCCACCTCATGATGTTTACTTTGTGATCAAGGTGAGAAGTGAGGCAATGAGAGCCAGCCCTTTGCCTTGCTCGGATCTTGAAAGTAGATTACAGAAAGATGAAATCAAGGCACACAGTTTGAGCACAGCAAGATTCAAGTCAAGTCAAGTTTATTGTAACGTGTAACTCAGGCCCAGACTTCACACACAGGATGAGTCTCACCTCCGCCCCTCCCTCTTCTCCCCTCTCCCATCGGGCAAAAGGTACAGAAGTATGGAAACACACACCACCAGATTCAGGGACAGTTCCTTCCCAGCTGTTATCAGGCAACTGAACCATCCTACCACAACTAGAGAGCATTTCTACCTCATTGGAGACACTCGGACTATCTTTGATCGGACTATACTGGCTTTATCTCGCAGTAAACATTATTCACATTATTCCCTTTATCATGTATCTGTACACTGCGGATAGCTCGATTGTCAGGTATTGTCTTACAGCTGACTGATCAGCACGCAACAAAAGCTTTTCACTGAACCTCGGTACACATGACAAAAAACTAAACTCAACTCAAGCTCAACTCAATTCGCTCTCCCCCACAGAGGAGAAAGGAAGATGTAATCTAATGGTTTCTTGTTGATGGTAACTTACATATGTACTTTTATGTGCATGACGGAATAACAATTGGTCTGGGCAAGATGCCTCGTCTTGGTAACTATCATTGCCAAGGCTTGTTCTGGAAACTGGCTGGGGAACTCGGCCAATGGAAATATGCCACAGGACATCAGGAGAAGACCCACAGTCAGGGTAGGGGTGAAGTTGAGGGTCTATGGATTGTTCCCTTCCAACGGAGAGGAGAAAATAAAGTTTAACCCCGGCCTCCCCCATCTCCCTAGCTCCCTTACCCATATCTTCAGCTGGCACCTTTATGACTATCTTCATGGAGCCGAGATCAGTGGTGTCCTCGGAGACCAGCAGCATCCAGTCCTCATTGGTCAGTTTGTCGGTATCGCCGATGGCGGAGCAGGCCTGGCTCAGTAGCAACGACCTGGCCATCCTCCTGATGTACAGATCCTCTGAGTCTGCCACATGCAGTGGCAGATTCTTGCACTGTGTCCAGTTGCTTGGATCATTTGGTTTGGTCCCAACCTTAATTAGGACAAGGAAGAAGAATTTCATCTTAAATGCACTGGACTTTATAAACAACCAGTTTACTGTTTTGGGAGACATAAGGAATATCAGATGCTGGTTTACAAAAAGAGGCACAAAGTGCTGGGGTAACTCAGCGGATGATAGAACATCGCAGGAGAACATGGATAGCTGGCATTCATTTCGGATCAGGACCCTTCTTCAGACTGACTAATGGATCTGAAGACGGTTCATGACCTGAAGCGTCACCGATCCATGTTCTCCAGAGATGCTGCCTGACCTGCTGAGGCAGCGTCCAGCACTTTGTGCCTTTTTGTTCTACTGTTCATGCTAATTTGCGAATGACTGGGAATGGGGTGGCGCTCAGAGGGAGTTGCAACTCAATGCTAGTGGACCTTAGTGTCATGTGGTTGCATGATCTTAAGCATTAATCCCCATGGGGGTGGGCACAGCACAATGATCTGCAAATGCCTTACCACAAAATTAAGGAAGTACTTATCATCTTGATCCAGAAAATCGTCATATGTTTCCAGGAGTATCTGTTGGAGGAGTAGAAACCACATTAATCAGCTTGTTTCTGCTTCACCCACACTAAGACCAGAGTCTGAAGAAGGGTCCCGACCCAAAACATAACCTGGTTCATTCCCTCCCGAGATGCTACCTGACCTGCTGAGTTTAGTTTAGGTTAGTTTAGAGATGCAGCGTGGAAACAGGCCCTTCGGCCCACCTAGTCCGCGCTGACCAGCGATCCCCGCATATTAACACTATCCTACACACAATGGGGACATTTTTTACATTTACCAAGCCAATTAGCCTACAAACCTGTACGTCTTTGGAGTGTGGGAGGAAACCGAAGATCTCAGAGAAAACCCACGTGGTCACAGGGATAACGTACGAACTCTGAGCAAACAGCACCCGTGGTCGGGATCGAACCCGGGTCTCCGGCGCTGCAAGCGCTGTAAGGCAGCAACTCTACCGCTGCGCTACCATACCTCCAGCAACTGTGTCTATCTTCAGTGTAGACCAGCATCTGCTGTTCCTTCCTACACTGACAAAACTGCACCGTGTGGGGACTGCGGTTTTAGTAAACTGGTTAACTTTTTATCCCAAATGTATGTAACTATCACCTGGCTACGGAAACCTCTATCAGATCATAGATAACTGATTCAGTCATGTGGAATTTTACAGCACAGAAATACATTTGGCCTTTCAGATTCCCCTCCCCCCCACCCCCCATCTCTAACCAACCCGCCAAAAGAGAAATCCAATTCATTAATTTCCCCACCTTTATAGATAGCCTTGTGAATAGTTCATAATCTAGTAATTTTCCAAAACCTTTTGAAAAGTTACCAGTACATCTGCTTCCACTCCCCTTCTCAGAAACCCCATTCCTGATCAGAGCAACATGCTGGCATAAAACAAATCTCACCCCTTTTCTGGTTCATTATAGCATCATCCCACCCAAGGAAAAAAACAGCTTCTGCCAATTATACAGGGATGTCTGCTGGCATTGCTCTTGCCAGACTGAGTAAAATATTTCTTGTTCTGCCCTGTCCTTGTGTTTTCACACAGCGTGATGTTAATCAATTCATAAGTTGTAGGAGCAGAATTAGGTGATTCTAGGGCCCATTTGCTTGATAGGCCCATCAAGCAAATCTGCCATTCAATCATGGCTGATCTATCTTCCCCTTTTAACCTGCTGCCTTCTCCCCATAACTCCTGACACCGGTACTAATCAATAATCTGTCAATCTCTGCCTTAAAAATAGCTATTGGCCTCCACAGCCATCTGTGGCAATGAATTCCACAGATTCACCACTGACTAAAGAAATTCCTCCTCATTTCCTTTCTAAAGGTATGTCCTTTTATGCAGAGGCCTTGGCCACTGGTCCTCGACTCTCCCACTAGTGGAAACATCCTCTCTATATCCACTCTATCCACGTCTTTCACTATTCGGTAAATTTCAATGAGGTCCCCCCCCCCCATCCTTCTAAACTCCAGCGAGTACAAGCCCAGTGCCAACAAACGCACATCATATGTTGTTCCAGGTAATTCTTCCCAGGGTCAGCTTAATGCTGCCGCTGCTCCCTCTCTACACTAGTCGGATCTCCTCCTTCACAAGGACACACAAAACCAAAGTCAACAATGGACTCTCACCTCACAAATCTCCTTCTGGGCAGTGAATATCCATGGAATGACCTGACCCGAGGGGAGAAGTGTCTTGAGGTGTTCAGCAGTTTCTTCCTGCAGCTTGGCATATTGGTTACTATTCTCAGTCAAGTACACTTCAATGATCTTCTCACCCAGGATCTTCCTGAGAAGATACCCAGCTCTGTCCTTCACATTCAACACAATGTTCAAGAAGTTGCTCATGTCGTGCCAGAGGCGCAGGTAGGAGAGGTGGGAGAGGTTATTTTTCATCCTCAGGAAAGCTGCAAATGGTTCTCCTGCCGGCTGGTCTGCATTAAAGGCCCAGTGGAGGTACCTGAACTGCAGGGACATCTCAGGAAACCTCTGACACTGGAGCAACGAATGAGCTTTGATGAGTGGGATAGCACAGTCTTGCTGCAGGAAGGTGTACTCACCCTGTATGTTCTTCATCTGTTTATCTCCTCTTGGTGATGAACAGACCCACCTTAATGACTGAGAAGGGCACACTGGCTCATCCTGTTTGGGCAAAGTCACTGGAGTGGGCTTGGGGGCAGTTGCCTTTGGCTGGGGTTGTTCATGGCCCCGTCGCTCCTTAGCTGGAGGCTGCGAGCTTATTGCGATCTTCACGTGCTTGGCCTTACAGAAGGGAAGCTTCCAGAGGAGACGCTTGTGAGCCTTGGTGTAATAGGGCAAGGAGATGCCTTCGGTACGTTTGATGTTGGGGTTGTGGTCTTCTGTAACCTTTCCCTGTGACATCTTCTCTCGATACTCCTGGATGATGACATCGTACCCGTTGAGCCTTCTCAGGTTGCGTTTGCAGTGCAGCAGGAAGCGGGGTAACCAGTACCCTTTCAGCTTCTCCAGGACCCCCTTTTGTAGCTTTTCCATGAAATCCCTCCTGGCTCGACAGGGCTTCTTCGCCTTCGACAATGAAATATCTTTTAAACGAGGAGGACAAAGAAATACAGATCAGACAAACTCACAGGTCTACGGGAAGCCAAGCCAAAGGACCATTGCATCTGAGATGGTCTGCTCTACTCCTGGAATGCCTTGGCCTTCTCTGACAGGGTGTAAAGTTTCCCTGCAGTCAAAGTTGTTAAGGCCATGCCACAAGTACAAAATATTTCTGATAGAGACATTTAAAAGCCATTAGAATTTCTGTTAATAATTAGAAACATTGTCTTTTAAAACTTAAAAATACCAGAATACATAAACAAATTAAAGTAATATACAAAAAGTTGGTTTTTTTTAAACTCAACTTACCCAGAACGACACAAAGCGCTGGAGTAACTCAACAGGTCAGGCAGCTTCTTTGGGGAACACTGATAGGTAACGTTTTGGATCAAGATCCTTCCTCAGACTCAGATGCTGCCTGACCTGTTGATTTACTCCAGCACTTTGTGCCATTTTGTGTATTAAGCAGCACCTGTAGTTCTTTGTTTCTACACTCGAAACTCAACGTGTCTCTTACCTCCTCATCAGTTGTGATTCTCGACTTAGATGAATGGAGATTCCAATGTGTCCAGTTTGGAAGAGCGGATTTGCCACGGGAATCACAGTCCATCTGTCTTCCCACAATATACCTCAGTTGGAGTCCAGCAATGGAACAGATTGTCCGATCTCACCGGCTCATCCTGGAGATGCAGTGGGGCCAAGGCATTTACCATGGCTGGACACTCATGGATCCTCTCAGATCCTCATGGATCCTCTCAGCATGGCACTGCCCAATTTTTATGTGCCACTTATCAGTAATCCTGGAGACGTGGCTCCCGACACCAACATCCAAGTCATTGATTTTAAAATGAAAAGCTGACCTGATTGCACATCAGTCACTTTCTTCTCTTGCCCTATCCTTGCTCTCCCGCTTCCAAACATTCACAGCTGGATGGGCTGTGAAGGGAAGAAAGCCATGGACACGGAAGAGAGAGCAACGGAGAGGGAATTAACAGCCTTGAATAGCACAGGAAGGGTCAAAAGATAAACATGAGCCTGTCCACCAGGAATAGAGGCGAGGGATGTGCGGTAAACAGAAGCCTTGGTGGAGATCATCAGAGATGCCGCATGCAACGTGAATCAAGAGCAGGAAATTAGAGCAACAGCACAAGGGCTAAAGACCAACAAGAACAATAATTGCAAACAATGAAAGTTGTGACAACCTGACAGGGACAAATCTTTGGAGACATTCAAGTTGAATGAAGTTGATTGTCTCAAACAATCAGTTGGGTTCTGAATTACAGTCTACCGCTGGCCAGTAAAATTCTTGCACTGGACTTCTAAGCATTCTGGATAAAAACTTTATCATCAGTGAGACGTAGGATCTAAATCAGTGGGTTTCAATGAAGAAATGAAATGAATGGGGTGAGGTAGATAATGGTGGGGGAATCCTGTGCAGAGCCAAATGGAAAGAGTGCAAAGATATAGATAGAACAAAAATAAATTTCTGTAAGTTGCAGGGAAACATCCAGGAGCGGGGGTGTAGAGATAGGGGAGGGTGGGAACTATAAAGAGGGGTGACTACCGGGTCAGATTCAGTACTAAGATTCAGAGTCACACAGCATGGAAACAAGCCTAACCTGTCCATGCTGACCAACTTACTCCATCCAAACCAGTCCCATTTGCAAATGTTCACGTGCAGTCACATAGATCTTTAATGAACACCAAATGCTGCCAACCGTAAAATTGCAACAAAAACAGAGGTGATTTATACTTGGCAAGAGCCCACTATCATGGATGACATAAGTCGTCATTAAATCTAATTTACCTGCAGTGGTGAGGAAGAAAGTAGGCCTGAATACAAAGAGAAAATCCCACTTCTTGTAAAACTGTGCCAAGGGCACCTATCCATCCAAACAAGAAGTTATGTCCCGAGTTTAACAAAACAACAAACAACAGCACATCTGACAGTGTTGCAGTCTGTCAGCATGGGATTGAAGTGACACCAAGAAGAAGTAAGATTTAAAGAAGATTTAAAGAAGAAAGAGCAAGATTTGTAGCTCAGCCTTTCGATTCAGAGGTGGAAATGCTATTGTTGGAGGTTGCTGCTCACAGATCTGTTAGAAAATGGTTGGGCTCTTGAGTACGAACAAGGGTTCAGACCTGAAATGTCACCCATTCCTTTTCTCCAGAGATGCTGCCTGACCCGCTGAGTTACTCCAGCCTTTTGTGCCACAGGGCCCGATGGTCTGCATCCCAGAGTACTTAAGGAGGTGGCGCTAGAAATTGTGGACGCATTGGTGATCATTTTCCAATGTTCTATAGATTCTGGATCAGTTCCTGTGGATTGGAGGGTAGCTAATGTTGTCCCACTTTTTAAGAAAGGAGGGAGAGAGAAAATGGGAAATTATAGACCAGTTAGTCTTACGTCAATGCTGGGGAAGATGCTGGAGTCAATTATAAAAGATGAAATTGCGGAGCATTTGGATAGTAGTAACAGGATCGTTCCGAGTCAGCATGGATTTACGAAGGGGAAATCATGCTTGACTAATCTTCTGGAATTCTTTGAGGATGTAACTAGGAAAATTGACAGGGGAGAGCCGGTGGATGTGGTGTACCTTGACTTTCAGAAAGCCTTCGACAAGGTTCCACATAGGAGATTAGTGGGCAAAATTAGAGCACATGGTATTGGAGGTAGGGTACTGACATGGATAGAAAATTGGTTGACAGACAGAAAGCAAAGAGTGGGGATAAATGGGTCCCTTTCAGAATGGCAGGCAGTAACTAGTGGGGTACCGCAAGGCTCGGTGCTGGGACCGCAGATATTTACAATATACATTAATGACTTGGATGAAGGGATTAAAAGTACCATTAGCAAATTTGCAGATGATACAAAACTGGGTGGTAGTGTGAACTGTGAGGAAGATGCTATGAGGTTGCAGGGTGACTTGGACAGGTTGTGTGAGTGGACGGATGCATGGCAGATGCAGTTTAATGTGGATAAGTGTGAGGTTATCCACTTTGGTGGTATGAATAGGAATGCAGAGTATTATCTGAATGGTGTCAAGTTAGGAAAAGGGGACGTACAACGAGATCTGGGTGTTCTAGTGCATCAGTCACTGAAAGGAAGCATGCAGGTATAGCAGGCAGTGAAGAAAGCCAATGGAATGTTGGCCTTCATAACAAGAGGAGTTGAGTATAGGAGCAAAGAAGTCCTGTAGTTGTACAGGGCCCTAGTGAGACCGCACCTGGAGTACTGTGTGCAGTTTTGGTCTCCAAATTTGAAGAAGGATATTCTTGCTATTGAGGGCGTGCAGTGTAGATTTACTAGGTTAATTCCCAGAATGGCGGGACTGTCGTATGTTGAAAGATTGGATCGACTAGGCTTGTATACACTGGAATTTAGAAGGATGAGAGGCAATCTTATCGAAAAGTATAAGATTATTAACGGATTGGACACGTTAGAGGCAGGAAACATGTTCCCAACATAGCATAACATAACATAACAACACTTTATTGTCATTCGGCACAACACCGAACGGAATTTCAGCAGTCACAAAACACAGCAAAAAGAAAAAAAACACAGGACACCCGACCCCAACACAAACATCCATCACAGTGACTCCAAACACCCCCTCACTGTGATGGAGGCAACAAAACTTCCACTCTCTTCCCCCCGCACCCACGGACAGGCAGCTCGACCCCTACCGATGCAACTGACACGCACAGCCCCCGCAAGAGGATGGAAGGCCCCGCGGCCGAGCCGCCCCGGGCACCGAAACGTCCCGCGGCCGCACCGGGCGATGTTAAGTCCAGCGGCCGAGCCGCACCGGGCCGCACCGGGCCGCACCTGGCCGCACCGGGCCGCACCGGGCACCGAAACGTTCCGCGGCCGAGCCGCACCGGGCGATGTTAAGTCCCGCAGCCGAGCCACGCCGGGCACTGAAACGTCCCACAGCCGAGCCGCACCGGGCACTGAAACATCCCGCAGCCGAGCCGCACCGGGCACTGAAACGTCCCGCGGCCGAGCCGCACCGGGCGATGTTAAGTCCAGCGGCCGACTCCTCCCAATGTTGAGGGAGTCCAGAACCAGGGGCCACAGTTTAAGAATAAGGGGTAGGCCGTATAGAACGGAGATGAGGAAAAACCTTTTCAGTCAGAGAGTTGTGAATCTGTGGAATTCTCTGCCTCAGAAGGCAGTGGAGGCCAATTCTCTGAATGCATTCAAGAGAGAGCTAGATAGAGCTCTTAAGGATAGCGGAGTCGGGGGGTATGGGGAGAAGGCAGGAACGGGGTACTGATTGAGAATGATCAGCCATGATCACATTGAATGGCGGTGCTGGCTCAAAGGGCCGAATGGCCTCCTCCTGCATCTATTGTCTATTGTCTATTGTCTATCTGCTGCTCACAGAGACTGCCGCAGCATGTGGCAGTAACATGGAGTATACTGAGGGACAGACCCAGAGAAATTAATCCATGAGTGACCCAGCAGGCACTGCGGCTTTTGATGCAGGACGACTCGTTCCATTTGACTGGTTGCCCGTCAACCCCTTACCAGTAAAACCTCCGCAGGTGGACATCACGACGGACCCATCCTGCAGGTGAGTGGCACGTAACGTGCGGAGCTGAGCAAAGTACTGGTCTCGCTGGTTGACGTCAGTCTCGTCGATTTGCAGCATCCTTTCCATCCTCACCCAGAACTCCGCCAGCTCTGCTCCTGCACAACACATCAACATCCCCTGTCACTGCCGGGCCATGCTCTGAACTCCGGCACACATACCACAGCGAGTAGCGCACGCACACGCACACACACACGCGCACGCACACGCACTCGCACACGCACACGCACACACGATGGGAACAAGACTGCCCAGGGTGATGGGGCCTATTTCCACCTGCACCTCCTCCCATCGTTGCATCCCATGGGATTCGCCTACCATTTGTCCCCATGAGAAATGATCGAAAGCACTTCATCCCCCGTGCACTCCCGATGCAGCGTTTCAGCAGCCAGTGATCCCATGTTTCACTCGGCAGTGCCTTTTCTATTGGAACATAATGAGAACAGAAAGAGTTAGTGGCAGGAGTAGGGAGCCGGCAGCCCGCAAGCCTTTTCAGTGGATCAATTACTCCACCTGGCATGGTGACCCGTGAACCAGTGTGTTGAAAACAACACACTCGAGTCCCCACATTTAGTTTTGTTCATTCACTTTATTGGGATCTGGCTATTAGTAGCAGGGCCAGTGTTTGCTGCCCATCCCTAATTACTTCTCAGAAATTGGAGGTGACCTGTCTTCTTTAACCCCTGGAGTCTTTCTGGCGAAGGTGTTCCCACAGTTGGGGAGGGTGTTCCAGGATTTAGACCCAGAGAGATTGAAAGAAGGCTTTTGGTACATTGTCCTTGATCAGTAGTGGTACCCTTGACATTGGGTATAAAAGTCATGACATTATGTCACAGTTGTACCAGCGATCACCTCATACATGAGCAGTACACAAGGGACAATTTACAATTCTTACCGAAGACAATTAACCTACAAACCTTCACGTCTTTTTATTGTGGGAGGAAACCGGAGCACCCGGAGAAAACACACAAAGTAACGGGGAGAACGTATAAACTCCGTACAGACAGCACCCGTAGACAAGACCGAACCATGTGTCTGGCGCTGGAAGACAGCAACTCTATCGCTACGCCACCGTACTGCCCCAATTCCAGAACAGTTGGGGGTGACAAAGAGAATGCCCCTAAATTCTGGTACTCACTCTTGGCATCATGGTCTAGCTGGGTACTGGACTCCTCTGTTTTACTGCTTATGGAATCAGAGGACAGGCTGTCTTCAGAGAACTGCAATGTTGAGATAGATTCCAACGATCCCAACGATTCCTGAGGCACAGTTTCAATTTTGGTTACTATGAAACAGAAATATTGCAACTAGTAAGCTGGGAACTGGAAGAAAAACCCAAGAGCAAGATACAAACTCAAAGGTGCAGCGGTAATCTTGTGATCTTAGCGTAATAGAGAGCGATGATGGTAGTTCTGATGACAAGGAGGACTGAGTGGTTGGTGGAGATGAGAAATAGTAAAGGCAAGAGGTCACCTATGGGATTGGAGTTTAGGGCCCTGACAGTAACCACAGGATCAGGCAGAGTGTAAAGGATGAAGTAACAGGAGCTAGTGAGAAAGGAACAGTTATAATCTTGGGCGATTTTAATCTCTATGCAGAATGACAGTTGGGCAAAGGCAGCCTGGATAGGGAAAAATTAGTGTTTTGGAGATAAATTCTCAGGATAGCAGGCCCTGGATCCAACCAGAGAGCAGACTGTTCTAGACTTGCTATTGTGTAATTAGTCAAAATGAAAGACTTTACAGTGAAGTCATCCCCAGGTGACTGCAGTCATTAAGTGGGTGATTTTATATTTCATATGTTCATAAGTTATAGGAGGAGAATGAAGCCATTCAATCCATCATGTGCACTCTGCCATGCAATCGTGGCTGATCTATCTTTCTCTCTCAACCCCAATGATTTATTCACAGCCATCTGTGGCAATGAATTCCACAGATTCACCATCCTCTGACTAAAGAAATTCCTCCCCATTTACTTTCTAAAGGTACGTCCTTTTATGATGAGGCAATGGCCTCTAGTTCTAGACTCTCCCACAAGTGGAAACTTACTCTCCAATTTAATTTGAGGAAGAGCAGAATGGATTCAAGATGAGTAGTTTAAAAATAAATTAGGGCATTACTAACAGCATGGAGCAGAGGTAAAGTGAGTAGGCAAGTCAAGTTACAGGCTCAGTCAGTCAAGATGCAGCACACATAATGAGGGATATTTCAGAAAACATAAAGGGAATACTTTCCAAGGAGAAAGAAACATTTCAAAGGGAGCAAAAGTATGTTGTTGCAGAAACACCGGTGACAGGGAGTGGGAGAGGGAAAGAGGGAAAGAGGGAAAGAGGGAAAGAGGGAAAGAGGGAAAGAGGGAAAGAGGGAAAGAGGGAAAGAGGGAAAGAGGGAAAGAGGGAAAGAGGGAAAGAGGGAAAGAGGGAAAGAGGGAAAGAGGGAAAGAGGGAAAGAGGGAAAGAGGGAAAGAGGGAAAGAGGGAAAGAGGGAAAGAGGGGAGAGGGAGAGGGAAAGAGGGAGAAAGGGAGAAAGGGAGAAAGGGAGAAAGGGAGAAAGGGAGAAAGGGAGAGGGAGAAAGTAAGTGGCATCACAGGTAGATAGGGTGGTCAAGAAGGCTTTCGGTATATTAGCCTTCATCAGTCAGGATATTGAGTATAGAAGTTGGGATAGAAACATCGAAACATAGAAAAACATAAAGTGAACATAGGAGGCCATTTGGCCCTACGAGTTAACACTGCCATTCATTGTGATCATGGCTGACCATCCACAATCAGTATCCTATGCCTGCCTTCTCCCCATATCCCTTGATTCCACTAGCCCCTAGAACTCTATCTAACTCTCTTTTAAATTCATCCAGTGAATTGGCCTCCACTGCCCTCTGTGGCAGAGAATTCCACAAATTCACAACTCTTTGGGTGTAACAATTTCTTCTCACCTCAGTTTTAAATGGCCTCCCCTTTATCCTAAGACTATGTCCATGGGTTCTGGACTCCCCCAACATTGGGAATTTTTTTCCTGCATCTAGCTTGTCGAGTCCTTTTATAATTTTATACATCTCTATAAGATCCTCTCTCATCCTTCTAAACTCCAGTGAATACAAGCCCAGCCTTTCCAATCTTTCCTCATATGACAGTCCCGCCATCCCAGGGATTAACCTCATGAACCTACGCTGCACTGCCTCAATAGCAAGGACGTCCTTCCTCAAATTAGGAGACCAAAACTGCACACAATACTCCAGATGTGGTTTCACCAGGGCCCTATACAATTGCAGAAGGACCTCTTTGCTCCTATACTCAAATCCTCTCGTTATGAAGGCCAACACGCCATTAGCTTTCTTCACTGCCTGCTGTACCTGCACGTTTACTTTCAGTGACTGGTGTACAAGGACACCAAGGTCTCGTTGCACTTCCCCTTTACCTAATCTGACACCATTGAGATAATAATCTGCCTCCTTGTTTTTGCCGCCATAGTGAATAACCTCACATTTATCTACATTATACTGCACCAGCCACGCATCTGCCTACTCACTCAACCTGTCCAAGTCACCCTGCAACCTCCTAACATGCTCTTCGCAGTTCACACTGCCACCCAGCTTTGTGTCATCCACAAACTTGCTACTGTTACTTCTAATTCCATCATCCAAATCATTAATATATATTGTAAACAGCTGCGGCCCCAGCACCGAGCCTTGCGGCACTCCACTCACCTACCATTCTGAAAAGGACCCGTTTATTCCTACTCTTTGCTTCCTGTCTGCCAATCAATTCTCTATCCATGTCAACACCCTACCCCCAATACCATGTGCTCTAATTTTGCTCACCAAAATTAGTACCTTAAGGTACCTTACCTTGTGGGACCTTATCAAAGGCTTTCTGAAAGTCTAGATACACTACATCCACTGACTCTCCTTCATCCATTTTACTTGTCACATCCTCAAAAAATTCCAGAAGATTAATCAAGCAGGATTTCCCCTTCATAAATCCATGCTGACTTGGACCAATCCTTTTACCGCTATCCAAATGCGCCGTTATTACCTCTTTAATAATTGACTCCAACATCTTCCCCACCACCGATGTCAGGCTAACTGGTCTATAATTCCCCCTTTTCTCTCTCGCTCCTTTCTTGAAAAATGGGATAACATTAGCTACCCTCCAATCCACAGGAACTGATCCTGAATCTATTGAACATTGGAAAATGATCACCAATGCATCCACTATTTCCAGAGCCACCTCCTTGAGTACCCTGAGATGCAGACCATCAGGCCCTGGGCATTTATCAGCCTTCAGTCCCATTAGTCTACCCAATACTATTTCTCGCAAATGTGAGGTTACAACTGTACAAGATAATGCTGAGGCTGCATTTGGAGTATCATGTTCACTTTTGGTCATCCTGCTGTAAGAAGTATGGCGTTAAGCTGGAAAGAATGCAGAGAAGATTTCCAAGGATGTTGTCAGGACTTGAGGGCCTGAGCTATAGGGAGAGATTGGGCAGGCTAGGACTTTATACATTGGAGCGTAGGAGGCTGTGGGTTGATCTTATAGAGGTGTATAAGCTCATGAGGGGAATAAATAGGGTAAATGCACAAAGTATTTTTCACACTGAGGGTGGTGAGGGTAGATAGATAGGAATGGTTTAGAGGGATATGGGCCAAATGTGGGCAGGTTGGATTAGTGTAGGTGGGGCATCTTGGTCAGCATAGGCAGGTTGGGCTGAAAGGCTGTTATCGTTCTGTATGACTCAATGACTCTGGGTAAAATGTATGGAAGTGTTTAGACTGCAGCAGGTAAAATGTTTGGGCCGCACTCACCTGACAGGGTGGGCAAAGCCATGCCCAGCAACAACTGGCACAAAATGAAGTGAAGGTACAGGTCTGTCTTCAGGAAATGCTGCAAACGATGCTCTTCCAGCCACTTCAGAAACCCGTCCATGTGTCCATTCTGAGGTCAAGCACAACAACCAGTCTTTCTTTTGACAGAGGCAGCTATTAATACCAGGAACCCAGTGGTGGGAGTCCATGGTCAATGGGCAACCAGGGCAGTGCGGTAGTCATCTGATCTGTGAGCGCAGGTTAGATCAGTGAATTCACACTTACTGCGGTTCACTGCGGTTTCTTCTGACCTGCTCAGTATGAATTTGTGGGTTTACCCCAGAGCAGTCCACCATTGTTCTCCCAAAGCTTCAGTCTCTCTGACTTTACTTACCAATGTACTTCTAATCTTGCCCCTATTTTCAAGCCTCTTGCAACTTCATATATTCTGCGATGTAATTACTGTTCATTATTCACACTCACACATTCACATCCCCACCTTCAAAAGCTCACTCACATTCATACTTGCTCACACCAACTCACATCCTCACACCCTCCAACACACACGGACACACACACAAACACCCTCACAAACACACCTTCGCACTTGCTCTTTCTCACTCACACTCACCCTCACCATTACACCCTGAAACACACCCTCACCATCACTCACTCCCTCATGCTCACACCATCACAGCTTCACACTCATTCACATCCTCAAATATTTACATACTTTGAATACTTGTTTACATTGCTCTTACGCTGATGCAAGCAAGAATTTCATTGTTCCGTTTCAAGACATTTGACAATAAAACACTCTTGTCTCGTGACACTCCACACTCCAACACTAACTCCCTCACATCCACACCCTCACACTGACACCAACATACTCACACCGCCCCAGCACAACACCATCACACTCACACCCTCACAGTCGCACCCACACACACACACGGTCACTCACTGTCACACTCACACCCTCACTGTCACACTCACACCTACACACTCACACCCTCACCATCACACTCGCACCTTCACCTCACACTCACGCTGTCACATTCACACCCCCACACTCACACCGATAGCCACACCGTCACACTCACATCCCTACACCCTCAAATTCACACCCTTCAAGCTCCCATCTCCTGTGGAGGTCTGTGTTCCCGAGTGCAGGACTGCCAGGGCAGATCTCACCATCTGTGGGTCTCTGGAACGCACATCGCTCGGCTTCACGAGCTGCTCTGCAGGGGAAAGGCTCTGTTTGAACACATCCGTGGACACGGTGCAGACTCACCTGGTTGGATGGCAGTTCAGGCTGAAACTCCCAAGATTTGTCTTTTAAAATATAGACTGGAGTCTGTCCAAATACCTGAAAACCAAACCACAGCACGGTTACTGCTGCCTCTCAGAGAAATATTTCTTTCAATGAACATTGCTTGGCAAACCTCAGCCACTGAGAGCTAACCATGGAATAGTCAAACCTAAGTGCAGCACAAATATTGCTCACTGGCAAATCACAGAGTCAGTAAAAATCTTCAGATGCTGAAAATCTAAAATAAATTTTCATTCTGAAATATTATCTCTGTTTCTCTTCCCACAGATGCAGCCTGGCCTGACCTGTTGAGTCAGTACACACTAAAAGCAATGAAAGAATGACCATTCAATGAGAAGATTTGATTGAGGAATAAATATTGCTCAGGACACAATGTTGTAGACACGAGATATCTGGGGGTATTTAAAGAAAAGGTAGACAAACTTATGAAAGGCCATGGAATTGAGGGCTGGAGGGAACAGGCACAAAAGAGGAGGTTGAGTCTCGGGACAGATCAACTAACATCACCTGAAACGTCACCCATTCCTTCGCTCCAGAGAAGCTGAGATAGTCCAGCTTTTTGTGTCTATCTTTACATTGAATGATGAGGTAAGTTTGAGGGGCCGAGTGGCCTCCTCCTACTCCTATATTCTGGAGTTCTTGTGACATGAGAATGAACTCTTCTGTGTGGAAGAAATATTTTCGAAAGCAGCAGAGGGGATAGATAAGAACGCACTGTAAGGCCACAGCAAAAATTTGCAGATGACACAAATTAGCAAATTTGTAGATGACACAAAGCTGGGTGGCAGTGTGAACTGTGAGGAAGATGCTATGAGGTTGCAGGGTGAGTTGGACAGGTTGTGTGAGTGGGCGGATGCATGGCAGATGCAGTTTAATGTGGATAAATGTGAGGTTATCCTCTTTGGTGGTAAGAACAGGAAGGCAGATTATTATCTGAATGGTGTCAAGTTAGGAAAAGGGGACGTACAACGAGGTCTGGGTGTCCTAGTTCATCAGTCACTGAAAGGAAGCATGCAGGTACAGCAGGCAGTGAAGAAAGCCAATGGAAAGTTGGCCATAACAAGGGGAGTTGAGTATAGGAGCAAAGAGATCCTTCTGCAGTGGTACAGGGCCCTAGTGAGACCACACCTGGAGTGTTGTGTGCAGTTTTGGTCTCCAAACTTGAGGAAGGACATTCTTGCTATTGAAGGAGTGCAGCGTAGGTTCACGAGGTTAATTCCCGGAATGGCGGGACTGTCGTATGTTGAAAGACTGGAGCGACAGGGATTGTATACTCTGGAATTTAGAAGGATGAGAGGGGATCTTATTGAAACATATAAGATTATTAAGGGATTGGACACGCTAGAGGCAGGAAACATGTTCCCGATGTTGGGGGAGTCGAGAACCAGGGTCCACAATTTAAGAATAAGGGGTAGGCCATTTAGAACGGAGATGAGGAAGAACTTTTTCACTCTGAGAGTGGTGAAGGTGTGGAATTCAGGAGGCAATGGAGGCCAATTCTCTGGATGCTTTCAAGAGGGAGTTAGATAGAGCTCTTAATGATAGCAGAGTCAGGGGATATGGGGAGAAGGCAGGAACGGGGTACAGATTGTGCATGATCAGCCATGATCACGGTGAATGGCGGTGCTGGCTCGAAGTGCCGAATGGCCTACTCCTGCACCCATTGTCTATTGTGTAAAACGGTAGCATCTCTGGCAGTGTGGCACTACCTCAGTACTGCAATAATGAAGATTCTCGACCCAAACCATTGGCTGTCCATTTCCCTCCACAGATGATACCTGAACTTCAGATTTGTTTGGAGGAGATACTATGGGAACAGCATAATTTTTAACGGATTAATACCTGGAGCTCTCTCTCCATCCCCCAAAGTGTTACCTCCAGACTCACAGACTTGATTTGGCACTCACTGTTTGCAGGAGAAGGGGAGCCATACAGAAGATTATCACTCACCGGTAGGTTGAGAAAAGTGTTTAAGAAATCCACAAATATATTGTTGTGTAACAGCTTGGGAAAAATCTTACGAGCTGGAAAACAAGCAAGAAATCAAGAGGTGAACTGGGGCGATCCGATCCACAGGAATCTCACGTTCATCTGGTTGTAGTGTAGGGTCGCCAGTTCAACCAGGGCATCAGGTCAAACACCTCCCCCCCGAACCATTGCAAAAGCAACTGAGTTTGCCACAACAGAGACTTCATCAGGAGCTTACTGCAGACTAACACGAGCTTCGAGGTCAGATTCCAGACTGTAACTCTCTTCTCTCAGCTTGTTGCTCTGTTTACAAACTGTCCATCCTCCACCTCAGTCTGCTGCCTACATGCCTGCATTCCCCATGCCTCATTGTATACAGCACGGCCAAGCAGAGTTTCCCACTGGACAACTCTCCCCTTTACACTACTCAATGGGACTGAGAATGTAAAAGAGATCGCAGGCAGTATAACATCCCTCTGCCTTCACAGACACTATTAAACCCGCTGAGTTCCTCCAGTCATTTGGGTTTTTTTGCTCCAGATTCCAGCATCTGTCATCTAATGTGCCTCCACTCTGTCAGCCACGTCACACTGTTTGCACATCTGACACCGGACTCCCAAAACCGTCACCGAGCTGTGCTACGGGAAGAGGTCGACAGAGGAACAGCTTCAAAGATGTGTTCTAAGCCATTCCTAACCACTCCTGGGAATCTTCAGCCTATGAAGGGTTAAAATTAAGGAGAAGCCTTCAGGTTGTTGTTTACCTTGGGTCCTGAGTCCTGAGGAGGCTGGTGTGTGTGGCCAGTGTGGGGAACTCCAGTCCTGTCTGTGGATCCCCCAGTCTGGAGTTCCCACACTGGCCACACACACCAGCCTCCTCAGGACTCAGGACCTTGGAGTGAAAATGAGACACCCTTGTTCCATGGGATGGCCTAAGATGCCCATCGCCTAACCAGAGGGGTACTCACAGGACTGCTTCGAATCGCAGGACTGGGTCTCGTACAAGGGATTCGTTAGAGGACCCGAATGAATATGCTAGTGATCACTGAGAAATACATTTGTGGATAAATGTCCACCTACAAAAAAAAATCCAAGTCTTCTTCAACCACAAGCCCTAGATGAATCAATAGATTCAAAATCTATTGAGTACCAGTCTTTGGCATTTAGGATTAACCACGCAGAGTCACACAAGAAGCCCAGGAAGGACCTACTGAAAGCCAACATGAACGTGAAGAGACAATTTCAGAATAAGCTGACCAGATGCTCGACAGCAGTGGCACAGCTTGTGCTCTAACAACTACAAGTGAACGTGGATAATATAAGTGGCAATGATGATGCATCACTCAGAGTCACAGAGTCACACAGCATGGAAACAGGTCCCTGAGCCCGACACCTTCATGCCGACCAAGATGCCTCATTTAAGCTAGTCCCATTTGTGCACATTCAGACCATATCAATCTAAATCTTTCCTATCCAAATGTCTTTTAAATATTGTTATAGTATCTGCTTCAACTACTTCACCTGGCAGCCTGTTCCATGCAGCCACGACCCTCAGTATGAAAAAGTTGCCCCTCAGCTCACTAATAGATTTAGTCATCTTCCCCTCACTTTTAAGCTCTGCATTCTAGTTTTTGGTTTCAGACCCTGGTAAAAGACATCGTGCATTCACCTTATCTATTTCCCTCATGATTTTATACACCTACACGAGGCTCGAGAGTGCAACATCTATCATCCGGGCAATGCTTCCTGCTGTCGTCTGGCAGGAGGTACAGAAACCTGAAATCCCACACCACCAGGTTCAGGAACTACTTTCCAACAACCATTAGGTTCTTGAACCAACTATCACAATCCCAAGGGCCCTTCAGCCACGGAACACATTCCTTCTCTCCCGAGATGCTGCCTGACCTGCTGAGTTACTCCAGCATTTTGTGAATAAATCAACTATATGGACTTGTTTGTGACTTGTACTTTGTTCTACAGTCTTGTTTTTGTTTTGCAGTCTTTGTCTTTTCACTCTCTTGCAGAATATCTGTACATTTTATGTTGATTGAGACTATGTGCCTGTGATGTTGCTGTAAGCAAGCTTTTCACCGTACCTGCGCATCATTGTACTTGTGCATACGACAGACCAGTGGGCACGGTCACTGGATGTCAGAAATGATATTCACAGAGAGGCCCCAGTTGGGATACACACATCTGTGAGAGACTATGTGCCTAAACTCCCGTTTCCACATTGCATTACACCGGGTGCCTCCTGCGTTTCCTGTGACATTAGGGAATCGAATGCTGGGTTCCTCTCCCTCCAACACCCTGGGAGGTGTATGCTAGCGGCAGCTGCCCTCTGAGTTGGGGAGATGGGGACCCAGAGTCAGCGCAAAGTCCCGGGGAGTGTGCAGCCCGAAGGTGACAAAAAACAGTAGGGGGGTACGGTCTCCACTTCCAGCTACAGCTTCACGCTGCGACTCGACCAGAAATTGACACCGCGTGGAAAGGCGCAGTTTGCTTGTGACCTTACCCGACTCATTCATTTTTGGTTGCAGGGGTTGGTGCAAGTTCCACACAGAGATATCAGCAGGATAGGCAGGAGGCCGGGAGCTTGTTCCCTACGTGTCAATGTCTGGGATTGTGACGCTGTTAAATTCAACACCGGTTTCATTTGAAAGGAGACAAAATCAGCAAACAAGTTACCAAGATGAACGCCTTGATCTTCTTAATTATCAGGCGGGGGGACTATTATGAAACCTCGTTAACATACCGTAATAATAATTTGCGGGCAGGATAATTATATTTGAGGAGACAATTTAGCTAAGACTCACGAAAGTTTGATAAGATTTCGAGAACAATATTTTCTTTGCATCACCCACTTTGATCCCAGGATGGAGAATGTTCTCTGAGCAATTGTGTGTTTTAGAAGTGCGCTGTTTGAATACTTGTATTGGGGGTTGGTGCCTGCTCAAGAAGCGTATATTAGGGGGCATTGACAGGACCGAGGATAACCCTGCCCCAAATAGCGCAGAAATTGAAGTTCAACCGACAAACGTGGGCTGACACGGTGGCGCAGTGGTAGAGTTGCTGCTTTACAGTGCCAGAGACCTGGGTTCGACCCTGGGCCTAATGTGTGCTTCTATGCTGTGACTCCAAGTCAAGACTGTAATTTCTACCACTGCTGCCATGTTGTGTCACATTAGCCACAGGTAGTCTGTTGAGGACATGGTTTTTACCTCTTACTGCTTTACTGACCACATGGCAAAAACTCTTAACAGTCTGAAGAAGGGTCTCGACCGGAAATGTCACCCATTCCTTCTCTCCCGAGATGCTGCCTGACCTGCTGAGTTACTCCAGCATTTTGTGAATAAATCGATTTGTACCAGCATCTGCAGTTATTTTCTTATACTCTTAACAGTACAGTCCTTCAGAACTCAGCCAGCTCCATCTGCAGTGGTGCACCCAATCCAACCTTGATGAGGGGCACTGAAGTCTCCAGGTGAACGACATTGGTTGTTCTGCTGCTTTTTGTGCTTCTGCTAATGTTACCATGGAGCAGCATTGATTCATCAACTGAGGGAGGTCAGTAGTGGTAATCAAGTATCCCTGCCATGGGGTCTGGAGCCAATTTGAGAGCACAAGGGACATCCCCTCCACTTTTTGGACATTTGATGGGTTTGATCTGTCAGTGAACATGATGTATCCAGGGATTGTGATGGATGTCATGATGTCCCAATGTATTATTCTGCAGCCTGTTGGACAACATTCTCACTTAAGACACCAGATATATTTGGGATGTTGGTTGTCCCATCTGATTTTTATTATTTTTCTGCTTTAATGTAGCAGATAAGATAAATGGCTTGTGGGACTATTTTGAGGGCAGTTATGAGTCAATTGCATTGGAGTCACAGGCAGTCAGTCCCGATAATTGCTCCTTTGAAGGTAATTATTAGACAAGTTTTTCTTTAAAAAAGAAAAAAATTCAGATTATTGAATTTCATAGCTGCCATGACAGGGTTTGAAACCGAGTCTCTGAAATATTAGATCAAGGTTACTGTGTTTTCCAGCAATCCCAGGCATGAAATGGAGTTTTAACATGAAAGAGCTACATGGTGTCACCTTGCGAAAGAGGGCAATCCCATTGTGAAAACTCCCATCTCACCTTGGAGATCGGTAAAGGCAGGTAAACAAGCCCTAGACATCAGACTTCATCTGATGTAAGCATAGTCTGTCTTAAGGAACAGTCTCTTCATCCATTGATGCACTCTGGACAACCCTTTAGCTGATTTATGGAAGCGATTACCGTCAACCATGCCACTGATGAGAAAGGAAATTGAATACTGAAGCTGCTTAGAAATCAATAACCATTTATTTACAAAATTCTTGTATTAATAAGTCAATTTGTTATCAAATATATATATAGTTATGTATACACAGAAAAACCTATTTTACATTGCCATACTGCACACATTAGCCCTTCCCCATAAAATTACAAAAGGGAAGGAATTGCCTCGGAGAGGAATGCTCAACCAGTATTTACACACATTCACACAATTATACAAATACACAGTCAAGTACTCCTTTGTGTAGCTCTGCACTATATAGTACACTTAGGCAAGTCCCCTTATATTAGTCTTCCCAGCAGAGTGAAAGAGACTGGGCACAATGTAATGGGAGACTAGGAACAGCACTGAGCACAGCAGCATTTGAACTTCAAGTTCTTAATAAATAGATTTCATTTTCTTATTGTGTCATCAAGCAGCCTAGAACTTGTGCCGCATGTACACTGTACAGGCTTTCTCAAGTATACAAGTAACTAAGGCAATTATTTTAAAATCGAGCCCTATGGATAAACTGGTCATAACGTCCCTGAACAGGCTGAGGATTAAAGCAGTAACTATACTACTGAGTAAGTTGTGTTTATCAATTCTTGGCTTGAATCCTGTGGTTTGCATTTCAACCTGTATCTGAAGGGACTGTTAACCAGAACCAGCATTGTCTTATCCCACCAGTCAGTGAACATGGGGGTTTTGTTTAGTAGCAAACAGTTTGGTAAGAAGCACGTTTGCAATGCTGCTCCAGTTCCTTTGGTACGCTGATAATTCAAGAGAGGGGGAAAGAGAGCAGGAGACAAGCAAAGATATTAACTGAGCATTGAAAAAAACCTGCATCCGCAATAACTAACCTCAAAGCAATCTGAAACATTGTTTACCTACTCCAAGTGGAACCAACCCACAAACCACATGATTCAGATTGCATTCCCTCACATTGAACCTGTCATGTTGGAGGATAAGCATCAACCATTCCCAGGCTATTTCTACATTGCTATCTTTCCCTTCAATACAGGCCACTTGGTCCATCTAGTCCAGCAGTTCTTAACTTGGGGGTCGTTTGCGGTTTTCCAGGGGTCATAAATGAAATTATCCCACCCCATTGACAGAATATTAGCAGACATGTTTTCATAAATCCGGCATTTTTCCCCCCCAATTTTTGTTTTGGGGGTCACGGTACTGACCAAGATTGTCTGATGGGGACGTTGGGCCAAAAAGGTTAAGAACCGCTGATCTAGTCAATCCCATCCCACACTCATTCCCTGTAACCTATTCTCATCAACTCCCTCCAGATTCTACTGCACACATATACACCAGGGGCAATTTACAGAGGCCAATTAACCTACCAACACATGCCTTTGGGATGTGAGAGGAAATTGGAGCACCTGGGAAAAGCCCAGCATCACGGTGAGAACGTGCAATCTCCACACAGACAGCACACAAGATCAGAATTGAACCCGAGTGAGAGGAACTGTGAGGCAGCAGCACTACCAATATCCTACATACCAATATCAGCTGTGACACTCTGAAAAATAAAAATAAGTCAGCCAGCATCCCAGCTCGAGAGAGAGAGCCTTGCTGAATAATATCACTCTCCTTATCAAGACTGGTGATTTTCTCAACCATGCATTCAGTATCTTGCACTTGGTATCAAAGGTAGATGTTAGCTCTATGTTGAAACAACAGTGCGTTGGAAAGCAACTGACTTTACTCACTCAATTAAAAACACATTGTGTCATGTGCTGTGATAGAGAGTCAAGGATTAATCTTGGTGCAGTGAGGTCGGTCTTGTGTTTCTCAAGGAAGAGAATCTGAGATCTTGCATCTACTTTGACAGGCAACTTCTTGAAATACAGCACTGTCACAAGAAGATCCGAGTGGCCAAGAGATGGCAGAAGTAGTATTGGTGTTTGAAAACTTGACCAGATATATTTGTAGAACATTAGAGTGCAAGCACTTGGATAGGAGCAGCACCCAGTGAAGGTGACAGAAAAGAGCAATTCCCACCTGAGAGAGCAGCAATGTTGCATATTGTTTAGTTATCACCAAACAACTTTAAATCTCTCAAAGGTTTCAAACCACTTCCTTCCCTCTGCCAAGGAATCTTTCTTCAGGCACACGTTTTACCTTGGAGTGCAGCATACAAATGAATGTAAGGAACAAACACTGTACTGACTGACTTCAAGTCGTCAAGTTGTTGTGACCCAAATTATTGATCTTATTTTTAAAACAACTCCTGATTCACAAGTCATCGCAAATGTCAACTCAGTGTGCAACAATTCTCATAAAATAAACTCAATAGAGCCCATTTAATTGAATAAAACACTATGTACTTCTTTCTAAAATAACTTAAAAAGAAAAGTTAGGGAAGCATTTTTCTATGTCAAACAATCTTTTTGTCCTCCACTTCAATCATGCAGATACACTTCTAACCCAGAGATCACATTTACCCTCAATGCATGGTATCAGTCTTTCAACTCTCAGAGCTAGCAAAATACCAAACACTGATACCATAGCACCACAAGATACACAATCACATTCTTTTAAAAAGTAAACACAGGCATAATCATGAAATTAATGTGCAAATCTCTGAATTTAAAACTATGCTATAGTTTAGATAAATAAATGGGATAATAGATATAAACGGGAAGGAAAAATTGGCACTTGTGGCTTCCACATGCTGCCTACTTCAGAATGTGGTCAGTATCAAAAACTATTGAATCTTTCTAGAATCAACATGCCAGGTGACCACCTAATGGATGTGATGGGTTCAGAGCTTTTTGACTTGCTCAAGAACAGTCAGGCCAGAGTTCCTTCTGTTGTCCAGTTTGGTGATGGTAGAGCCGGAGTTAAGATGGAGAGAGCTTTGACCGTTTCTCGTGAATCTGATTTAGTACGTTTATTGTGTCTTTTATCAGGGCATCAAAAATCCCATCTGCCAACTGCATCTTCACACACAGCTCATCCTCGTCGTAATTGACCCATTGAGCTTCTTCCTCATGAAGCTCCTGGACCTGTAAAAGAAGATATTGTATTTATGTTTAAAGGACGATATGGTATAGCTACACTATCTTATCTAATGCTTATCCTAACTTCAGGATTGCCTCTACCTCAAAGTTCTAGAGTGCCCACATTCCAAACAGCAGTATTGTGTGTGTTAGATAGAAGCTCCAGAGAGTCTGGTGGAATATCAGTGGGTGTGTACAACGAATCTTGAATCAAATGATATTAGGGTTTAAAAGATTAAATTATAAAGACATGCATTGACTGGGATTGCATTGTTGGAATGCACAGTTTTAGGATCTGTTTCACCAAGGTGTTTAAAAATGATTCAGGGATTTGTTACAGAGAAACTAATTCTGTTGGCAGAACCAGCCTCAAGTGAGGGTCAGGGTCATTCCAGGGAGTTGTTGAAATGTGGAGCTCTGGTTCAAAAGCTCGAGGCTCAGGACTGAGAAAAAGCTCAATCTCTGTTTTGAAGTGTAATTAGAAGGGAGCAACAAGATTATAAAACAAGACGTAGTGGAGTTAGTACAGATCAGCCATGATCTTATTGATTGATGGAACAGGTTTGAGGACTGAATTTCCTATGCTCTTTTATCATGATTTTCAGCACCCCACAGTGGATCACCATTAGAATTTACAATACTGAGATGGACACGATGGGGTACATTTTGCTGGAATTGGATAATTAAATCCAGTTCAAAATAGGCTATTTAAAAGATTCCTTTATCCTTTTTGGAGTATTGAGGATAAAGAGCAGGAATACGAACTGCTCAGGGATAATAATGTCATTCACAGGCCATACAGATGCCCGAGTAGAAAAAAAGATTAGCATAATGCTGCTATGACAGACACACTGTTCCAAAGCAGCAAATCAAAAGCTTTGGTTTGTATCTAGAGGGTGTTAGACCCAACATGGAATAATAAACCTCTGTTGTATTTTTAAGGGTTTAGCAAGGACATATGCAGCGGATACATGAACCTCTGTCAAGGCTACCACTTATTGCTTCCCCACCCCTCTCCTACTGAGAAGATGCAATCTTCTGGGACCATTACTCCCCCAGTACTGCAAGAAGGGAGGGAATCCAGGATTTTTTAACCAAGTGACAGAAAGGAACACCAGTGTACGGTCCACAGATGGTATGCAATTTGGAGGAGATATTGTTCTAGAGCATCAGATGTATTTATATTCAAAGTGATGCTATCATTAGGTAACATATAATGCTAACCCAGAAAAATTTGAAAAGTTCCTAATTTTCAGGTTAACTTGAAAACTGAACTATTTTCTGTAGAAAGACAAAGAAAACAGGCAAAAAGCCATATCCTATGCCATTTGCAATCTGTTGGAGCCACTTGTGCAAAGATGCTGTCCTTAGTTTTAATTAAATAGAGCCAAGTAAAACTGTACAGCTTTAAAAAAGGAGGCTTTGGATTTACCAGAATGTGATCAACTCTGTCCCGTTTCTTCCTGCCAAATTTCATCATTTTTTGCCAGTCGGTCTTGTGGTCTTCTTCTTTACTGAACCCAAACAACTTCAGGACTTCATTGGAAATGAAGGTCTGTGGGCAGAAGTATACGAGAAATGATTGTCACTTATAATAACTCTGACAAGCCCCCAACCATTCTGTCCTCTGTCAACAGTTTTGGTCTGTCCATTTTCTTATTTTGATCTAATTTGTCACTATTCAATTTGTAGAAAACTCAAAGCACCAGTCAAATTTATTATGTGAGTGAACAGCATTTGAGACTGAAAATGAACTCAAGTACCTCTGCAACAAACTGGAAATAGTTTGTGGATTCACATTCTGTTGCACCACCAGAGGGTAGCAGGCTGCTCACAGGTACTGGTAGAGTTCAGATTAATAAAGCATTGTGGAAATTTAAAGAAACAAAAGTGAAGGAATTTTAAGGAATCTGCTAGTCTTGTCCCTCACTTAGCCAGGCTTCCGTAACAGCTATTAACATCCCATTCGCACATGCATTGAAAGCATGCACCACCAGATTCAGGAACTGCTTCTTCCTGTTCTGTTATCAGGCTGCTGAACAGTCCTTCCATAAGCCAGGGTACTGTTTGATTCACCGCTATCGGATTGAGAACATTGGACTTTGTCTAAGGAACTGATGCACTACAATGCTGAGAACACTCTTTATATTCTGCACTTTATCTTTCCCTTTGCTCAATTGATTGTACTTGAGTTTGAAGTGATTATAAACACATATGGTATATCAGATCTGTTTGGATAGCATGCAAAACAGAGTTTTTCACAGCACCTCGATATATATTACAATAATAAATCTAAACATAGTTCATCCACCTTATCTATCTGACCTGCACTGAAATAAATGCAATTCAATCCAATAGCTTGTTCAGTGCAATGTTCAGGGACAGTGGAAGTCTTGAGGACTTTCCACATCCTACAGGAGGAACATACCCCTGCTATCCCTGCAATCTCTACGTCACTAGCTGCCATTTCTACAGCAATAGATAAAGAAAGATTTACAAAAGAAAAACAGCCATATCGCCTCATTACCCTCTACTCAGCCTCCATGCCGAAGTTAAAGCCTCAGCACTTATCCTCCACAAAGCAACTGCACCTCGATATGGCCGTTCCCAAAATGGTTTCTCTGCTTGTGCCTGCCTTCCTTTTATACACCCACGAGGACCAGGCACTCTTAAGGTGCTAACTGCTTTCAACCGCTCAGCTGAAGCTGACCTCGTTATCCCTGCTCCCTGCTCCCTGCCCCAACTCTTTAACCATGCATTCATCTGACCTATCAGCTTATTCCTACCATGTGGCACTGGGAGGAATCAGCTATTAATACCCTCAAGTTCCTGCTTTTTAACCTTTTGCATGTCCCCATATTCACCCCACAGGACCTCAATTCTTTTATCTACCTATGTCATTGGTACCATTGTGCACAACCACTTCAAACTGGGCGGCACGGTGGCGCAGCGGTACAGTTGCTGCCTTACAGCGAATGCAGCGCCTGAGACTCAGGTTCGATCCTGACTACGGGCGCCGTCTGTACGGAGTTTGTACGTTCTCCCTGTGACCTGCGTGGGTTTTCTCCGAGATCTTCGGTTTCCTCCCACACTCCAAAGACGTACAGGTATGTAGGTTAATTAACTGGGTAAAATGTAAAAATTGTTCGTAGGGTGTGTAGGATAGTGTTAGTGTGCTGGGCGGCGCGGACTCGGTGGGCCGAAGGGCCTTTTTCCGCGCTGTATCTCTAAATCTAAAAATCTACTTCTGGCTGTGCACCCATCATTCCTTTGTAAAGAAAAACTTGTCTTGCACATTACCTTTAAACACTCCTCCTTACTTTATAGCTAGACACTCTAGAGAATCAATCCAAGTTTGGCCAACTTCTCCTTAGAGCCAACACAGTCTAATCCAGACAGCATCCTGGTAAACCCCTTCTGCACCATCCCCAAAGACTTCATATATGTGTCTTTGAGGGGAAAAGGAATGTTCATCCAATGTTAATTGTAAAACGACCTTGTTATTTTGTGGGTCCATTGACAATTAATGATCTGTTTTATATACAAAATTCAAGACATACTATCTCATCTATGCTTGCTTTCTATTGTGGCATTCATTTAGTGAGATTAGTCATTAGTGAATTATCATGCTATCTTACTTTAATAGATACAACATTTAAGAATATAAGGTGTTTTGCTTTTAAAATAGTATTTTGGTAGGAAGCCGTGAAAAGTTACACATATTTACAAGTTTATACAAAAATCGACACATTGGAGATGCATTAAGAAAATATAAAATGTTGAGTTAAGAAAAAACAGGAGTAATTTCTACTGTGTTTTGCATATGGCGAAGTAAAATTATATATCTCAATGACCAGCAAGGTGTGGCGCCACTTTGCAAAAACAAAGTCATTTGCTAATGCAGTCTACATAATTCAGCTCGAACACTATAATACTATACTACTCCTGATAACAAAAGATTACTTAAAAGATCTTACTTTTACTTCACTGATATCCTGTGGATTCCTCACTCGCCTGAAATAAGCAGAGCTATTTCTGCTGGATTTCATCCATGGGGGTTGCCTGACATTGGGGTCTTCTGCAAAAATCTCACTGAAAATCTCTCTTGTTAGATTAAATACAGCCTGGAAAAGAAAAAAGATTAACTAGTTTCCCGTGTTCCAGAAAAACAGGGCATTTTATAATTTCCAACAATAAAGAAAAGCAATGCAAAATGCATTATTGCATGAATATTAACCATGGATCAAAGGATAAATACAGAATTCTGTTCAAGCAAAACATTGCCATAGAATAGTCATATAGTATGGAAATAGGCCGTTAGGGCAAACTCATCCATGTGAGCAAGATGCTCCATCTATATTAGTCCCATTTTCCTGTGTTTGGCATATTCTTCTAAACCGTTACTATCCATGTACCTGTCCAGATGTCTCTTCAATGTTGTCATTATACGAGTGTCAAGTACTTCCTCTGGCTGCTAGTTCCATATATTCAAGATACTCTGTGCGGAAAATTTTGCCACAGTTCCTATTAAATCTTTCCACTTTCACCTTAAATTCGTGCTGTCTCGTTCTCGATTCCCCTACCCTGGAAAAAAGACTCTGCACTCACTCTAACTGTTCCCCACATGATTTGATACACCTTCATAAGATCATCTCTCAACCTCCTGCACTCCAAGGAATAAAGTCTAATCTATGAACCAGGCACTCGAATCCTGGCAACATGCTCGTATACCTTCACTGCACTCTTTCCAGTTTAATGGCATCTTTCCTAAAGAAGGTGACCAAAACGGAACACAATCCTCAAGTGCAGCTTCACTGTCATCTTGTGCAACTGTGACGTAACGCCCCAACTTCTATACGCGTACAACTGGTGTCATAAGGTCCCAACTCCTATATTCATAACAGTACCCTAACCTCCGTGGAATGGCACCACTGTGCGACAATTTTTCTCTTCAAAGAGATGTAGTACTAAAGCTTGCTCTGAAACCTAAAATTAGATGAATCATCACTATCATTCAAGCATCATTCAGATAAGAGAAAAAAGTAATAAACCGCTAAAATTCTGTTATGACTCAGGTAAAGTCCGATGAAGAGCAAGGATTCACCGGTTTCATTTTGAACTGCCCTTTAATACTTCATTCAAAAACAGGCCTAGGAATCAGAGACACAAAAGAGGGATAGGAGGAACTGAAATTATGATAATTGTTAAAGACCACAGGTCACAGATAGGCAACATAATGGGAAGTTCGCAGATGCAGTTTAATTTATAGAAATCTAATGTAATATATTTCTGAAGTATAAGGAAAGGCTGTACATCTGGAATGAAATGTTTAATTAGTTAGAAAGAGGTACAATAGTGATTATTTTAATTTATTTTAGGAGCAATAAATAAAGCCTCAAAAGAAGGTAATCAGATGACTTTCACATTGAGACAAAATAGAAGTGTAAAGGGAAAGTGATTGGCTCATTAAAACTTTAGTTATAATATTCTGCATCATTGTCAAGTATTTGGAGTGCAATTTCAGTAACACAAAGAGGGGAAGCAGCGTAATCGTATAAAAGCAGATCTGAGCAAGACTTTTCACACCAAGAATAAAATATGCTCTGATGGTGAAGGATTTTGGGAAGAAAACGCTTGTTTAATGTTTATCCTGGTTGGCAAAAATAGTGACAAAAGAGCAAATGTAAGGCAAGAAAAGGAGCTTACAAAGATATTGATAAAGAATGGCTGGAAGAAAGCATGAGAAATTATCCAAAGCAGGAGGATGAGTGGAATCAATGAGTACGTAGAACTATGAGAGACGGGTCTCACAGAGAGGGCCCACTCTCTTTGGAGAAACTGGAATACTCTCTAGTTGGTGAGACTAGAAACTGAGCAAAAGTAAAAGAATTGAAGCACAGGGAGGCATAAATTCATAAGTCACAGCCAAGGGCCAAGTGCTGTTAAGTGGGGTTTGTATAGTTGGGTATTTGGTGGTTGGCATGGACAAGGTGGGCTGATGATTCTGATTCTGTGCTGCGTGACTTCCATTTAATAATATATCAGTTATGTATATGGTCATCTTAACTCACTGTACAGCATCACCCATGGTATATTCCTTAGCAAAGTAGTGAGATACAACTTGTCTTTGAATTCAAGAGTTGGCTCTCACCTCGCAATAAACTCTTCTACTGACACTCTCTACATCTTGACCTTTGTTATTCCCAAGATAATCCTGGGGCAACTGAATATCCCACAGATCGTGTGCCAGCTCTTGCCACTTCCAAAGTTCTTCAGCAGCTGTATGGACCAACTTCTCGACCTCCAGTGCATCATGAGGTAAAGATAAATGTTGTTCTTCATTGACTTTCAGAGCCACAGCCTTGGTTAACAGTGGTTCCAGTTCTGGTCCTGGCTGCTGCACTTTGCGAGAACTTAGTCCAAAATCTTCTTCAAACCAGTCCTGCTCTTCTCCCAGGTCATCCAGCAGCTCGCGACTCAATTCTAGCTCTGCAAGGCGCTTGGCCAATTCTTCTTGCCCACTCGTGCCAAACACTGGGCTGCCCTGTCACAGACAACAGAATCAAATTAAAAGTCACAATACAAGCAGCAAATAAATGGGCAAAGCAAGACGTAAATAAAATGTGAAATTCAAACTTTAAACCAGAAGCCAAAGAATGCGGGTAATGTAATGGTGTTGCTTGAGAGTGTGAGATGGATTAGACACTGGCAACGATTATCTTCCAAATTTGAGGATTATGGACCTGGGTTGAACCCAGAAGACAAAGATTTTCATTTTGTCATTCTGCACTTTATTTAGTGGATTATAAACAATTCGTAATATGCAAAAAAACGAGGATCAAAATATTTACCGGAAACAGGTTTAAAAATATAGTAAAGCTCCAATAATTTAGCACTCTCATGATTGTGGAGTGAAGCTTGATGATTTTCCACACCTATTAAATACCCCACACATTTATTAAAAAAATTCTAAAAAAAGAGTTAATGCATATTATAACAAATTACCCAGTAACTACAAAAGGAGTGTGGGACCAGGAGCCTAGTGAATGGGGGAAACATGATCTGCTCGGATCCCAAACGATTGGGATTTCCAAATGGTCAAATAGCAGATTATTGGAGTTCTACCATACCTTTGGCCCCACACACTGCAAACAATACAAACTATGTTAGCAATATGACCAACATGCCTACTCTAATAATGACTTCTCTGGTCAAGGGAAATTTAACAGCAGTGATGTGGAGGATATTGAAGAAGACAGGCCATAAGAACCCTGGCCACAAACTCTTCGAAGCACTTCCCTTTGGAAGGCGACTCCGGACTGTCAAAGCAGCCACAGCCAGACATAAAAACAACTTTTTTTCCACGATCGATAGTTCTACTCAATAACCAAAGTCTGTAGTCTCCTTTTTGCTCTGGTTTATTTTCACCCACATGTTTAGACCGTAATGTTGTATCCTTATGGTTTTGATGTGGTTATGCTTTATTCTTAATTGTCATTCATTCATTCATTTATAAGATTTAAGAGTCCATTATTAGGACTCTTCCTAATGTCGAGGTTTCTGAGTACTTAGAAGCACGTGATAAAATAGGCCAAAGTCAGCATGACTTTGTGAAAGGGAGACCTAGCCTCATGACCCTGTTGTAATTCTTTGAGGAAATAAATAGAATATGAAAGGAGAGTGAATGGATGTTGTTTACTTGGATTTTCAGGCCTTTGATAAAGTGCTGCTAAAGAAAATGAGAGTCCATGCTATCAGAAGAAGATACTAGCATGGATAGCAGATTGGCTGGATAGTAGAAGGGAAAGAGAGGCAATAATGGGGGCCTTTTCTGGTTGGCCGCCAGTGACTAGCGGAGTTCTGCAGAGGTTGGTGTTGGGGTTGCTACTCTTCACGTTGTGTATCAATGATTTGGATGAGGGAATTGAAGAGATTGGGGACAAGTTTGCAGATAAGAAGATAGGTGCAGGGGCAGGTAGTGTAGAGAAAACAGGGACTCTGTAGAAGGACTTGGACAGGTTGGGAGAGTGGGCAAAGTGGCAGATGGATACAATGTAGTAAAGTGTGGAGTCATGTATTTTGGAGATAGACAATAGACAACAATAGACAATAGGTGCAAGAGGAGGCCATTCGGCCTTTTGAGCTAGCACCGTCATTCAATGTGATCATGGCTGATTATTCTCAATCAGTACCCCGTTCCTGCCTTCTCCCCATACCCCTTGACTCCGCTATCCTTAAGAGCTCTATCTAGCTCTCTCTTGAACGCATTCAGAGAATTGGCCTCCACTGCCTTCTGAGGCAGAGAATTCCACAGATTCACAACTCTCTGACTGAAAAAGTTTCTCCTATCTCAGTTTCTAAATCGCCTACCCCTTATTCTTAAACTGTGGCCCCTGGTTCTGGACTCCCCCAACATTGGGAACATGTTTCCTGCCTCTAACGTGTCCAACCCCTTAATAATCTTATACGTTTCAATAAGATCCCCTCTCATCCTTCTAAATTCCAGTGTAAACAAGCCTAGTCGCTCCAGTCTTTCAACATATGACAGTCCCGCCATTCCGGGAATTAACCTAGTAAACCTACGCTGCACGCCCTCAATAGCAAGAATATCCTTCTTCAAATTTGGAGACCAAAACTGCACACAATACCCCAGGTGGGGTCTCACTAGGGCCCTGTACAACTGCAGAAGGACCTCTTTGCTCCTATACTCAACTCCCCTTGTTATGAAGGCCAACATTCAGGTAGGAATAAAGGTGTAGACTATTTCCTAAATGGAGACAGAATTCAGAAATCGGAAGTGTAACGAGATTTGGGAGTGCTGGTGTTGGATTCCCCCCCAAAAATTTGCAAGTTGATTCGGTAGTTAGGAAGGCAAATGCAATGCTAGCATTTATTTCAAGAGGACAAGAATATAAAACCAGGGATGCAATGTTGAGGCTTTAAAAGGTACTGGTCAGACTGCATTTGGTGTATCGTAAGCAGTTTTGGACCCCATATCTGAGGAAGGATGCGCTGGCAATGGAGAGGGGCCAGAGAATGATCCCAGGAATGATTGGAACATCCCAGGAACATATGATGAGCATCTGATGGGCCTGGGCCTGTACTCGCTGGCATTTAGAAGGATGGGGGGAGACCTCATTAAAACTTAAAGAATAGTGAAAGGCCTGGATAGAGTGGATGTGATGTTTCCATCAGCAGGAGAATCTAGGACCAAAGGCCTTAGAATAAAAGGATGTACTGTTAGAAAGGAGATGAGGAGAAATATCTTTAGTCAGAGGGTGGCGAATTTGTGAAATTCATTGCCACAGAATGCTGTGGAGGCCGTTACTGGATATTTCTCACAGAATCTCACAGAATGGTAGAGGAGGCTCAAGGAGCTAAATGGCTTTTCTTCTCATCACATTCAGAAAGGGTCATTTTAAAATAATCACAGAAAGCCTCTGACAATTATGTTGACTTGTACAAATTAGATTTTAGACCATATGACTGCCAAAGATTGGGCTGTAACTTTTGTTTCATGCTAAACAATGAAAAATAAAAATGAGGTAAAATAATTAAATTATAATTCTATGATAGATATGTCATCTTCAATTCTTAAAAGTTATTCTCCCCCAACCCACCCTCCACCAAAATATAGGCAGAAAATTAATACCCACAGGTCTAGGACAAAGATCTGGAGATAATATTTCTTCCTTATCTTCATCGTTATCATCTCTTTCAGTAGTTTGTAATTGAACATCAGTTGCATTTTGTACCTCCAGATACTTGGGAGATGATCTCGGTGAAGATTCTTCAGCTGATGTGCACCATAACTCTTGATTAGTAACTTGGATCTTTTCATCTCGAGCTTTTTTGATTTGCTGCAATTGTTTGACTGCATCTTTCAGAAAAGATGACAGGATATCAGCCGTCAAAGAACTAGCTTTTCTCTCTTTGTCCTTCTGTTCTTTTTCTTTAAAGTCTTCATTATCCTGAAGAATGGCCTTTGATTCCTCTCGTATCAAACCCTCACTGACATATATTTCTTCAGATTCAGAATGGAGGCTTGGTACTCTCAGCTGTGCTTCAAGTTGCTCCTTTTCCTTGTTCAACAGATCCAAGAGAGGAGTGGAAGGCTTTTCATGGATAGGTGATGATAACTCCCCTTTTGTTTCACTGGAAGAATGCACATACAACTCCGTGACTAAATCAGTATCCTTTTCCAGTACAGTTTGGGATGATTTCTTGATGGATACATCAGCTGTAATTAACTCTTCTTTGCCTTGATCTTTGAAATTAGATTGTTGTTCCTCCTTGCCCAATTTGGACAGACTCTCCAACTTCTGGTCTAAAAGGGAATCTTCTGCTTTGATAGATTCACTGATATTAAGAATCAAATTAGTGACATTAGACTCTAGAAAACGATGGCTTGCAATTTGGTCACTTAAGATGTTTACAGATTGAGTCATCTTAAGATCAACTTGATCAATAGTGGTTTTATCGGGATAAAATACATATTCCTGCTGTTTTAATTCTTCTTGGAGCAAGGGCCTTCCCTCTTCCTCACTGTGTTTGCAATCATGATCTAATACATCCTCTAACAACGTGCCTTCTTTATTTTCTTCTGTATTGATGCTCTCACCATAACACTTCAGTAGAACAGATATCTTGTTGGAGGGTGCGAAAATGCCACACTTGTCCTTGCATCTGAAGTATACAACTCCATCATACGTCCCATTACCACTACCTTCTGGCATATCTAGCTCTACACCAGCCCAAAAACCATCTGCAAAAGCAGTTCTTCCCTTAAAGCGTAGTGTGCCTGGTTGGATGCTACTAACCAAAACTCTATCACCAATTTGGAATTCAGCCAATTCATCAATTTCATGTGATGTTGGTGTAGGAGTGTGACAAGGAGAAGGAGAACGTGATGGCACAGGTGTTTGTTCCTCAGTTTCTGCATCGCTGTGCTCTACATTTCTGCTCTGAATTCCTGACTTCAAATCCAAAAGTTTTTCTGAATGTCCACTACCACAACTTGAAAAGGATTTTTCACTTAGATGTTCACTGATTTCATCATCTATGCTGATAATTGGTGACGCACTTTGAGAATGCTCTGCTCTTCCATCCACTTCATTTTGCTTGGAATGGTCAAGATAATACAGCTCCTGGAGCTCAGTGACATTTTCATTGTGAGTAATCTCATTTCTTGATGAAAGGACCACTGCAGATTCAACATCATCTCTAGAAATTCCAATCTGAGAATTTTCACCCAAATCTTCAGTTGTCTTTTTTCTTGATGACTCTAAATCTTCTGAATAAGTAGATTCATTTCCAGGGGAAAGGCAGTCTAATTCTTGTGGATGGGAATCATTCTTTGATAATGTTTTATCCAAAGCCTGGTCTGATTTTGCAGATTCATCATGAATATATTTAATTGATTTTATAAATTTCAAGGAATTAGCTAAATCATCACTTGTCTCATCCTCCCTTTCAGAGTAGCCTTTCTCATACAATTTTTCATCCTTCAAATCCTCACGGTTCTGCTCAACTTGAAAAGGTTGCTTTTCATCCTTAGAAAGATCTTTTTCCTGAGCCAATTTTTGAATAAACTCAGAGATGCAGAACGGCTGTGGTTTCTTATTATCCAGTTTCAGCATCGGGTCAGATTTATCAGTTTGTTGCGAAAGTAGAAGGAAGTCGTCTTTTTCAAATTCTGCTGATTTCATATTTTCAAGTTCTTCCTGAACATCATCCTGCAACGAAGGATGATTGGACACAACAGTTTCATCACCAGACCCACCCTCTGACCGAATGACAGTCTGGTCTGGCAAGTGGCTAAATTCAGGTTCTCTCTTTTGATGCACGAATAATACTGGCACATTATCCAGCTGAGATCTCTTTTGGGATATGGAAATCGATGAAGCACTTCGAGAAGAATCATCTGGTCGACTGTCGAAGAATAAGGACTTGCTTTTGTCTGATGAGTGAACTTCTTCGAGGCTGCTGGATTTATGTCCATCTGGACTTAATGGTCTTTGCTCTGTAACAGATAATGATCAGTGCTGCTTAATTGTTTTCTTTAAAGAAAGAACTAACAATGCCTTTTAAGATCTCAAGGCATCCCAAAGTGCTTTCAAACAAATATCTTATAAGAAAGTGCCAGACAAAAAGAAATAAGACCAAGGACCAGTTAACATTGGTCACCATCACCATTACTCCAGGAAGAATACTTCCTGCTATTGTTTGATTAGGATCATTCCCAATTACAAATGCATCCAAAAGATAGTATCTCTATCAATGGAGTAATCCCCTCGGTACTGTATCGGATTATAGCCTGGATAATGGAGTTCCAGGGATGTACTACAAGAGATATCCCTGTACATTGCCAAACCTGGAAAATTGTAGTTACGAGGAAAGATTGAATAAATTCAAGTTGTTTTCTGGACTTAATTGAAGAGTTGGATATAGTAAATCGGGACATATTTACTGGAGAGAAGAGGTGAAACAATCTGAGGTGCATAGATTGGTACTAACAGCTAGCAGTATTACAAGGGACATCACAACAAATATTTTCACCCAGCCTATGATAGGGAGATATGAAATACTTGAAAGGCAGAAATTCTCATCATGTTTTAAAAGTAACTGAATTTAGACTTTTCTGATTGGATTTTCTTGAAAATCATTATCTTTAAATAGGTCCTGAATGATTGTGGATGCTTTGACATTCACAAACATTCAATGACAGCGAGCGCTTTGACAGCTTTGTGTTACCTCAAGTGTTTACCCAAAAGGAAACACTTTTGGCAACCTTTTGGGATGCAAAAAAGGAATGACTTCTGCTTGTGATGAAGGATACATACCCTGTTTAACAGTGGAGCCCACTGACACTTTGGATCTTTCACCCTCGGTAAGGGATTTCCAGCTCTTTGCAGATTCAGTCCTTAAAACAAAACAGAAACAAAATTTTAAACTCAAGCGTTTGTTAGCTAAATAGCATTGTCTGTGGAATACATTCAGCTTAAACTTTTTAGTGATGGGTACAACTAATCGCCCTAGATCCCAGGCTGAAATAAAAATAGAAAATGTAGAAAAACTTGGCAAATCAGGCAGTGCCTGTGGGAAGTGAAACAGTAACATTTCAGTGACTCTGTCAGAACGTTCTGACAAAGGGTTGTAGACCCAAATTTTGACTGTTTCCCTTTCCACTGATGCTACCCAACTTGCCATTTTTTTTCTAGCAGTTTGTTTTCAACAGCTGTGGATATTTTGATTCAGTTGCTGAATGTAATGTTTCATCATCTCTGCTAACGTTTAGTCTCAGATTATTAAAACGTGCTACTGAACACGTGTACCACTTGGAATCCTGAAAGTATACCATGCTACAACAAATTATCCTAATACATTTCTGAGCCAAAACCCATTCTAGAAATACGACAAATTTTACTGAATATCAATAAACCACAATAAAAGAATTGAGTTACATCGTTGAATACATCGGATATTTTTAAACCAATCTGTAAATTAGGTAACCACAAACATAAAATAACGCTGTGCTGGAAACCTAAACAAAATGATAGAAATGCTCTGCAGGTCAGTGGTGATTAAGAATTAATGTTCAGTTCAATGACCTTTAAAAGTCCACTGGCATTGTTCTATACTGTAACTTCAGAGGACAGCAAAGAGCAAATGGGTTGGGTCGTACTGGGGTTATATGTAAGCTCAGAACACACACAGATGACATAGAAAATAGGTGCAGGTCGAAGGCCATTCGGCCCTTCTAGCCAGCACTGCCATTCAATATGATCATGGATGATCATCCAGAATCAGTACCCTGTTCCTGCTTTCTCCCCTTGATTCAGTTATCCGTAGAGCTATATCTCTATGGCGCAGCGGTAGAGTTGCTGCCTTACAGCGAATGCAGCGCCGGAGACTCAGGTTCGATCCTGACTATGGGTGCTGTACTTCCATCGCCCGGTGTGGCGCGGCCGCGGGACACCATTCTGCTTTAGTTAAACATTTTGTTCAAGATGGCCGCGCCGTTGTGTTTGGCTGCCTGCCACTGTATGTTGTTTCTTTTTTTTTTTCCTAATCAGATGTGCAGCACTTTGGTCAATGTGGGTTGTTTTTAAATGTGCTATACAAATAAAATTGACTTGACTTGACTTGACCTTCTATGTAACAATACAATTTCTCAAATGAATTTGCTAAGTAATTGAAAAGTCAAGCACAACCTAATTTCAACAAAAGTACATCCAGTAAGGTATGTGTTAAGCCATTATGTTTAACCTATAAAATGTCAAGAAACCAATATTTAAAAAAGATTAAGGTAGTACTGTCCAACAATGACATTACCTTTGTAGGGAGAGAGGTTTAATCTTGGGCTTCTCAGCAGCAATAGAGGATGGGGTTTTGATTTGTGGTTTGGTTGAACTGGACACATCTTTGCTTAGTTCAGCTTGGGTCTTCTTAATAAATTCATCATAGGACTGACAATATGAGAGAAAGAAAGAAAGGTTAAATATCCAAATTTAAATAATCACATTTTTTTGCCCTTTGTATAAGGGAAACAGCAAAATTCAAATTCTACTTATTTGTTTATAAATTATTCATTAACAATTGAAATAGTTAATGCAGCAAAAACAAATTTCTTAGTTGAGAATCCCCCTAGTCTTTCACTGCAAAATCTTTCACACTATAAAGTGCAAAGACTGCAAAATTCAAATTTCTCCAGGATCAATGCCTCAAACTTGTGAATGCAAAGCATACGTGGAGAGATATCTTGAGGAACAACAGCTTGAGGAGAGAACCTAAAACACCAATAAATAATACATATTTATGAAGTGCTCTTGGAAGTAGGAAGAAATATGGCAATGCAAGGGAGAGTTGGCAAAGGGCCATGTAAATGATCTGAGTTTGATATAATTTCCCATTAATGAGAAGAAACAAAGGACAAACCTAGATTATCTTCTTTGAACAAATACTTATTTCTCCAATAATTTTCCAAATTAAAAACATAGTTCTTTATTTCCAAATTAAATTCACTCTAGATAACAAATTGATCTTATACAGTATGAAATGCATGTAACGCTTATTGCCTTAACTACAAACAGGAAAGACAGTCCAGTTAAGAATGTGTAATGATAGTCTTACCTCTAGTTGTTTAATGAGACTGGCCTCCTGTGCTTTCAATCTCTCCTTCTGACGCTTCTTCTGTTCTTTCTTCAGCTTGTCTACAACGGATTTGCGCTTCCTGAGCTCATCCTTTAGTGCATGAATCCTGCCCTCAATATCACTCTGGTCTGATGCTGTTTCTGTAAGGGTTGCAGTCAAATTGAGGTTATTACAGGTAATAGCTTACAATTTAACTGATCATTAACAATGAAAAAATAACTGCAACAGGAAGAAAAAAAAACAATTTTACTCAGTTTCTATTTCAACTAGCAGTTATTGAACTTAAATCTCCAGTCAATATACATGTAACTTGACATTTTTAAGACCTGATAATGATAAATGAATCTCCACACTTATATAATTGTATGATTTGTCATCACACGTGTACCAAGATCCCCAGTCCTACAATATACCTTGACTGATCAACTCACTGTCCTGATCAAATACACATCCCTGGCGTATGCACTAGCTTCTCAAATCCACAATATGCACTGAATGACCACAACCATATGCCTCAGGGTACTGGCTAAACTGATCTTGCTGCCTGCACTGTCCCATAATCTCCTAATGTGCACAGGTCTGATCCTCCTCATCCACATGTTGCTTAAATCCACAATCCCCCTGTGAATATTGCCCAAAGTCGCCTACTGTACAGGGCAATCAGACCCGCATATCTATTGAATGCTCTGGATGTTCATGCCTATAATTCTGCTTGCACATGTTATGATGAACGCCACATTTTTTGCATGTAAGACTAATCAAAGCGCGGCCTCTGCTATTTGGCAATGGCATATTGATTATATTTCTAGATGTGATCCAGTTAAAGTATTGTGGCAACTTTGATCCTTACCATCGAGTCGTCTCCTTAGTCACCACTTCACGAAAAGAGTGGAGTGATCATTCTTGACGCAAACAACATAGAGATCTTCACGACGTTTCAGTTTAATTAGTCGTTTATTGATGTAGTGTTACAAACAGAGTATTTCTCCCGTCATAGACTTGAAAATAACTAGTATAAGAAGATAACTGCAGATGCTGGTACAAATCGAAGGTATTTATTCACAAAATGCTGGAGTAACTCAGCAGGTCAGGCAGCATCTCGGGAGAGAAGGAATGGGCGACGTTTCGGGTCGAGACCCTTCTTCAGACTGATGTCAGGGGGGCGGGACAAAGGAAAGGGTGAAAATAACTATATCTCGTCACAGCTTCTTCATGTCTGAAGCATGACGCCAGTGCCTTCCCAATTATACTCCTAATTCTGGATCCTCCCAGTCCAAATATGCCCATATATGTATTCATCTCACGACAACCCCCAAGTATCCAAAAATAATACAGCAGGATACAAAATAATATAATGTGCTAAGATAGCTAATAAACACAAATAAACATTCTGGCAATCGTCATCTGTTATCAGTCAGTCAAATTTATTTATTTGTCACATACACATACACGATGTGCAGTGAAATGAAAGTGGCAATGCCTGCGGGTTGTGCACAAAAAAGAATTACAGTTACAGCATATAAATAAAGTTAATAAGTTACTATTAGTGTCGACAAAAATTTAGTCTCTGGGGTTATAAAAGTTGACAGTCCTGATGGCCTGTGAGAAGAAGCTCCGTCTCATCCTCTCCGTTTTCACAGCGTGACAGCGGAGGCGTTTGCCTGATCGTAGCATCTGGAACAGTCCGTTACTGGGGTGGCAGGGGTCCCTCATGATCTTGCTTGCTCTGGATCTGCACCTCCTGATGTATAGGTCCTGCAGGGGGACGAGTGTAGTTCCCATGGTGCGTTCTGCCGAACGCACTACTCTCTGCAGGGCCATCCTGTCCTGGGCAGAGCTGTTCCCAAACCAGACTGTAATGTTGCCGGACAGGATGCTCTCTACAGCCCCAGAGTAGAAGCAATGAAGGATCCTCAGAGACACTCTGAATTTCCTCAATTGTCTAAGGTGGTAAAGGCGCTGCTTAGCCTTACCCATAATGGTGCCACTCTGGATTTTCCCATTATGAACGCAATATGCTATTGTTTTTCAGTCTTAGATATGAGCCACTCTCGCTGGCATTTTCTTGCTTGAAAGGCAAGTTTAGACAATAGTGTCCATCTTCCTGGCTTCTCAGTTCACCATCCAGGGTAGTTCCATTTGTAACAAAGATTTCTGGATGGTCATCTTCAGTTTTGCTGGTGATGAATTCATTTAGTTTTCCACCATCGACCAAAACTGTAGAGTTCTCTAAGGAACTAGTTTTTCCAGCAATTACATTGGTTGAAACATCTTCACGGCGTGCTGGGTTTTCTGGTGCAGGATCCCCTGAAGTTTCCAGTTCTGTTATTTCTTGAACCGAAGATTCACGATTTTCTGTTGCTACTTCAACTGAATGCAACAGCGATCCATTCTCCACTAGCACTTTGTACGGTGGTTGTGGGTCAACTGCTTCATCATACACAGTCAATTTAATATCTGGTATTAGTTCAGAGTTGGTCTCAGTCATCTCTGTGCTCAGACAAGTATTTTCAGGACCAGATTCTCTAGCTAATGAATCAGCTTGGACTGCTTTGGAGGAGATGCAGGTTTCATCACTTGCTCCAATATGCCCACACGTCTGATGTGGGAGAACAGCATCACTCGCAATTGGCTTTTCCTTCTGTTCTGTATGTTTTGGTTTCTTTTCTTTGTCCTTTTGTCCAATGTGAAGTATTTCAGGATGATTTTCTTGCACCTGTGCTTCTACAGGTTTTGCAGTCGTTGCAAAACAGCTTTTGGCTGTTTTCGGCTTCAATTTAGCTGATGTTTCCTTTTGAGCAGTTCCTTTTTCCACATAAGAGTTCATCCCATCAGCTACTATCGAGCTGTTTCTTGATCTCATAGCATCAAGTACATTGAGTCTTGTTTTGGTTGCTGCCATTGCAGCATCTAGTTCCAATCGTTCCTTCCGTCTTCTTAGCTGCTTCAATGCTTTGTATTCTTCTTTGATTTCATCATTGAGCTGGTTAAATTAAATCAAGTTGAATCGTACTTCATTTACATTTTACGTGATTTCATTAGCTCTTTTGTCATTTCCATTAACTTGGTAGCTTGTTTATACCTTGGGTTCAAACATTCTTTCTTCTCAGTTGTTCTTCTTTTATTTTCATCTGTCTTTTCTTCTGTTCTTCTTCAATCTCACGCTGGCTTTCCAGGGTTGCAACCAATTTCAAGACATAAGAAAACTTTGAAGGTCCACAAAATGAAGAAAAACCATTTTTCGTTACAGAATGCATTCTGATGTCGCCATCTTGTGGCTGAACATCAGATCTAAGTACAAGCATACTTGTACGTCAACATCCCTTTAAGACGTGTAGACATAAAGTAGTATCTTCAAAAGAATTCAAAAACAAACTGATATCTTGCGATGCACAAGGTTACTTCTTTTTTCTCAGCATTTCAAAGTTTTTCAGTAGCAGCTTTCCAATACAACTTCTGAAAAACAGCTTTTCCAATAAAGTAATGCTGAACTTACAATTCCTGTGCGAAGGCTTTCGAAGTTTCCAATCTCCGTTAGTCAGATCAATGCAGGTAATGATCCTGATCAGTCTGTAGTATTCGGTACAGGCTTGCCAGATAAAACAATCCCCGTACCGTCCAGTCGATTCACAAGCTCCAGTCTCACTCATAGAGACAGGTCTTACATTATCTTCACTCACCGAGGTCAATTCTTAGTTTATTCACTCCGGCTCAGGTAATTCTTACAATATATCACTTATGGAGCAAAATTCTTACAATATAGTGGCAACTTCGATCCTTACCATCGAGTCGTCTCCTTAGTCACCACTTCACGAAAGGAGTAGAGTGATCATTCTTGACGCAAACAACAGAGATCTTCACGACGTTTCAGTTTAATTAGTCGTTTATTGAAGTAATGTTACAAACAGATAGTATTTCTCCCGTCATAGACTTGATAAGAACTGTATCTTGCCACAGCTTCCTCGTGTCTGAAGCATTACGTCAGTGCCTTCCCAATTATACTCCTAATTCTGGCTTCTCCTAGTCCATATATGCCCATATGTATTCATCTCACAACAACTCCCAAGTGTCCAAAAATAATACAGCAGGATACAAAATAATATAATATGCTAAGATAGCTAATAAACACAAATGGCACCTACACAAAGTTCAAACCTACGACAGACCTGTGGAGTATTTTGAAAAACAAATTTCAGTAATAATGTTCATAAAAACAACTAGATTGTCATAAGCGCCCATGTGATTCACTAATGTCTGTCAAGAGAGGAACTCTGACACTTTGTCTGGTGCAAATGTGATTCTAGATCCTTTGAATAGACCTAGTACGCTGATCAGATCACAGGCAATTAGGGATGGGAAAGAAATATTCTGTAAATAATGACAAAATATTTAAAATAAATTACTACATTTCATGTGTGCCTGTTCGAAACTTCTTACCTGATTGTGTCATGGAAACAGATTCATCAGACCAGCTGCAAGACGCTTGGCGTGATTTGACTTCAGACCTGATCTGTAAACTGAGACTGGAGTTGCTCTTCTTACCATCCTGCTTTGATGCACTCACACTCGTTTTTGAGGGAGCAGACTGAAGGGAAAGGGAATAACAACAGATTAGTACCCTAATTATTACTATTTTCCAATTGATAAAAAAGGAAGCACAGCAGATAGACAGGAAGAGTATTGAACCCTATGTACATGCTCAGTTTTTTGGATAAAATATTAAAGTAAAACACTGACAGACTGCAAGTTCTAGTATTACTTCAGTCTGATCAGGTGGATGTTAATAATGACGAGTAGTACATAAATAAAAAGGAACTCTTCAGGTATCCTAACCAACACAATCCTTTGTTAACATCATCAAAAAAGATTGATTGGATACTTATCTTACTGGTGTCTGTGAAACGAATAAAGTTTTAATAAAACTAAATATGCCGCTGTCATTTCACTAGATTCAAAGTTGTCACCAGCCTCATTAGACATTGATTCCAGCAACCTAAAACTTGGTTAAAGATGTAGGTTCTACTGACTGCCTTAAAAAAAGGCTTTCTTTTAAGAAAGATATTCTAGGACTTCGGGTCTATTATTAAATCTGATAAATAGCCTTAATTAGAGGGATCCAGATATCTGAGTGGGGATCAAGCCTGGAAGAGATCAAGCCTGGATGAGCTGGTTACAGAGATTGCAAGGGGTAGGGCATGGCGTGATCTGGGAAAATAAAGTGGATCTACATCAGTACCTAAAATACTAAATACAGGAATAACAGGAGAACAAGAACCAGAGGATGATTGGAATCTAAAACACAGAGTCTGAGAGGGTGGAGGACATATGTACTCACAACATTTATATAGAATCTGGATAGATGATCACTTGAATTTCTAAAGCATGGTAAACTGTGGGCAAAGTACCAGTAAATAGGATTTGTATAGTTAGCTGGTGATCGGCATAGTGTGCTAAAAGTTTTTTTTTTGTGCGGTGTAGCTCTATAACTGACAATCTCAAAGTTAGAGGTAGAACCTACATCTTTAACCAAGTTTTAGGTTGCCGGAATCAATGTATCACAACAGAAATTATTAAAAAGTCAAACTCTCCCAAAATGCCTATGGGCGCTGAAGAAAATCAACGGATATTTTCAGGACTGAAATAGATAGATTAGGTCAGGAGATAGATGACAAGCAAGTAAAATTGAGTCAATTAGATGATGGACCAATGGGGAGCAAAAATAAACAGAAAATACAGGAAACACAGAGCAGGTCAGGCATCATCTGTGGAACTGAAGGGTCTCTAACCTAAAAGGTTAACTTTGTTTCTTTCCGCAGAGGCTGCCTGACCTGGTATTTCCTGTACTCTATTTATATTTCAGATTTCCAGCATTTGTATTTTTTTTAATTTTCAGATGAAGTGAAAGGGCTGAATGGTTTCTCTTGTGTTTTCAGCCTAGAATTCCAATTCCCACATCTACCTTAATGACATGTGTAAGAAGCAACTGCAGATACTGGTTTAAACCAAAGATATAGATACAAAAAGCTGGAGTAACTCAGCGGGACAGGCAGCATCTCTCGAGAGAAGGAATGGGTGACGTTTCGGGTCGAGACCCTTCATGACAAAACAGGAATGGAGACACAGTCTGTCAATAGAACATTTGACCATGAAAGTCTAGGATCAACAACACATATCCATATATTCACCAGGAGCAGCACGAGTTTGCTATTTGGATCAGAAACCTTACCGAATCCCCCCTATAACTACCACTCATCTCTAATCCAGAAGCACAGAGGCTAATCAGCTAAATTGGGAAAGACCTAGATTGAAGACAGTGAAAATCTCCTCTAGATAGACACAGAATGCTGGAGTAACTCAGCGGGACAGGCAGCATCGCTGGAGAGAAGGAATGGGTGATGTTTCGAGTTGAGATCCTTCTTCAGACATCTCCTCTAGATGGCTTTAGTACTAAATGCACTGGCACCTTTTTAACCAGTGGATGGTCAAAAAACTGTGTTTAACTTTTTTTTAAATAAGTAAAACAAGATAGCATCTCCATTCTCTTACCTGTTTGCTCTGTGTTGCAACAGATTCAAAGTCCTGGGAATAACCATCATCTGTGAAAACACTATGCTCAGGGCTGGTGGATGTTCTGAGGACTGCTGATGCCGACTCCACAGTCTGTGCAGGTGGGCTTCCAACTTCATACGGAATGGAACTGTCACTGTGGAGACGAGATGGAGATGGCGCTGAGCATTCGTCCTCACTGGCTGTGTCTAGAGAAGATAAACACGTGATAATGCCATAACATGTTACATGGGGTGACCGTTGTTTTCCAAGTGTGAAGGGCAAAGTACTGCCTTCGAGTTCCAATCCCACTTAAGTAGCATGGTTTAAAGGAAACTGAATGGGTACCATGGATGAGAGTTGAATATATACAAGTCAAATGCCCCTGTCCCCCCCAGAATTTATATCAACATCCACATTAATTTAGCTTCCATCGTAACCTCTCTATCAAATTTGTTCATCATTAGTACTCAATCATGGTACCTAAAAGGCATAGGAACACAGGCCTCCTAAAGATAACATACCTCCCCTACATACCCAACAGTACCTCCCCTACATATCCAAGATGTACCCCAAAATAACCAAGCATGTATTGAATGTGCTGATACCTGCAAGTAGTGATCTGTTTGAAATGGTGCAGGCATACAAACAAAGGCCTTTTAATAGAATTATAGCTAGAATGTTCAGCTGCAGGGAGCAGTTTAAATTGGTGCAGTTTAAATCCTCTGGGGAAAAAATTGAAATGGGGCCAGGCTTGTTTTGCATGTACAACAGAGTCAAAGATCAACACATAAAATAGCCTGAGTGTATTTGTGTTACAATGCTTAGATGGTGATTTATGTTTGGGTAATATGATAAAGTAACAATTTAATCCAAGAATGTAGTTGCTCAAGTACAAGATTTCCTGTACTGTATTAATAAATAGCTTGCCCCCTACGAAAATAATACTAATCAGTTGATAACAACTCCTACTGAGGAAAACAAATAATGAGAGCCCTACATTTACCTTTGGACCCTGGACTTCTTTCATTTGCTTCTCTCTTTGCAGCCTTTGGTTTAAGCTCCTTGTTCCACGCAGCCAAGGCCATCTTTTCCATCCGCCGGATTTCAGCTTCCTCGGCATCAAGCCGTCTTTTCCAGTCAAGCAACTCCTCTGCATGCCTCCTCCGATGCATCAGTTTTTGCTCTCGCTTGGTAAGGAATCTGGTGGAAATATGTCATATGGGGAAAGAGAAAGAGCAAGAACAGGAGAAAGTTAGCAATCTACCAAGATTTATTTGTATTATTGTCTTAACCCAGAGCTTAGTTATTAAATTCTTGCTTTTTTGACGGCATCGTGTTTGATTTATAGTTTAACTATCCATAACTTTCACGATATAATTCACATATCATTCAATATTATAGCAGTACTTCCAGTCCTAGATGTAAAAGGTTAAGAAAAATCAATGACTCCAAAGGGAGTTTACTGACTTGCTGATACAACTGAAAACTGTCAGATTCTATCATTGTACAGCCCCATCTTTAGGAAAATCTCCCAGGCAGTGTCATAGTTGCTTAATTTAGCCTCAGTTGTGATCTTAATTCAGGCAAGTGGTTGTAACTGGGATCTTGAAGAACCCACGTATCTCTCGTTCCGTTTTCCCCCGAATCTCAGTCTAAAGAAGGGTCTCGACCCAAAATGTCACCTATTCCTTTTCCCAAGAGATGCTGCCTGACCTGCTGAGTTACCTCAGCCTTTTGTGTCTGTCCACCAAAAGATAGCATTGCCCAAAGAGTCAGAGAGACATCCGTGTTTTCCTATCATTTAGCTATCACCTTTACTACTTGGATGATTAATGAAGTAGATAAAATCATACTTTGTTATTAACTCATTTTATCACAATTGTAGAGGTCTTTCTCTCTCCCCCTTTCTTTTTCCTTCCTCCCCCACCCCCACCAACCACAAGCCAACTGGCCTTTTGGGAAATGAAAATGGATCAGAAAAATATCAATACTTAGAAAAAGAAAGTTATATTCTGGGCATTAGCAGAGTTTCTGGATTTTGGAAATTCCATGAGCTATTTATCCCAATCCGGTTTGTTGAAAAACTAGAGAATAAACATTTACAATGTTCTCCACAACTGTAGTTTTGGCATATAATGTGGATACAACAGGAAGAGGTTGTGATTTTAAAAGGAGTTTCCAGGATCTGACAATTGTTGGGTAGTGATGAGTGTAGTTCTGACCTGATGAGAAGATTTGAGGCGAGGACACTCGACCGTAATAGCTGAGACTGATTTATACAGTGAGTGTACTGCCTTGAACTATTTCAAAATAACAATAATAATTCTTCAGCAAAATCAAGTTAATTCATGGATTATCCACACTTGGGGCAATTTATTGATCTGGTAACACATTTAAATTCTCGTTCACTCAATGCAAAGTGAACAAAACATAGAATTAATTTTCTGGGGTTAAGAACAACCATTTGTCATTCATAGCAACTCCATTCAAGGTTCAAACATGCATCATAAAACCAGTGCTTCTAAAAATGTCTACAATGGATTCTTCAAATTGTGCCTTCACATTACTCTCTCCTTACAATCTATTTTTAATTAAATGTGGATTGACCAAAATCCCAGTCATCATCCTTGGTTTGGAGTGCTTTTGACTCATTTCATCATTGATGCCATTCACCCATGGTGACTTCACAGAATTTGAAGGATATTGGTATCAAGGGGGTTTTTTTAGGCGATATTACCAGTGGGGAAGTTGCAGCTTTGGTGTCATGATCACTAGTCAAGGCAAATGTTATCATGAGTAATATTTCTACTAAAGATTCATTCTTCAGAATTGATTTGAAGATCCTACATTGTACAGTGGAAGTATGGCCCTAAATTTTGTTCACTCATCAACCATAGGTTCTTTGAAAGGAACATTCAGTCTGAAAAACTTTTATAAAGCTCATTATTTTTAGTAGCAAATCACCACATTTTCTACATGTTTGGTTGAAAGAGATGCTTTCCATACAAAAAAGTAGTTTGACACAAAGAAACCCAATGAAAATCTTAATCAATGACACAATAAAACACAAATTTTATCTCAAAGATAGATTTGTGCAACCTTCCTAAAATATTCAGCTTATTGCTTTTACAGCAAGAAGCAATCTAGTTAACAATTTAACTTTATACATGCGACGCAGGCTTTGTGATTCTTCAGTCTAAGATGAACAGAGTTACCCATTATGTGTAGCAAGGAACTGCAGATGCTGGTTTAAACCGAAGATACTCACAAAAAGCTGGAGTAACTCAGCGGGAGAGGCAGTATTTCTGGAGAGAAGGAATGGATGACGTTTTGGGTCGAGGCCCTTCTTCAGACACCCATTAGTCTGTCATCTTAGCTTTGGAAATTTATGAGTCAGTGGGCATTGTCAGATGTTTGTAAAGAAGGGGTGTGGGGTGTGTGTGTGTGTGTGTGTGTGTGTGTGTGTGTGTATGTGTGTGTGTGTGTGTGTGTGTGTGTGTGTGTACACGTGCGATGTGGATTGAAGGTACAGAAAAATCCAATTATTCCTTTAAGTTCCTATGTGACAGACTAATTGAGTCTCCAATGAACAGAAAAAGCTTGAAATGTTCAGGCTGATGGGAAGAGAAATAGCTAACATTTCAGGTCGAAGAGGCACAAGGAAATGCAAATGCTGGAAAATAGAATAAATGTGCTGGAGTAACTTAGTGAATCCGCAGCATCTCTGGATGGAATGGACAAGCAACATTTCAGGTCAGGACCCTTCTTCAGACCGAGGTATGTCCCGGATAGGGTGAAGCTAGGGTGATAATCTGTAAACAAGGTAATCTGATCAATGAGTGAACGGGAGCAGTTGGAGAGGGAGGACATAGACAAAATAATGTGCGCGTTGCAAAATACAGAGCAGGAGAATAGGACAAGATATCAGGCTATCTGAAGTTGCAGAATTCAATATTAAGTCTGGAAGGCAGAGTTGGAGTGGGATAGGGAATTAATATGGCAGGCAACAGAAAGCTCAGAGACCAATGGGAAAATAGAGGCTATGACAAGTCTCAAAGGAAGGACAAGCAGTCATGTTAGCGGACATAGTGAGACTGATAGGCAGGTATATTTATTTCAATGTAAGTGTATTACAGGTGTATTATAGGTGTATTACAGTTAAAGTGAACTTAGAACCTGGATCAGTGCATGGATCTACTATGTTGTGGCCATTGCAAAGACGGTTGTGAGAGGGACAACATTCCAGGGCTTCAATGTCTCAGACATGATAGAGATGGACTTAAAGGAGGTGGAGGAGTTGCTTTACTCATCAGGGAGAATGTTACAGATGAAATCCAGGAGGGTTCATTCACAAAGGTTATATTGGTCGGGTTGTAAAAGAAAGGAAGGTGCAATCACTTTGATAAGATTATTCTACAGGTTTCCAAATAGCCAGCAGGAGATAGTGGAACAAATATGTAGATTATGGAAAGATGTAAAGGTAACAAGGCTGTCAAAGTAGGTGAATAGCTTCCCAATATTGACCGGGACTTCCATAGTGCAAGAGGCCTGGACATATCAGAATTTGTTGGGTGTATCTGAGGAGGCTTCTTGAAATAGATGTGGATAGTCCAAATGAAGGAGGGACCTAAAGGACCTTGTATTGAGAAACAAGCCTGGCGAGGTGACTGGTGTTTCAGGTCAGAATCATTTTGAGAACAATGATCTTACTGAAGTATACAAAATCACAAAGGGGTGGACAAAGAGAACGCTCACAGTCTTTTCCTTCCAGAGTAGAGGATTCTAAAACTAGAAGGCATAGACAAGTGATTTAAGGACCTTTTTTTCACTCAGAGGTTCATTTGTATCTGGAACAAGCTGTCAGAGGAAACAATAGAAGTGAATACAATTATAACTTCCAAAAGACATTTGGGCAGATACGGTTAGAGGGATTTAGAAGGGTTTAGAGGGATATGGACCACATGCACACAAATGGGAGTAGCGCAGAATGCAAACTTGGTCGGCATGGACAAGTTGGCTGCAGGGACTGTTTCCATACTGGAGAGCTCTCTGACTTTGCAGCTCTAGTTTTAAGATAACTGTAAATAAGAATTATTCTGGACTTTGGGAGAGAGAAGTATATTGGGTAGGGCAACATTGCAACATTCCAGGCAGGAAATAAGGAGAATAAACTGGCAGCAGTTATTATTGGTAAGTCTACATCTGATATGTGGGAATTGTTTAAAGACCAGCTGGTCAGAGTTCAGGGCCAGCTTGTTGCAGTAAGGAGGGGGACAAGGATGACAAGATAAGAAAACTTTGGATGCCAAGAGACATTGTAAATTTGATCAACAAGAAAGCACATGAAAAGATTTAGGAAGATGAAATTAGACTGGCACTTTCAGGAATGTAAAGAAAGCTGGAGAAAAATTAAACAGGTAATCATGTGGGCCAGAAGGGACCATAAAGCATTGGCATATCAGATTAAAGAGAATCCCAAGGATTTTTATACACTCATTGGAAACAAGGGGACAGAGGTTGTAGGCGAGATGGTAAACAAGGTTAAGGCATGGAGGAAAGTTAGATCAGTGTGGAGAATACTCGTAAGCAAGGTCAGTTTGAGATCAACGTGGTGATGTTGGAACTCCTGAAGGACATGCAAGTGGATAAATCCCCAGTACCTGATGGGATCCATTCTGGGTTATTGAGTGAACCAAGAGAGGAGATTGCTGCAGCCCTGCCAAGATCTTGGTACCTTCTCTAGCCACAAGTGAGTTCTTAGGGGACTGAAGAGTAGCCAATGTTATCCCTTTGATTAAGAAGATAAATAAGAATCCAGGAAATTCTAGGCTGGATGAGCTTCAATCCAGTGCTAAAAAACAAATAAACTAATCAGTGGTATGGAAGCTATGAGGAGAGAATTCTTAGGGATAGCATTTACTCGCATTTGGAAAAGAATTGGCAAAGGACGGTAGGCATGGCTTTGTCCTACAAGTTTTGTGAAATAAAAGGTATAATTTGATCAGCTTGTTTTTCTTTTGTTTCCTCTTTGGAAATGCTAATACAGGTCCTTTTCCACATTTTTCAATTTCCATTTCCTTTTATCTGTTCTCGCTCTCTAATTGCTCCCATTCACTCATTGGCCAGACAACCTGCTTTCTGCTTATCCCATGGTCACCCACGTTTCACCCCTATTAGATCTATCTCCTCCCCTACTTTCATTGCAGCTTTACAACCTTTTTTGGTCTCCCTTTCAGTTCTGATGAAGGAATTTTATTGATGAAAAATTCAGATTTTACCTTAACACCATGTACATGAGACATAGGTTTATTCTGCTTTCTGCAAAGCAAGACAAGAATTATATATTCTGCTTATCATCGCCTAACTTGTTGTTTGGGAGAATTCTTCAATGTGACAAGATGCTCCAGCAATTTGATGACATCACTGATACTGAATGGTCAGAAGCCTCCCAAATTATGCTCGATGGCAAATACAGGTGGCAAAATGGATGTTCTCACCATAGAGGTTGTTATATGTTGTGGATATCTTACTCTTCCACATCCACTTCAAAGGCCAGTAAAGAGTCTAATTGTTTTGCCACTGACCACAAAACTCAAACCAAAGAAAATAGAAATACAGTGCCCTCCATAATGTTTGGGACAAGGACCCATCATTTATTTATTTGCCTCTGTACTCCACAATTTGATATTTGTAATAGAAAAAAATCACATGTGGTTAAAGTGCACATTGTCATATTTTAATAAAGGCCATTTTTATACATTTTGGTTTCACCATGTAGAAATTACAGCAGTCTTTATACATAGTCACCCCATTTCAGGGCACCATAATGTTTGGGACACAGTAACGTCATGTAAATGAAAGTAGTCATGTTTAGTATTTTGTTGCATATCCTGCAATCATGCAATGACTGCTTGAAGTCTGCAATTCATGGATATCACCAATTGCTGGGTGTCTTCTCTGGTGATGCTATGCCAGGCCTGTATTGCAGCCATCTTTAGCTTATGCTTGTTTTGGGGGCTAGTCCCCTCCAGGTTTCTCTTCAGCATACAACATGCATGCTCAATTGGGTTCAGATCGGGTGATTGACTTGGCCACTCAAGAATTTACTGTTTTTTAATTTTTCAAAAACTCCTTTGTTGCTTTAGCAGTATGTTTGGGATCATTTGTAAATTTCCCCGGTGTGGGGCGAATAAAGGAATATATTAGTGTCTTGCTGTAGAATGAACCGCCGGCCAATGAGTTTTGAGGCATTTGTTTGAACATGAGCAGATAGGATATGTCTATCCTATACACTTCAGAATTCATTATGCTACTACCATCAGCAGTTGTATCATCAATGAAGATAAGTGAGCCAGTACCTTCGGCAGCCATACTTGCCCAGGCTATAACATCCCTGCCACCGTGTTTCACAGATGAAGTGGTATGCTTTGGATCTTGGGCAGTTCCTTCTCTCCTCCATACTTTGCTCTTGCCATCACTCTGATATAAATTAATATTCATCTCATCTGTCCACAAGATCTTTTTCCAGAACTGTGGTTGCTCTTTTAAGAACTTCTTGGCAAACTGTAACCTGGCCATCCTTTTTTTGCAGCTTACCAGTGGTTTGCATCTTGCAGTGTAGCCTCTGTATTTTTGTTCATGAAGTCTTCTGTGGACAGTGGTCATTGACAAATCCACATCTAACTGCTGAAGAATGTTTCTGATCTGTCGGACAAGTGTTTGGGGATTTTTCTTTATTTTAGAGAGAATTCTTCCGTCATCAGCTGTGGAGGTCTTCCTCGGCCTGCCAGTCCCTTTGCGATTAGTAAACTCACCAGTGTTCTCTTTCTTCTTAATTATGTTCCAAGCAGTTGATTTTGGTAAGCCTAAGGTTTGGCTGATGTCTCTAACAATTTTTTTCTTGTTTCTCAGTCTTATAATGGTTTCTTTGACTTTCATTGGCAAAAATTTGGTCCTCATGTTGCTAAACAGCAATAAAGTTTCCAAGGGCGATGGAAAGACTGGAGGAAAGATTAGGTGCTGAGAGCTCTCTTAAACCTGCATTAAGGAGGCAATTAAACACACCTGAGCAATTACAAACACCTATGAAGCCATGTGTCCCAAACATTATGGTGCCCTAAAATGGGGGTACTATGTATAAACACTGTTGTAATTTCTACGTGGTGAAACCAAAATGTGTAAAAATGGCCTTTATTAAAATCTGACATTATGCACTTTAACCACATGTAATTTTTTCTATTACAAATCTCAAATTGTGTAGTACAGAGGCAAATAAATGATGGGTCTTTGCCCCAAACATTATGGAGTGCACTGTATGAAGTGCTCTTCGAAAGCACATATGAAAGCACACGATCATACACGCTTAGGTTTATAACGCATGTAGGCAGGTTAAAAACAGATTCAATTAGCTCTGTATTAGTCTTTCCTATGGTCTTATATAAAGTTTCAAATAATTCCATCCCTCAGTAAAATTGCTCTGTTGGCATTAGTAGTTCATTAGTAGCTGTTAGTGTAACCTTGATCTCTCTTCAACATGTACATTTCAATATATCTTTAAAGTCTGCTGATTATTCTCAAACAGAAGCCTCAAATGCGACATGGTGAACATCTCAGCACAAATCTCTACACTCCTCCTCCCACCACCCCAACCCACGTGCATTAGATGGAAGGCGGCATGCTCGACCAGCAAGAAGCAGAGATTGCACAGTACCTGACCAGCTGGTTGTAGATGTACAGCTGGAATTTGGGATGCAGATTGGGAAAACAGACACTGAGAGAGGCCCAGTGGTGAGACGTAAAGACAGAGAAGAAGTAGTGGACAGGAGAGCAGTGTCTAAAGCAAAGGAGGCAAAAAAGGAAAATAAAAAGACAACAGCTGAGTATTTCCCCCAAATACTTCCGTTAGATCTATAAAGTTAACCTTGCAACGTGAGCAGAAACGCCACTAACAGCATAAAACCAATTGGCATCCAAATTCTTTCCATCCGTCTCACCCCAATCTGACTTCTGCATGAAAAAAAATCTGACTTCAGATACCAGTATTCTCCTCTTCCTCCCCACCTACCAAACTGGCATCAGTTCCAATCTTTTGTTTCTTTGATGGTGTAGAAGGGAGTGTGGAAGTGAATCACAACAAAAGACCAGAGCAGTCAACACAAAGGACAGCAATAGTCTGCAAACTAATATTGATAAGACTTTAAATATCAGTCATCTCTGGCATCTGATCAACAATTATAGCGATAAATGTTTCTCAATGCTTAAAGGTTGAACTATCTGTACATTGACACACAATCTTGGCACTGAGTGAAAGAAAGTAAAGAAATTGTAATGCCCTATCTCATTCAATTGAATATCTCTCTAATACACTTCAATCAAATGATTCTACTTGAGTAAGAAAAACACTTTCTCAGGAAAAACCTATTCCCAGCTATCCATCACCGATTTTTAGCAAAGGTGAAACTGACTCTCTTTGCCGCGATTCTATCAATACTCCTTGCAGTGAAAAGAAATTAACCTATAACAAATTAAAGATGACATAATGAAATGGATGCATCCGAGTAACGTTGCAAAGTTTACAAAGTTGAAATATGATATTACCTCTGACTAAAGCAGATTATGCAAAGCTTAGTTATAATAGACTTCTCTGCCATGTAAATTATCATTAAGACAATGAAGTATGACAACACCTTGTTGAACATGCATTTGATAAAAATCCCTCCCACAATTTTTTTACAGTGAAAGGGTGGCAATTTGGCAGAACACCAAAGTGAACCAATACTTGATTCCCCATTCCTTAATGCATGGAGTCCACAGGTATTTGCCAAGTCTTCTATGAGTCAACTAGCAAGGAATGTAGGTCTAAATACAGCACCATGGAGAAATGTACCTCTGATGAAAAACACTGACTTCAAACACCATAAAACAGATATAATTGAAACTTTACTCAAAGGCCTTAGAACAGCTAGCTATTAGAGAACCAATGCTGAAAAAGCAAAGAATTGGATCACTTGTTTCTCCCAAGTGTGCCATAAACCAGAGAGAGGGCTTCTCACCTCACTATTTACACTGCAGGGTAAGGAACGGTTCAGAGGGATCTGCTTCCTTATCAGCTCCTTGGGGTTCTCGGGCATAGTGGTCCTGGCGAGGTCCTTTTGTCCAGACCTGGAGAATCTAACTCTGAAGTACCATCCCTACTACTTGCCACAGGAATTCCTGACAGTACAAATCTCAACTCATGCTGATACCCAGCTTCCACTGGATAGACTGCACACTGCTACCAGTAGCCTTGAAACAAAGTACCCGAGACCTTGTTCATACTAGCCAGCGACTTCAATAGGCCAACTTTAAGAATCCGCTACCTGCATACTATCAAGCATGTCTCCTGTCTCACCAGAGGCAGAAAAACTTTTGACCATTGGCACACGACCAAAGATGCCTACTACGCTCCATCCCCAGACTGCATTTAGGAAAATCTGACCACCTGGCTGAGCTTCTACTCTCTGCTTATAAGAACAAACTGAAGTGAAAGGATCCAGTACAGAACGTCATGCAGTGCTGGTCTGAAGAAACAGATCAAATCCTTCGTGACTGCTTTGTGTCGGTGGACTGGTCCATTTGCAAGGACTCCAATTGTAAGAATGGACTTACAATTCTGCAGCCAAATTCTAGCTCCATTTACAAGTTTATAGCTGACCCCCATCAGATCACGAACAATGATGAGACAAAGTACCGGAAGAAGATAGAGAGTTCAGCAACACATAAGATGGCTGCGATTCAAAGCTTCAAATTCCTACTTGTAAACATCTTGAACAATTTGTCCTGGGCCAATCTCTTTGAAGTTATGATCAAGAACCCACCCCCAATTAATTCCATCAACACTTTGTGCAGGTTTGGGAAAGTAGACAGCGTAATCAAGGATCATTTACACTCTGATCATTTTCCCCTCTCCTGTCGGGCCAAAGATATAAAAACTTGAAAGCACCTACCATCATATTCAGGAATAGCTTCTTCCCGCTTGTTTTGAGACTCCTAACCTATCTCATTGTAACCCTTGGACTTCTGTGCTCAGTAAAAATTTCTACTGTCTTGGCTGTAACGATATAACGTTGTAACAGTATATTCTGAACTCTGGTATTTTTCTCTATGCACCAGCTGTTGTACTTGACTGTGGGTTGATTGTACTCAAGTATACTATGATTTGACTGGATAGTATGCAAACTAAGTTTTTCACTTTACCTCAGTACATGCAACAGTAATAAACCAATACCAATGTAACTACATTCTGCTTTGATTAGGAAAAGTTATCACTGTTCCTTCATGAAACTGGGTCTAAATCCTGGAACACAAACAGAAAGTCTCAGTGGTTAATAGATGGTTTCATACCATCTCCTCCAGGAGAATTAGGTGGGCAATACATTCTGATTTTTTCCAGCAATATCCATATCATAAAAAGTGAACAAAATAGAACAGGCTGTGAAAGAGAGAGGGCTTTCACAATCATCTACATGTAGACCACTTCAAACAAGGGATGAATAACTACAGAAGTAATATCACTTATGAGAAGTCACAATTTAAATCAGCTGAAGCATTTTGACTATTGAGGATTTTATATTGTTTACTGAAAATGGATAATTTTTTTAATTTTTTTAAGTGCAACTACATGGATTAGTAGGCATAACAAATGATGAAAATCTTTTATTAGCAAATTGAGGTACTGTTTCCAAAAATTAAAACAAAATTGTACTGAGGTGCTAACTGCCTGCAGCTGTTGTAACATAGGTCACAAATCATGCAACTGACAGAGGTAATAGATTCCACAACAAACCATATCAATGCTCTATGGTCCCATCACATCCACTTGTGATTCTTGATAGATAACTGAATAGATAACAGGAGGGGAGACTCTAAGAACATTAGCACCCTCAGTGACAGCAGAACACAAATGCAAAAGGTAAAAAGGTTGAAACATTTGCAATTATGGACAGAGATGTTTCAACTCAGTCTCTTCCTGTGATCACCTCATGAGAAGCCAGTTTTCAGCCAAAAGATGTTAAGAAACAGCTGAGAGGGCTGGATGTAGCAAAAACAGAACCAGACATTCCATCTATGATCTGGGGGCCTTGTGCTTCAGAACCAGCCTGGCATTTCTAGTACAGTTAAAAATTTGACATCCACCTAATGCAAGATTATTTCATACACAAAAAGCTGTAAATATGAAATCCATCTAATGATCACTCTGTCCAACAATAAATTGATGCAGTTACTGACAGTGAAATGGATTAAATCAATTAGGTGACTTTTCAACTTTGTTTTCCCATTACCTTGTTGCTGTCCATCAATTAGCTTTCCTACATTTGTTTGAAATTTCCTTGCATCCTCATCGCCACTCAAACTCCTGCTTGGTTTTGTGTCATTAGTAAATTTGGAGATGTTACAATTCGCTTGCTAAGCCAAAACTTGATAGACTGTAAATAGTTAAGAGTGCAAGCCTTGATGATTCTAGTATCACACTAGTTACCACGAGGCACCTAAGGAGGACCCATTTATTCCTTCTCTGCTTTCTATTTGTTAACTTTCAAGTCATGCTAATAGATTGCCTCCAATTCCAGATTGCCTCCAATGGGTCTAAATTTGTTCAATCTCTTGTGGGGAAATTGTTGAAAGCATGCTGAAAATCCGAATACATCATATCCACTGGTTATCTTTTCTCCTCCATTAATTTCATCCTCAAAGTAGTTCAATATATCAAACATAATTTACATTTCATAAATTCATGTTGATGCTGCTCTTTGCCAAGTAAAATTGATATCATATCCTTCATTATAGATTTTCAGCATTTTCGCAATTATCAAAGTCGGACAGTTCTGTTTTCTTTCACCCTCCTTCCTTAAAAAATATGGAATCACATTTATTATTCAAAATTTGAGAATGATCAATACTTCCATAGGATACATCAATTTTTAGATTTGTTAACATATCTGGTAATATTTCTTTAATGCTAATTTATTTTTATACTTCCTTATTTGCAGCCAGCCTTTGTATTCTCCAGTATTTCTGGTAGTTTTTATGACTGTTTAAATTTGTTTAATTTCTCTGGCATATCATTACTCTATATTACAATTTCTCCAGTCCCTGTATGTAAAGACCCAAATATGCCTAACTTGTTTTATTTTTCTCCATAACTATGGAAGCTTAATCTTTTTTTTTTAACTTTGGTTTCCCACATTCTTTTTTCTTACTTGATCATTCTCCCAAATCTCAGGCTTACTGTGTTTTTTGGTAAATTTGTAAGACTTTTCCTTAGATTTAATACTATCTTTAATTTCTACAATCATCTCCGACTGGACCACTTTACCAATTACATCTCTGTACCTTAAAGGTACGTATTTTCTTACAAGTCTTGATAATAAAGCACAGAAGATCCCAACTGGCAAAAAAAGTCAAGTTATGCTGCACCTCTGCAAGACATTAGCTAGATTCTTACATTCGCACAGAAGATATTTACTAGGCTGACACCAAGCCACGATAGCCATGTTCAAAATCATGAATGATTTTAACAGAGTAAATATGAGATTCAGTAATTGAAAAATATTCATGCAAAGCTGCTTCCAAAGGGGCAGAAGAGAAACAATATTACAACCCCCATTAGCTGTTGTTGGTGTTAAAGAGTGCATGGCACTTAAGGAGATAGCTGGTCAAAGTGTAGGCCAGGAAAAACAAAGATTTGCTGCAATTTGGGAAGGGTGAGCAACAGCTTTTAATGCCCTGGTTCAGTAAGGTTGTCAATTATAGTTACAGAATGACACTACACCCTACATTTCCTCCCACTTGCCTTCTGTGAAGAGATTTCCCCACAGGAACTGGACATAGTTCCAACTTCACCTTTACATTCAATGACACTGCTGTTGTTGGATAAATAAGTCAAAGTTATAGGACAGACATCAATCATCCAATTGAATGGTTCCAGAACAGTAACATTGTTGTCAACATCAGTCAGACCAAGGAGCTGATTCTTGACTTTAGAAGAGGTAGGCTGAGGATCTACAAACCGATCCTCATTGGGACCGCGCTGGAAGGGTCCGTACCAAGTGCTACTAACAACACCCACCGTGAACGTTGAAGACCACCCCCGTTGGATACATCTGACTGACTGCCAACGGATCGTAAAACCAAGAAAGGGCAATGCGGCTATTGACCCTCCTTTTTGTCCTGGGACTGACCCGGATGGGCTGGACCTGGGGAAATAATTTGATATATGGGGTGCGACAAAATTCTCACCATGTCCATGTGGGACGAGCCGTGAGACGATCAAATTACTGTCCCCTCAACCTCTGTGTTTTGTGAAATATTTGTAATACAATGTATCCGACCACTCTGTGCTTCGTGGGGACTTAAATTGTTATCATATAATGATAAAAGGAGGGAATGAAACAGTTTTAGAACTGCAGAGGAATGACTCAGGCAATAAATATGTGGAAACAAGATAAAATGCTGTGATTAGCTGAAATTGCGATGTTGTGCATGACAAAAGAAACAGATCCAAGGTGTGACTAAAAAGATATGATGCCCGATTGTTTAGTAAAACCACACAGAGAGCCAAGTCTGATCCAGACAAAAACTGGTGCCAGAAAAGATAAGAAAGTGCTGAGTGTGCTGAGGAATGCGTGTGATTAACTACCCGTGAATACTCAGGCATAAATGTACTGTCTGTGCACATCTCAGGTACGTGGGACCACGAAGGACAGCGAGTATGTAACCACACTCGGGTTGTTCTCCCACACCCGCATGCGTGAATAAAAAGGTATCGTTACTTTCTTAAGGTGTCTAATGTGGTTTGTTGTCCGATAGCACGGGATTGAACTTTAACACAATTGTTCAACGAATCAGATTTATCTTCTACAGATTTTGAAAGTCCGCAAATCCAACTCATTTGCAACATTGTACAAAGTCAATTTATTATTTTTCTTTTGTAACAAATGATGACCATCACTGTAGTATGAGGAAGAATATCTGGCTGAGCAATGGCTGCCTGCTTTGAATCAACAAATAATCCACAGATAAATTTGAGTGTATCAATTGCACAGAATCGTTAGTAAATTAAAACCGAAATAAAGATCATCAACTAGTTATATTAGCTTTAAAATAGTAATGGGAAAGGACAGGGCTGGCCCACAAGTTAAAGTTCTAAATTGGGGCAAGCCAACTTTGATGGTATTCACAGGAACTTGCAAAAGTTGATTGGAATAGATTGTTTGCAGGACGGTGACACCTGGAAAATGGGAGGATTGTAAAAGTGTGATAGTAAGAGTTCAAGGTATGGATCTTCCTGGTAGAGTGAAGGGCAATTTAGGCTGGATTGAGGAACCTTGAATTACAAGAGAAGTTGGGGCTCTGATCAGGAAAAAGAAAGAGGCATGGGTTACGTACAGGAAGCTGGGATCAAATGTATTCCTGCAGGAGTAGAGGGGATTGAGGAGCACGCTTAAGAAAGAAATAAGGATAAAAAATGGTGCAAAAAGACAGCTTTGATCGAAAAGATTACGGAGGATCCAAATAAATCTTATAAACATATTAAGGAAGAAATGGTAACTGGGAATAGGGCACCTTGGAAACCAAAAAGGTCTTCTTTGTAGAGCAGTAAGAGATAGATGAGCATAAGATGAGATAAAAGGCATGAAGAGTAAAGAACTTGGGGAATGTTAATGGCGATCTCATGAGGACAGTCTGTAATACGGTCGAGGAAGTGCTGGCTGTCCTAAAATGCTTGAAGGTAGATAAATCTCTCCGGGCCAGATCAGGTCTATCCACGGACACTAGGGAAACTGGAGAAGAAATTGCAGGAGCCCTAGTGAGATCTCGAAATCAACTTAACACAAGCGTGTGGTACCAGAAAACTGGAGGTTGGCTAATATTGTGCCCCTGTTAAAGAAGGATGTAAACAAAAAACTGGGAACTATCGACCAGCAAGCGTAACATCTGTGATAGGAAAGTTACTGGAGAAGAATAAAGTACATGTATGGAAAGTGAGGGGATGATTATGGGTAACCAACATGGTTTTGTGCACAGATTGGATCTAATTAATTTGATAAAAGTTTTTTTAAAAGAAGTGACCAAAGAGGTTGATGAGGGCAGGTCTGTAGATGTGGCCTATCTGGACTTCAGCAAGGCCTTTGTTAACATTCCGCATGGTAGGCTGCTTTTGGAAGATTAGATCACATGGGATCCAGGGAGAACCAGCAAACTGGATACAGAATTGGCTTCATGGTGGTGCCTCAAAAATCAGTGCTGGGCCATCTATGTCAACAATTTGGTTGAGAATGTACAAGGTATGATTATTAAGTTTGCAGAAGACATTAAAATAGCTGGAATGGTAGACAGTGAAGATGACCACCAAGCATTACAGTTGGATCTTGATCAGCTGGGCAAGTGGGCTGAGAAATAGCAAATGGAGCTTCATTCAGATGTGTGTGAGCTGTTGCAATTTGGGAAATCAAACCTGGAGAGGACATTTACATTGAAAGGTAGGGCCGAAGAGAGTGTTGTATTCCTAGTTTCCTCTGCTGTACAAGTACATAGATCCCCAAAGTGGAGTCACAGGTAAATAGGGTGGTGAAGGCTTTTGCATGCAGGTCTTCATCATTCTGGGAAATACAGAATATAAGTTGGGACAGTATGTTATAGTTGTACAAGTTGGTAGACTGCATTAGGAGTATTATGTTCAGTTTCAGTCACCCTGTTATACGAAAGATGCCATTGAGATGGAAAGAGAGCAGCGAAGATTAATAAGGATGTTGCCAAAATGAGTGCCTGATCTAGAGGGAGAGATTGAGCAGGCTGGCATTTTATTCCTTGGTGTGCAGGAGGCCGAGGGTTGATTACAGTCCGTGATAACCAGGAACGCTAATCCAGATATCTTTCCTGTGATCCAATGTACTTCCAAATTAGGACATACTGCTGAGAACCATGCACAAAAGTGATGGGCCAATCATAAATTGTAGACAGAAGTGGGGGACTGATTCTGGATTGATCTTTTGCAGAGCCAAATGGACATTACCTGATCTGCAATTCTGTTATTTAGAAATACCACCTAGATCAATTATAAAATCTCTATGTACCGCCACATTATCCTTACTTACAAAATGGCAAGTGAATTTTCAGAGCAATTCTCTACTTCCATAAAAAAATTCAAAATCAGAAATTTTGATTTTGGTACAGTAAAACTGAAATAATCTACTTTCTGACAATTTGGAAATCCTGACAGTTCGGAATCTAGATCATCAAGTAATATTTGCTATGCTTCCTTCCCACTCACAGCTTTGAGTCCTGGGTCTGGGTCCCATGTATTCTTCCCTCTTACAGGAGCAGTACTTACCACATTCTCTTCTCACTCAGAACATAGTATTTGTTGTAATATTGCATAACATTTCAGAAACATTTGAAAGTGCATTGGAATATTACTAAAAATTACATTAATCAGTCTTGAAAATCTGCTAGTCCCGCACTAAAATCATGGATTAATCTGCGTTTCACTGTCGTATCAGTAATTAGCAAAACACTCCTTAACTATTTAACAAGAGCAAAAAAAATGATACCCAAGTATCAATTATACAAGGTATAATTAGGGCAGATAAAAGGTAAACAAAAATGCTGGAGTAACTCGGTAGGACAGGCAGCATCTCTGGAGGGAAGCAATGATGACATTTTGGGTCGAGACCCATCTTCAGTCTGAAGAAGGGTATCAACCCGAAAAGTCTCCAATTTCTTCACTCCAGAAAGTTACTCCAGCATTTTGTGTCAATCTTCGCATTAAACCAGCATCTGCAGTTCCCTCCTACACAGATCAAAGGTAAGCTGCTAGGAAGTATATTTTAGAAGAAATTAGATGCAGCATATCAAAAAGTGGATTTGAGAGCACAGCACTATGGCAGCTAAAAACAAAAGAGCTTCAATAGACAATAGACAATAGGTGCAGGAGGAGGCCATTCGGCCCTTCGAGCCAGCACCGCCATTCAATGTGATCATGGCTGATCATTCTCAATCAGTACCCCGTTCCTGCCTTCTCCCCATACCCCCTGACTCCGCTATCCTTAAGAGCTCTATCTAGCTCTCTCTTAAATGCATTCAGAGAATTGGCCTCCACTGCCTTCTGAGGCAGAGAATTCCACAGATTCACAACTCTCTGACCGAAAATGTTTTTCCTCATCTCAGTTCTAAATGGTAGAATTATTATAAACAAAGGTATTTAATTTGAGAATATTTAGGGTTGAAGTACAGAAAAAGCGAAGAAGACTGAAAACAAACATTGCACACTTGCTTAAGACTAATTGCACAGTGCTGACGGATGAAAAGGATTTAACAAGAGTTCAATATGGACAATAGGATTTAGGATGTCTTCAAGCTTATAGAGTAGTATAAAGGAGACCAGGTCTGAAGTATATTGTAATGTTCAATTTAACAATTATAAAAACAGATAAGAGTTTCAGCAGCAGACAACATGAAGTAAACACAGAGTTTAGTAACACCGTGGAGGTGGAAATAGGTGGTTTAATGATCCCATTTCTTTATGGCCCATAGCTCAACTTGCAGTGAAACATTACACTAAAACAAAGAAAATAGCTTCTGACTCAGGCTCAGAGTTTGTAATGTAGACTACATACATTGCCCTCCATAATGTTTGGGACAAAGACCCATCATTTATTTATTTGTCTCTGGACTCCACAATTTGAGATTTGTAATAGAAAAAAAATCACATGTGGTTAAAGTGTACATTGTCAGATTTTGTTAAAGGGTATTTTTATACATTTGGTTTCACCATGTAGAAATGACAGCTGTGTTTATAGATAGTCCCCCCATTTCAAGTCACCATAATGTTTGGGACACTTGGCTTCACAGGTATTTGTAATTACTCAGGTGTGTTTAAATGCCTCCTTAATGCAGGTATGAGAGCTCTCAGCACCTAGTCTTTCCTCCACATTCCATCACCTTTGGAAACTTTTATTGCTGTTTATCAACACGGACCAAAGTTGTGCCAATGAAAGTCAAAGAAGCCATTATGAGACTTAGAATCAAGAATATAACTGTTAGAGACATCAGCCAAGCCTTAATAGGCTTACCAAAATCAACTATTTGGAACATCATTATGAAGAAAGAGCACTGGCGAGCTTAGTAATCCCAAAGGGATTGGCAGGCCAAAGAAGACCTCCACAGCTGATGACAGAAGAATTCTCTCCATTAAGAAAAATCTCCAAACACCTATCCGACAGATCAGAAACATTCTTCAGGAGTGGATTTGTCAACGACCACTGTCCGCAGAAGACTTCATGAACAGAAATACTGAGGCTACACTGCAAGATGCAAACCAATCGTTACCCTCAAAAATAGGATGGCCGGGTTACAGTTGCCAAGAAGTGCTTAAAAGAGCAACCACAGTTCTGGAAAAAGATCTTGTGGACAGATGAGACGAAGATGAACTTATATCAGAATGATGACAAGAGCAAAGTATGGAGGAGAGAAGGAACTGCCCAAGATCCAAAGCATACCACCTCATCTGTGAAACACAATGGTGGGGGTGTTATGGCCTGGGCATGTATGGCTGCTGAAGTTACTGGCTCACTTATCTTCATTGATGATACAACTGCTGATGGTAGTAGCATAATGAATTCTGAAGTGTATAGACACATCCTATCCGCTCAAGTTCAAACAAATGTTTCAAAACTCATTGGCCGGCAGTTCATTCTACAGCAAGACAATGATCCCAAACATACTGCTAAAGCAACAAAGGAGTTTTTCAAAGCTAAAAAATTGTAATTTCTTGAGTGGCCAAGTCAATCACCCGATCTGAACCACATTGAGCATGCCTTTAATATGCTGAAGAGAAAACTGAAGGGGACTAGTCCCCAAAACAAGCATAAGCTAAAGATGGCTGCAATACAAGCCTGGCAGAGCATCATCAGAGAAGACACCCAGCAGCTGGTGATGTCCATGAATCGCAGACTTCAAGCAGTCATTGCATGCAAAGGATATGCAACAAAATACTAAACATGACTACTTTCATTTACATGACGTTGCTGTGTCCCAAACATTATGGTGCCCTGAAATGGGGGGACTATGTGTAGACATTGCTATAATTTCTACATGGCGAAACAAAAATGCATTAAAAATGGCCTTTATTAAAATCAGACAATGTGCACTTTAACCACATGTGATTTTTTCTATTAGAAATCTCAAATTGTGGAATAGAGGCAAATAAATAAATAAATATATCCTTCCTTTGTCCTGCCCCCTTGACATCAGTCTGAAGAAGGGTCTCGACCCGAAACGTCACCCATTCCTTCTCTCCCGAGATGCTGCCTGACCTGCTGAGTTACTCCAGCATTTTGTGAATAAATCGGCAAATAAATAAATGTGTCTTTGTCCCAAACATTATGGAGGGCACTATATGACTGCTCAATCTTTTGAAAGGGAAGAGACACTTTTAATCTAAACTGGAGGATCAGTTGTCAGCGAGAGAGGATTGTACGCTCTTTTTAAAGTCTCTTCATCCATCATGTGCAATGAGTCTTAATTTATTTCCAAGTTAAGCAATATTATAAGTTTTGCAACATTTCAAAACAAAGAATAAACATTGTCTTCATGGATTAACTGCGTAAACTGTGGTATATATGTCTTGTGTAGCAATAAGATATTTCTAGTAGCATCTACAAGCTGGCTTTGATTTTTGTACTTTGGCAACATCAGCTGGCTCTCCGCATCCAACTATGCCTGAACCTGTTTTATGTAAATAAGTTAGAATGGAGTTAATTAGGATTGCCAGATTTTCATGAGGTTACTACAGAAGTCGCAAAAGATAAAAGCGTATTGGTTTACTTTTCATCCATGTGACTGCGCATTTTCTTCAGTTTTTGCATGATGCTGCTGGTTTCACTGCCCGAGATAGAAATGGGGGAAGGACTCCGCGTCTCCACATCAGTCTGCAAAGGGCTGGAAGCACGGTTCGCTTTGGAAACATTCACTTCCTCAACTTGTTCTGTGCTCCGCAGCTCCTAAAGCAAAAACAAAAACAGTTGTTAACACATAATTTGAGTGCAAAGATGCATCAATATGGTCTTTGGAAAAATACCTGAATTAAATTAGATTCAGCGGGTTTAGCTTACAGAATATTATGAATCCTGTTTAAGTACTTCTTAACGCACAAAATGCAACACATGAGAAATGAATTGCGTTGATGTACAATATTCAGTTTTTTTTTTTTTTACTTTATTTTTATTATTTTTTTTTTTACATACATACAAACACAAACTAAACAAACATAGGAGATGCATATTGAATGTAAATACCCTTACTTTAAGTTCCCAAAAACGGAAGAGACTCGAGTCCCGGCATTGCCTGTATTAATAATGACCATCTTTTATCAAACATGTCTGTTGTCAACTGTAACCTTGCTGTGATTTTTTCCATTATATACACATTTTTTACCCTATCTCTCCATTGCATTATGCTTGGAGGCTGTGGTTTCAACCACGAAGTTGTTATCGTCTTCTTTGCTATCAGCAGCAGGATTGTCAGTAAATGTTTCGAACTCTTATCTGTCATACTGTCAGGAATTATACCCAAAATGTAAAGTGCTGGTTCCAGAGGGAAGTTAATGCCCATAATCTGTTTAATTTCCTTTTGAATATTCTTCCAGAAATCCTGTATTTTTGGGCAATCCCAGAATATATGAGTGGAGTCCCCAACTTCTCCACACTCCCTCCAACATAAATCAGTTGTATTACTATATTTCGATGTAATGAATGGAGTATAAAAGTAACGCATTTTAACTTTCCAGTCAAATTCCCTCCATGTTGGGCTCTTAGTTAGTTTATGTCCCTCTTTAAATGATTCCTCCCACCCTTCTTCTGATATTATGATATTCGCTTCCAGTTCCCATTTTTCTTTGATATGTAAGTTGTTCTCTTTGGATTCATGTTGTAGTGCTTCATAAATTTTTGATATAATCCCTTTTTTTGACTTGTCTTCCGAGAACCCCCACAACACTTCCTCTAATTTAGATGGAGTCTTGCAGATGTTCTCCCATTCCTGATGTTTCTGTAGGTAATCTCTTAGCTGTAAGGATTTGTAAAAGTCATGAGCAGGTAAATTGAATTCTTTTTGAAGTTGTGTGAATATTTTCATTGTTTGTCCCTGAAACATTTGATCTATGTATATTAGCCCTTTGTCAGCCCATCTGTCAAATCCTGAGTCCATGGTAGATGGTACAAAGTCTGGGTTTTTTGCTATTCTAGTAGCCCTGCTTACCGAATTTGACAGCTTCAGCTTCTTTCTTATTGCTGACCAGATTTTCATTGTTACCCTAATCCACTCGTTGCCCATCCTGAGCCTCTTCAGGGCCTTCTCGTTTAAAAATGGGAGTGATTCTAAAGGCAAATTTTTACAAGCGTTTTGCTCCATCTCCACCCACATTGAATCTTTCTCTTTAGTGGTCCACATGATTAAGGCTCTGAGTTGCGTTGCCCAATAATAATTTCTTAAATTAGGCAAGTTCAACCCTCCCTTTTCTTTTTTGCTAAGAAGCGTCTTGTATTTAATTCTTGCTTTTTTACTTTGCCATAAGAATTTCGATATAATTTTATCCAGTTTTTTTAGAAAAGCTCCCGAGATCATAATAGGCAACGATTGGAACAAAAACAACAGTCTTGGCAATATATTCATTCTGACTGTTTCTACTCTTCCCACCAGAGTCAACGGTAAAATCTCCCATCCAGCCAAATCATCCTTTATCTCAGATATCAGTTTCCCATAATTAGCTTCAAATAGCTGTGCTGTATTCGAAGTGATAATTATACCAAGGTATCTAAACCCTTTTTTGGTCCATTTAAAATGGACTTTTTCTTTAAGTTCCACTGGACAATCTCCTGAGAGCATCATTGCTATTGATTTGGCTTCATTTGTCAAATATCCTGATATTTCACCATATTCTTTTAGGTTATCTAGTAGAGCTGGTATAGACGTGGAGGGCTCCACTATGTATGTTAATAAATCGTCCGCAAATAATGACGTCTTGTGTTCTATGCCCCCTTCATCTTTTATTCCTTTAATGTTTTTATTTTGTCTTATTGACTCTGCTAACGGTTCAATACTTGCAGCAAACAGTAGCGGGCTCAGGCAATCTCCTTGCCTGACTCCTCTTTTGAGGTAGAAGAAGTCTGAGCAGCAGCCATTAATTCTGATCCGTGATTTGGGATTTTTATAAACAATTCTTACCCAGTCTATAAACGTTGAGTGAAACCCAAAAACCTTCAATGTTTGATATAAAAAGTTCCATTTCACACGGTCAAACGCTTTTTGTGCATCTAGGCTAAGCAGCATGGTAGGTCTGGGATTATTTTTAGCACATGATATAAGATTTAGTGTTCTCCTGATATTGTTAGCCCCCTGTCTCCCCGGGATAAACCCCGTTTGATCTGGCTTGATTAATTTAGTTATATGTTGTTGCATTCTCTTTGCTAGTATGCTTGTTAATATTTTTAAATCATTACAGAGCAAGCTGACCGGTCTATATCCCTCACATGAAGTCGGATCTTTGCCCTCCTTATGTAATACGGAAATTATGGCTTCTGACCAAGTATCTGGGCGGTTTCCTGTTGATAGCGCATAATTAAAAACTTTACATAATTCTGGTGTTATGTCTTCTGCAAAACATTTATAATACTCCCCTGAGAAGCCATCTGTACCTGGGGATTTGTTACTTTTAAGGGTTTTTATAGTATCGGCTATTTCTATATATTCAGTTTTTTAGGGCAAATATATTGACTCTGAAGAAAGTACAGTGTTGATTCAGCACATTAAAAATACTACGATTTAAAGAGTAAAATCGCACAGACAGATGGCATAGATGCAGATATTCCCTTAAATTTCTGTGATGAAGATGATGATTAAAAGATTTGAGGAGCAAATAAAGTAACTCTCCTTTGGTGAGAATCTAAAAGAAAGTAGCATGCTATTTATAACGAAGAATAGACTGTTCGGGGACGAGGGCAGGCATAATGGAAAGCTCGAACTTGCCACCAACTCACCACCCCCCACTCCATTTCCTACAAAATTTCTAATAAGTCTATGAGTTCAAATGAAATCTTCAAAAGCGATAAAGTCCATGAACACAGATTGCATTCCACAGTTCATACGAATATGAGTGCATCTACAAAGAGGGTCAAGACGAGAGGAGAAATTGTAAAAAGACAAAATTAAACGTTTTTTAAATCAAAACTACAATGTTGGCTAAAGTAGACTGTGCAGGAATTAAGCAAATGAGCAGTAACAGATATTTAAAGAAACATTTGTTTTGTTGAGAAATAGAGAATGAGGATAATCCATACATGCCAAGTAAAAGATTAATGCAATATGGAAGAACACCTTTCAATCATTACTGGAGGACTAAAAGATTGGAATATTTATAGAAACAAGCAAATAATAGCAATAACAATAATAAGGGAGAAAATAGATAAAAGTAAATATACAAATAATAAAACAGTAATAGCTTCTAGTACATAAAAAAGAGAAAAATGTAAAATAGTACGATTTGATAGTGAGACTGGGAAATTAATAATGATAAGGGAATGGCCGAGACTAGGAGTAAATATTTTATATTTGTTGTCATATTTGGACAAGTTAGAAACATTTCACAAACAGTAAAAATAATGGGGATAAGGGAAGAGTTGACACAATTATTACTGGAGAAAAAGTGCCCGGGAGTGTTATAGAACAGAAGGATCTGGGAGTACAGGTGCACGGTTCCTGAAAGTGGTGCATCCGCTGGGTTCATTGGAAAGGGTATTGTGTACAAAAGTTAAGACATCATAAGTAGGAAGGAACTGCAGATGCTGGTTTACAGTGTAGATAGCTACAGAATGCTGGAGCAACTCAGCAGGGCAGGCAGCATCTCTGGAGAGAAGGAATGAGTGACGTTTCGGATCGACCCTTCTTCAGACTGAATGGCAGAGCATCCTAACAGGGGTGTGTGGTCTTCTCCTGCTCCTACTTTTCACTTTCATGGATGTTGCAAATCATTAAAGTAAAATACTGGGAGTGCCTGGATGGTCACATAGCAACGTTAGATAGAGAACCAGTTGAAATTTAAGCAGAATTTAAACTGATATTGTTTATTAAAATAGGCAATATCAGATCAAGATTGGAAAATTAAAATGTGGTGCGGTTCAACAAAAAAGTTTGAGGGTTAAATGGTGTACTGTGTACTCTATTACTATTTTTTTGACATTCAATAAAGGACTATTCTTGAAATGGGAAGAACTTGATACAGAACAAATTAAAATGAGACAATAGCCACTTGTCCTGCAAATTAAATGTAATTTTAAGTAATATCGAATAACCTCCATTAAACCCATGGGTCTAAACAGCACATGCTCTCTTTGACACAAATAACAAATGTAGTTTTGCCCATTTAGAAAGCTGCACACTATTATGTTTACCTCCATATTAGATTACATGTAAATATTACATTTTCAGTAATATTTTTGGTTGGGTGGAAATGGCATTCTTCACCATAGATAATGTGCACATGCTTCTATTTTCCCCCTGCTTGATGTTAAACTTTTCATATATACCTTACTTCTGGGAGGATATATTTTGCAGTAGATGGCAAGCTTGCATTGTTTTAAGATTGACTCTTTCCAATACCCTTGGCAACGTAGTTCTTTGTTCACCAAGTAAACTTGTATTGAATACAATTAATAATTTTACACAAATACAAAGCAGGAAACTGACCAGCTTGCTCTCGCCAGCTGATTTAAGCTTCTCCTGTATCTTGATGGTAGTGTGGCGCAAACGCTGAATCTCCTCCTGCTGTTTTAGGATCAGTTGCCTTTCCTTGCGAGCAGCCCTGGTGGCTTCTTGCAGACGCTTGATTTCAGCCTGTAGCAAAATGGACCACCTTTTAGCACATCAGAGAAAGAACAACAGAAGCAAGGGGGAGAAAGGATGTTGGATATAAACCATGGTATGCTGTGGTTTGATCAGAAATCATTGCTACTATAATGTCAGACTACATACTCTATGGCCCGTTGAATGACAAACTATGCAGTTGAATACATCACTTTGCAAAAGATCAGTGCATAATTGTGCATCTTTTAAAACTTTGTATGCTTGTTCAGGGCATGTTTTGCCATTTATTAAAGTGTTTCTAGTTCCAACTCAAAAAGACACGTCTCAGAAGAAAGATCACTGACCAAATCTATTTTTGTTTGCACACACACACACAGATGTTGCCAAATTTCCAAAATAATTGCTAGTTTTCCCCTCCTAATCTCAAATAAGTTAACCCATCCCAATTGTATTGTCGAAGTATTAAATGTTCTCAGCAACCTTGTGCTTCAGGAAGGAATAGAAGAGAAACTAGAACAACTTTCTACTCCCAAGAGTTGGCTGACAGCACCATCTGCAGAATTGTCTTGTGATATAATATAGAGTGAGTCTGAAACCTGGCCCATACTATGATGGGCAAATAACATAGCATTTACAGCCGGTATAGGGCTATCAGTGAAAGCCACAACCTATACCAAGTATAAAGTAGCACCACTTTCTGGATTGAGAAGACCACAGGGCATGGGGCCAATATGGGGAAAAATGAAACATGTATAACACCAAATATAACGGTTTGGTTAATGACAAGAGAGGAATTGCAAAATATTTCACTGAGACGTTCGACAAGGTTCCGCATGGTAGGCTGCTCTGGAAGGTTAGATGGCATGGGATCCAAGGAGAGATAGCTGAATGGATAGCAAATTGGCTTCATGGAAGGAAGCAGAGGGCGATGGTGGAAGGTTGCTTCTCGGACTGGAGGCCTGTGACTAGTGGTGTGCCTCAGGGCTCGGTGCTGGGCCCATTACTGTTTGTCATCTACATGAATGATTTGGATGAGAACATACAGGGCAAGATTAGCAAGTTTGCTGATGGTATAAAGGTGAGTGGTTTTGCAGATAGTGAAGATGGTTGTGAAGATGGTTGTGAAAGATTGCAGCAGGATCTGGATCGACAGGCCAGGTGGGCGGAGGAATGGTTGATGGAATTTAATACAGAGAAGTGTGAGGTGTTGTATTTTGGGACGTCGAACAAGGGCAGGGCCTACACAGTAAATGGTAAGCCTTTGGGAGGTGTTGTAGAGCAGAGGGATCTAGGAGTACAGGTGCATAGTTCCTTGAAGGTCGAGTCGCAGGTAGATAAGGTGGTCAAAAAGGTTTTTGGCATTTTGGCTTTCATCAGTCAGAGTATTGAGTATAGAAGTCGGCAGGTCATGTTGCAGTTGTATAAGACTTTGGTGAGACTGCATTAAGATTATTGTGTTCAGTTCCGGGCACCATGTTATAGGAAAGATATTATCAAGCTTGAAAGGGTTCAGAAATTTTTTACAAGGATGTTGCCAGGACTAGAGGGTCTGAGCTGTAGGGAGAGGTTGAGTAGGCTAGGTCTCTATTCCATGGAGCGCAGGAGGATGACGGGAGATCTTATAGAGGTGTACAAAATAATGAGAGGAATAGATCGGGTAGATGCACAGTCTCTTGCCCAGAGTAGGAGAATCAAGGACCAGAGGACATAGGTTCAAGGTGAAGGGGAAAAGATTTAATAGGAATCCGAGGTGTAACGTTTTCACACAAAGGGTGGTGGGTATATGGAACAAGCTGCCAGGGACGTAGTTGAGGCTGGGACTATCCCATTGTTTAAGAGACAGTTAGACAGGCACATGGATAGGACAGGTTTGAAGGGATATGGACCAAGCGCAGGGAAGTGGGACGAGTGCAACTGGCACATTGTTGGCCGGTGTGGGCATGTTGGACTGAAGGGCCTGTTTTCAAACTGTGTCATTCTACGACTTTATAGAACGAGGTTGATGCATGTACAAATATTAGTTACAAGTACAATGAGACAAAATTATCAATGTACTGTTTTACTCTTGAAATGTCGCAGGAAACTGTTTAGTGTGAATGCTGATCAAACTCATGGAGCAAAGTGTTGTGCCACATTACAAGATGCAAGACACAGTGCCTGAAGACAAAGCAAATATAGGTAGTTCCGTTGAAACAAAGCTGAATTCCGTAGAAGCATGTTGTAAAAAAGTGTTGTCATTCAATTGTGTTAATAGTGAAGGGAGATTTGGGGCTACAGAATTTGAGACCCTATAACAGTTATTTTTCCTGCAGGATTTTCAAAACTATCAGTGCTTTAATAGCCATGTCTTTTTTTTGCTGCAATTGAAAAATGTCTATAATGTATTTTTGTTTCTGCAGCTGTGTTCTTGAGTGAATTACTGTAGGGAATTTGCATGGAAAGTTTTTTTCCCTGGACCTACTCCCTACCCCACTCAAGGCAGCCTTTTCTCTCCTCCTTGTCAATTTCCAAAGTAACTTAAGTGGTTGTCTTGTTAACAACCAAAATCACGTTATAGCCAATTCGGCCTGCATAACAGAAATACTAATTTGTCAATTGCTTTATATCCAATTAGCATTATGGAAACACACATTATCAAGCTAGTACTTGTGGGTAATCTCAAGTCGGAGTAGAAATTTATTCTTACACGGCAAAGTCAAGACACCAGATTTGTTTTCACTCAAGTTTAAAAGTGAGGAACCTGAGTTGACTTGCTGTGGGCTAAGCACCAAGCTCTTCCTGATGTCAGTCACCTTCAATCTGGTATTGCTGACTTTGCAGTTTACTGGGAAAATCTAAAAAAGTTACTTATTCTATTCTGTTACAACCACAACTGGAGATCAGCCCATGCAATAAACAGTAGTAAATATTCAAGGAAAAATTAGATATTTTCCAACTTCAACATACAGAGGCCAGCAGCCATCAAAGAAACTTGGAAATAATTGGTGATGGGTGCCCAAATACGAGGAGGAGAGTATTTGGTTTCCAGTGCATATTACCTGCTCCTGCTGCAGCCTGAGTAGTAGTCCACGCTGTCGCTTACGGATTGGCGGCATTTTATCATCTTCCCCTTTGTCTCTCAGACGCCTGTTGAAATATAGCATGATAAAGTCCCACTGTAATGTTAAATTCTCCACCAATGCACAAATCAGACTATGCATAACACATCTTTTCTAAATAAGTACCAATCTGGTGCGCAGAAGTAATTGATGCAGTTTTCTATTGCTGAATTTGCAATAAAAAACAAATGATCAAGGCTGAGGAAACCAAATCTTGAGCAATATTATCTTTTGTAAGATTTCCATTCTTAATACTTTGAGAGATTGCACATAATTAGATGACTGAAAATGTAATGGAAAAACAAAGTTTAAGAGGTTTATTTGAGCATGCATTTTAAAAGAACAAATAATCTGAATTACTAAATAAATTGAAAAGTTAACTGCATGTGAGTTGATCTACACTGAGACCAAGAGAAGTTTAGAGATCAGATAAAATGAAAAGTTTACTATTCCACAGTCTGTCACTTCTCACTCTCAGCTTCTACACATACACTTTGCCTAGTCTCACCGTCAATAAGGATGAAATGATCTAAAAACAATACCAAAAAAACCTATCACTACCCTCTTGCCAGTACACAGCAAGTGGTACTGTGATTTGAAATGGCACATTAAATTGTGTAAATCTAAAAAAGACACATAATTGGCCTAAACAGAAGATTCTGCATTCACGATTCTATCTATCCGTACGTCGAAGTGTTTGCAACCTAGGGAGGATTTGTGTGCTTACATCCTTCAACATATAGAATAAAAGGGTACAGAAATTGAGGACAGCTTGGATCCTCCACGAAATGTTAAGGAACGTTCACTGTAACTTCCATTCATGCATAGGGTGAAAGGGTAGAAATTCATGAAATGGTTGAAGTCAATCTTAGTCAGCTACTCACTTCTTCTGATGTTCCAGCCAAGCAAGTTCAGCTTTTGTCTTTTCCTTCAAGGCTCGTTCTCGCAACTTGAGGAGTGACACTTGGTGCTGGGCACGCATCTCTTCCTCTTTCATGTATTGTCTCACCATCTCCATCGTGAATTTGGAGAAACTGTCCTGGCCCCCAGAGAAGGGCATACTTAAATCATGCTGAAAAGGGATAAGAGAGAAAAATATTGTTCAAGCCAAATAGAGCTATTTTGGCTGCTGCAAGATAGCACTAACTTGAAATATGAATGCAGGCAACCAAACAATCAACACAGCTACAATTACTATTTGACATGCTAGACTTGAAAACTTTCCGGGAATGTCTTACTGCTTTTCAGGTTTAGCAAGCAAGTGTCAATAAATCCTTCTATGAAATGCAAAGGATGAAAAGATGCATCATACATTTGAATCAGAAACTCTACTAACTTGTCAGGCTCTTTAAAAAACCCAATTACATTAACAGTTTGGTGAGAAAGTTGTTTATTCCTCAGTGGTCAGAAAGAAGAGAAATTGCAATGACAGATATGATACAAAATAAAATGCTTCCTCCCTTGTTTTGATGAAAGGGCACCAATTTGAAATGTTTTATCTGCACCCTTTCCAAACTCTCCACATCCTTCTTGTAATGAGGCGAGCAGAACTGCACACAATACTCCAAATGCGGTCTTTCCTCGCAGTTCTTTCCTCCCAAGCTCCACACGAGTGAAAAAAAAAGTTTGAATATCTGGAAGCCACAAGTGTATACCCTGCCATATTTCAATAACTAGGTTTTTCAAACTATCCACACCACATCCTTTAGATGGAATCATCAAGTATGTAGGAATGGGAAGTGGCCTTTCAAGCAATTTCTATTTTATCTCCATCTTTGCTTCCATGTCCATTAATTCCATTACTTAACAAAAACCCAAGATTTCCAATTATCAACAGACCCTGATCACTCCATCTCCCATCACTTTGCATCAGCATTTTAGAATTTGAAATATTCATTTCCTTTAGTGTGGTGTTTTCTCATGTTATTTCTTAACATCTTAGTAATTTTTTTCTCTTGTGGAGGAACTGAAATTAGAGCTATCTTAGACACCCCATTTAGATATTCTACATTCAAGGGAATGCAGTGCATCCATCCTCCTTTACATAAACCTACTTTGACAGCTGTCAATGCCGACTGGTCTCTGGCGGTTTCCTCATCTGAATCATCCTGCCGACTGCGTTTGCGCTCCATGTTAAAGCGACGGTGGCTTTCGGATGGCAGCAGTGAGCGGAAAGATTTCTCTTCAATTTCATCTTCAGTCATTGATTCATCAAACTTCAAAGAGTACTCAGTAGCAATGGAGGCAGAATCTGGAGATTGAGAACATGGCTCACAATTGGGTAAAAAAAGAACAGAATGGATAGAATGCAGTTTTGAATTACGAATTCATAAGCTTCCAAAGTTAAAGAATTGGTTGTTGAAAGTCGAGTTGTACTTCTGATTTAAAACCTCTAAAAATTGTATAAAAAAATTATTAAAAATCAAGTCGTCCCCAAAGATGGTTAAAAATCTCCTCTCACATTATTTTGCAAAGCAAGGATCAGGAAACTTAAGAATCAGATTAAGATCAGCTCAGACGTATTATATTACATGCAACTTTTGTTCATTGTGTAAATGTGCCTGCCATTTCAGAAATAAAAATAGTCAATCAAATCAAAATACTAAATAGAAATGATCAAGTCAAAATGCAACTGCATAACTGATAACACCATCGCTAATTACAATTTTTATCACCATGCTTTTATTTTTAAACATGGTAATATAAACAAGACACCTACTTATGGTTGTGCTCCGATATAGCTATTGTGCACCTTTTTGAAAAACATCAGTCCGTTAAAGATCACACCATAGTACTACGAAATGGGAAATACCAGGATTTTAAAAGCATTGATTTATGAGGATGTTTCTTGGACTTGAGGGTGTGTGCAATTGGGAAAGGTTGGGCAGGCTAGAACTTTTATTCCTTGTAGTGCTGGATACAGAGGGCTGATTTTATAGAGGTACTAGAAAAGGGTGAACCCGTTGGGCCCAAACCTCTTCTGCATTGGTCCAGCACCCTCCCCTCCCCCACTCCCCCACTCCCCCTCCCATTCTATCCCCCCCTCCTCACCCCCCCCCCCCACCCCACTCACTCCATTTCCCTCAACCCCCCCTCCACCCTGGGTCGCTGCCGTTTGCACCATCGCAAAGTCAAAATATTTTAAGTCGAAGCATCATAAGTTGGGGAGCATCTGTATTAGATCAACAGTCCCCAACTGCGCAGGCACAGACCCGTTGGGTTCCCATTGTGACGTTGAGCATGGAGGTATTACTGCGCAGACGCAGCTGACAGGGCAAGTGGAAAGGGGATTTATTAAAGTTTAAAAAGTGATTTTTAAAGTTTAAAAAGTGAATAACTTTAAATATATAACAACCATTTGAGCGCAGGCCAATGGTGAGTAAGGTGGACCTAAAATTGTTGCGCTATCGTGTACCGTTTTGGCTTTATTTCGGGTACCTACAATCAAACAAAGCGACAAACAGACAAGATGACAGTTTTAGTAATATAATATAGACATATAATCAAGAGGGGCATAGATAGGGTAAATGCAGTCCTTTTCCTAGGGAAGTGGAATTGAGAACTAGAGGGCATATGTTTATGGTGAGAGGGGAGGGATGTAATAGAAACCCAAGAAACAACTGTTTCCACACAGAGGGTGGTGGGTATATGAAACAAGCTGCCAGAAGTAGTAATTGAAGCAGGTAAAATAACGTACGTTATTTGAACAAGTACACAGATAGAAAAGATTTGGATGAATGTGAACCAAACGAAAGCAAATGGGACTAGCGAGGTGGAGCATCTCGATCAGCATGAACTGGTTAGGCAGAAAGGATAGCAACACAGACACCTAGACATTCCAATCTCTTATGGCCTTTGGTGCTCATTTAGAATAGAATCTGAAAGACTGACGATAATGTGTATCCACCTTTTAACCATGCTTTCTTAACTCAGCACAAATCAAAGATGTAAAGAAATCTAAAACTGATTTAAAAGCATATTTGTTGACAGCTTGTTCACAGAATCTAAAATAACAGCACCCGTGTAGGTGATTATTATTTAACACATAGTTGTTGAACTCATTTTGGAACTTGAAAAGCATAAACATAGCAATAACAGACTTTATTCTGACCATTTAACTAAAGTAGTATTTTGTCACTGCAATATTTTATTGTGATTGCAAACTCACCTTTATCGTCGGGGAATGACGGCACACTGCCACTTTGTATCGAGTCATCAGCTGCTGTGTGCACCTCCTCTTCAATTGAGCTACCTCCTTTCTCACCATGGGAAGTCCTGCTCTCTGCTCCCTTTTCAGAGGGAAACGAAGGACTATCTTGCCGACTGCTGCCACCGCTACTGGTCAACATGGATAACATAAATATTTAGAGTAAAGAAACAAAATTTAGCTCAACAAGTCCTTCCATGTCTATGCCTCAACACTTACTACTCAGCTGCACCCAACTTTTAACAAATAAGTTAATATGCAAAAAACAAAGTGCTGGAGGAACTCAAATAAGTAAATTTCCCTCACCGATGCAGCCTGACCCAGAGTTGCCCCAACACTGTTTTTATTGCTCAAGATTCCACCATCTGCAGCCTTGTGCCTCCAAATAATTTCACGCACTTCTTCCTCCCTCCCGATAAAACCCATTTAAATTATCTTGTTCAGTTAATTCTCTTGGTTGCAAGTTCCTTTAACCACACACTTAAAGTAAATAAGCTTCTCTTGAATTCTCTATTGGATTTATAAGCGATTTATAGGAGACTATTTATTTATGACCAAATTTGGATAGTTTTCTCTGGACCTTCGAAGGTTCACCACACTCATTCTGACTTAAGCTCTGGAATTCATGAGAGGCATAGACAGACTTTCAGAACCTATTACGGGCTGGCTTTTAAGTCCAAGGGGATAAAGTTTAAAGGGGATTTGAGAGACAAGTCTTTTGGGTTTTTTTTAAACACAGTGAATGGTAATGGTAGCGGAAATCAGGTACAATAGTAGAATTAAAAAGGCTTTTAGAAAGGCACTGTGGTATGCAGGGAATGGAGGGATATAGATCATGTGCATGCAGAAGAGATAAATTTAACTTGGCATCATGTTCAGCACAGACATTATGGGCTGATGGACCTGTTCCTGTGCTGTACTGTTCTGTTTTGAATCATATTCCTGGCCAATATTCTGCCCTCATGTGTTTGTGGAAACAGTTTTCCCTATCAAATTTTCAAGACCGTGGCCTATTCTTCTTTTGTCTTATGCCCAGGGTTTGAAATCCAGGTTGAATCCGCCCTTTTGGCTATCAACTCTCATTCTAGCATTATTCCAATAAACCACAAGCTACACCTTTTCATGTCCCTATATTTTCTATAACAGACTAGCACGTCCAAAGACGTACAGGTATGTAGGTAAATTGGCTGGGTAAAATGTAAAAATTGTCCCTAGTGTGTAGGATAGTGTTAATAGTGTTAGAGTGCGGGGATCGCTGGGCGGCGCGGACTTGGTGGGCCGAAAAGGCCTGTTTCCGCGCTGTATATATATGACGATGATGATGAGTGTAATCTTGGTGGTCAAATAAATGGTTTCATGCAAAGTAACATATAACATATAACAACTACAGCATGGAAACAGACCTGTCCGGCCCTACCAGTCCAGGCCGACCATTCTCCCTGACCTAGTCTCATCTACCTGCACTCAGACCATAACCCTCCAATCCCCTCCTATCCATATACCTATCCAATTTACTCTTAAATAAAATCGAGCCAGCCTCCACCACTTCCACCGGAAGCCCATTCCATACAGCCACAACCCTCTGAGTAAAGAAGTTCCCCCTCATGTTACCCCTAAACCTTTGTCCCTCAATTCTGAAGCTATGTCCCCTTGTTGGAATCTTCCCCACTCTCAAAGGGAAAAGCCTACCCACGTCAACTCTGTCCGTCCCTCTCAAAATTTTAAAAACCTCTATCAAGTCCCCCCTCAACCTTCTACGCTCCAAAGAATAAAGACCCAACCTGTTCAACCTCTCTCTGTAGCCTAAGTGCTGAAACCCAGGCAACATTCTAGTAAATCTCCTCTGTACCCTCTCCATTTTGTCGACATCCTTCCTATAATTTGGCGACCAGAACTGCACACCATACTCCAGATTCGGCCTCACCAATGCCCTGTACAATTTTAACATTACATCCCAACTTCTATACTCGATGCTCTGATTTATAAAGGCAAGCATACCAAACGCCTTCTTCACCACCCTATCCACATGAGATTCCACCTTCAGGGAACAATGCACAGTTATTCCCAGATCCCTCTGTTCCACTGCATTCCTCAATTCCCTACCATTTACCCTGTACGTCCTATTTTGATTTGTCCTACCAAAATGCAGCACCTCACACTTATCAGCATTAAACTCCATCTGCCATCTTTCAGCCCACCCTTCCAAAAGGCCCAAGTCTCTCTGTAGACTTTGAAAATCTACCTCACTATCAACTACTCCACCTATCTTAGTATCATTTGCATATTTACTAATCCAATTTGCCACACCATCATCCAGATCATTAATGTAAATGACAAACAACAGTGGACCCAACACAGATCCTTGGGGCACTCCACTAGACACTGGCCTCCAACCTGACATACAATTGTCAACCGTTACCCTCTGGTATCTCCCATTCAGCCATTGTTGAATCCATCTTGCAACCTCACTATTAATACCCAACGATTTAACCTTCTTAATCAACCTTCCATGTGGAACCTTGTCAAATGCCTTACTGAAGTCCATATAGACAACATCCACAGCCTTGCCCTTATCAATTTCCCTGGTAACCTCTTCAAAAAATTCAAGAAGATTAGTCAAACATGACCTTCCAGGCACAAATCCATGTTGACTGTTTCTAATCAGGCCTTGATTATCCAAATAATTATATATATTGTCCCTAAGTATCTTTTCCATTAATTTTCCCACCACAGACGTCAAACTAATAGGTCTATAATTGCTAGGTTTACTTTTAGAACCTTTTTTAAACAAAGGCACAACATGCGCAATGCGCCAATCTTCCGGCACCATCCCTGTTTCTAATGACGTTTGAAATATTTCCGTCATAGCCCCTGCTATTTCTGCACTAACTTCCCTCAATGTCCTAGGGAATATCCTATCAGGACCTGGAGACTTATCCACTTTTATATTCTTCAAAAGTGTCCGTACCTCCTCTTCTTTAATCCTCCTAATTTCCATCACTACTCTACTTGTTTCGCTTACCTCACATAATTCAATATCCTTCTCCTCGGTAAATACCGAAGAAAAGAAATTGTTTAATATCTCCCCCATTTCTTCCGGCTCAGCACATAGCTGTCCACTCTGACTCTCTAATGGACCAATTTTATCCCTCACTATCCTTTTGCTATTGACATATCTGTAGAACCCCTTGGGGTTTACTTTTACATTACTTGCCAAAGCAGCCTCATATCTTTTTTTCGCTTTTCTAATTTCCTTTTTAAGATTCCTTTTACATTCTTTATATTCCTCAAGAACCTCATTTACTCCCTGCCGCTTATATTTATTGTATATCTCCCTCTTTTTCCGAACCAAGTGTCCAATTTCCCTGGAAAACCACGGCTCTTTCAAATTATTATTCTTTCCTTTCCACCGAACCGGGACATAAAGACTCTGTACTCTCAAAATTTCACCTTTAAATATCCTCCATTTCTCTATTATATCCTTTTCATAAAACAACAATTTCCATTTCACTCCTTTTAAATCCTTTCTCATCTCCTCAAAATTAGCCTTTCTCCAATCCAAAATCTCAACCCTTGGTCCAGATTTGACCTTCTCCATAATGATATTGAAACTAATGGCATTATGATCACTAGACCCAAAGTGCTCCTCAACACATACCTCCGTCACCTGACCCATCTCATTTCCTAACAGGAGGTCCAACACTGCCCCTTCTCTGGTAGGCACCTCTACGTATTGCTGCAAGAAACTATCCTGCACACATTTTACAAACTCCAAACCATCCAGCCCTTTAACAGAATGTGATTCCCAGTCTATATACGGAAAATTGAAATCACCCACAATCACCACTCTGTGCTTACTACTAATATCTGCTATCTCCTTACATATTTGCTCTTCCAATTCTCGTTCCCTATTTGGCGGTCTATAGGGAATCATCACATTTTCCAAATGTATCCTTCTAAAATTATTACAAGCCTTATAACTTATGGCTCTAATTTTAGTGATTGGTGTATTTGTATTCTAGTGTTCTGCACTATTTAGACACATTTTGCAAAAAAATGAAGATGAGAAAGTTTATAGGAGATTTACAAGATTTCTTTTTACAGAGTGACAGGTTCCTGGAACACACTGCCCTGGGAAGTGGTGGAAACAGATATAATGACAATGTTTATGAGCCATTTACACCGGGACACAAACTAGCAGGGAATAAATGAATGAATAAGTTTATTGGTCAAGTATGTGCATTTACAAGGAATGTGCCTTGGTGCTCCGCTCACAAATGACAACACAAACATAGTTAACAATTAAGAATAAAGCATAAACACATCAAAACATTAAGGATACAACATTACGGTCTAAACATGTGGGTGAAAATAAACCAGAGCAAAAAAGAGACTACAGACTTTGATTATTGAGTAGAACTACTACTCATGGAAAAAAGCTGTTTTTATGTCTGGCGGTGGCTGCTTTGACAGTCCGGAGTCGCCTTCCAGAGGGAAGTGCTTCAAAGATTTTGTGGCCCGGGTGAGATGGGTCAGAGATGATTTTGCCCGCTCGCTTCCTGGCTCTTGCAGTGTACAGTTCGTCAATGGGGGAAAGGTTGCGACCAACAACCTTCTCAGCTGATCGAACGATCCGTTGCAGCCTCCGGATGTCATGCTTGGTGGCTGAGCCAAACCAGACCATGATGGAGAAGGTGAGGACGGACTCAATGATAGCAGTATAGAATTGGACAATCATTGTCTGAGGCAGATTGTGTTTCCTCAGTTGCCGCAGGAAGTACATCCTCTGTTGGGCCTTTTTGACTGTGGAGTCGATGGTGGCCCCCCATTTAAGGTCCCTGGAGATGATGGTTCCAAGGAACTTAAATGACTCCACAGATGTGACTGTGGTGTTGTTGATGGTGAGTGGGGGAGGGGGAGCTCTCCGAAAGTCTACAATTAGTCCACTGTCTTAAGAGCATTGAGCTCCAGGTTGTTGCGATGGCACCAGGACGCCAGCTGTGTCACTTCCCGTCTGTTGGCAGATTCCTCCCCATCCTGGATCAGTCCAAGCAGGGTTGTGTCATCTGCAAACTTGAGGAGCTTGACAGAGGAGTCTGGGGAGGTGCAGCTGGGAGAGTTTGGAGCCTAGTAGCTCTGGCACTTTGTGCTCGCAGATTGGATTAGTTTAGATTGGTATCATGGTCAGCACAAACACTGTGGGCTGAAAGACCTGTTTCTGTGCTGTACTAGATCATCTGATGGAAATAGAACTTGGCAGGGAGACATAAGGATTAAAGGTACAAGATTTCATTTCAGTTTGTTCCGTTACCTGGGTGCAGTTAGGATGGAAACTGGGATAGTATAAATGGTCAGAAGAATGGTAGGAATTAAAAATAAATCAGCTGTTGCTTTTATCTGAACATCATATGGTGACATTGCCTGCTGGAGGAGGTGGACAGCGTGAAATTTGCCACCACATGGGCATTCAATAGTTGCCTTGAACAGAAAAAAGAAAATTGGCATAGACAAGGCTCCTGTCTCCAGGTGCACAGAATTCCATCGGGGAGGCAGTGGATAAAAGCTAGGATTCATCTATTTTATAAGAAAAACACTGCAAACCAAAAACAAACCTTTTATCATGCTGTTTGTATCTGGATGAATCAGACATGCTGTCTAATGAAGCTGAATAATGAATTTTAGAATCATGTGATTTCTCGAGAGGGCCAACAGATGATGGGCGACTATCACTCCTTCTGCTAAGAAATAAGGGGAAAAATCAGACAGGTTAGTTCATTCATCCTCACTGAACTTTTTTCTTTTTTTTTTTTTCATGTTGTGAAAATATTTCTAATCTTTTTTCTACCGAGACTTCCAACAGGAACATACATGGCTTGAACTCTCGTCACCACACTTTTAAAAGCATCCCACTTTCCGGACGTCGGAAACAACCAATCAACTTTAGCAAGTTCCTGTCTAATACCATAGTTGGCCTTGCCCAAATTTAGAATTTTAATTTATGGGCTGCCCTGGGGTTCCTTTCCACCTTAAGATTAAAAACTTCATGTTATGGTATTTGGCCACAGACTAGAGAATCCACAGTGTTCCTTAGTTGACTTTAGCTGTCATTCCTGTTTCTTGCACGTGGGAACATAGAGTCACCACTCAACTTGCAACCCCCCCACCCCCTTCCACCTGGAAAACTAAACAGTTTCATTTTAATTAAACTGCCACGGAAATTTAATTAATTACTAGACCAAGTGGACCCGTTGGGCCCAAACCTCTCCTCCATTGGTGTAGCACCCTCTCCTCCCTCCCCCCTCGCCTCCCCATCCCCCTTAACCCCCCTTATCCACCCTCCTCCCCCCTCACTCCCTTTAGAGTATTCCTGAAATGAGAGGATTATCTCTCGAGAAAACATTGAGCAGGTCAGATCTTTGACTTGAGTAAACACAATGCCAAAATCCAGGACATCAATAATAAATTCCCTAGATTAATAAACATGGGATTTATCAATGATGTCAGTGTTTAGGTGTCTTACCCTTCGGATTCGGTCTTGGCCTGCAGTTGCATTATAAAGTCTGTATGTTGTTGCCTTTGTTGGTCCAACATCATTGTCACAGGTGCGGCGACGGCTCCATGTGATAGGTTGGTAGTCACAGCAGTTGGGGATCCTGTTGCAATCTGCACGTATGCCATCTCAGTCATCTAAATAAAAACAACCCTCCTCAGTACGATAAAGATTAGAATACAAATTTGTGCTCAATTGTTGCTTTATCATATCATACAGCAGAGAAGGTAATTGTGCAGGATCTTTTAAAAGGTTAATCCAATACTCCCACTCTCCTGCACTCCCATATATTTTCTTTTTCATTTACCCTATTTGGTTTTGATAACTACTATTACCCCTTCTGAAAGCATATGTTGAATCATAATGTTCAGCTGAAAACATTTTTCACCTCCCTTCCGAAATTATCTTCACAGCAGTATTGAATTAAGTGCCCCAGCACTGTGACATTAAACAATTCAGATGCATTTTAAGACCCTTTGCTTTAAGATAGAGTCCATTCAAACATGTCTATTCTACCAACCAAAAACATGACTGATCTACCTCAGATACACTTTCTTGAACAAACCTGACCCCTTGATTCAATTAATATCTAACAAAAATATCGAACTGTCTTGTCGGCATGATCAAACGGGGCCGAAGGGCCTGTTCATGGTGTCTAGCCGAATCTCTGACTCTATAACTGGTGACACTTCAAAACACAGGAGTGCATTCTCTTTTCAATTCCAACAGGAAAAATGAGGATAAAACAAGAATAAAACAAAGTTCTGTGTACCTCTTTGATCTGGCGTGCTGTGTCCGCAGTCAGCTTAGCAGCTTCCACTTGTTGAACCATCATTCTATTTGTGGACTCTTGCAGCATCTCTTGGCGTGTCTGTGCAAACTGCAGCAAGCTCTCTGCATGTGCCTGGACATACAAAAACAAAATAAAAGATTTCACATCCACATGTCACCATCTCTCCAGTAATAGGCAATTGATATCCTGGGTGGTGTAGCAGAAAACAGATGTAATAAATCTTGGCATTTTAAAACATAATGTGAATCTACTTCAAATCCAATACATTTTGCTCTGACCTTGCTTTCATTAAGCACCATAACTATTGACCACAATCAGTCTGACGGATCCTGACCTGAAACATCACGTTCCATATTCTCCAGAGATGCTGGTTGACCCGCTGAGTTACTTCAGCACTTTGTCATTTTTTGTAACCCAGTAGTTCCTTATTTCTCTAACAACTATTTTACAATCAGGGCACAACAACCTGACAGATTATGATTTTAGAGATCACATGTTTAAACATCATGATAGATATAATCATAAAATTAGAGCCAGGCCATTTGAAAATTTTTGGTAGAGCCTGGATCACTAGAAGAGTTGGCCATCTACTGTGGAGAGAATGGGTAAATGTAGCCTCCAGCAATAAGCAGCAGTGCAGCTTTGCTGCTACAAAGGCAGTTTATTCAGTTTGGTGACTTTTAATACAAAGAGGCACAGAAATTTTGAACACCTTTCACAATGGATGTAGATATACACTGATCAGCCAAACCATCATGACCACTGACAGGCAAAGTGAATAACATTTATTATCTTGTTGTAATGGCACCTGTCAAGGGATGGGATATATTAGGCAGCAAGTGAACAGTCAGTTCTTGAAGCTGATGTGTTGGATGCAGGAGAAATGGGCAGGAGTAAAGACCTTAGCGACTTTGACAAGGGCCAAATTGTTATGGCCAGACGACTGGGTCAGAGCATCTCTGAAACGGCAAGGCTTGTGGGATGCTCTCAGTCAGCAGTGGTGAGTACTTACCGACAGTGGTCCGAGGAGGGACAAACCACAAACCACCGATAGGGTGTTGTGCGCCCAAGGCTCATCGATGCGCGAGGGCAACAAAGGCTATCCCGTCTGGTCTGAACCAACTGTGGGAAGATGACAAGCCGGTGGAGGAAGTGTGATGCTCTGGGCAATGTTCTGTTGGGAAACCCTGGGTCTGGCCATTCATGTGGGCGTCAATTTGACACGCGTCACCTACTTAAACATCGTTGTAGACCAGGTACACCCCTGGTATTCCCTGATGGTAGTGGCCTCTTTCAGTACGATAATGCGCCCTGCCACACTGCACTCATTGTTCGGGAATAGTTTGAGGAACATGATGAAGTATTCACGGTGTTGCCCTGGCCTCCAAATCTCAATCCGATTGAGTAGCTGTGGGATGTGCTGGATCGACAAGTCCGATCCACGGCGGCTCCACCTCGCAACTTAGAGGACTTGAAGGATCTGCTGCTAATGTTTTGGTGCCAGATACCACAGGACTCCTTCAGGGGTCTTGTAGAGTCCATGCCTCGGAAGGTCTTGTAGAGTCCATGCCTCGGCGGCACACGGAGGACCAACAGTATATTAGGCAGGTGGTCATTATGTTTTGGCTGATCGGCTGAATTGCCTTACATGTAGGAGCTGGATTTTAGAGATTCATAAAAATTCAACTGTGCAGTTCTGCATTATTTACATTTCTATATAGATGCAAAATGCTCATGTACCTGTGCTGTTTTCTGTCTGGTCTCCTCTAGTTGTTTCTGACTTGCCACCGTTTCCTGTTCAGTCTTTAGCTTCAGCAGGGCGAAGTCATGCTCATGCCTCTGTTGCTGAGCCTGAACATGAGAAGACAATTAAACAACACCAGGTCTCTTCACATTATGCCAATGAGGCCCTTTTCCAATGATTTTATCATTTGCATTTAAATCTCAATCTATTTAAAAAAATTAATTCATATTGACTGAAAACTTTGAAAGACTGCAGGTCTTTAGAATCTTGGGGAAATTAAAGTTCTCAACCATTCAAGTTGGAATGGGTTTTAAGATCATAACTTTTTTCCTGGTGTAGCAAAACATGAATGCAAGAAGCATTTAGTTATCAATATTTTTTTCTGACTTAACTTAAGAACTTGCAGAAAATCTTGCCTGATGAGAGCATTGAAATAATTATTGAGTTGAGAAAGTTTACAGGCATTGCCATTTAAAATATTTTGGAATACCATCTCTGCAGAAACAGAAGGCGCCACTACCTTCAGGATCTGAGCCAAAGACACACTCTCCTGCTGAGCGAGTGCAATTCCCCGGATCTTCTCCACCTCTGTGAGCTGACGGACAGAGTCCTCTATTGCATCCAAGTAAGCAAGTTCAGCACTCATGCGATGATGGAGAGCCAATGGGGAACTGAACATGGGGGCTGCAAAAACAAAGGAAAACCAATGAGAACAGAATTAGTCAAGAACATGGAAGAATGCTGGCTTCATAAACATCCTTAACCTATGCTAAATGAGGACTCATTATGGAAACTGGTTATCAACCGACAACAAAATGGATGAGATACAACAAAATCTAAATAAAACCTGCAAGCATGTGTTGCACCCAAACAAAACAAAAGGTTGAAATTTAAATGTATCACTACCTCCATCATGAAATTAATCAACAGTTAAGGCTTTCATGTGGCTGATTATTCATAACATTATTACCTACACCTGACACAAACTATGCTTCACATTATCAAAGTGACAAGTAGCTCAAGATCTGACCCCTCATTAAAGTGCACATGTCCACTCTCAATTCACATACCTCCACTTTGGTTTCTCACCGGGTAATAACATCTCTAATTTAAAGAATACACAAGACAAACAAAGTGAAGGAAAAATCAGTGGGAAGGAAAGCAGTCATTTCTAAAGTAAATTCAGAATCAACACTTTACATGTCACAAAGTCAGCCCAGGGAATAACCATCACCTCCCTGCCTTCCACTGGTGTAGATGGAAAATAGGGCACTAATGCAGTAAAAGTTCTCAAAAGCTCATCACACCAACCTGCAGCTGAGGATGAAACTGGTCTGGCTCCAGCCATACTGTTGTCAGCAAAGTGCGTCCTGTAGGAAGACGAAGGTGCGTAGTCTGCAGTGACAATTTGTTTTGTCCCATCTCCTGCTGCAGTTGCTGTGTCATTCTGCAAAGGTTTCTGGGTTACAGTGCTGGTTGCAGATCGTAAGGACAAGGAACTTGCTGCTTTCTTGGGCTTCAAGGTCTCTAACTGGACACTGCAAAGCACAGTTTTTGTAAATGACTTATTCTGACATAAGCACTGTAAACGAGGTGTATTATAGCTGCCTATTTCATGTAGTCACATAGTTACATTGAAGCTCTGCTTTTAAATAGTACTTATTCGGGAGTCAGAGGAAAGAAAGAACATGCTTCAATGAATCAGTGACTTCTCTACTACTAAAGGTAAACACTATAATACTGTACGTCACTTTCGCATAAATGGCACCCATCATTGCCCATATACCATGACTTTCATGACTGTGAGCCTACCAAAGAGTTGGCAGACAGATGGCTGACTGACTCACGTAACCACTGCTTCAAATATGACACTTGGACTGCTGGATGGAGGACAACAACCATACAGACATTCATGTAACACAAACCAGATGGCATGTTAACAAAACTGACTCTTTTAAGGTTTTACGACTGGGATATTCCTCAAGAGCCCAAAAGCATTGCAGTGGGATAAGGGTAACTATACCAATGAAAAAGGACCAAAATATCAGAACTAGGCATCCCTTTTCAATTATGAATGTTAGATTTCATTCAGGTATCCTAACCCAAACATGCTTTCCAATGTTAAAAAAAATCTTGCTGATCCGTGGGTTTCAATTCTACTGTATAGGTAGGTGCATATGTGGAATTCAAGACAACCTTTCACCATGACCAACTTCATATTAGTTATCAAAAGGGTGGCAATTGGCATATCTACAGGATGCCAAATCTGGAAGAATCATATTAAAGGATAGAGGTAATAAAGATTATGAAGGTTGACCTCACCAAACTACATCCATAAATAGCACTCATAATCTAAGCCTCGTGACTTTCAAAAATCAAACTACTTTTAAAAAAAGCAAAATATGAATGGGAAATGAGTCCATTGACAGAACTTCAGGTAAAGTACTGGAGAAATTAAGAGTAGTAAAACTAGACAAAATCATCTGGACCCAATTAACTTCATCCATATCTTTTAAGATGAGTGGCTGCAGAGATAACAGATTCACGTTTTGATGAACTTTTAAAATTTCTTAGGTTCTGTCATAATTCCAATAGTTCAGAAAGTAATAAGTCTATCACCAATTTTTAAGAAAGGAGTGAGAAGAGAAAGTAGGGAACCACAGACCAGCTAACTTGATTTTTTGCTGGCAAAATGCATCTCTATCATTAAGTATGTGGTTTAATCATCATCTTTATGTAGTCAACAAGAGAAGATCTTGTTTGCCGAATTAATGGATTTAATAAAAAACAGTAATAGATGTGAGATGAAAGGACAAAAGACAAAAACAGAATAGTCGAGTAATTTTTCAGTTTGGCAAATTGTCATTAATGAAGTACAAAGTATTCATTACTGAACCCTCAATTATTCACAATGTATCATATCATATCATATCATATATATACAGCCGGAAACAGGCCTTTTCGGCCCTCCAAGTCCGTGCCGCCCAGCGATCCCCGTACATTAACACTATCCTATACCCACTAGGGACAATTTTTACATTTACCCAGCCAATTAACCTACATACCTGTACGTCTTTGGAGTGTGGGAGGAAACCGAAGATCTCGGAGAAAACCCACGCAGGTCACAGGGAGAACGTACAATATTATGTATATGTAATGATGCGGATGGAGATCTTGATTTACTTGATTTAAGATGCAGAATGTAAACAGGCAGGTAAAGAAAGCAGTTAAGAAGCTAAGTGGTGTGCTGGACTTTAATTTCAAGCTGAATTGGAGGGCAAAAGTTGCAAAGTTTTGTCAAGACTGTATTGTGCCTTGGTGGAACTGCATTTGGAATATCGCACATATTTTCTGCCCCTGCTTAAAAGCAGAATATACCTGTTTTGGAGTAAGTGCAGAGTAAATTCAATTGGTTGATTTCAGGCATGAATAGGTTGTCATTAGAGGATAGATTAAATAAGGCTGGCCTGTACTCAGTTTTAGAAGAACAACTGATAATCTCATTGCGATATACAAAATTCTGAGAGGAATTAACAGAATAGATGACTTGAGTTGGAGAATATACAAATGAGGGGGAAGGTCTAAGGATAATAGGTTTTCCATTTAGGGCCGAGGAGAAATATCTTTACCCAGAGGGCAGAAATCTTCTGAATTATCTTGGTCAAAGGGAATTCAGCAGCTCAGGCTGTGTGGTGGGTGAGGAGTGAGGGGGGGGGGGGGGGGGGCGCGGGGGCACACATGAACAGCACCGCAGCTTGACAGCCAACAACCAAATGGCATGAACAATGAATTCTCCTATTTCAAGGGAATTCCCCCCCCCCCCCCGCCGAATCACTTCTCCTTCCCCCCTCCATGTACACACCTTTCTCTCACTAGCCCCGTCATTCTGTCATTTCCCCATCTCCTTCAGCGCATCTCCCACCCTCCCCATTCTGAGTTCCCCATTTATCCCTCTTTCTTCTCCGTCCATCCCCTTCCACCCATATTCCTTTTCCAGCTTTATATTTCACTCTGCTTTCCTTATATGATGCTCTTTTGTCTCCTCTTCACCTCTGGTCTCTGTCAGTGTTTCCAATTATCTGTTAATCATCCCTCATTTGTATCCACCCATCACACACCAGGCTTTGTCCCACTCACTGTCCTTTGGTTAATGAGAGGTTGTTGCTCTTAAGTGAAAATCTTTGCTGAAAAATCTGGTATAATAATTTAAGGTGAGGACAGGATGTTGCTTTATATTAGCCTACCAACATTCTCAATGCAGACTGATACAAAAGCCACTAAGTTTGTAAAGTAATAAACATGCTTGAAGAAACATCTCATCCACATTAGAAGGCTGCAAGTTCAGTTTCTATTCTAGAAGAACATTCAGTGGAATAAGGGAAGATTGCATTGTCATGCCACAAACATCACCCGGCAAGCCCTGAAATGGAACCCCCAAGGAAAAAGAAAAATAGGTCACCCCAGGAACAGCTGGAGAAGAGATGTCCAGGCAGAAATGTCTGGGAATGGGCTCAACTGGGGAGATCTCGAAAGAACCGCCAACAACGGAGTGAGGTGGAGGACATTGGCCTATGCTCCCTAAAGGAGCAAAAGGCTTAAGAAGTAGAAGAAGAAGTAGCCTTGTCATGGCACTGTCATACAGATGAGATACAAGACTTTTTTTTAAAATGAGAGCTCTCCCAGTTGACTTGGTAAATATCTTGCCCTCAAACTAAAATAATCGGCAGCGATTATTTGGGCATCATTACATTGCTATTTGTGAAACCAGGTTCTGCGCAACTTGGGTGACCAACTTTTAACAAATGCAGAAGTAATCACGCTTATTTCAATGACAGAAGACAAAAAGTTATCTTTTTGTATCTGCGAGATAATAGCCAGTCAGTCACATTTACTTGTATACACCAAGCTACATTAATTCATACAACCATTTATTATTCATACCCGTCCACCTTAATTACTCCACTCCATAAACAGCATGTTACTGCACTCAGCTAATCTCTAAAACTGAGTTGTCCACACCTGACAGGGGATATAATGGGGGTTTCTTCTGTTGTGTCATTCAAGTTCTTCACTTGCTCAGGATCACCGACAACACTTTGCCCGAGGCTCAGTATCCTTCCTTCAGTAGAGACTTGATCTGAAATAGTTGCAGATGCCCATGTGCTGTTATCCACAGGAGAATGTGGCACACTTCCAGCAACATCCGCACCTGCCAAAATTAAAGGTTAAAGGCTATTAGCAATATGATTGAATTTCTTTATTTGTCATTCAGAAACAGATTAGAGCGAAATTTAGTTACCATGCAGTCACAAGCAACAAAAACACACAACTACATAATTCACAATGATAATGACCATCTTCCAAATCGTCTCAACCCAATGAAAATTAACTCATATGTGCAGCATTCATATAAGTCATCCCTGCCCGATTGCGAAGCTCTTCACCCAGGAAGGGGGGCGAGAATGAGAGGTGATAAGAGTTTAAAAAAATCAACATCATTTACCATCTATTTTCATTTTCTTTCTTGAAGAACTGGATGATCGGGAGGAGGGTGTGGAACGGTGCACTGGAGATCGAGGGGACACCTCCCCAGGCCTTCTAACTCGAGATCTTTTGCTGGGAAGCTCCTCACAGACACTGGAAGGACTGCTGGCACAACTGCCAAAGAATCCCAAAGCACAAAGATTAATTAATAAGGTCTTTATTTTCAAACAGACTGTTAGCTGATATCTTAGTCTTTCCTGAAAAATAAATAGCTAGAACTGAAGTATCTCCAGCAAAAAATACTGAATGTTAAAGGTACACATATGCCCATTCAGTGACAAAGCAACAATGCTGTAAAAAAATGTCCTGGGATACACTGCAAGTTTGGCTAGAGGGAGGGCTAAGGACTAAGTAGAATTAAAAAAGATTGAGAACATTAAGCTTCAGGCGCGGATATTGGCATGTCCGCAGATAGAATTCCAGACTCAGAATAATTGGACTTTAAATTAACAATCAGAAAACCACATAATCAAATGGAACAGCAGCTATACATCCTGCCCCATACCAATTTAAATGGAATGTAAAAATGAGGAAATATACTAATTACTGTTTGTACAGAATCTCATTACTTTCCAGATGGATGGTCAAGATAAAACTTCCCCATTCATCTCAAGTTGGTCTTCTACTCTTTTCACATTACCACAAGTGGTTCAAACATATCTGAAAGCAGCTCATGATGGAGTCATAGAATTAGAAAGTTCGACGATCATTCAATTCCAAAATATTTCACTTACATTCAATTCAATAGCAGGTAACGGGACAGGGAAAATAAAGTGCTATAGGCATGCTAACCTCTGCCAAGATTACCAAGTCAGCAAGATTTTTAAAATAATCAGCATGAGCACAATGGAGCTCTGCGCAGCACACCACAGGCTGGTGCCAAACTTCCTGCATTCAAAATGTTTCAAAATAAATAGGAAGGAGCTATTTTGCTTAAAAGGATTAAAAAACACAGGAGGCAAAGAAATTCGTAAGGGAATTTGAGGGAAGATAAGAATACATCTGAAGCATGACAATAGACAATAGACAATAGGTGCAGGAGTAGGCCATTCAGCCCTTCGAGCCAGCACCGCCATTCAATGCGATCATGGCTGATCACTATCAATCAGTACCCCGTTCCTGCCTTCTCCCCATACCCCCTCACTCCGCTATCCTTAAGAGCTCTATCCAGCTCTCTCTTGAAAGCATCCAACGAACTGGCCTCCACTGCCTTCTGAGGCAGAGAATTCCACACCTTCACCACCCTCTGACTGAAAAAGTTCTTCCTCATCTCCGTTCTAAATGGCCTACCCCTTATTCTCAAACTGTGGCCCCTTGTTCTGGACTCCCCCAACATTGGGAACATGTTATCTGCCTCTAATGTGTCCAATCCCCTAATTATCTTATATGTTTCAATAAGATCCCCCCTCATCCTTCTAAATTCCAGTGTATACAAGCCCAATCGCTCCAGCCTTTCAACATACGACAGTCCCGCCATTCCGGGAATTAATCTAGTGAACCTACGCTGCACGCCCTCCATAGCAAGAATATCCTTCCTCAAATTTGGAGACCAAAACTGCACACAGTACTCCAGGTGCGGTCTCACCAGGGCCCGGTACAACTGTAGAAGGACCTCTTTGCTCCTATACTCAACTCCTCTTGTTACGAAGGCCAACATTCCATTGGCTTTCTTCACTGCCTGCTGAACCTGCATGCTTCCTTTCATTGACTGAAAGGGGCCTGGAATTTACTGCCTGAAAGCGGACAGAAACAAAAACACGCATTATGTTTAAAAAGTACCCCAATGTACATTTCAAATGTAGTGACCTGCAGTGTTATGGTAAAAAGTGAAATAAGGCACCAGGGTTCTTCATCCATCCAGCAGACACAAGAGCTAAACAGCCTTCAACAATTCTAATGTTTCACATCTATGATTTGTAAGGATGCAGTAATTTTTCTGCCATTGGAGAACACTGCTGTGGCATGTGATATATCAATGTAATAGATTCCATGGGACACGTGGCCCCAAATACAGCACTGGTATATATAGAACAGGGTCTTGTGAATGCATGAAAAGGTTTCCCGATATCAATTAGTCAAACTCAAAGGATTTTATTACATCCAGCAACTAACCCAATAATAAAAATTACTTGCACTAGACAAGACACCACAGTTCCAATATTTTTGTGTTACATAACTTTATAGATCAACAAGCTTGCAGCACATCTAGGCTAATTAGATTATAACATGGGCAGTGGATATTTGGATGAACACATTTACAGATGGGTAGTTGTGGAGGGATGATTTTCTGACCGGAGGCCCATGAGCAGTGATGTGTGGCAGGGGTTGTTGCTGGGTCCACTGTTGTATTATCTACGTTAATTTGGATCACAATGTAGTCAACATTATTAGTAAATATGATGACACCAAAATTGGCAATAGAGTGGACAGTGAGGAAGGATATGAAATTTACAACATGATCTAGGTCAGTTGGTACGGTGGGCCAAGGAACGGGGCAATTGGAATGTAACTGTGACAAATGAGGTGTTGCACTTTGGTATGTTAAACCAGGTCAGGACTTGCAGTAAATGGTAGAGTCCTGGAAAGTACTGCAGAACCGATGCATGGTTCCCTGAAACTGACAAGCCAAGTGGACATGGTGATGAAGGCAGTATTTGACACACATGCCTTTATTGGGGATGGTATTGAGTACAAAACCTTGGACATCATGATGCAGCTATATAAGTGATTGGTGAGACCACACTTGGTGTACCGTGTGCAGCTCTGGCCATCCAGCTATTAGTTTAGTTTGGTTTATGGTCATGTGTACCGAGGTTCAGTGAAAAGCTTTTGTTGCATGCTAACCAGTCAGTGGAAATACATGATTACAATCTAATTACATGATTACAGTCGGGGATGTCATTAAAGATTCACCAGGATGTAACCTGCATTTGTGGTTTAAGATATAGGGAGAAGCTGAATAGGCTGGGATTATTTTCTTTGCTGACTGGGAGACTGAGGTGACCTTACTTAAGTATACAAAATCATGAAGAGCATAAAGTGAATGCTCATGTTTTTTTTTCCCCAGGAGAGGGGGAAGGAATAGTCTAAAGATGAGAAGAACGAGATTTAAGAGGGACCTCAGAGGCAACCTTTTTCACTCAGAGGGTAGAACTGGAATGAGCACCAGAGGAAGCTATAGAAGCAGATACAATTGTGACTTTCAAAAGACATTTGGACAGTTATATAGATAGAAAGCATTTAGAAGGGATGGGTTAAATGCAGGGAAATGGGACTTGTCCAGAGGGCCAACATGGTCAGTAGACACAAGGTGGGCCGAAGAGCTTGTTTTCGTGCTGTAAAGCTCTGACTATGACTCTAGTTAAAGACTGTGGAATAAAACAATTGAGCGCCGTCTGACTCCCTGTGGAAAGGCATTAGAAGAGAATTGCATGAACATGGAGAAATGCTGTGGAAAAGACAAGAATGACAAAGTGCGAACAGTTATCTTGCAATGCAATAGTGGTTATACATTAAAAGTAACTTAAGGCTCTAATGCCTATTGAGACATCAAGGTCATGAAATAAAGGAGCATCTTGACACTGCAAAGTCCAGGAATTACTGCAAGAGCTCCACTCTTGTCATTCTCATGGGAGAGCAACAACAAAGCTGCATTTGAAAGATCAGTTGCAGGATCTATCACAAGTGTCAGCACCAGCATAGCTAGCAGAGCTGTTTACTAACTGATTTTCCCTCTGACCATGAAAAGGGTAAATTTATGGAGGCATATTTAAATCTTGAAGACTTTAAATGGAATAAACAGGATAGAATTGCTTTTATTGCCAGGACAGTTTGTAAGTGAAAGATAACTGGTGAACAAACCAGAAACTTTGTTTTCAAGCCTCTAATGTTGCAGTTCTTCAATATTTTAAAGGATTTCATCTAATGTTAAATTGTTTTGTTATAAAAATGAAATATCCTTCTACAATTTGTTTTTGATGCAGTAAAGCACTTTGCTTTGGTCTGAAGAGTGGTGCCCACTTGCACAAAGCCATGTTTACTAACCTTTGGTATGAAGGCAACCTCCTGCTCACACCTGTGCTGCTTTGAGAGGAAAGGAAATCATCTTCATATACATCAACTTCTTCAGGTCTTGTTGCAGATACCAGAGGTTGCAGTGTTGGGGAACCTCTATCGGACTGTTCCTCTAAACCTCCTGTCAACAAAACATACATGATCATAAAGTTAAGATGTGGCAACTTTCAACAGGCTCTTTGATGAAAATGTCGGTGCAAGGACCCTTCGCTCATCTATTTTTCATCACTGTGGCAAGATAGTAGCAGTCAAGCTAACAGTTATTAGAGTCATACTCCTACTTTCCCAAAACATGCTACCATTCATCCACTCCACCATGTCATATTAGCGACACCCACCCATAAGAACTTAGGCCCCTATTTATTTCCAATGTAGAAGAATGGGGGCCAGTTCCATCGCTCACCAAAACTTAGATCTAAAGCTACTCCGACAACTACCTGCTTAACAACTCCTAGGCCTCTCAACCCCAAATCCACATCAACATCCAACAACCTACACCGCTATTGTGCAAGTATCTTTCCTGGTTTTCAACCCCAATGAGTTCTGTTAGAAAATATCACTCAAGAAGTGGTTGTACACGATCTTATTTTGTTGTGACACCCTTCACAGTTTGCTAATATATTTCTTAATTCATGCACGAGATCAATGTATACTTGGACTAACAGAATACGCACATTGCAAAACAGCACGAGTCAAGAGGAAGAAAATAGACTGGGCAGTGGGAAGAGAGGGGATAGTATGCATTAATTTCCAGCTAAGTCATAAACATGCAAAAACATGGAATTAGAAGTGACACTAGCAAGTTTGCAGATGACACAAAGCTGGGTGGCAGTGTGAACTACGAAGAGGATGTTAGGAGGTTGCAGGGTGACTTGGACAGGTTGTGTGAGTGGGCAGATGCATGGCAGATGCAGTATAATGTAGATAAATGTGAGGTTATCCACTTTGGCGGCAAAAACAAGCAGACAGATTATTATCTCAATGGTGTCAGATTAGGTAAAGGGGAAGTGCAACGAGACCTTGGTGTCCTTGTACACCAGTCACTGAACGTAAGCATGCAGGTACAGCAGGCAGTGAAGAAAGCTCATGGCATGTTGGCCTTCATAACGAGAGGATTTGAGTATAGGAGTAAAGAGGTCCTTCTACAGTTGTATAGGGCCCTGGTGAAACCACATCTGGAGTATTGTGTGCAGTTTTGGTCTCCTAATTTGAGGAAGGACGTCCTTGCTATTGAGGTAGTGCAGCGTAGGTTCACGAGGTTAATCCCTGGGATGGAGGGACTGTCATATGAGGAAAGATTGGAAAGACTGGGCTTGTATTCACTGGAGTTTAGAAGGATGCGAGGGAATCTTATAGAGATGTATAAAATTATAAAAGGACTGGACAAACTAGATGCAGGAGAAGTGTTCCCAATGTTGGGGGAGTCCAGAACCAGGGGGCACAGTCCAAGAATAAAGGGGAGGCCAATTAAAACTGAGGTGAAAAGAAACTTTTTCACCCAGAGTTATGAATTTGTGGAATTCTCTGCCACAGAGGGCAGTGGAGGCCAATTCACTGGATGAATTTAAAAGAGAGCTAGATAGATCTCTCGGGGCTAGTGGAATCAAGGGATATGGGGAGAAGGCAGGTACAGGTTACTGATTGTGGATGATCAGCCATGATCACAATGAATGGCAGTGCGGGCTCGAAAGGCCAAATGCCCCCCCTGCACCTATTTTCTATGTAGCCTAATGCTCATGCCCATGTTTGGTCCTTACCTTTCCCACAGAACTGGTAGGTCTTTGTAAAGATGTTAATCACACTGTGAGGGCTTCCCTTGGCTAGCTCTTCCCAGGGAGCTTTGCTCTTGTGTCCTTCCAATTGCAATTGAAGTGGCTGGTACCTCTCTGCTTCTTTCTGGAACTCTGCAACAGGGTGGGGAGGATTTGACACTTCTGCACAAAAATCCTTGTTTTTTAACCTTTGTGTTAATTTAGTTGGGTCTCTGGAACTTGGCTGACAATCCTCTTCTGAGAGACTTCCTTCACTCAGTAATGGCCCTTCACTGATTGAGCCCCCGCTGGAATTGGGGGAATCAAACTGATTCCTATCCTGACTGGGTTTTTGTAGGTTTTGCTCCAGCGCCTCAAGTGACCTCTTGTATGCATTTTCCCAGCTGACTTCATGGCACTTTTCAGGCCTCTTCGCTGAAAAGTTGTCACTCTGTGGCAGCTCACTAAGATTTTTGCACTCATGCAAATTGCCAGCCCCTGGCAGCTGATCAACATAGGCAGTGTGGCCCATGTTGGATCCTTGAATTCTCCAAATTCTGGATGAGGCATCGTCACCACCACCATCACGAACAGGTGGGCTGGCAAGCTTGGACCAGTGCCTGTCATCCCAAGTGGTCTGCAGGACATCGTGTTCAGAGTCCTGCATGATGCCATAGTTGATGCCAGCACCTGCCAGCTTTTTCGCTTCATTTTCGATCCTGTTGGACAGGGAGGCTGCTGTTGCTTTTAGCGCTTCAATGCGGTCGAGTTTGCTTTTGTATGGGATTGTAGCCTTATGCCCAGCTGCTGTATGATCATATAATGAGGAACCAGAGTGTGAGCACAGGAGGGAAGGCACTTGTCCTTTTGATGCAGCATCCTTCTTTGCTATTGTTTCAAAATCCCTGGAAAATCCCCTTCGGGGTTCCAGGTTTAGCAGGTGGGAGAAGAGATTACCCCCAGTGGAAAGATGAGCAACATGGGCTGTTGAATTGACCTGTTGAGAGGGTATCCAGGAGAGCTCCAAATGTTCACGTCTGGAAAAGAAATTAAGCGAAAGTGAGGTTTTAATAGCTCACCATGGTAGATTTGCATCCAAATAGAACATTCCTTTCTATATAAATAAGGCATCGTCACCACCACCATCACGAACAGGAAAATGCATACAAGCAGTTTCAGCTGCTCGACACCGACATGACCACAAAATCTAGTTGGAGACTTCAATGAAGTACGAAGAGTGCTGAAAAGTTAGGGGTTTAGTCCTTTTGATATCCTTTCAGATTCATATTAAAGATACATTATAGCAACACTTGAAAAACTATCTAAAGTTCTCTCAAAGATCCAATCAATATTTAATTGCACAATATCATTTGAAAAAGGCAACACTCTTATAACGACACATATGGATATCCTGGATGTCTGCCCACTTTCAGCTACATTTCCGATGTTAGCATAATGGATGCACCTTTAAAGTGTAGTTTAAGATCTCCAGTCCAATTCCAAAGGATGAAACAGCATTCAAATTGTAGATAAATTCAGCTTACTATAAAAACACCATCATCTCTTAACTGTGCCATTCAAAAATGTTACTTAGTTGCAATATTATGCTTTGAGAGCAAGTAAACTACAAAGCCATATTAAAAACATTTGTTGTATTTATAATTGAATTTGGTCTTATCATTGGCGTCATGAAGTTTCTCCTTGATTAGTTTCTGTTGGTATAGTAAACATTCAATCACTTGCTGGTGATGAAAATTGCTGCTCCAAGAAACAAACTTACTTAAATATCCCAATTTCATCCCTCCAATCCATTTCTTCACTATCTATACAACTGTTAGTGGGTTTCAAAACCAGAGAGACAATCTCCATAAATCATCTGCAAGGCCATAAGTGGCTTCATAGTGACAATTTGTCCATGAAATACTCTAATCTGCACTCAGGTTCTTTGTTAATTTATTATTCGTACTCTTCATACACCACAGCATACTGCTTGTATCTTCTCACTTGAAAGTCTACAGCCTTCAAAGTTGACATCATTCAGTCACTGAACATGATGTACTCACAAGTCATTGCAATTTTGCCTGTGTCACTTGCCCCCATAGAAAGGCTGTCCCTGATGATAAATTGCTTCTTGAATATGTCAATTCCAATAGATAAACAGCTATAAGTTGTTCTTCTAGCTACATGTCACATGAACAATCAACGGAAGAGAAGGCATGGGTCACCTTGGAGTTTAGAAGAATGAGGGATGATCTTACTGAAACACAAAAAATCCCAAGGGACCACAACAGGGTAGATGTCAAGATGTTTTCACTAGTGGGAGAATCTCAAACAATGGGTCAAGGTTTCAAGATAAAGGGCTGGTCATTTAAAACCAAAGGTACGTGGACATTTCTTCTCACATATATAGGGTGGTGAATGCCTGATATTCTCCTCCCCAGAGATTTGTGGAGGTAACTCATTGGAAGTTTTATTAAATCATAGGTAAATGAATTTCTCAAAAATGCAGGGCTGTGGAGTCGGAGTCGTGGAGTCAGAGTAATTTTGGCGCCGCTGGAGTCGGATACACAAGAAATCAAGAAGTCGGAGTCGGGTGTTTTGGGTATCGACTCCACAGCCCTGGATTGGAGGATTGAGGGTTATGGGATCTGGCACAGAGAAGGTTAGATCAGTTACACTCATGTCGATTGGCAGGGTAAATGTCATGGGCTAGAGGGCCTTCTTTCTATTGAGAGGTGACTGAAAAGCCAGCATTTGCACTTTCATTTTTTCTACTATAATGAAGAGACCATTATTAGATCAAGTTTTTCAGCTGTTAATAAAAATTCAATACTGCAAGTACTGGAAAACTAAAATAAATACTGAAAATGCTGGAAATAGTCAGGTCAGGCAGCATCTGAGGCAGCGCCCTGACATCATGGGTGGGTTTCCAATAGTTTTTGCTTTATTTCAAACTTTTCAACTAAGTTCGGCTTCAGATGTGTGACTACATCATATTCAATGATTCTGTGAATGATGACAATTTAAGATTGTAGCCTTTCAAGTAAGAAGATACAAGCAGCTGTGGTGTACGAAGAGTATGAATAATGAATTAACAAAGAACCCAAGTGAAAATGAGTGTATTGAATGGACAAGTTGTCACTTTATTGGCCCTAGTTTACATCAATGGTAACTAATTAATTATTGAGTTAAAAATGTTAAAAAAAACACAGGCCGGATCAACAAATGCTTTTTAAAAATTGATAAAATACATCTCTTGATGGTCCTGAACACATCATCAGTGATGAAACCTGGAGTCATTAGGTGTTTTGGGTCTTTCAACATCAGATACCCTCGCCCGGTCGACCCAGCCGTGGTTGATCAGACCACGACTTGTGTTCAGATGGCATTCGCTCCTCTCCTGATCCAGAGCCATCTTGAGGCTTTCTCCGCTGCCTCTGTGGTGACTCTTGATGACTCTTCTCTCCATTCCGGTGATGCCCAGTGCACTCAAGGCTTTGTAGAGCGATTGCCCTGCAAACCCTCTGCAGCTAACCTCGATGGGAATACACCTTGCCTTCCAGCCCTGCTTATGGCAGTCTATGACCAGCTCTTCGTACTTGGTCTTCAAATAGATCTTGACTGCGCTCCACAACTGAAGCATATATCTGCAACTCAGTTTTGCTTCCTCCTTGTGCAAGAAATTTAAACATATCCCAGGCATCCTTAACCTCAAATGTAATTTTAAAACCACTATATGCCAACTAGGAAGCAATTTTCTTTCCAATTCACTGGGTAATCTATTTTGCAAATTCTGCAGTTTTGAATTGTGAGTTTTTATGTTTCGATTTCACAGACAAACTGATGCACAAGGCAGTGTCATTTAACAGAACTGATCTGTAGATACAACTTGACACAATTTATCAAGAATACCCATTCATTTGTCATACCAAGTGATTTTGAAACGAATAGAGTGTCTGTTTAAAAAAAAACACAGCCTGCCACATCGCCACACGTTGTTCAGTGCACAATGCCAAAATTCATTAGCACCAGCAAACCTTTCCTGGAAACTCACTAAAGAAATGGTATGTAGTTTGCAGAAATTAACAGATACTCTTTGTGAGCATGTTTTACCAAATGTTTGCATAGAACTCCCCAACACAATGTTTTAGATGGTGAGTCAATAACTGCTCTGCATACCAACTGCTGTCTAATAAAAAGAATCAAAAAACTTGCATTTAATTCAGTCAAATATATTTACGCACTTCATATATCAATGACAATCAAAATTTGATTGTGAACTGCACAGCCCAAATTGGTTGCAGAATGGTTAACCAAAGGCTGGATCAAAGAGGTATGTTTACGGGGTTATAAACAGATGCAAACAATAAGTCTTTAATGTGATTGCATGAGGTTTTTTTTTTAATGTCAACAGGCAGACATCATCATTAGTCCATTAAATATTGTAATCCATGTTAGAGGTAATGGACACAATGAAAAAAAACTTCTTTCTAACATCTAGCATCCACCCCTGTGTATTTAATAACCTTTTTCAACCATGCCGAAGCTGTCCTATTCATAATTTACCAAAGGGAATCTGTTCTTCAGTACGCTGCTTGAACCTGCTCGTGCCTCACCTGATCTGCTGTTGAAGCTTTGCCTGTAATTTCATAACTTCCAGACTCGAATATTAAAATGCATTACAGGCCAGATTCCTGTCCTGCGCTGTCTATGAAACATCTTACTGAATACTCAAGAACCTTTATTCTAATTCAGTACCAGCCCAACCACCATTCATTTGTTTGCGGACCTACACCCACTCTTAAGTCAAGGGTTTTAAAGCATGAAAGGCTGAGGAAGTAGCAGGAGAAAATAGAGGCAAAGATTTAGCAAAGGTATTCCAGAATGTGGCCTAGGCAGTTGAAGGAACAGCCACTGGAGAATAGGAGATCACTGAATACTTAGAGATGTTGAATACTAGAATGAGGGAGTCCTCTGCCACAATGTCAGATGCCATCTTGCATCTGGGTTTCAACATTCAATGGCCAAAAAAATGCTGTTTCACACCAACTATCCGGTAACAGCAAACCACGCATTTACAAAGGCCTGCCCATTTTAGCATTTACTAATTATCTGGTTATAATTCAAATATACAGCACAAACACTATTATTCTGTGCACGATGGATACACATTGGTCATAGGTTTTGTAAGCCAATCTTTTGATGAACTATCCTAAAATTTATGCTGCAAAGTGTTGCTCGACGATGACCACAAATGTCTGAAAATATTTGATCTTCAAGCATGTGAAAGTTATTAATTTTGTTAACTTCCATTTTCTGCATGTTACTGTGCTGAATATTTTCATTAAAAAACCTGCAACAAAAGTTCAATGTTTGTAAATGTGATACTCTACGAAGTGAAAGAAGTTGTGAAAGTGAAAGAAAGTAACTTGGCTGTTGATAAGTAGAAGAGAAATGATTTTAAGGGAGATATGTTATTTACAAAAATAAAAAATTGTAAAAGCATTTACAAATACAGTGAATCTTAAAGGGCTGCACTGGGGTTTTATGGCATATCTCAAAGTTGCTAAAATGAAAAATATGGTCAAGTATAGAGAAAAATAACAATGACTTGGAGGATGATAGTCACTGCGGACGTTCTGAAAATAAATAACAAGATACAGTATCACTGTAGCCTAGGAGGTATATAAAAGATGAATGACATCAGCATAAACTAATTAATTAGGATTCTTCAGTCTTAGAGAAAAAATAACATAGGTGCAGGAATAGGCCATTCGGCCCTTTGAGCCAAGACCGCCATTCAATATGATCATGGCTGATCATCTAAAATTAGTACCCCCATATTTTTCCCCATATCTCTTGATTCCTTTAGCCCAGGGGTGTCACACTCATTTTAGGTCACGGGCCGGAATGGGGGAAATGTGACTTCATACGGGCCGGATCAGTTGTGTGCGTGCTCCCACAGCTTTTGTTGCCTTCGTTTTATCAACCTGCTCTCATGTGTCTCAGTCTCTGCTATAACTACAAAGTGTTTCACTTTGCAAATTTTGTTTCTTATGAAGAAGATGGCCTAGCAAGCATTACTTTTATGATTGGTTTCTAGGCCCTAGATGGAGTGGATGTAGAAATAATGTTTCCAGTAATAGGAGAGTCTATGACCAGAATAAAATATCATCAGAATAAAAGGTCATACATTCAAAATGGAGATGAGGAGGAATGGGTGGTGAATCTATGCAATTCATTGCTACAGGCAGCGGTGGAGGCCACGACATTGGGTATTTTTGAGGCAGAGATTGATGTCTTGATTAGGTTACAGGGAGAAAGAATGTGGTTGAGGGAGAAAATAGATCAGCCATGGTTGAATGGCAAAGTAGACTTGATAGGCTAAATGGCATAATTCTGTTCCTCTGTCTTATAGTCTTCCTACAGTGTTTATGTTTTTCCCACAATGGGCTGGCTGGGCGGTGAACAGCCAAACAGCAGCTACCTGGTGAAAAATGGTTTGTCCATCATCTCACCTGAAGGTCCCGCTCCCCATCCTTCTCCTTATGTCTTTCTTCTTTCCCCTCACATCCTCTCCCCTCACCTCTCATGTCCTTCTCTACCCTCACCTTCTCCCTCACCTGCCCTCTCCCATTCCTCAACCTATCCCTTCTCTCATCCCCACTTCCTTCCTTCCAACTATTCCCCCACTGCCCTCCCTTACTTCATCCTCTTTCCTTATCTTGTCCCTAAATCCCCTCCCCTCATCCCTAAACACCATTTATTTTCCCATCTGCTCCCTTCATCACCCCTCCCTCCCTACTTCCTTTCTTTACCACCTACTCCACTCCCTCGACACCCTCTCTTCCCATCCTCATCCCTAAAACCCCAGCTTCCCTCATCTGCTCCCCCTCCCCTTCCTTTACCACCACCTTCTCCCTTCTCTTCCCTATTCCTGCATAACTACCAGCATGTCTTCACATCCCACCTAACCTTAACCCAAACCCAGAGCCCCCACCCTGGAGAGCAGCTCAAATTTTGGATCGCTGGTCCAAAACTTCCGTGCATTCACAGTGCAAGGACTTCCCACCAGCCTCCATCCATGCACTCACCTGGGTCTCAGGTACATGGTGACGGTCTCTGTGGCGGCAGCCCAAGCACAACAACGCTGAGACCCCCCACCTTCCCCAGAGCCGGCCCCTTCCTGCCCACGTCACCGCATGGCCAGATATGGGCGTAGCTTCCACTCACCCCCGGGAGCTGGGGAGTGGGGAGGTGACGACTGCAGATTGGCCTTGTATTTTCCTTCTGCGCAAAATGTATATTTCCTGCGAGTTTAAGCGGTCATGGAGCTCACTTTCTGTGTATAATCTAACAGCGCTGGCTTTTCCCCAAATCATCACGCGGGCCGGAGTGGACCCCTTCGTGGGCCGGATGCAGCCCGTGGACCGCTAGTTTGGCACCCCTGCTTTAGCCCGAAGAACTAAATCTAACTCTCTCTTGAAAACATCCAGTGAATTGGCCTCCACTGTCTTCCGTGGCAGAGAATTCCACAGATTCACAACTCTCTGGGTGAAAAAAGGATTTTCCTAATCTCAGTCCTAAATGGCCTACCCCTTATTCTTAAACTGTGACCCCTGGTTCTGGACTCCCCCAACATCGGGAACATTTTTCCTGCATCTAACCTGTCCAATCCACTTAAGAATTTTATATGGTTCTATACAAGATCCCCTCTCATCCTTCTAAATTCCAGTGAATACAAGCCCAGTCGACCCATTCTTTCGTCATATGTCAGTCCCGCCATCCCGGGAATTAACCTGGTGAACCTACGCTGCACTCCCTCAATAACAATAATGTCCTTCCTCAAATAAGGAGACCAAAATTACACAAAATACTCTGGGTGCAGACTCATCAGAGCCCTGTAGAACTGCAGTAGGACCTCCTTGCTCCTAAACTCAAATCCTCTCGCGATGAAGGCCAACATGCCATTCGCTTTCTTCACTGCCTGCTGTACCTGAATGCTTACTTTCAGTGACTAATATACAAGCACACCCAGGTCTTGTTGCACCACCCCGTTTCCTAATCATTCACCATACAGATAATATGTAAGAAGGAACTGCAGATGCCAATTTAAACTGAAGACAAAAAGCCAGGGTAACTCAGCGGACAGGCAGCATCTTTGGAGAGAAGGAATGGGTGACGTTTCGGGTCGAGACCTTTCTTCAGACTGGTTAGGGATAAGGGAAACAAGTGATCTTGACAGTGACGTGTAGAGATAAAGAATGATGAATGAAAGATAATAGACAATAGACAATAGGTGCAGGAGGAGGCCATTCGGCCCTTCAAGTCAGCACCACCATTCAATGTGATCATGGCTGATCATTCTCAATCAGTACCCCGTTCCTGCCTTCTCCCCATACCCCCTGACTCCACTATCCTTAAGAGCTCTATCCAGCTCTCTCTTGAATGCATTCAGAGAATTGGCCTCCACTGCCTTCTGAGGCAGAGAATTCCACAGATTCACAACTCTCTGACTGAAAAAGGTTTTCCTCATCTCAGTTCTAAATGGCCTACCCCTTATTCTTAAACTGTGGCCCCTTGTTCTGGACTCCCCCAACATTGGGAACATGTTTCCTGCCTCTAACGTGTCCAACCCCTTAATAATCTTATACGTTTCGATAAGATCTCCTCTCATCCTTCTAAATTCCAGTGTGTACAAGCCTAGTCGCTCCAGTCTTTCAACATATGATAGCCCCGCCATTCCGGGAATTAACCTAGTAAACCTACGATGCACGCCCTCAATAGCAAGAATATCCTTCCTCAAATTTGGAGACCAAAACTGCACACAGTATTCCAGGTGCGGTCTCACTAGGGCCCTGTACAACTGCAGAAGGACCTCTTTGCTCCTATACTCAACTCTTGTTATGAAGGCCAACATTCCATTGGCTTTCTTCACTGCCTGCTGTACCTGCATGCTTCCTTTCAGTGACTGATGCACTAGGACACCCAGATCTCGTTGTACGTCCCCTGTTCCTAACTTGACACCATTCAGATAATACTCTGCCTTCCTATTCTTACCACCAAAGTGGATAACCTCACACTTATCCACATTAAACTGCATCTGCCATGCATCCGCCCACTCACACAACCTGTCCAAGTCACCCTGCAACCTCATAGCATCTTCCTCACAGTTCACACTACCACCCAGCTTTGTATCATCTGCAAATTTGCTAATGGTACTTTTAATCCCTTCATCCAAGTCATTAATGTATATTGTAAATAGCTGCGGTCCCAGCAGCGAGCCTTGCAAAAAAGTAACAATGATAAAAGAAACAGGCCATTGTTAGCTGTTTGTAGGTTGAAAATGAGAAGCTGGTGCTCCATTCTATGCTCCCTGGTCCAATCTCTCCCGACCTATGTCCAAGATACCTCGCATGCCCTTCGTCTCTTTAATGACTTTCACTTTCCGAGGCCCTGTTCCCTCATCTTTACCATGCACATTCAGTCACACTACACCTCCATCCCCCACCCAGAAAGCCTTAAAGCCCTCCGTTTCTTCCTCAACCACAGAACCATCCAATTTCCCTCTACTCACACTAGCAGAGCTGGTCCTCGCCCTCAACAACTTCTTCTTCAACAACTCTCGCCCTCAACAACTCCTCCCACTTCCTCCGAGTCCAAGGCGTAGCTATGGGCACCTGCATGGGCCCCCAGCTTTGCCTGCCTCTTGATGCTGGTTTAAACTGAAGATAGACGCAAAAAGCTGGAGTAACACAGTGGCACAGGCAGCATCTCTGGAGAGAAGGAATGGGTAACGTTTCAGGTCGAGACCCTTCTTCAGACTAGTTTGGGATAAGGGAAAGGAGAGATATAGACGGTGATGTGTAGAGATAAAGAACAATGAATGAAAGATATGCAAAAAAGTAACAATGATAAAGGAAACAGGCCATGATTAGTAGGATGAAAATGAGAAGCTCATGTACCTTGGGTGGGGGAGGGATAGAGAGAGAGAATGTCGGGGCTACCTGACAAACCATACAATTTCCCTCTACTAACACTAGCGGAGCTGGTCCTCACCCTCACCCACTTCATCCAAGTCAAAGGCGCAGCTATGGGCATCCGCATGGGCCCCAGCTATGCCTGCCTCTTTGTAGGAACAATCCCTGTTCCAGGTGTACACCGGCCTTATCCCCGAACTCTATCTCCGTTACACTGATGTCTGC